>NC_088386.1:32590000-33215000 GCF_037993035.2 Macaca fascicularis
ACTCTGTGAGTAGAATTCACATATCACAGAGCAGTTTCTCAGAAAGCTTCTTTCCAGATTTCATCGGAGGATATTTCCTTTTTCACCTTAGAAATCTATGGGCTTCCAAATATCACTTTGCCAATTCCACAAGAACTGTCTTAGCGAAAGGCTTCTTGAGGGGAAAGCTGTAACACTGTGAGATGATTTCACAGAACACAAAGAAGTTTCTCAGAAAGCTTCTTTCTGTTTGTTATCGGAGGATATTTCCTTTGGCCCTATAGTCTTCAAAGGGATCCGAAATATCTGTTCTCCGATTCCACAGAAATAAGGCTAGCAGAGAGATCCACGAAATACAGATGTAACTCTGTGAGTGGAAGGCACATATCACAGAGCAGTTTCTCAGAAATCTTCTTTCCAGATTTCATCTGAGGATATTTCCTTTTTCACCGTTGCACTCTATGGGCTTCCAAATATCACTTTGAAAATTCCACAAGAACTGTCTTAGCGAAAGGCTTCTTGAGGGGAAAGCTGTAACTCTGTGAGATGATTTCACAGAACACAAAGAAGTTTCTCAGAAAGCTTCTTTCTCTTTGTTATCGGAATATTTCCTTTGGCCATATAGTCTTCAAAAGATTTCGAAATATCTGCTCTCAGATTCCACAGAAATAAGGCTAGCAAAGGGATCCACGAAATGCAGATGTAACTCTGTGAGTGTAAGTCACATATCACAGAGCAGTTTCTCAGAAAACTTCTTTCCAGATTTCATCGGAGGATATTTCCTTTTAAACCATAGCCCTCTATGGGCTTCTAAATATCACTTTGCCAATTCCACAAGAACTGTCTTAGCGAAAGGCTTCTTAAGAGGAAAGTTGTAACTCTGTGAGATGATTTCACAGAACACAAAGAAGTTTCGCAGAAAGCTTCTTTCTCTTTGTTATCGGAGAATATTTACTTTGGCCCTATAGTCTTCAAAGGGATCCGAAATATCTGTTCTCAGATTCCACAGAAAGAAGGCTAGCAAAGAGATACACGAAATACAGATGTAATTCTGTGAGTGGAACTCACGTAGAACAGAGCAGTTTCTCAGAAAGCTTCTTTCCAGATTTCATCGGAGGATATTTCCTTTTTCACCATAGCCCTCTATGGGCTTCCAAATATCACTTTGCCAATTCCACAAGAACTGTCTTAGCGAAAGGCTTCTTGAGGGGAAAGCTGTAACTCTGTGAGATGATTTCACAGAACACAAAAAAGTTTCTCAGAAAGCTTCTTTCTCTTTGTTATCGGAGGATATTTCCTTTGGCCCAATAGTCTTCAAAGCGATCCGAAATATCTGTTCTCAGTTTCCACAGAAATAAGGCTAGCAAAGAGATACACGAAATACAGATGTAACTCTGTGAGTGGAAGTCACATATCACAGAACAGTTTCTCAGAAAACTTCTTTCCAGATTTCATCGGAGGATATTTCTTTTTTCTCCATAGAACTCTATGGGCTTCCAAATATCACTTTTCCAATTCCACAAGAACTGTCGTAGCGAAAGGCTTCTTCAGGGGAAAGCTGTACCTCTGTGAGATGATTTCACAGAACACAAAGAAGTTTCTCAGAAAGCTTCTTTCTCTTTGTTATCGGAGGATATTTCCTGTGGCCCTATAGTCTTCAAAGGGATCCGAAATATCTGTTCTCAGATTCCACAGAAATAAGGCTAGCAAAGAGATCCACGAAATACAGATGTAACTCTGTGAGTGGAAGTCACATATCACAGAGCAGTTTCTCAGAAATCTTCTTTCCAGATTTCATCTGAGGATATTTCCTTTTACACCATAGCCCTCTATGGGCTTCCAAATATCACTTTGCCAATTCCACAAGAACTGTCTTAGCGAAAGGCTTCTTGAGGGGAAAGCTGTAACTCTGTGAGATGATTTCACTGAACACAAAGAAGTTTCTCAGAAAGCTTCTTTCTCTTTGTTATCGGAGGATACTTCCTTTGGCCCTATAGTCTTCAAAAGGATCCGAAATATCTGTTCTCAGATTCCACAGAAATAAGCCTAGCAAAGAGATCCACGACATACAGATGTAATTCTGTGAGTGAAAGTCACATATCACAGAGCAGTTTCTCAGAAAGCTTCTTTCCAGATTTCATCGGAGGATATTTCCTTTTTCACCATAGCTCTCTATGGGCTTCCAAATATCACTTTGCCAATTCAAGAACTGTCTTAGCGAAAGGCTTCTTGAGGGGAAAGCTGTAACTCTGTGAGATGATTTCACAGAACACAATGAAGTTTCTCAGAAAGCTTCTTTCTCTTTGTTATCGGAGGATATTTCCTTTGGCCCTATAGTCTTCAAAGGGATCCGAAATATCTGTTCTCAGATTCCACAGAAATAAGGCTAGCAAAGAGATCCACGAAATACAGATGTAACTCTGTGAGTGGAACTCACGTATCACAGAGCAGTTTCTCAGAATGCTTCTTTCCAGATTTCATCCGAGGATATTTCCTTTTTCACCTTAGACCTCTATGGGCTTCCAAATATCACTTTGCCAATTCCACAAGAACTGTCTTAGCGAAACGCTTCTTGAGCGGAAAACTGTAACTCTGTGAGATGATTTCACAGAACACAAAGAAGTTTCTCACAAAGCTTCTTTCTCCTTGTTATCGGAGGAAATTTACTTTGGCCCGATAGTCTTCACAAGGATCCGAAATATCTGTTCTCAGATTCCACAGAAATAAGGCTAGCAAAGAGATCCACGAAATACAGATGTAACTATGTGAGTGGAAGTCACATATCACAGAGCAGTTTCTCAGAAATCTTCTTTCCAGATTTCATCTGAGGATATTTCCTTTTCACCATTGCCCTCTATGGGCTTCCAAATATCACTTTGCCAATTCCACAAGAACTGTCTTAGCGAAAGGCTTCTTGAGGGGAAAGCTGTAACTCTGTGAGATGATTTCACAGAACACAAAGAAGTTTCTCAGAATCTTCTTTCTGTTTGTTATCGGAGGATATTTCCTTTGGCCCTATAGTCTTCAAAGGTATCCGAAATATCTGTTCTCAGATTCCACAGAAATAAGGCTAGCAAAGAGATCCACGAAATACAGATGTAACTCTGTGAGTGGAAGTCACATATCACAGAGCAGTTTCTCAAAAAACTTCTTTCCAGATTTCATCGGAGGATATTTCCTTTTTCACCGTAAAACTCTAGCGGCTTCCAAATATCACTTTGCAAATTGCACAAGAACTGTCTTAGCGAAAGGCTTCTTCAGCGGAAAGCTGTAACTCTGTGAGATGATTTCACAGAACACAAAGAAGTTTCTCAGAAAGCTTCTTTCTCTTTGTTATCGGAGGATATTTCCTTTGGCCCTATAGTCTTCAAAGGGATCCGAAATATCTGTTCTCAGATTCCACAGAAATAAGGCTAGCAAAGAGATCCACGGAATACAGATGTAACTCTGTGAGTGGAAGTCACATATCACAGAGCAGTTTCTCAGAAAGCTACTTTCCAGATTTCATCGGAGGATATTTCCTTTTTCACCATAGCACTCTAGGGGTTCCAAATATCACTTTGCCAATTCCACAAGAACTGTCTTAGCGAAAGGCTTCTTGAGGTGAAAGCTATAACTCTGTGAGATGATTTCACAGAACACAAAGAAGTTTTTCAGAAAGCTTCTTTCTCTTTGTTATCGGAGGAAATTTCCTTTGGCCTGATAGTCTTCAAAGGGATCCGAAATATCTGTTCTCAGATTCCACAGAAATAAGGCTAGGAAAGAGATCCACGAAATACAGATATAACTCTGTGAGTGGAAGTCACATATCACAGAGGAGTGTCTCAGAAAGCTTCTTTCCAGACTTCATCGGAGGATATTTCCTTTTTCACCATAGCCCTCTATGGGCATCCAAATATCACTTTGCCAATTCCACAAGAACTGTCTTAGCGAAAGTCTTCTTGAGCGGAAAGCTGTAACTCTGTGAGATGATTTCACAGAACACAAAGAAGTTTCTCAGAAAGCTTCTTTCTCTTTCTTATCGGAGGATATTTCCTTGGCCCTATAGTCTTCAAAGGGATCTGAAATACCTGTTCTCAGATTCCACAGAAATAAGACTAGCAAAGAGATCCACGAAATACAGACGTAACTCTCTGAGTTGAAATAACATATCACAGAGCAGTTTCTCAGAAAGCTTCTTTCCAGATTTCATCTGATGATATTTCCTTTTCCACCATAGCCCTCTATGGGCTTCCAAATATCAGTTTGCCAATTCCACAAGAACTGTCTTAGCGAAAGGCTTCTTGAGGGGAAAGCTGTAACTCTGTGAGATGATTTCACAGAACACAAAGAAGTTTCTCAGAAAGCTTCTTTCTCTTTGTTATCGGAATATTTCCTTTGGCCATATAGTCTTCAAAAGATTCCGAAATATCCGCTCTCAGATTCCACAGAAATAAGGCTAGCAAAGGGATCCACGAAATACAGATGTAACTCTGTGAGTGGAAGTCACATATCACAGAGCAGTTTCTCAGAAAGCTTCTTTCCAGATTTCATCGGAGGATATTTCCTTTTTCACCATAGCCCTCTATGAGCTTTTAAATATCACTTTGCCAATTCCACAAGAACTGTCTTAGCGAAAGACTTCTTGAGGGGAAAGATGTAACTCTGTGAGATGATTTCACAGAACACAAAGAAGTTTCTCAGAAAGCTTCTTTCTCTTTGTTATCGGAGGATATTTCCTTTGGCCCTATAGTCTTCAAAGGGATCCGAAATATCTGTTCTCAGATTCCAAAGAAATAAGGCTAGCAAAGAGATACACGAAATACAGATGTAACTCTGTGAGTGGAAGTCACATATCACAGAGCAGTTTCTCAGAAAACTTCTTTCCAGATTTCATCGGAGGATATTTCCTTTTTCACCATAGCCCTCTATGAGCTTTTAAATATCACTTTGCCAATTCCACAAGAACTGTCTTAGCGAAAGGCTTCTTGAGGGGAAAGCTGAAACTCTGTGAGATGATTTCACAGAACACAAAGAAGTTTTTCGGAAAGCTTCTTTCTCTTTGTTATCGGAGGATATTTCCTTTGGCCCTATAGTCTTCAAAGGGATCCGAAATATCTGTTCTCACATCCAACAGAAATAAGACTAGCAAAGAGATCCACGAAATACAGATGTAATTCTGTGAGTGGAACTCATGTATCACAGAGCAGTTTCTCAGAAAGCTTCTTTCCATATTTCATCGGAGGATATTTCCTTTTTCACCATAGCCCTCTATGGGCTTCCAAATATCACTTTGCCAATTCCACAAGAACTGTCTTAGCGAAAGGCTTCTTGAGGGGAAAGCTGTAACTTTGTGAGATGATTTAACAGACCACAAAGAAGTTTCTCAGAAAGCTTCTTTCTGTTTGTTATCGGAGGATATTTCCTTTGGCCCTATAGTCTTCAAAGGGATCCGAAATATCTGTTCTCAGATTCCACAGAAATAAGGCTAGCAAAGAGATCCACGAAATAGAGATGTAACTCTGTGAGTGGAAGTCACATATCACAGAGCAGTTTCTCAGAAATCTTCTTTCCAGGTTTCATCTGAGGATATTTCCTTTATCTCCATAGCCCTCTAGGGGCTTCCAAATATCACTTTGCCAATTCCACAAGAATTGTCTTAGCGAAAGGCTTCTTGAGGGGAAAGCTGTAACTCTGTGAGATGATTTCACAGAACACAAAAAAGTTTCTCAGAAAGCTTCTTTCTCTTTGTTATCGGAGGATATTTCCTTTGGCCCTATAGTCTTCAAAGGGATCCGAAATATCTGTTCTCAGATTCCACAGAAATAAGGCTAGCAAAGAGATACACGAAATACAGATGTAACTCTGTGAGTGGAAGTCACATATCACAGAACAGTTTCTCAGAAAACTTTTTTCCAGATTTCATCGGAGGATATTTCTTTTTTCACCATTGCCCTCTATGGGCTTCCAAATATCACTTTGCCAATTCCACAAGAACTGTCTTAGCGAAAGGCTTCTTGAGGGGAAAGCTGTAACTCTGTGAGATGATTTCACAGAACACAAAAAAGTTTCTCAGAAAGCTTCTTTCTCTTTGTTATGGGAGGATATTTCCTTTAGCCCTATAGTCTTCAAAGGGATCGAAATATCTGTTCTCAGATTCCACAGAAATAGGGCTAGCAAAGAAATCCACGAAATACAGATGTAACTTTGTGAGTGGAAGTCACATTCCATAGAGCAGTTTCTCAGAAAGCTTCTTTCCAGATTTCATCAGAGGATATTTCCTTTCTCACCGCAGCCCTCTAGGGGCTTCCAAATATCACTTTGCCAATTCCACAAGAACTGTCTTAGCGAAAGGCTTCTTGAGGGGAAAGCTGTAACTCTGTGAGATGATTTCACAGAACACAAAGAAGTTTCACAGAAAGCTTCTTTCTCTTTGTTATGGGAGGATATTTCCTTTGGCCCTATAGTCTTCAAAGGGATCCGAAATATCTGTTCTCAGATTAGACAGAAATAAGGCTAGCAAAGAGATCCGCGAAATACAGATGTAACTCTGTGAGTGGAAGTCACATATCACAGAGCAGTTTCTCAGAAACCTTCTTTCCAGATTTCATCTGAGGATATTTCCTTTTTCACCATAGCCCTCTATGGGCTTCCAAATATCACTTTGCCAATTCCACAAGAACTGTCTTAGCGAATTCTTCTTGAGCGGAAAGCTGTAACTCTGTGAGATAAATTCACAGAACACAAAGAAGTTTCTCAGAAAGCTTCTTTCTCTTTGTTATCGGAGGATATTTCCTTTGGCCCTATAGTCTTCAAAGGGATCCGAAATATCTGTTCTCAGATTCCACAGAAATAAGGCTAGCAAAGATATCCGCGAAATACAGATGTAACTCTGTGAGTGGAAGTCACATATCACAGAGCAGTTTCTCAGAAAGCTTCTTTCCAGATTTCATCGGAGGATATTTCCTTTTTCACCATAGCCCTCTATGGGCTTCCAAATATCACTTTGCCAATTTCAGAAGAACTGTCTTAGCCAAAGGCTTCTTGAGGGGAAAGCTGTAACTCTGTGAGATGATTTCACAGAACACAAAGGAGTTTCTCAGAAAGATTCTTTCTCTTTGTTATCCGAGGATATTTCCTTTGGCCCTATAGTCTTCAAAGGGATCCGAAATATCTGTTCTCAGATTCCACAGAAATAAGGCTGGCAAAGAGATCCACGAAATACAGATGTAACTCTGTGAGTGGAAGTCACATATCACAGAGCAGTTTCTCAGAAAGCTTCTTTCCAGATTTCTTCGGAGGATATTTCCTTTTTCACCATAGCCCTTTATGGGCTTCCAAATATCACTTTTCCAATTCCACAAGAACTGTCTTAGTGAAAGGCTTCTTGAGGGGAAAGCTGTAACTCTGTGAGATGATTTCACAGAACACAAAGAAGTTTCTCAGAAAGCTTCTTTCTCTTTGTTATCGGAGGATATTTCCTTTGGCCCTATAGTCTTCAAAGGGATCCGAAATATCTGTTCTCAGATTCCACAGAAATAAAGCTAGCAAAGAGATCCACGGAATACAGATGTAACTCTTTGAGTGGATGTCACATATCACAGAGCAGTTTCTCAGAAATCTAACCAGATTTCATCGGAGGATATTTCCTTTTTCACCATAGCCCACTATGGGCTTCCAAACATCACTTTGCCAATTCCACAAGAACTGCCTTAGCGAAAGGCTTCTTGAGGGGAAAGCTGTAACTCTGTGAGATGATTTCACAGAACACAAAGAAGTATCTCAGAAAGCTTCTTTCTCTTTGTTATCGGAGGATATTTCGTTTGGCCCTATACTCTTCAAAGGGATCCGAAATATCTGTTCTCAGATTAGACAGAAATAAGGCTAGCAAAGAGATCCACGAAATACAGATGTAACCCTGTGAGTGGAAGTCACATATCACAGAGCAGTGTCTCAGAAAGCTTCTTTCCAGATTTCATCGGAGGATATTTCCTTTTCATCATAGCCCTCTATGGGCTTTTAAATATCACTTTGCCAATTCCACAAGAACTGTCTTAGCGAAAGGCTTCTTGAGGGGAAAGCTGTAACTGTGTGAGATGATTTCACAGAACACAAAGAAGTTTCTCAGAATGTTTCTTTCTCTTTGTCATCGGAGGATATTTCCTTTGGCCCTATAGTCTTCAAAGGGATCCGAAATATCTGTTCTCAGATTCCACAGAAATAAGGCTAGCAAAGAGATCCACGGAATACAGATGTAACTCTGTGAGTGGAAGTCACATACCACAGAGCAGTTTCTCAGAAAGCTTCTTTCCAGAGTTCATCGGGGGATATTTCCTTTTTCACCATAGCCCTCTATGGGCTTCCAAATATCACTTTGCCAATTCCACAAGTACTGTCTTAGCGAAAGGCTTCTTCAGGGGAAAGCTGTAACTCTGTGAGATGATTTCACAGAACACAAAGAAGTTTCTCAGAAAGCTTCTTTCTCTTTGTTATCGGAGGATATTTCCTTTGGCCCTATACTCTTCAAAGGGATCCGAAATATCTGTTCTCAGATTAGACAGAAATAAGGCTAGCAAAGAGATCCACGAAATACAGATGTAACCCTGTGAGTGGAAGTCACATATCACAGAGCAGTGTATCAGAAAGCTTCTTTCCAGATTTCATCGGAGGATATTTCCTTTTCATCATAGCCCTCTATGGGCTTTTAAATATCACTTTGCCAATTCCACAAGAACTGTCTTAGCGAAAGGCTTCTTGAGGGGAAAGCTGTAACTGTGTGAGATGATTTCACAGAACACAAAGAAGTTTCTCAGAATGTTTCTTTCTCTTTGTCATCGGAGGATATTTCCTTTGGCCCTATAGTCTTCAAAGGGATCCGAAATATCTGTTCTCAGATTCCACAGAAATAAGGCTAGCAAAGAGATCCACGGAATACAGATGTAACTCTGTGAGTGGAAGTCACATACCACAGAGCAGTTTCTCAGAAAGCTTCTTTCCAGAGTTCATCGGGGGATATTTCCTTTTTCACCATAGCCCTCTATGGGCTTTCAAATATCACTTTGCCAATTCCACAAGTACTGTCTTAGCGAAAGGCTTCTTGAGGGGAAAGCTGTAACTCTGTGAGATGATTTCACAGAACACAAAGAAGTTTCTCAGAAAGCTTCTTTCTCTTTGTTATCGGAGGATATTTCCTTTGGCCCTATAGTCTTCAAAGGGATCCGAAATATCTGTTCTCAGATTCCACAGAAATAAGGCTAGCAAAGATATCCGCGAAATACAGATGTAACTCTGTGAGTGGAAGTCACATATCACAGAGCAGTTTCTCAGAAAGCTTCCTTCCAGATTTCATCTGAGGATATTTCCTTTTTCACCATAGCCCTCTATGGGCTTCCAAATGTCACTTTGCCAATTCCACAAGAACTGTCTTAGCCAAAGGCTTCTTGAGGGGAAAGCTGTAACTCTGTGAGATGATTTCACAGAACACAAAGGAGTTTCTCAGAAAGCTTCTTTCTCTTTGTTATCGGAGGATATTTCCTTTGGCCCTATAGTCTTCAAAGGGATCCGAAATATCTGTTCTCAGATTCCACAGAAATAACGCTGGCAAAGAGATCCACGAAATACAGATGTAACTCTGTGAGTGGAAGTCACATATCACAGAGCAGTTTCTTAGAAAGCTTCTTTCCAGATTTCTTCGGAGGATATTTCCTTTTTCACCATAGCCCTTTATGGGCTTCCAAATATCACTTTTCCAATTCCACAAGAACAGTCTTATTGAAAGGCTTCTTGAGGGGAAAGCTGTAACTCTGTGAGATGATTTCACAGAACACAAAGAAGTTTCTCAGAAAGCTTCTTTCTCTTTGTTATCGGAATATTTCCTTTGGCCATATAGTCTTCAAAAGATTTCGAAATATCTGCTCTCAGATTCCACAGAAATAAGGCTAGCAAAGGGATCCACGAAATACAGATGTAACTCTGTGAGTGGAAGTCACATATCACAGAGCAGTTTCTCAGAAAACTTCTTTCCAGATTTCATCGGAGGATATTTCCTTTTTCACCATAGCCCTCTATGAGCTTTTAAATATCACTTTGCCAATTCCACAAGAACTGTCTTAGCGAAAGGCTTCTTGAGGGGAAAGCTGTAACTCTGTGAGATGATTTCACAGAACACAAAAAAGTTTCTCAGAAAGCTTCTTTCTCTTTGTTATCCGAGGATATTTCCTTTGGCCCAATAGTCTTCAAAGCGATCCGAAATATCTGTTCTCAGTTTCCACAGAAATAAGGCTAGCAAAGAGATACACGAAATACAGATGTAACTCTGTGAGTGGAAGTCACATATCACAGAACAGTTTCTCAGAAAACTTCTTTCCAGATTTCATCGGAGGATATTTCTTTTTTCTCCATAGAACTCTGTGGGCTTCCAAATATCACTTTTCCAATTCCACAAGAACTGTCGTAGCGAAAGGCTTCTTCAGGGGAAAGCTGTTCCTCTGTGAGATGATTTCACAGAACACAAAGAAGTTTCTCAGAAAGCTTCTTTCTCTTTGTTATCGGAGGATATTTCCTTTGGCCCTATAGTCTTCAAAGGGATCCGAAATATCTGTTCTCAGATTCCACAGAAATAAGGCTAGCAAAGAGATCCACGAAATACAGATGTAACTCTGTGAGTGGAAGTCACATATCACAGAGCAGTTTCTCAGAAATCTTCTTTCCAGATTTCATCTGAGGATATTTCCTTTTACACCATAGCCATCTATGGGCTTCCAAATATCACTTTGCCAATTCCACAAGAACTGTCTTAGCGAAAGGCTTCTTGAGGGGAAAGCTGTAACTCTGTGAGATGATTTCACGGAACACAAAGAAGTTTCTCAGAAAGCTTCTTTCTCTTTGTTATCAGAGGATATTTCCTTTGGCCCTATAGTCTTCAAAAGGATCCGAAATATCTGTTCTCAGATTCCACAGAAATAAGGCTAGCAAAGAGATCCACGACATACAGATGTAATTCTGTGAGTGGAAGTCGCATATCACAGAGCAGTTTCTCAGAAAGCTTCTTTCCAGATTTCATCGGAGGATATTTCCTTTTTCACCATAGCTCTCTATGGGCTTCCAAATATCACTTTGCCAATTCAAGAACTGTCTTAGCGAAAGGCTTCTTGAGGGGAAAGCTGTAACTCTGTGAGATGATTTCACAGAACACAATGAAGTTTCTCAGAAAGCTTCTTTCTCTTTGTTATCGGAGGATATTTCCTTTGGCCCTATAGTCTTCAAAGGGATCCGAAATATCTGTTCTCAGATTCCACAGAAATAAGGCTAGCAGAGAGATCCACGAAATACAGATGTAACTCTGTGAGTGGAACTCACGTATCACAGAGCAGTTTCTCAGAATGCTTCTTTCCAGATTTCATCCGAGGATATTTCCTTTTTCACCTTAGACCTCTATGGGCTTCCAAATATCACTTTGCCAATTCCACAAGAACTGTCTTAGCGAAACGCTTCTTGAGCGGAAAACTGTAACTCTGTGAGATGATTTCACAGAACACAAAGAAGTTTCTCACAAAGCTTCTTTCTCCTTGTTATCGGAGGAAATTTCCTTTGGCCCGATAGTCTTCAAAAGGATCCGAAATATCTGTTCTCAGATTCCACAGAAATAAGGCTAGCAAAGAGATCCACGAAATACAGATGTAACTATGTGAGTGGAAGTCACATATCACAGAGCAGTTTCTCAGAAATCTTCTTTCCAGATTTCATCTGAGGATATTTCCTTTTCACCATTGCCCTCTATGGGCTTCCAAATATCACTTTGCCAATTCCACAAGAACTGTCTTAGCGAAAGGCTTCTTGAGGGGAAAGCTGTAACTCTGTGAGATGATTTCACAGAACACAAAGAAGTTTCTCAGAATCTTCTTTCTCTTTGTTATCGGAGGATATTTCCTTTGGCCCTATAGTCTTCAAAGGTATCCGAAATATCTGTTCTCAGATTCCACAGAAATAAGGCTAGCAAAGAGATCCACGAAATACAGATGTAACTCTGTGAGTGGAAGTCACATATCACAGAGCAGTTTCTCAAAAAACTTCTTTCCAGATTTCATCGGAGGATATTTCCTTTTTCACCGTAGAACTCAAGCGGCTTCCAAATATCACTTTGCAAATTGCACAAGAACTGTCTTAGCGAAAGGCTTCTTCAGCGGAAAGCTGTAACTCTGTGAGATGATTTCACAGAACACAAAGAAGTTTCTCAGAAAGCTTCTTTCTCTTTGTTATCGGAGGATATTTCCTTTGGCCCTATAGTCTTCAAAGGGATCCGAAATATCTGTTCTCAGATTCCACAGAAATAAGGCTAGCAAAGAGATCCACGGAATACAGATGTAACTCTGTGAGTGGAAGTCACATATCACAGAGCAGTTTCTCAGAAAGCTACTTTCCAGATTTCATCGGAGGATATTTCCTTTTTCACCATAGCACTCTAGAGGTTCCAAATATCACTTTGCCAATTCCACAAGAACTGTCTTAGCGAAAGGCTTCTTGAGGTGAAAGCTATAACTCTGTGAGATGATTTCACAGAACACAAAGAAGTTTCTCAGAAAGCTTCTTTCTCTTTGTTATCGGAGGAAATTTCCTTTGGCCTGATAGTCTTCAAAGGGATCCGAAACATCTGTTCTCAGATTCCACAGAAATAAGGCTAGGAAAGAGATCCACGAAATACAGATATAACTCTGTGAGTGGAAGTCACATATCACAGAGGAGTGTCTCAGAAAGCTTCTTTCCAGACTTCATCGGAGGATATTTCCTTTTTCACCATAGCCCTCTATGGGCATCCAAATATCACTTTGCCAATTCCACAAGAACTGTCTTAGCGAATGTCTTCTTGAGCGGAAAGCTGTAACTCTGTGAGATGATTTCACAGAACACAAAGAAGTTTCTCAGAAAGCTTATTTCTCTTTCTTATCGGAGGATATTTCCTTGGCCCTATAGTCTTCAAAGGGATCTGAAATACCTGTTCTCAGATTCCACAGAAATAAGACTAGCAAAGAGATCCACGAAATACAGACGTAACTCTCTGAGTTGAAATAACATATCACAGAGCAGTTTCTCAGAAAGCTTCTTTCCAGATTTCATCTGATGATATTTCCTTTTCCACCATAGCCCTCTAAGGGCTTCCAAATATCAGTTTGCCAATTCCACAAGAACTGTCTTAGCGAAAGGCTTCTTGAGGGGAAAGCTGTAACTCTGTGAGATGATTTCACAGAACACAAAGAAGTTTCTCAGAAAGCTTCTTTCTCTTTGTTATCGGAGGATATTTCCTTTGGCCCTATAGTCTTCAAAAGGATCCGAAATATCTGTTCTCAGATTCCACAGAAATAAGGCTAGCAAAGAGATCCACGACATACAGATGTAATTCTGTGAGTGGAAGTCATATATCACAGAGCAGTTTCTCAGAAAGCTTCTTTCCAGATTTCATCGGAGGATATTTCCTTTTTCACCATAGCTCTCTATGGGCTTCCAAATATCACTTTGCCAATTCAAGAACTGTCTTAGCGAAAGGCTTCTTGAGGGGAAAGCTGTAACTCTGTGAGATGATTTCACAGAACACAATGAAGTTTCTCAGAAAGCTTCTTTCTCTTTGTTATCGGAGGATATTTCCTTTGGCCCTATAGTCTTCAAAGGGATCCGAAATATCTGTTCTCAGATTCCACAGAAATAAGGCTAGCAAAGAGATCCACGAAATACAGATGTAACTCTGTGAGTGGAACTCACGTATCACAGAGCAGTTTCTCAGAATGCTTCTTTCCAGATTTCATCCGAGGATATTTCCTTTTTCACCTTAGACCTCTATGGGCTTCCAAATATCACTTTGCCAATTCCACAAGAACTGTCTTAGCGAAACGCTTCTTGAGCGGAAAACTGTAACTCTGTGAGATGATTTCACAGAACACAAAGAAGTTTCTCACAAAGCTTCTTTCTCCTTGTTATCGGAGGAAATTTCCTTTGGCCCGATAGTCTTCAAAAGGATCCGAAATATCTGTTCTCAGATTCCACAGAAATAAGGCTAGCAAAGAGATCCACGAAATACAGATGTAACTATGTGAGTGGAAGTCACATATCACAGAGCAGTTTCTCAGAAATCTTCTTTCCAGATTTCATCTGAGGATATTTCCTTTTCACCATTGCCCTCTATGGGCTTCCAAATATCACTTTGCCAATTCCACAAGAACTGTCTTAGCGAAAGGCTTCTTGAGGGGAAAGCTGTAACTCTGTGAGATGATTTCACAGAACACAAAGAAGTTTCTCAGAATCTTCTTTCTCTTTGTTATCGGAGGATATTTCCTTTGGCCCTATAGTCTTCAAAGGTATCCGAAATATCTGTTCTCAGATTCCACAGAAATAAGGCTAGCAAAGAGATCCACGAAATACAGATGTAACTCTGTGAGTGGAAGTCACATATCACAGAGCAGTTTCTCAAAAAACTTCTTTCCAGATTTCATCGGAGGATATTTCCTTTTTCACCGTAGAACTCTAGCGGCTTCCAAATATCACTTTGCAAATTGCACAAGAACTGTCTTAGCGAAAGGCTTCTTCAGCGGAAAGCTGTAACTCTGTGAGATGATTTCACAGAACACAAAGAAGTTTCTCAGAAAGCTTCTTTCTCTTTGTTATCGGAGGATATTTCCTTTGGCCCTATAGTCTTCAAAGGGATCCGAAATATCTGTTCTCAGATTCCACAGAAATAAGGCTAGCAAAGAGATCCACGGAATACAGATGTAACTCTGTGAGTGGAAGTCACATATCACAGAGCAGTTTCTCAGAAAGCTACTTTCCAGATTTCATCGGAGGATATTTCCTTTTTCACCATAGCACTCTAGGGGTTCCAAATATCACTTTGCCAATTCCACAAGAACTGTCTTAGCGAAAGGCTTCTTGAGGTGAAAGCTATAACTCTGTGAGATGATTTCACAGAACACAAAGAAGTTTCTCAGAAAGCTTCTTTCTCTTTGTTATCGGAGGAAATTTCCTTTGGCCTGATAGTCTTCAAAGGGATCCGAAATATCTGTTCTCAGATTCCACAGAAATAAGGCTAGGAAAGAGATCCACGAAATACAGATATAACTCTGTGAGTGGAAGTCACATATCACAGAGGAGTGTCTCAGAAAGCTTCTTTCCAGACTTCATCGGAGGATATTTCCTTTTTCACCATAGCCCTCTATGGGCATCCAAATATCACTTTGCCAATTCCACAAGAACTGTCTTAGCGAAAGTCTTCTTGAGCGGAAAGCTGTAACTCTGTGAGATGATTTCACAGAACACAAAGAAGTTTCTCAGAAAGCTTCTTTCTCTTTCTTATCGGAGGATATTTCCTTGGCCCTATAGTCTTCAAAGGGATCTGAAATACCTGTTCTCAGATTCCACAGAAATAAGACTAGCAAAGAGATCCACGAAATACAGACGTAACTCTCTGAGTTGAAATAACATATCACAGAGCAGTTTCTCAGAAAGCTTCTTTCCAGATTTCATCTGATGATATTTCCTTTTCCACCATAGCCCTCTATGGGCTTCCAAATATCAGTTTGCCAATTCCACAAGAACTGTCTTAGCGAAAGGCTTCTTGAGGGGAAAGCTGTAACTCTGTGAGATGATTTCACAGAACACAAAGAAGTTTCTCAGAAAGCTTCTTTCTCTTTGTTATCGGAATATTTCCTTTGGCCATATAGTCTTCAAAAGATTCCGAAATATCCGCTCTCAGATTCCACAGAAATAAGGCTAGCAAAGGGATCCACGAAATACAGATGTAACTCTGTGAGTGGAAGTCACATATCACAGAGCAGTTTCTCAGAAAGCTTCTTTCCAGATTTCATCGGAGGATATTTCCTTTTTCACCATAGCCCTCTATGAGCTTTTAAATATCACTTTGCCAATTCCACAAGAACTGTCTTAGCGAAAGACTTCTTGAGGGGAAAGCTGTAACTCTGTGAGATGATTTCACAGAACACAAAGAAGTTTCTCAGAAAGCTTCTTTCTCTTTGTTATCGGAGGATATTTCCTTTGGCCCTATAGTCTTCAAAGGGATCCGAAATATCTGTTCTCAGATTCCAAAGAAATAAGGCTAGCAAAGAGATACACGAAATACAGATGTAACTCTGTGAGTGGAAGTCACATATCACAGAGCAGTTTCTCAGAAAACTTCTTTCCAGATTTCATCGGAGGATATTTCCTTTTTCACCATAGCCCTCTATGAGCTTTTAAATATCACTTTGCCAATTCCACAAGAACTGTCTTAGCGAAAGGCTTCTTGAGGGGAAAGCTGAAACTCTGTGAGATGATTTCACAGAACACAAAGAAGTTTTTCAGAAAGCTTCTTTCTCTTTGTTATCGGAGGATATTTCCTTTGGCCCTATAGTCTTCAAAGGGATCCGAAATATCTGTTCTCACATCCAACAGAAATAAGACTAGCAAAGAGATCCACGAAATACAGATGTAATTCTGTGAGTGGAACTCATGTATCACAGAGCAGTTTCTCAGAAAGCTTCTTTCCATATTTCATCGGAGGATATTTCCTTTTTCACCATAGCCCTCTATGGGCTTCCAAATATCACTTTGCCAATTCCACAAGAACTGTCTTAGCGAAAGGCTTCTTGAGGGGAAAGCTGTAACTTTGTGAGATGATTTAACAGAACACAAAGAAGTTTCTCAGAAAGCTTCTTTCTGTTTGTTATCGGAGGATATTTCCTTTGGCCCTATAGTCTTCAAAGGGATCCGAAATATCTGTTCTCAGATTCCACAGAAATAAGGCTAGCAAAGAGATCCACGAAATAGAGATGTAACTCTGTGAGTGGAAGTCACATATCACAGAGCAGTTTCTCAGAAATCTTCTTTCCAGGTTTCATCTGAGGATATTTCCTTTATCTCCATAGCCCTCTAGGGGCTTCCAAATATCACTTTGCCAATTCCAAAAGAACTGTCTTAGCGAAAGGCTTCTTGAGGGGAAAGCTGTAACTCTGTGAGATGATTTCACAGAACACAAAAAAGTTTCTCAGAAAGCTTCTTTCTCTTTGTTATCGGAGGATATTTCCTTTGGCCCTATAGTCTTCAAAGGGATCCGAAATATCTGTTCTCAGATTCCACAGAAATAAGGCTAGCAAAGAGATACACGAAATACAGATGTAACTCTGTGAGTGGAAGTCACATATCACAGAACAGTTTCTCAGAAAACTTTTTTCCAGATTTCATCGGAGGATATTTCTTTTTTCACCATTGCCCTCTATGGGCTTCCAAATATCACTTTCCCAATTCCACAAGAACTGTCTTAGCGAAAGGCTTCTTGAGGTGAAAGCTGTAACTCTGTGAGATGATTGCACAGAACACAAAGAAGTTTCTCAGAAAGCTTCTTTGTCTTTGTTATCGGAGGAAATTTCCTTTGGCCTGATAGTCTTCAAAGGGATCCGAAATATCTGTTCTCAGATTCCACAGAAATAAGGCTAGGAAAGAGATCCACGAAATACAGATATAACTCTGTGAGTGGAAGTCACATATCACAGAGGAGTGTCTCAGAAAGCTTCTTTCCAGACTTCATCGGAGGATATTTCGTTTTTCACCATAGCCCTCTATGGGCATCCAAATATCACTTTGCCAATTCCACAAGAACTGTCTTAGCGAAAGTCTTCTTGAGCGGAAAGCTGTAACTCTGTGAGATGATTTCACAGAACACAAAGAAGTTTCTCAGAAAGCTTCTTTCTCTTTCTTATCGGAGGATATTTCCTTGGCCCTATAGTCTTCAAAGGGATCTGAAATACCTGTTCTCAGATTCCACAGAAATAAGACTAGCAAAGAGATCCACGAAATACAGACGTAACTCTCTGAGTTGAAATAACATATCACAGAGCAATTTCTCAGAAAGCTTCTTTCCAGATTTCATCTGATGATATTTCCTTTTCCACCATAGCCCTCTATGGGCTTCCAAATATCAGTTTGCCAATTCCACAAGAACTGTCTTAGCGAAAGGCTTCTTGAGGGGAAAGCTGTAACTCTGTGAGATGATTTCACAGAACACAAAGAAGTTTCTCAGAAAGCTTCTTTCTCTTTGTTATCGGAATATTTCCTTTGGCCATATTGTCTTCAAAAGATTCCGAAATATCTGCTCTCAGATTCCACAGAAATAAGGCTAACAAAGTGATCCACGAAATACAGATGTAACTCTGTGAGTGGAAGTCACATATCACAGAGCAGTTTATCAGAAATCTTCTTTCCAGATTTCATCTGAGGATATTTCCTTTTTCACCATAGCCCTCTATGAGCTTTTAAATATCACTTTGCCAATTCCACAAGAACTGTCTTAGCGAAAGGCTTCTTGAGGGGAAAGCTGAAACTCTGTGAGATGATTTCACAGAACACAAAGAAGTTTTTCAGAAAGCTTCTTTCTCTTTGTTATCGGAGGATATTTCCTTTGGCCCTATAGTCTTCAAAGTGATCCGAAATATCTGTTCTCACATCCAACAGAAATAAGACTAGCAAAGAGATCCACGAAATACAGATGTAATTCTGTGAGTGGAACTCATGTATCACAGAGCAGTTTCTCAGAAAGCTTCTTTCCATATTTCATCGGAGGATATTTCCTTTTTCACCATAGCCCTCTAGGGGCTTCCAAATATCACTTTGCCAATTCCACAAGAACTGTCTTAGCGAAAGTCTTTTTGAGGGGAAAGCTGTAACTCTGTGATATGATTTCGCAGAACACAAAGAAGTTTCTCAGAAAGCTTCTTTCTCTTTGTTATCGGAGGATATTTCCTTTGGCCCTATAGTCTTCAAAGGGATCAGAAATATCTGTTCTCAGATTCCACAGAAATAAGGCTAGCAAAGAGATTCACGAAATACGGATGTAACTCTGTGAGTGTAAGTCAAATATCACAGAGCAGTTTCTCAGAAAGCTTCTTTCCAGATTTCATCGGAGGATATTTCCTTTATCACCACAGCCCACTATGGGCTTCCAAATATCACTTTGCCAATTCCACAAGAACTGTCTTAGCGAAAGGCTTCTTGAGGGGAAAGCTGTAACACTGTGAGATGATTTCACAGAACACAAAGAAGTTTCTCAGAAAGCTTCTTTCTCTTTGTTATCGGAGGATATTTCTTTGTCCCTATAGTCTCCAAAGGGATCCGAAATATCTTTTCTCAGATTCCACAGAAATAAGGCTAGCAAAGAGATCCACGGAATACAGATGACACTCTGTGAGATGAATTTACCGAACACTAAGCAGTTTCTCAGAAAGCTTCTTTCCAGATTTCATCGGAGGATATTTTCTTTTTCACCATAGCCCTCAACGGGTTTCCAAATATCACCTTGCCAATTCCACAAGAACTGTCTTAGCGAAAGGCTTCTTGAGGGGAAAGCTGTAACTCTGTGAGATGATTTCACAGAACACAAAGAAGTTTCTCGGAAACCGTCTTTCTCTTTGTTATCGGAGGATATTTCCTTTGGCCCTTAGTCCTCAAAGGGATCCGAAATATCTGTTCTCAGATTCCACAGAAATAAGGCTAGCAAAGTGATACACGAAATACAGATGTAACTCTGTGAGTGGAAGTCACATATCACAGAACAGTTTCTCAGAAAACTTCTTTCCAGATTTCATCGGAGGATATTTCTTTTTTCACCATAGAACTCTATGGGCTTCCAAATATCACTTTGCCAATTCCACAAGAACTGTCGTAGCGAAAGGCTTCTTCAGGGGAAAGCTGTAACTCTGTGAGATGATTTCACAGAACACAAAGAAGTTTCTCAGAAAGCTTCTTTCTCTTTTTTATCGGAGGATATTTCCTTTGGCCCTATAGTCTTCAAAGGGATCCGAAATATCTGATCTCAGATTCCACAGAAATAAGGCTAGCAAAGAGATCCACGAAATACAGATGTAACTCTGTGAGTGGAAGTCACATATCACAGAGCAGTTTCTCAGAAATCTTCTTTCCAGATTTCATCTGAGGATATTTCCTTTTACACCATAGCCCTCTTTGGGCTTCCAAATATCACTTTGCCAATTCCACAGGAACTGTCTTAGCGAAAGGCTTCTTGAGGGGAAAGCTGTAACTCTGTGAGATGATTTCACAGAACACAAAGAAGTTTCTCAGAAAGCTTCTTTCTCTTTGTTATCTGAGGATATTTCCTTTGTCCCTATAGTCTTCAAAGGGATCCGAAATATCTGTTCTCAGATTCCACAGAAATAAGGCTAGCAAAGAGATACACGAAATACAGATGTAACTCTGTGAGTGGAAGTCACATATCACAGAACTGTTTCTCAGAAAACTTCTTTCCAGATTTCATCGGAGGATATTTCCTTTTTCACCTTAGAAATCTATGGGCTTCCAAATATCACTTTGCAAATTCCACAAGAACTGTCTTAGCGAAAGGCTTCTTGAGTTGAAAGCTGTAACTCTGTGAGATGATTTCACAGAACACAAAGAAGTTTCTCAGAAAGCTTCTTTCTCTTTGTTATCGGAGGATACTTCCTTTGGTCCTATAGACTTCAAAGGGATCCGAAATATCTGTTCTCAGATTCCACAGAAATAAGGCTAGCAAAGAGATCCACGAGATACAGATGTAACTCTGTGAGTGGAAGTCACATATCACAGAGCAGTTTCTCAGAAATCTTCTTTCCAGATTTCATTTGAGGATATTTCCTATTACACTATAGCCCTCTATGGGCTTCCAAATATCACTTTGCCAATTCCACAAGAACTGTCTTAGCGAAAGGCTTCTTGAGGGGAAAGCTGTAACTCTGTGAGATGATTTCACAGAACACAAAGAAGTTTCTCAGAAAGCTTCTTTCTCTTTGTTATCGGAGGATATTTCCTTTGGCCCTATAGTCTTCAAAAGGATCCGAAATATCTGTTCTCAGATTCCACATAAATAAGGCCAGCACAGAGATCCACGAAATACAGATGTAATTCTGTGAGTGGAAGTCACATATCACAGAGCAGTTTCTCAGAAAGCTTCTTTCCAGATTACATCGGAGGATATTTCCTTTTTCACCATAGCCCTCTATGGGCTTCCAAATATCACTTTGCCAATTAAAGAACTGTCTTAGCGAAAGGCTTCTTGAGGGGAAAGCTGTAACTCTCTGAGATGATTTCACAGAACACAAAGAAGTTTGTAAGAAAACTTCATTCTCTTTGTTATCGAAGGATATTTCCTTTGGCCCTAGAGTCTTCAAAGGGATCCGAAATATCTGTTCTCTGATTCCACAGAAATAAGGCTAGCAAAGAGATCCACGAAATACAGATGTAACTCTGTGAGTGGAACTCACGTATCACAGAGCAGTTTCTCAGAATGCTTCTTTCCAGATTTCATCGGAGGATATTTTCTTTTTCACCATAGCCCTCTATGGGCTTCCAAATATCACTTTGCCAATTCCACAAGAACTGTCTTAGCGAAAGGCTTCTTGAGCGGAAAGCTGTAACTCTGTGAGATGATTTCACAGAACACAAAGAGGTTTCTCAGAAAGCTTCTTTCTCTTTGTTATCGGAGGATGTTTCCTTTGGCCCTATAGTCTTCAAAGGGATCCGAAATATCTGTTTTCAGATTCCACAGAAATAAAGCTAGCAAAGAGATACATGAAATACCGATGTAATCTGTGAGTTGAAGTCACATATCACAGAGCAGTTTCTCAGAAAGCTTCTTTCCAGATTTCATCTGAGGATATTTCCATTTTCACCGTAGCCCTCTATGGGCTTCCAAATATCACTTTGCCAATTCCACAAGAACTCTCTTAGCAAAAGGCGTCTTGAGGGGAAAGCTGTAACTCTGTGAGATGATTTCACAGAACACAAAGAAGTTTCTCAGAAAGCTTCTTTCTCTTTTTTATCGGAGGATATTGCCTTTGGCCCTATAGTCTTCAAAGGGATCCGAAATATCTGTTCTCAGAATCCACAGAAATAAGGCTGGCAAACATATCCACGGAATACAGATGGAACTCTGTGAGATGAATTAAAAGAACACTAAGCAGTTTCTCAGAAAGCTTCTTTCCATATTTCATCGGAGGATATTTCCTTTTTCACCATAGGCCTCTAGGGGCTTACAAATATCACTTTGCCAATTCCACAAGAACTGTCTTAGCGAAAGGCTTCTTGAGGGAAAAGCTGTAACTCTGTGATATGATTTCGCAGAACACAAAGAAGTTTCTCAGAAAGCTTCTTTCTCTTTGTTATCGGAGGATATTTCCTTGTCCCTATAGTCTTCAAAGGGATCCGAAATATCTGTTCTCAGATTCCACAGAAATAAGGCTAGCAAAGAGATCCACGAAATACGGATGTAACTCTGTGAGTGGAAGTCAAATATCACAGAGCAGTTTCTCAGAAAGCTTCTTTCCAGATTTCATCGGAGGATATTTCCTTTATCACCATAGCCCTCTATGGGCTTCCAAATATCACTTTGCCAATTCCACAAGAACTGTCTTAGCGAAAGGCTTCTTGAGGGGAACGCTGTAACACTGTGAGATGATTTCACAGAACACAAACCAGTTTCTCAGAAAGCTTCTTTCTCTTTGTTATCGGAGGATATTTCTTTGTCCCTATAGTCTTCAAAGGGATCCGAAATATCTGTTCTCAGATTCCACAGAAATAAGGCTAGCAAAGAGATCCACAGAATACAGATGGCACTCTGTGAGATGAATTTACCGAACACTAAGCAGTTTCTCAGAAAGCTTCTTTCCAGATTTCATCGGAGGATATTTCCTTTTTCACCATAGCCCTCAACGGGTTTCCAAATATCACCTTGCCAATTCCACAAGAACTGTCTTAGCAAAAGGCTTCTTGAGGGGAAAGCTGTAACTCTGTGAGATGATTTCACAGAACACAAAGAAGTTTCTCGGAAACCGTCTTTCTCTTTGTTATCCGAGGATATTTCCTTTGGCCCTTAGTCTTCCAAGGGATCCGAAATATCTGTTCTCAGATTCCACAGAAATAAGGCTAGCAAAGTGATCCAAGAAATACAGATGTAACACTGTGTGAGATGAATTAACAGAACACTAAGCAGTTTCTCAGAAAGCTTCTTTCCAGATTTGATCGGAGGATATTTCCTTTTTCACCATAGCTCTCTATGGGCTTCCAAATATCACTTTGCCAATTCAAGAACTGTCTTAGCGAAAGGCTTCTTGAGGGGAAAGCTGTAACTCTGTGAGATGATTTCACAGAACACAATGAAGTTTCTCAGAAAGCTTCTTTCTCTTTGTTATCGGAGGATATTTCCTTTGGCCCTATAGTCTTCAAAGGGATCCGAAATATCTGTTCTCAGATTCCACAGAAATAAGGCTAGCAAAGAGATCCACGAAATACAGATGTAACTCTGTGAGTGGAACTCACGTATCACAGAGCAGTTTCTCAGAATGCTTCTTTCCAGATTTCATCGGAGGATATTTCCTTTTTCACCTTAGACCTCTATGGGCTTCCAAATATCACTTTGCCAATTCCACAAGAACTGTCTTAGCGAAAGGCTTCTTGAGCGGAAAGCTGTAACTCTGTGAGATGATTTCACAAACACAAAGAAGTTTCTCACAAAGCTTCTTTCTCTTTGTTATCGGAGGAAATTTCCTTTGGCCCGATAGTCTTCAAAGGGATCCGAAATATCTGTTCTCAGATTCCACAGAAATAAGGCTAGCAAAGAGATCCACGAAATACAGATGTAACTCTGTGAGTGGAAGTCACATATCACAGAGCAGTTTCTCAAAAATCTTCTTTCCAGATTTCATCTGAGGATATTTCCTTTTTCACCATTGCCCTCTGTGGGCTTCCAAATATCACTTTCCCAATTCCACAAGAACTGTCTTAGCGAAAGTCTTCTTGAGGGGAAAGCTGTAACTCTGTGAGTTGATTTCACAGAACACAAAGAAGTTTCTCAGAAAGCTTCTTTCTCTTTGTTATCGGAGGATATTTCCTTTGGCCCTATAGTCTTCAAAGGGATCCGAAATATCTGTTCTCAGATTCCACAGAAATAAGGCTACCAAAGAGATCCACGGAATACAGATGTAACTCTGTGAGGGGAAGTCACATATCACAGAGCAGTTTCTCAGAAAACTTCTTTCCAGATTTCATCAGAGAATATTTCCTTTTTCACCGTAGAACTCTAGCGGCTTCCAAATATCACTTTTCCAATTCCACAAGAACTGTCTTAGCGAAAGTCTTCTTGAGGGGAAAGCTGAAACTCTGTGAGATGATTTCACAGAACACAAAGAAGTTTCTCAGAAAGCTTCTTTCTCTTTTTTATCGGATGATATTTCCTTTGGCCCTATAGTCTTCAAAGGGATCCGAAATATCTGTTCTCACATCCAACAGAAATAAGGCTAGCAAAGAGATCCACGAAATACAGATGTAATTCTGTGAGTGGAACTCATGTATCACAGAGCAGTTTCTCAGAAAGCTTCTTTCCATATTTCATCGGAGGATATTTCCTTTTTCACCATAGCCCTCTATGGGCTTCCAAATATCACTTTGCCAATTCCACAAGAACTGTCCTAGCGAAAGGCTTCTTGAGGGGAAAGCTGTAACTGTGTGAGATGATTTCACAGAACACAAAGAAGTTTCTCAGAAAGCTTCTTTCTCTTTGTTAGCGGAGGATATTTCCTTTGTCCCTATAGTCTTCAAAGGGATCCGAAATATCTGTTCTGAGATTCCACAGAAATAAGGCTAGCAAAGAGATACACGAAATACAGATGTAACTCTGTGAGTGGAAGTCACATATCACAGAGCAGTTTCTCAGAAAGCTTCTTTCCAGATTTCATCTGAGGATATTTCCTTTATCACCATAGCCCTCTATGGGCTTCCAAATATCACTTTGCCAATTCCACAAGAACTGTCTTAGCGAAAGGCTTCTTGAGGGGAAAGCTGTAACTCTGTGAGATGATTTCACAGAACACAAAAAAGTTTCTCAGAAAGCTTCTTTCTCTTTGTTATCGGAGGATATTTCCTTTGGCCCTATAGTCTTCAAAGGGATCCGAAATATCTGTTCTCAGATTCCACAGAAATAAGGGTAGCAAAGATCGACGAAATACAGATGTAACTCTGTGAGTGGAAGTCACATATCACAGAGGAGTTTCTCAGAAAGCTTCTTTCCAGATTACATCGGAGGATATTTCCTTTTTCACCATAGCCCTCTATGGGCTTCCAAATATCACTTTGCCAATTAAAGAACTGTCTTAGCGAAAGGCTTCTTGAGGGGAAAGCTGTAACTCTCTGAGATGATTTCACAGAACACAAAGAAGTTTGTAAGAAAACTTCATTCTCTTTGTTATCGAAGGATATTTCCTTTGGCCCTAGAGTCTTCAAAGGGATCCGAAATATCTGTTCTCTGATTCCACAGAAATAAGGCTAGCAAAGAGATCCACGAAATACAGATGTAATTCTGTGAGTGGAACTCACGTATCACAGAGCAGTTTCTCAGAATGCTTCTTTCCAGATTTCATCGGAGGATATTTTCTTTTTCACCATAGCCCTCTATGGGCTTCCAAATATCACTTTGCCAATTCCACAAGAACTGTCTTAGCGAAAGGCTTCTTGAGCGGAAAGCTGTAACTCTGTGAGATGATTTCACAGAACACAAAGAGGTTTCTCAGAAAGCTTCTTTCTCTTTGTTATCGGAGGATGTTTCCTTTGGCCCTATAGTCTTCAAAGGGATCCGAAATATCTGTTTTCAGATTCCACAGAAATAAAGCTAGCAAAGAGATACATGAAATACCGATGTAATCTGTGAGTTGAAGTCACATATCACAGAGCAGTTTCTCAGAAAGCTTCTTTCCAGATTTCATCTGAGGATATTTCCATTTTCACCGTAGCCCTCTATGGGCTTCCAAATATCACTTTGCCAATTCCACAAGAACTGTCTTAGCAAAAGGCGTCTTGAGGGGAAAGCTGTAACTCTGTGAGATGATTTCACAGAACACAAAGAAGTTTCTCAGAAAGCTTCTTTCTCTTTTTTATCGGAGGATATTGCCTTTGGCCCTATAGTCTTCAAAGGGATCCGAAATATCTGTTCTCAGAATCCACAGAAATAAGGCTGGCAAACATATCCACGGAATACAGATGGAACTCTGTGAGATGAATTAAAAGAACACTAAGCAGTTTCTCAGAAAGCTTCTTTCCATATTTCATCGGAGGATATTTCCTTTTTCACCATAGGCCTCTAGGGGCTTACAAATATCACTTTGCCAATTCCACAAGAACTGTCTTAGCGAAAGGCTTCTTGAGGGAAAAGCTGTAACTCTGTGATATGATTTCGCAGAACACAAAGAAGTTTCTCAGAAAGCTTCTTTCTCTTTGTTATCGGAGGATATTTCCTTGTCCCTATAGTCTTCAAAGGGATCCGAAATATCTGTTCTCAGATTCCACAGAAATAAGGCTAGCAAAGAGATCCACGAAATACGGATGTAACTCTGTGAGTGGAAGTCAAATATCACAGAGCAGTTTCTCAGAAAGCTTCTTTCCAGATTTCATCGGAGGATATTTCCTTTATCACCATAGCCCTCTATGGGCTTCCAAATATCACTTTGCCAATTCCACAAGAACTGTCTTAGCGAAAGGCTTCTTGAGGGGAAAGCTGTAACACTGTGAGATGATTTCACAGAACACAAACCAGTTTCTCAGAAAGCTTCTTTCTCTTTGTTATCGGAGGATATTTCTTTGTCCCTATAGTCTTCAAAGGGATCCGAAATATCTGTTCTCAGATTCCACAGAAATAAGGCTAGCAAAGAGATCCACAGAATACAGATGGCACTCTGTGAGATGAATTTACCGAACACTAAGCAGTTTCTCAGAAAGCTTCTTTCCAGATTTCATCGGAGGATATTTCCTTTTTCACCATAGCCCTCAACGGGTTTCCAAATATCACCTTGCCAATTCCACAAGAACTGTCTTAGCAAAAGGCTTCTTGAGGGGAAAGCTGTAACTCTGTGAGATGATTTCACAGAACACAAAGAAGTTTCTCGGAAACCGTCTTTCTCTTTGTTATCCGAGGATATTTCCTTTGGCCCTTAGTCTTCCAAGGGATCCGAAATATCTGTTCTCAGATTCCACAGAAATAAGGCTAGCAAAGTGATCCAAGAAATACAGATGTAACACTGTGTGAGATGAATTAACAGAACACTAAGCAGTTTCTCAGAAAGCTTCTTTCCAGATTTGATCGGAGGATATTTCCTTTTTCACCATAGCTCTCTATGGGCTTCCAAATATCACTTTGCCAATTCAAGAACTGTCTTAGCGAAAGGCTTCTTGAGGGGAAAGCTGTAACTCTGTGAGATGATTTCACAGAACACAATGAAGTTTCTCAGAAAGCTTCTTTCTCTTTGTTATCGGAGGATATTTCCTTTGGCCCTATAGTCTTCAAAGGGATCCGAAATATCTGTTCTCAGATTCCACAGAAATAAGGCTAGCAAAGAGATCCACGAAATACAGATGTAACTCTGTGAGTGGAACTCACGTATCACAGAGCAGTTTCTCAGAATGCTTCTTTCCAGATTTCATCGGAGGATATTTCCTTTTTCACCTTAGACCTCTATGGGCTTCCAAATATCACTTTGCCAATTCCACAAGAACTGTCTTAGCGAAAGGCTTCTTGAGCGGAAAGCTGTAACTCTGTGAGATGATTTCACAAACACAAAGAAGTTTCTCACAAAGCTTCTTTCTCTTTGTTATCGGAGGAAATTTCCTTTGGCCCGATAGTCTTCTAAGGGATCCGAAATATCTGTTCTCAGATTCCACAGAAATAAGGCTAGCAAAGAGATCCACGAAATACAGATGTAACTCTGTGAGTGGAAGTCACATATCACAGAGCAGTTTCTCAAAAATCTTCTTTCCAGATTTCATCTGAGGATATTTCCTTTTTCACCATTGCCCTCTGTGGGCTTCCAAATATCACTTTCCCAATTCCACAAGAACTGTCTTAGCGAAAGTCTTCTTGAGGGGAAAGCTGTAACTCTGTGAGTTGATTTCACAGAACACAAAGAAGTTTCTCAGAAAGCTTCTTTCTCTTTGTTATCGGAGGATATTTCCTTTGGCCCTATAGTCTTCAAAGGGATCCGAAATATCTGTTCTCAGATTCCACAGAAATAAGGCTACCAAAGAGATCCACGGAATACAGATGTAACTCTGTGAGGGGAAGTCACATATCACAGAGCAGTTTCTCAGAAAACTTCTTTCCAGATTTCATCAGAGAATATTTCCTTTTTCACCGTAGAACTCTAGCGGCTTCCAAATATCACTTTTCCAATTCCACAAGAACTGTCTTAGCGAAAGTCTTCTTGAGGGGAAAGCTGAAACTCTGTGAGATGATTTCACAGAACACAAAGAAGTTTCTCAGAAAGCTTCTTTCTCTTTTTTATCGGATGATATTTCCTTTGGCCCTATAGTCTTCAAAGGGATCCGAAATATCTGTTCTCACATCCAACAGAAATAAGGCTAGCAAAGAGATCCACGAAATACAGATGTAATTCTGTGAGTGGAACTCATGTATCACAGAGCAGTTTCTCAGAAAGCTTCTTTCCATATTTCATCGGAGGATATTTCCTTTTTCACCATAGCCCTCTATGGGCTTCCAAATATCACTTTGCCAATTCCACAAGAACTGTCCTAGCGAAAGGCTTCTTGAGGGGAAAGCTGTAACTGTGTGAGATGATTTCACAGAACACAAAGAAGTTTCTCAGAAAGCTTCTTTCTCTTTGTTAGCGGAGGATATTTCCTTTGTCCCTATAGTCTTCAAAGGGATCCGAAATATCTGTTCTGAGATTCCACAGAAATAAGGCTAGCAAAGAGATACACGAAATACAGATGTAACTCTGTGAGTGGAAGTCACATATCACAGAGCAGTTTCTCAGAAAGCTTCTTTCCAGATTTCATCTGAGGATATTTCCTTTATCACCATAGCCCTCTATGGGCTTCCAAATATCACTTTGCCAATTCCACAAGAACTGTCTTAGCGAAAGGCTTCTTGAGGGGAAAGCTGTAACTCTGTGAGATGATTTCACAGAACACAAAAAAGTTTCTCAGAAAGCTTCTTTCTCTTTGTTATCGGAGGATATTTCCTTTGGCCCTATAGTCTTCAAAGGGATCCGAAATATCTGTTCTCAGATTCCACAGAAATAAGGCTAGCAAAGAGATACACGAAATACAGATGTAACTCTGTGAGCGGAAGTCACATAGCACAGAACTGTTTCTCAGAAAACTTCTTTCCAGATTTCATCGGAGGATATTTCCTTTTTCACCATAGAACTCTATGGGCTTCCAAATATCACTTTACAAATTCCACAAGAACTGTCTCAGCGAAAGGCTTCTTCAGGGGAAAGCTGTAACTCTGTGAGATGATTTCACAGAACACAAAGAAGTTTCTCAGAAAGCTTCTTTCTCTTTGTTATCGGAGGATATTTCCTTTGGCCCTATAGTCTTCAAAGGGATCCGAAATATCTGTTCTCAAATTCCACAGAAATAAGGCTAGCAAAGAGATCCACGAAATACAGATGTAACTCTGTGAGTGGAAGTCACATATCACAGAGCAGTTTCTCAGAAAGCTTCTTTCCAGATTTCATCTGAGGATATTTCCTTTTTCACCATAGCCCTCTATGGGCTTCCAAATATCACTTAGCCAATTCCACAAGAACTGTCTTAGCGAAAGGCTTCTTTAGAGGAAAGCTGTAACTCTGTGAGATGATTTCACGGAACACAAAGAAGTTTCTCAGAAAGCTTCTTTCTCTTTGTTATCGGAGGATATTTCCTTTGGCACTATAGTCTTCAAAAGGATCCGAAATATCTGTTCTCAGATTCCAGAGAAATAAGGCAAGCAAAGAGATCCACGAAATACAGATGTAATTCTGTGAGTGGAAGTCACATATCACAGAGCAGTTTCTCAGAAAGCTTCTTTCCAGATTACATCGGAGGATATTTCCTATTTCACCATAGCCCTCTATGGGCTTCCAAATATCACTTTGCCAATTAAAGAACTGTCTTAGCGAAAGGCGTCTTGAGGGGAAAGCTGTAACTCTGTGAGATGATTTCACCGAACACAAAGAATTTCTCAGAAAGCTTCTTTCTCTTTTTTATCGGAGGATATTTCCTTTGGCCCTATAGTCTTCAAAGGGATCCGAAATATCTGTTTTCAGATTCCACAGAAATAAAGCGAGCAAAGAGATCCAGGAAATACCGATGTAACCCTGTGAGTGGAAGTCACATATCACAGAGCAGTTTCTCAGAAATCTTCTTTACAGATTTCATCGGAGGATATTTCCTTTTTCACCATAGCCCTCTTTGGGCTTCCAAATATCACTTTGCCAATTCCACAAGAACGGTCTTAGCGAAAGGCTTCTTGAGGGAAAGCTGTAACTCTATGAGATGATTTCACAGAACACAAAGAAGTTTCTCATAAAGCTTCTTTCTCTTTGTTATCGGAGATTATTTCCTTTGGCCCTAGAGTCTTCAGAGGGATCCGAAATATCTGTTCTCAGATTCCACACAAATAAGGCTAGCAAAGAGATCCACGAAATACAGATGTAACTCTGTGAGTGGAGGTCACATATCACAGAGCAGTTTCTCAGAAAGCTTCTTTCCAGATTTCATCGGAGGATATGTCCTTTTTCACCATTGCCCTCTATGGGTTTCCAAATATCAGTTTGCGAATTCCAAAAGAACTGTCTTAGCGAAAGGCTTCTTGAGGGGAAAGCTGTAACTCTGTGAGATGATTTCACAGAACACAAAGAAATTTCTCAGAAAGCCTCTTTCTCTTTGTCATCTGAGGATATTTCCTTTGGCCCTATAGTCTTCAAAGGGATCCGAAATATCTGTTCTCAGATTCCACAGAAATAAGGCTAGCAAAGAGATCCACGAAATACAGATGTAACTCTGTGAGATGAATTAACAGAACACTAAGCAGTTTCTCAGAAAGCTTCTTTCCAGATTTCATCGGAGGATATTTCCTTTTTCACCATAGCCCCCTATGGGCTTCCAAATATCACTTGGCCAATTCCACAAGACCTGTCTTAGCGAAAGGCTTCTTGAGGGGAAAGCTGTAACTCTGTGAGATCATTTCACAGAACACAAAGAAGTTTCTCAGAAAGCTTCTTTCTCTTTGTTATCGGAGGATATTTCCTTTGGCCCTATAGTCTTCAAAGGGATTCGAAATATCTTTTCTCAGATTCCACAGAAATAAGGCTAGCAAAGAGATCCAGGAAATACCGATGTAACTCTGTGAGTGGCAGTCACATATCACAGAGTAGTTTCTCAGAAAGCTTCTTTACAGATTTCATCGGAGGTTAATTCCTTTATCACCATAGCCCTCTATCGGCTTCCAATATCACTTTGCCAATTCCACAAGAACTGTCTTAGCGAAAGGCTTCTTGAGGGGAAAGCTGTAACTCTGTTAGATGATTTCACAGAACACAAAGAAGTTTCTCAGAAAGCTTCTTTCTCTTTGTTATGGGAGGATATTTCCTTTGGCGCTAGAGTCTTCAGAGGGATGCGAAATATCTGTTCTCAGATTCCACAGAAATAAGGCTAGCAAAGAGATAAACGAAATACAGATGTAACTCTGTGAGTGGAGGTCACATATCACAGAGCAGTTTCTCAGAAAGCTTCTTTCCAGATTTCATCGGAGGATATTTCCTTTTTCACCATAGCCCTCTATGGGTTTCCAAATATCAGTTTGCGAATTCCACAAGAACTGTCTTAGCAAAAGGCTTCTTGAGGGGAAAGCTGTAACTCTGTTAGATGATTTCACAGAACACAAAGAAGTTTCTCAGAGAGCCTCTTTCTCTTTGTCATCGGAGGATATTTCCTTTGGCCCTACAGTCTTCAAAGGGATCCGAAATATCTGTTCTCAGATTCCACAGAAATAAGGCTAGCAAAGAGATCCACGAAACACAGATGTAACTCTGTGAGTGGAAGTCACATATCACAGAGCAGTTTCTCAGAAAGCTTCTTTCTAGATTTCATCTGAGGATATTTCCTTTTTCACCATAGACCTCTATGGGCTTCCAAATATCACTTTGCCAATTCCACAAGAACTGTCTTAGCGAAAGGCTTCTTGAGGGGAAAGCTGTAACTCTGTGACATGATTTCGCAGAACACAAAGAAGTTTCTCAGAAAGCTTCTTTCTCTTTGTTATGGGAGGTATTTCCTTTGGCCCTATTGTCTTCAAAGGCATCCGAAGTATCTGTTCTCAGATTCCACAGAAATAAGGCTAGCAAAGTGATCCACGAAATACAGATGTAACTCTGTGAGTGGAAGTCACATATCACAGAGCAGATTCTCAGAAAGCTTCTTTCCAGATTTCATCTGAGGATATTTCCTTTTTCACCATAGCCCTCTATGGGTTCCCAAATATCACTTTGCCAATTCCACAAGAACTGTCTTAGCGAAAGGCTTCTTGAGGGGAAAGCTGTAATTCTGTGAGATGATTTCACAGAACACAAAGAAGTTTCTCAGAAAGCTTCTTTCTCTTTGTTATGGGAGGATATTTCCTTTGTCCCTATACTCTTCAAAGGGATCCGAAATATCTGTTCTCAGATTCCACAGAAATAAGGCTAGCAAAGAGATCCACGAAATACAGATGTAACTCTGTGAGTGGAAGTCACATATCACAGAGGAGTTTCTCAGAAAGTTTCTTTCCAGATTTCATCGAAGGATACTTCCTTTTTCACCATAACCCTCTATGGGCTTCCAAATATCACTTTGCCAATTCCACAAGAACTCTCCTAGCGAAAGGCTTCTTGAGGGGAAAGCTGTAATTCTGTGAGATGATTTCACAGAACACAAAGAAGTTTCTCAGAATGCTTCTTTCTCTTTGTTATCGGAGGATATTTCCTTTGTCCCTATAGTCTTCAAAGGGATCCCAAATATCTGTTCTCAGATTCCACAGAAATAAGGCTAGCAAAGAGATCCACGGAATACAGATGGCACTCTGTTAGATGAATTTACAGAACACTAAGCAGTTTCTCAGAAAACTTCTTTCCAGATTTCATCGGAGGATGTTTCCGTTTTCACCGTAGCCCTCAACGGGCTTCCAAATATCACTTTGCCAATTCCACAAGAACTGTCTTAGCGAAAGGTTTCTTGAGGGGAAAGCTGTAACTCTGTGAGATGATTTCACAGAACACAAAGAAGTTTCTCAGAAACCTTCTTTCTCTTTGTTATCGGAGGATATTTCCTTTGGCCCTATAGTCTTCAAAGGGATCCGAAATATCTGTTCTCAGATTCCACAGAAATAAGGCTAGTAAAGAGATCCACGAAATACAGATGTAACTCTGTGAGTGGAAGTCATATGTCACAGAGCAGTTTCTCAGAAAGCTTCTTTCCAGATTTCATCGGAGGATATTTCCTTTTTCACCATAGCCCTCTATGGGCTTGCATATCAGTTTGCCAATTCCGGAAGAACTGTCTTAGCTAAAGGCTTCTTGAGGGGAAAGCTGTATCTCTGTTAGATGATTTCACAGAACACAAAGAAGTTTCTCAGAAAGCCTCTTTCTCTTTGTCATCGGAGGATATTTCCTTTGGCCTTATAGTCTTCAAAGGGATCCGAAATATCTGTTCTCACATTCACCAGAAATAAGGCTAGCAAAGAGATCAACGGAATAAAGATGTAACTCTGTGAGTGGAAGTCACATATCACCGAGCAGTTGCTCGGAAAGCTTCTTTCCAGATTTCATCGGAGGATATTTCCTTTTTCACCATAGCCCTCTATGGGCTTCCAAATATCACTTTGCCATTTCCACAAGAACTGTCTTAGCGAAAGACTTCTTCAGGGGAAAGCTGTAACTCTGTGAGATGATTTCACAGAACACAAAGAAGTTTCTCAGAAAGCTTCTTTCTCTTTGTTATCGGAGGAAATTTCCTTGGCCCTATAGTCTTCAAAGGGATCTGAAATACCTGTTCTCAGATTCCACAGAAACAAGACTAGCAAACAGATCCACGAAATACAGACGTAACGCTGTGAGTTGAAATAACATATCACAGAGCAGTTTCTCAGAAAACTTCTTCCAGATTTCATCTGAGGATATTTCCTTTTGCACCGTAGCCCTCTATGGGCTTCCAAATATCAGTTTGCCAATTCCACAATAACTGTCTTAGCGAAAGGCTTCTTCAGGGGAAAGCTGTAACTCTGTGAGATGATTTCACAGAACACAAAGAAGTTTCTCAGAATGCTTCTTTCTCTTTGTCATCGGAGGATATTTCCTTTGGCCCTATAGTCTTCATAGGGATCCGAAATATCTGTTCTCAGATTCCACAGAAATAAGGCAGCTAAGTGATCCACGAAATACAGATGTAAATCTGTGAGTGGAAGTCACATATCACAGAGGAGTGTCTCAGAAAGCTTCTTTCCAGATTTCATCGGAGGATATTTCCTTTTTCACCATAGCCCTCTATGGGCAAGCAAATATCACTTTGCCAATTCCACAAGAACTGTCTTAGCGAAAGTCTTCTTGAGCGAAAAGCTGTAACTCTGTGAGATGATTTCACAGAACACAAAGAAGTTTCTGAGAAAGCTTCTTTCTCTTTGTTATCGGAGGAAATTTCCTTTGGCCCTAAAGTCTTCAAAGGGATAAGAAATATCTTTTCTCAGATTCCACAGAAATAAGGCTAGCAAAGATCCACGAAATACAGATGTAACTCTGTGAGTGGAAGTCACATATCACAGAGGAGTTTCTCAGAATCTTCTCTCCAGATTTCATCGGAGGATATTTCCTTTTTCACCATAGAACTCTGTGGGCTTCCAAATATCACTTTGCCAATTCCACAAGAAGTGTCTTAGCGAAAGACTTCTTGTGGGGAAAGCTGTAACTTTGTGAAATGATTTCACAGAACACAAAGAAGTTTCTCAGAAAGCTTCTTTCTCTTTGTTATGGGAGGATATTTCCTTTGGCCCTATAGTCTTCAAAGGGATCCGAAATATCTGTTCTCAGATTCCACAGAAATAAGGCTAGGAAAGAGATCCACGAAATACAGATGTAACTCTGTGAGTGGAGGTCACATATCACAGAGAAGTTTCTCAGAAAGTTTCCTTCCACATTTCATCGGAGGATATTTCCTTTTTCACCATAGCCCTCTATGGTCTTCCAAATATCACTTTCCCAATTCTACAAGAACTGTCTTAGCGAAAGGGTTCTTGAGGGGAAAGCTGTAACTCTGTGAGATGATTTCACAGAACACAAAGAAGTTTCTCAGAAAGCTTCTTTCTCTTTGTTATGGGAGGATATTTCCTTTGTCCCTATAGTCTTCAAAGGGATCCGAAATATCTGTTCTCAGATTCCACAGAAATAAGGCTAGCAAAGAGATCCACGAAATACAGATGTAACTCTGTGAGTGGAAGTCACATATCACAGAGGAGTTTCTCAGAAAGTTTCTTTCCAGATTTCATCGGAGGATACTTCCTTTTTCACCATAGCCCTCTATGGGCTTCCAAATATCACTTTGCCAATTCCAAAAGAACTCTCTTAGCGAAAGCCTTCTTGAGGGTAAAGCTGTAATTCTGTGAGATGATTTCACAGAATACAAAGAAGTTTCTCAGAAAGCTTCTTTCTCTTTGTTATCGGAGGATATTTCCTTTGTCCCTATAGTCTTCAAAGGGATCCCAAATATCTGTTCTGAGATTCCACAGAAATAAGGCTAGAAATGATCCACGAAATACACATGTAACTCTGTGAGTGGAAGTCACATATCACAGAGGAGTTTCTCAGATTCTTCTCTCCAGATTTCATCGGAGGATACTTCCTTTTTCACCATAGACCTCTTGGGGCTTCCAAATATCACTTTGCCAATTCCACAAGAAGTGTCTTAGCGAAAGACTTCTTGTGGGGAAAGCTGTAACTTTGTGAGATGATTTCACAGAACACAAAGAAGTTTCTCAGAAAGCTTCTTTCTCTTTGTTATGGGAGGATATTTCCTTTGGCCCTATAGTCTTCAAGGGGATCGAAATATCTGTTTTCAGATTCCACAGAAATAAGGCTAGCAAAGAGATCCACGGAATACAGATGGCACTCTGTTAGATGAATTTACAGAACACTAAGCAGTTTCTCAGAAAGCTTCTTTCCCGATTTCATCGGAGGATGTTTCCGTTTTCACCGTAGCCCTCAACGGGCTTCCAAATATCACTTTGCCAATTCCAGAAGAACTGTCTTATCTAAAGACTTCTTGAGGGGAAAGCTGTATCTCTGTTAGATGATTTCACAGAACACAAAGAAGTTTCTCAGAATGCCTCTTTCTCTTTGTCATCGGAGGATATTTCCTTTGGCCTTATAGTCTTCAAAGGGATCCGAAATATCTGTTCTCACATTCCACAGAAATAAGGCGAGCAAAGAGATCAACGGAATAAAGATGTAACTCTGTGATTGGAAGTCACATATCAGAGAGCAGTTTCTCGGAAAGCTTCTTTCCAGATTTCATCTGAGGATATTTCCTTTTTCACCATAGCCCTCTATGGGCTTCCAAATATCACTTTGCCAATTCCACAAGAACTGTCTTAGCGAAAGACTTCTTCAGGGGAAAGCTGTAACTCTGTGAGATGATTTCACAGAACAGAAAGAAGCTTCTCCGAAAGCTTCTTTCTCTTTGTTATCGGAGGATATTTCCTTTGGCCCTATAGTCTTCAAAGGGATCCGAAATATCTGTTCTCAGATTCCACAGAAATAAGGCTAGCAAAGAGATCCACGAAATACAGATGTAACTCTGTGAGTGGAGGTCACATATCACAGAGCAGTTTCTCAGAAAGTTTCCTTCCACATTACATCGGAGGATATTTCCTTTTTCACCATAGCCCTCTATGGTCTTCCAAATATCACTTTCCCAATTCTACAAGAACTGTCTTAGCGAAAGGGTTCTTGAGGGGAAAGCTGTAACTCTGTGAGATGATTTCACAGAACACAAAGAAGTTTCTCAGAAAGCTTCTTTCTCTTTGTTATGGGAGGATATTTCCTTTGTCCCTATAGTCTTCAAAGGGATCCGAAATATCTGTTCTCAGATTCCACAGAAATAAGGCTAGCAAAGAGATCCACGAAATACAGATGTAACTCTGTGAGTGGAAGTCACATATCACAGAGGAGTTTCTCAGAAAGTTTCTTTCCAGATTTCATCGGAGGATACTTCCTTTTTCACCATAGCCCTCTATGGGCTTCCAAATATCACTTTGCCAATTCCACAAGAACTCTCTTAGCGAAAGCCTTCTTGAGGGTAAAGCTGTAATTCTGTGAGATGATTTCACAGAATACAAAGAAGTTTCTCAGAAAGCTTCTTTCTCTTTGTTATCGGAGGATATTTCCTTTGTCCCTATAGTCTTCAAAGGGATCCCAAATATCTGTTCTGAGATTCCACAGAAATAAGGCTAGGAATGATCCACGAAATACACATGTAACTCTGTGAGTGGAAGTCACATATCACAGAGGAGTTTCTCAGATTCTTCTCTCCAGATTTCATCGGAGGATACTTCCTTTTTCACCATAGACCTCTTGGGGCTTCCAAATATCACTTTGCCAATTCCACAAGAAGTGTCTTAGCGAAAGACTTCTTGTGGGGAAAGCTGTAACTTTGTGAGATGATTTCACAGAACACAAAGAAGTTTCTCAGAAAGCTTCTTTCTCTTTGTTATGGGAGGATATTTCCTTTGGCCCTATAGTCTTCAAAGGGATCGAAATATCTTTTCTCAGATTCCACAGAAATAAGGCTAGCAAAGAGATCCACGGAATACAGATGGCACTCTGTTAGATGAATTTACAGAACACTAAGCAGTTTCTCAGAAAGCTTCTTTCCCGATTTCATCGGAGGATGTTTCCGTTTTCACCGTAGCCCTCAACGGGCTTCCAAATATCACTTTGCCAATTCCAGAAGAACTGTCTTATCTAAAGACTTCTTGAGGGGAAAGCTGTATCTCTGTTAGATGATTTCACAGAACACAAAGAAGTTTCTCAGAATGCCTCTTTCTCTTTGTCATCGGAGGATATTTCCTTTGGCCTTATAGTCTTCAAAGGGATCCGAAATATCTGTTCTCACATTCCACAGAAATAAGGCGAGCAAAGAGATCAACGGAATAAAGATGTAACTCTGTGATTGGAAGTCACATATCAGAGAGCAGTTTCTCGGAAAGCTTCTTTCCAGATTTCATCTGAGGATATTTCCTTTTTCACCATAGCCCTCTATGGGCTTCCAAATATCACTTTGCCAATTCCACAAGAACTGTCTTAGCGAAAGACTTCTTCAGGGGAAAGCTGTAACTCTGTGAGATGATTTCACAGAACAGAAAGAAGCTTCTCCGAAAGCTTCTTTCTCTTTGTTATCGGAGGATATTTCCTTTGGCCCTATAGTCTTCAAAGGGATCCGAAATATCTGTTCTCAGATTCCACAGAAATAAGGCTAGCAAAGAGATCCACGAGATACACATGAAACTCTGTGAGTGGAAGTCACATATCACAGAGCAGTTTCTCAGAAAGCTTCTTTCCAGATTTCATCTGAGGATATTTCCTTTTCACCATGGCCCTCTAGCGGCTTCCAAATATCACTTTGCCAATTCCACAAGAACTGTCTTAGCGAAAGTCTTCTTGAGGGGAAAGCTGTAACTCTGTGAGATGATTTCACAGAACACAAAGAAGTTTCTCAGAAAGCTTCTTTCTCTTTGTTATGGGAGGATATTTCCTTTGGCCCTATAGTCTTCAAAGGGATCCGAAATATCTGTTCTCAGATTCCACAGAAATAAGGCTAGCAAAGAGATCCACGAAATACAGATGTAACTCTGTGAGTGGAAGTCACTTATCACAGAGCAGTTTCTCAGAAAGCTTCTTTCCAGATTTCATCGGAGGAAATTTCCTTTTTCACCATAGCCCTCTATGGGCTTCCAAATATCACTTTGCCAATTCCACAAGAACTGTCTTAGCGAAAGGCTTCTGGAGGGGAAAGCTGTAACTCTGTGAGATGATTTCACAGAACACAAAGAAGTTTCTCAGAAAGCTTCTTTCTCTTTGTTATCGGAGGATATTTCCTTTGTCCCTATAGTCTTCAAAGGGATCCGAAATATCTGCTCTCATATTCCACAGAAATAAGGCTAGAAAAGAGATCCACGAAATACAGATGTAACTCTGTGAGTGGAAGTCACATATCACAGAGGAGTGTCTCAGAAAGCTTCTTTCCAGATTTCATCGGAGGATATTTCCTTTTTCACCATAGTCCTCTATGGGCTTCCAAATATCACTTGGCCAATTCCACAAGAACTGTCTTAGCGAAAGGCTTCTTGAGGGGAAAGCTGTAACTCTGTGAGATGATTTCGCAGAACACAAGGAAGTTTCTCAGAAAGCTTCTTTCTCTTTGTTATGGGAGGATATTTCCTTGGGCCCTATTGTCTTCAAAGGCATCCGAAGTATCTGTTCTCAGATTCCACAGAAATAAGGCTAGCAAAGAGATCCACGAAATACAGATGTAACTCTGTGAGTGGAAGTCACATATCACAGAGCAGTTTCTCAGAAAGCTTCTTTCCAGATTTCATCTGAGGATATTTCCTTTTTCACCATAGCCCTCTATGGGCTTTCAAATATCACTTTGCCAATTCCACAAGAACTGTCTTAGCGAAAGGCTTCTTGAGGGGAAAGCTGTAATTCTGTGAGATGATTTCACAGAACACAAAGAAGTTTCTCAGAAAGCTTCTTTCTCTTTGTTATCGGAGGAAATTTCCTTTGGCCCTATAGTCTTCAAAGGGATAAGAAATATCTTTTCTGAGATTCCACAGAAATAAGGCAAGCAAAGATCCACGAAATACAGATGTAACTCTGTGAGTGGAAGTCACACATCACAGAGGAGTTTCTGAGAAAACTTCTCTCCAGATTTCATCGGAGGATATTTCCTTTTCCCCTTAGCCCTCTATGGGCTTTAAAATATCACTTTGCCAATTCCAGAAGAACTATCTTAGCGAAAGGCTTCTTGAGGGGAAAGCTGTAACTCTGTGAGATGATTTCAAAGAACACAAAGAAGTTTCTCAGAAAGCTTCTTTCTCTTTGTTATCGGAGGATATTTCCTTTGGCCCTATAGTCTTCAAAGGGATCCGAAATATCTGATCTCAGATTCCACAGAAATAAGGCTAGCAAAGAGATCCACGGAATACAGATGGCACTCTGTTAGATGAATTTACAGAACACTAAGCAGTTTCTCAGAAAGCTTCTTTCCAGATTTCATCGGAGGATATTTCCTTTTTCACCATAGCCCTCAACGGGCTTCCAAATATCACTTTGCCAATTGCACAAGAACTGTCTTAGAGAAAGGCTTCTTGAGGGGAAAGCTGTAACTCTGTGAGATGATTTCACAGAACACAAAGAAGTTTCTCGGAAACCTTCTTTCTCTTTGTTATCGGAGGATATTTCCTTTGGCCCTATAGTCTTTAAAGGGATCCGAAATATCTGTTCTCAGATTCCACAGAAATAAGGCTAGTAAAGAGATCCACATAATACAGATGTAACTCTGTGAGTGGAAGTCACATATCACAGAGCAGTTTCTCAGAAAGCTTCTTTCCAGATTTCATCGGAGCATATTTCCTTTTTCACCATAGCCCTCTATGGGCTTTCAAATATCACTTTGCCAATTCCACAAGAACTGTCTTAGCGAAAGTCTTCTTGAGCGGAAAGCTGTAACTCTGTGAGATGATTTCACAGAACACAAAGAAGTTTCTCAGAAATCTTCTTTCTCTTTGTTATCGGAGGATATTTCCTTGGCCCTATAGTCTTCAAAGGGATCTGAAATACCTGTTCTCAGATTCCACAGAAATAAGACTAGCAAACAGATCCACGAAATACAGACGTAACTCTGTGAGTTGAAATAACATATCACAGAGCAGTTTCTCAGAAAGCTTCTTTCCAGATTTCATCGGAGGATATTTCCTTTTTCACCATAGCCCTCTATGGGCTTCCAAATATCACTTTCCCAATTCCACAAGAACTGTCTTAGTGAAAGGCTTCTTTAGGGCAAAGCTGTAACTCTGTGAGATGATTTCAGAGAAAACAAAGAAGTTTCTCAGAATTCCTCTTTCTCTTTGTTATGGGAGGATACTTCCTTTGGCGCTATACTCTTCAAAGGGATGCGAAATATCTGTTTTCAGATTCCACAGAAATAAGGCTAGCAAAGAGATCCACGAAATACAGTTGTAATTCTGTGAGTGGAACTCAGGTATCACAGAGCAGTTTCTCAGATAGCTTTTTTCCAGATTTCATCTGAGGATATTTCCTTTTACACCATAGCCCTCTATGGGCTTCCAAATATCACTTTGCCAATTCCACAAGAACTGTCTTAGCGAAAGGCTTCTTGAGGGGAAAGCTGTAACTCTGTGAGATGATTTCACGGAACACAAAGAAGTTTCTCAGAAAGCTTCTTTCTCTTTGTTATCGGAGGATATTTCCTTGGCCCTATAGCCTTCAAAGGGATCTGAAATACCTGTTCTCACATTCCACAGAAATAAGACTAGCAAAGAGATCCACGAAATACAGACGTATCTCTGTGAGTTGAAATAACATATCACAGAGCATTTTCTCAGAAAGCTTCTTTCCAGATTTCATCGGACGATATTTCCTTTTTCACCATAGCCCTCTAGGGGTTCCAAATATCACTTTGCCAATTCCACAAGTACTGTCTTAGCGAAAGGCTTCTTGAGGAGAAAGTTGTAACTCTGTGAGATGATTTCACAGAACACAAAGAAGTTTCTCAGAAAGCTTCTTTCTCTTTGTTATCGGAGGATATTTCCTTTGGCCCTATAGTCTTCAAAGGGATCCGAAATATCTGTTCTCAGATTACACAGAAATAAGGCTAGCAAAGAGATCCACGAAATACAGATGTAACTCTGTGAGTGGAAGTCACAGATCACAGAGCAGTTTCTCAGAAAGCTTCTTTCCAGATTGCATCTGAGGATATTTCCTTTTTCACCTTAGCCCTCTATGGGCTTCCAAATATCACTTTGCCAATTCCACAAGTACTGTCTTAGCGAAAGGCTTCTTGAGGGGAAAGCTGTAACTCTGTGAGATGATTTCACAGAACACAAAGAAGTTTCTCAGAAAGCTTCTTTCTCTTTGTTATGGGAGGATATTTCCTTTGGCCCTATAGTTTTCAAAGGGATCCGATATATCTGTTCTCAGATTCCACAGAAATAAGACAAGCAAAGAGATCCACGAAATACAGATGTAACTCTGTGAGTGGAAGTCACGTATCACAGAGCAGTTTCTCAGAATGCTTCTTTCCATATTTCATCGGAGGATATTTCCTTTTTCACCATAGCCCTCTATGGGCTTCCAAATATCACTTTGCCAATTCCACAAGAACTGTCTTAGCGAAAGGCTTCTTGAGCGGAAAGCTGTAACTCTGTGAGATGATTTCACAGAACACAAAGAAGTTTCTCAGAAAGCTTCTTTCTCTTTGTTATCGGAGGATATTTCCTTTGGCCGAATTGTCTTCAAAGGGATCCGAAATATCTGTTCTCAGATTAGACAGAAATAAGGCTAGCAAAGAGATCCGAGAAATACAGATGTAACTCTGTGAGTGGAAGTCACATATCACAGAGCAGTTTCTCAGAAATCTTCTTTCCAGATTTCATCTGAGGATATTTCCTTTTTCACGATAGCCCTATATGGGCTTCCAAATATCACTTTTCCAGTTCCACAAGAACTGTCTTAGCAAAAGGCTTCTTGAGGGGAAAGCTGTAACTCTGTGAGATGATTTCACAGAACACAAAGAAGTTTCTCAGAAAGCTTCTTTCTCTTTGTTAACGGAGGATATTTCCTTTATCCCTATAGTCTTCAAAGGAATCCGAAATATCTGTTATCAGATTCCACAGAAATAAGGCTAGCAAAGAGATCCACGAAATACAGATGTAACTCTGTGAGTGGAAGTCACACATCACAGAGCAGTTTCTCAGAAAGCTTCTTTCCAGATTCCATTGGAGTATATTTCCTTTTTCACCGTAGCCCTCTACGGGCTTCCAAATATATCTTTGCCAATTCCACAAGAACTGTGTTAGCGAAAGGCTTCTTGAGGGGAAAGCTGTAACTCTGTGAGATGATTTCACAGAACAGAAAGAAGCTTCTCCGAAAGCCTCTTTTTATTTGTCATCGGAGGATATTTCCTTTGGCCCTATAGTCTTCAAAGGGATCCGAAATATCTGTTCTCAGATTCCACAGAAATAAGGCTAGGAAAGAGATCCACATAATACAGATGTAACTCTGTGAGTGGAAGTCACATATCACAGAGCAGTTTCTCAGAAAGCTTCTTTCCAGATTTCATCGGAGCATATTTCCTTTTTCACCATAGCCCTCTATGGGCTTTCAAATATCACTTTGCCAATTCCACAAGAACTGTCTTAGCGAAAGTCTTCTTGAGCGGAAAGCTGTAACTCTGTGAGATGATTTCACAGAACACAAAGAAGTTTCTCAGAAATCTTCTTTCTCTTTGTTATCGGAGGATATTTCCTTGGCCCTATAGTCTTCAAAGGGATTTGAAATACCTGTTCTCAGATTCCACAGAAATAAGACTAGCAAACAGATCCACGAAATACAGACGTAACTCTGTGAGTTGAAATAACATATCACAGAGCAGTTTCTCAGAAAGCTTCTTTCCAGATTTCATCGGAGGATATTTCCTTTTTCACCATAGCCCTCTATGGGCTTCCAAATATCAGTTTGCCAATTCCACAAGAACTGTCTTAGTGAAAGGCTTCTTTAGGGCAAAGCTGTAACTCTGTGAGATGATTTCAGAGAAAACAAAGAAGTTTCTCAGAATTCCTCTTTCTCTTTGTTATGGGAGGATACGTCCTTTGGCCCTATACTCTTCAAAGGGATGCGAAATATCTGTTTTCAGATTCCACAGAAATAAGGCTAGCAAAGAGATCCACGAAATACAGTTGTAATTCTGTGAGTGGAACTCAGGTATCACAGAGCAGTTTCTCAGATAGCTTTTTTCCAGATTTCATCTGAGGATATTGCCTTTTACACCATAGCCCTCTATGGGCTTCCAAATATCACTTTGCCAATTCCACAAGAACTGTCTTAGCGAAAGGCTTCTTGAGGGGAAAGCTGTAACTCTGTGAGATGATTTCACGGAACACAAAGAAGTTTCTCAGAAAGCTTCTTTCTCTTTGTTATCGGAGGATATTTCCTTGGCCCTATAGCCTTCAAAGGGATCTGAAATACCTGTTCTCACATTCCACAGAAATAAGACTAGCAAAGAGATCCACGAAATACAGACGTATCTCTGTGAGTTGAAATAACATATCACAGAGCATTTTCTCAGAAAGCTTCTTTCCAGATTTCATCGGACGATATTTCCTTTATCACCATAGCCCTCTAGGGGTTCCAAATATCACTTTGCCAATTCCACAAGTACTGTCTTAGCGAAAGGCTTCTTGAGGAGAAAGTTGTAACTCTGTGAGATGATTTCACAGAACACAAAGAAGTTTCTCAGAAAGCTTCTTTCTCTTTGTTATCGGAGGATATTTCCTTTGGCCCTATAGTCTTCAAAGGGATCCGAAATATCTGTTCTCAGATTACACAGAAATAAGGCTAGCAAAGAGATCCACGAAATACAGATGTAACTCTGTGAGTGGAAGTCACAGATCACAGAGCAGTTTCTCAGAAAGCTTCTTTCCAGATTGCATCTGAGGATATTTCCTTTTTCACCTTAGCCCTCTATGGGCTTCCAAATATCACTTTGCCAATTCCACAAGTACTGTCTTAGCGAAAGGCTTCTTGAGGGGAAAGCTGTAACTCTGTGAGATGATTTCACAGAACACAAAGAAGTTTCTCAGAAAGCTTCTTTCTCTTTGTTATGGGAGGATATTTCCTTTGGCCCTATAGTTTTCAAAGGGATCCGATATATCTGTTCTCATTTCCACAGAAATAAGACTAGCAAAGAGATCCACGAAATACAGATGTAACTCTGTGAGTGGAAGTCACGTATCACAGAGCAGTTTCTCAGAATGCTTCTTTCCATATTTCATCGGAGGATATTTCCTTTTTCACCATAGCCCTCTATGGGCTTCCAAATATCACTTTGCCAATTCCACAAGAACTGTCTTAGCGAAAGGCTTCTTGAGCGGAAAGCTGTAACTCTGTGAGATGATTTCACAGAACACAAAGAAGTTTCTCAGAAAGCTTCTTTCTCTTTGTTATCGGAGGATATTTCCTTTGGCCGAATTGTCTTCAAAGGGATCCGAAATATCTGTTCTCAGATTAGACAGAAATAAGGCTAGCAAAGAGATCCGAGAAATACAGATGTAACTCTGTGAGTGGAAGTCACATATCACAGAGCAGTTTCTCAGAAATCTTCTTTCCAGATTTCATCTGAGGATATTTCCTTTTTCACGATAGCCCTATATGGGCTTCCAAATATCACTTTTCCAGTTCCACAAGAACTGTCTTAGCAAAAGGCTTCTTGAGGGGAAAGCTGTAACTCTGTGAGATGATTTCACAGAACACAAAGAAGTTTCTCAGAAAGCTTCTTTGTCTTTGTTAACGGAGGATATTTCCTTTATCCCTATAGTCTTCAAAGGAATCCGAAATATCTGTTATCAGATTCCACAGAAATAAGGCTAGCAAAGAGATCCACGAAATACAGATGTAACTCTGTGAGTGGAAGTCACACATCACAGAGCAGTTTCTCAGAAAGCTTCTTTCCAGATTCCATCGGAGTATATTTCCTGTTTCACCGTAGCCCTCTACGGGCTTCCAAATATATCTTTGCCAATTCCACAAGAACTGTGTTAGCGAAAGGCTTCTTGAGGGGAAAGCTGTAACTCTGTGAGATGATTTCACAGAACAGAAAGAACCTTCTCCGAAAGCCTCTTTTTATTTGTCATCGGAGGATATTTCCTTTGGCCCTATAGTCTTCAAAGGGATCCGAAATATCTGTTCTCAGATTCCACAGAAATAAGGCTAGGAAAGAGATCCACATAATACAGATGTAACTCTGTGAGTGGAAGTCACATATCACAGAGCAGTTTCTCAGAAAGCTTCTTTCCAGATTTCATCGGAGCATATTTCCTTTTTCACCATAGCCCTCTATGGGCTTTCAAATATCACTTTGCCAATTCCACAAGAACTGTATTAGCGAAAGGCTTCTTGACCGAAAAGCTGTAACTCTGTGAGATGGTTTCACAGAACACAAAGAAGTTTCTCAGAAAGCTTCTTTCTCTTTGTTATCTTAGGATATTTCCTTTGGCCCTATAGTCTTCAAAGGGATCCGAAATATCTGTTCTCAGATTCCACAGAAATAAGGCTAGCAAAGAGATCCAGGAAATACAGATGTAACACTGTGAGTGGAAGTCACATATCACAGAGCAGTTTCTCAGAAAGCTTCTTTCCAGATTTCATCGGAGGATATTTCCTTTTTCACCATAGCCCTCTATGGGCTCCCAAATATCACTTTGCCAATTCCACAAGAACTGTCTTAGCGAAAGGTTTCTTGTGGGGAAAGCTGTAACTCTGTGAGATGATTTCACAGAACACAAAGAAGTTTCTCAGAAAGCTTCTTTCTCTTTGTTATCGGAGGATATTTCCTTTGGCCCTATAGTCTTCAAAGGGATCCAGAATATCTGTTCTCAGATTCCACAGAAATAAGGCTAGCAAAGAGATCCACGAAATACAGATGTAACTCTGTGAGATGAATTAAGAGAACACTAAGCAGTTTCTCAGAAAGCTTCTTTCCAGATTTCATCTGAGGATATTTCCTTTTTCTCCATAGCCCTTTATAGGCTTCCAAATATCACTTTGCCAATTCCACAAGAACTGTCTTAGCGAAAGGCTTCTTGAGGGGAAAGCTGTAACTCTGTGAGATGATTTCACAGAACACAAAGTAGTTTCTCAGAAAGCTTCTTTCTCTTTGTTATCGGAGGATATTTCCTTTGGCCCTATAGTCTTCAAAGGGTTCCGAAATATCTGCTCTCAGATTCCACAGAAATAAGGCTAGCAAAGGGATCCACGAAATACAGATGTAACTCTGTGAGTGGAAGTCACATATCACAGATCAGTTTCTCTGATAGCTTCTTTCCATATTTCGTCGGACGATATTTCCTTTTTCACCATAGCCCTCTATGGGCTTCCAAATATCACTTTGCCAATTCCACAAGAACTGTCTTAGCGAAAGGCTTCTTGAGGGGAAAGCTGTAACTCTGTGAGATGATTTCACAGAACACAAAGAAGTTTCTCAGAAAGCTTCTTTCTCTTTGTTATCGGAGGATATTTCCTTTGTCCCTATAGTCTTCAAAGGGATCCGAAATATCTCTTCTCAGATTCCACAGAAATAAGGCTAGCAAAGAGATCCACGAAATACAGATGTAACTCTGTGAGTGGAAGTCTCACATCACAGAGCAGTTTCTCAGAAAGCTTCTTTCCAGATTTCATCGGAGGATATTTCCTTTTTCACCATAGCCCTCTATGGGCTTCCAAATATCACTTTGCCATTTCCACAAGAACTGTCATAGCGAGAGGCTTCTTGAAGGGAAAGCTGTAACTCTGTGAGATGATTTCACAGAACACAAAGAAACTTCTCCGAAAGCCTCTTTCTCTTTGTCATCGGAGGATATTTCCTTTGGCCCTATAGTCTTCAAAGGGATCCGAAATATCTGTTCTCAGATTCCACAGAAATAAAGCTAGCAAAGAGATCCACGAAATACAGATGTAACTCTGTGGGTGGAAGTCACATATCACAGAGCAGTTTCTCAGAAATCTTCTTTCCAGATTTCATCTGAGGATATTTCCTTTTTAACCATAGCCCTCTATGGGCTTCCAAATATCACTTTGCCAATTCCACAAGAACTGTCTTAGCGAAAGGCTTCTTGAGGGGAAAGCTGTAACTGTGTGAGATGATTTCACAGAACACAAAGAAGTTTCTCAGAAAGCTTCTTTCTCTTTGTTATCGGAGGATATTTCCTTTAGCCCCATAGTCTTCAAAGGGATCCGAAATATCTGTTCTCAGATTCCACAGAAATAAGGCTAGCAAAGAGATCCAGGAAATACAGATGTAACTCTGTGAGTGGAAGTCACATATCACAGAGCAGTTTCTCAGAAAGCTTCTTTCCAGATTTCATCGGAGGATATTTCCTTTTTCACAATAGCCCTCTATGGGCTTCCAAATATCACTTTGCCAATTCCACAAGAACTGTCTTATCGAAAGGCTTCTAGAGGGGAAAGCTGTAACTCTGTGAGATGATTTCACAGAACACAGAGAAGTTTCTCAGAAAGCTTCTTTCTCTTTGTTATCGGAGGAAATTTCCTTTGGCCCGATAGTCATCAAAGGGATCCGAAATATCTGTTTTCACATTCCACAGAAATAAGTCTAGCAAAGAGATCCACGAAATACAGATGTAACTCTGTGAGTGGAATTCACATATCACAGAGGAGTGTCTCAGAAAGCTTCTTTCCATATTTCATCGGAGGATATTTCCTTTTTCACCATAGCCCTCTATGAGCATCCAAATATCACTTTGCCAATACCACAAGAACTGTCTTAGCGAAAGTCTTCTTGAGCGGAAAGCTGTAACTCTGTGAGATTTTTTCACAGAACACAAAAAAGTTTCTCAGAAAGCTTCTTTCTCTTTGTTATCGGAGGATATTTCCTTGGCCCTATAGTCTTCAAAGGGATCTGAAATACCTGATCTCAGATTCCACAGAAATAAGACTAGCAGGAGATCCACGAAATACAGATGTAAATCTGTGAGTGGAACTCATGTATCACAGAGCAGTTTCTCAGAAAGCTTCTTTCCATATTTCATCGGAGGATATTTCCTTTTTCACCATCGCCCTCTATGGGCTTCCAAATATCACTTTGCCAATTCCACAAGAACTGTCTTAACGAAAGGCTTCTTGAGGGGAAAGCTGTAACTCTGTGAGATGGTTTCACAGAACACAAAGAAGTTTCTCAGAAAGCTTCTTTCTCTTTGTTATCGGAGGATATTTCCTTTGGCCCTATAGTCTTCAATTGGTTCCGAAATATCTGATCTCAGAATCCACAGAAATAAGGCTAGCAAAGAGATCCACGAAATACAGATGTAACTCTGTGAGAGGAAGTCACATATCACAGAGCAGTTTCTCAGAAAGCTTCATTCCAGATTGCATCTGAAGATATTTCCTTTTTCACGATAGCCCTCTATGGGCTTCCAAATATCACTTTGCCATTTCCACAAGAACTGTCTTAGCGAAAGTCTTCTTGAGGGGAAAGCTGTAACACTGTGAGATGATTTAACAGAACACAAAGAAATTTCTCAGAAAGCTTCTTTCTCTTTGTTATCGGAGGATATTTCCTTGGCCCTATAGTCTTCAAAGGGATCTGAAATACCTGTTCTCAGATTCCACAGAAATAAGACTAGCAAAGAGATGCACGAAATACAGACGTAACTCTGTGCGTTGAAATAACATATCACAGAGCAGTTTCTAAGAAAGCTTCTTTCCACATTTCATCGGAGGATATTTCCTTTTTCACCGTAGCCCTCTATGGGCTTCCAAATATCACTTTGCCAATTCCAAAAGAACTGTCTTAGCGAAAGGCTTCTTGAGGGGAAAGCTGTAACTCTGTGAGATGATTTCACAGAACACAAAGAAGTTTCTCAGAAAGCTTCTTTCTCTTTGTTATGGGAGGATATTTCCTTTGGCCCTATACTCTTCAAAGGGTTCTGAAATATCTGTTCTCAGATTCCACAGTAACAAGGCTAGCAAAGAGATCCACGAAATACAGATGTAACTCTGTGAGTGGAAGTCATATATCACAGAGCAGTTTCTCAGAAATCTTCTTTCCAGATTTCATCTGAGGATATTTCCTATATCACCACAGCCCTCTATAGGCTTCCAAATATCATTTTGCCAATTCCACAAGAACTGTCTTAGCGAAAGGCTTCTTGAGGGGAAAGCTGTAAGTCTGTGAGATGATTTCACAGAACACAAAGAAGTATCTCAGAAAGCTTCTTTCTCTTTGTTATCGGAGGATATTTCCTTTGGCCCTATAGTCTTCAAAGGGATCCGATATATCTCTTCTCAGATTAGACAGAAATAAGGCTAGCAAAGAGATCCACGAAATACAGATGTAACACAGTGAGTGGAAGTCACATATCACAGAGCAGTTTCTCAGAAATCTTCTTTCCAGATTTCATCTGATGATATTTCCTTTTTCACCATTGCCCTCTATGGGCTTCCAAATATTACTTTGCCAATTCCACAAGAACGGTCTTAGCGAAAGGCTTCTTGAGGGGAAAGCTGTAACTCTGTGAGATGATTTCACAGAACACAAAGAAGTTTCTCAGAAAGCTTCTTTCTCTTTGTTATCGGAGGATATTTCCTTTGTCCCTATAGTCTTCAAAGAGATCCGAAATATCTGTTCTCAGATTCCACAGAAATAAGGCTAGCAAAGAGGTCCACGAAATACAGATGTAACTCTGTGAGTGGAAGTCACACATCACAGAGCAGTTTCTCAGAAAGCTTCTTTCCAGATTTCATCGGAGGATATTTCCTTTTTCACCATAGCCCTCTATGGGCTTCCAAATATCACTTTGCCAATTCCACAAGAACTGTCTTAGCGAAAGGCTTCTTGAGGGGAAAGCTGTAACTCTGTGAGATGATTTCACAGAACACAAAGAAGTTTCTCAGAAAGCTTCTTTCTCTTTGTTATGGGAGGATATTTCCTTTGGCACTATAGTCTTCAAAGGGATCCGAAATATCTCTTCTCAGATTCCACAGAAATAAGGCTAGCAAAGAGATCCACGAAATACAGATGTAACACTGTGAGTGGAAGTCACATATCACAGAGCAGTTTCTCAGAAAGCTTCTTTCCAGATTTCATCGGAGGATATTTCCTTTTTCTCCATAGCCCTCTAGGGGCTTCCAAATATCACTTTGCCAACTCCACAAGAACTGTCTTAGCGAAAGGCTTCTTGTGGGGAAAGCTGTAACTCTGTGAGATGATTTCACAGAACACAAAGAAGTTTCTCAGAAAGCTTCTTTCTCTTTGTTATCGGAGGATATTTCCTTTGTCCCTATAGTCTTCAAAGGGATCCTAAATATCTGTTCTCAGATTCCACAGAAATAAGGCTAGCAAAGAGATCCATGGAATACAGATGTCACTCTGTGAGATGAATTTACAGAACACTAAGCAGTTTCTCAGAAAGCTTCTTTCCAGATTTCATCTGAGGATATTTCCTTTTTCACCATAGCCCTCAACGGGTTTCTGAATATTACCTTGCCAATTCCACAACAACTGTCTTAGCGAAAGGCTTCTTGAGGAGAAAGCTGTAACTCTGCGAGATGATTTCACAGAACACAAAGAAGTTTCTCGGAAACCGTCTTTCTCTTTGTTATCGGAGGATATTTCCTTTGGCCCTATAGTCTTCTAAGGGATCCGAAATATCTGTTCTCAGATTCCACAGAAATAAGACTGGCAAAGAGATCCACGGAATACAGATGTAACTCTGTGAGATGAATTAACAGAACACTAACCAGTTTCTCAGAAAGCTTCTTTCCAGATTTCATCGGAGGATATTTCCTTTTTCACCATAGCCCTCTAGGGGCTTCCAAATATCCCTTTGCCGATTCCACAAAAACTCTACTAGCGAAAGGCTTCTTGAGGGGAAAGCTGTACTCTGTGAGATGATTTCACAGAACACAAAGAAGTTTCTCAGAAAGCTTCTTTCTCTTTGTTATCGGAGGATATTTCCTTTGGCCCTATAGTCTTCAAAGGGATCCGAAATATCTGTTCTCAGAATCCACAGAAATAAGGCTAGCAAAGACATCCACGAAATACAGATGTAACTCTGTGAGTGGAAGTCACACATCACAGAGCAGTTTCTCAGAAAGCTTCGTTCCAGATTTCATAGGAGGATATTTCTTTTTTCACCATAGCCCTCTATGGGCTTCCAAATATCACTTTGCCAATTCCACAAGAACTGTCTTAGCGAAAGGCTTCTTGAGGGGAAAGCTGTAACTCTGTTAGATGATTTCACAGAACACAAAGAAGTTTCTCAGAAAGCCTCTTTCTCTTTGTCATCGGAGGATATTTCCTTTGGCCCTATAGTCTTCAAAGGGATTCGAAATATCTGTTCTCACATTCCACAGAAATAAGGCTAGCAAAGAGATCCACGAAATACAGATGTAACTCTGTGAGCGGAAGTCACATATCACAGAGCAGTTTCTCAGAAAGCTTCCTTCCAGATTTCATCTGAGGATATTTCCTTTTTCACCCTAGCCCTCTATGGGCTTCCAAATATCACTTTGCCAATTCCACAAGAACTGTCTTAGCGAAAGGCTTCTTGAGGGGAAAGCTGTAACTCTGTGAGATGATTTCACAGAACACAAAGAAGTTTCTCAGAGCGCTTCTTTCTCTTTGTTATCGGAGGATATTTCCTTTGGCCCTATAGTCTTCAAAGGGATCCGAAATATCTGTTTTCAGATTCCACAGAAATAAGGCTGGCAAAGAGATCCACGGAATACAGATGTAACTCTGTGAGATGAATTAACAGAACACTAAGCAGTTTCTAAGAAAGCTTCTTTCCAGATTTCATCGGAGGATATTTCCTTTTACACCATAGCCCTCTAGGGGCTTCCAAATATCCCTTTGCCGATTCCACAAAAACTCTACTAGCGAAAGGCTTCTTGAGGGGAAAGCTGTAACTCTGTGAGATGATTTCACAGAACACAAAGAAGTTTCTCAGAAAGCTTCTTTCTATTTGTTATGTGAGGATATTTCCTTTGGCCCTACAGTCTTCAAAGGGATCCGAAATATCTGTTCTCAGACTCCACAGAAATAAGGCTAGCAAAGAGATCCACGAAATACAGATGTAACTCTGTGAGTGGAAGTCACATGTCACAGAGAAGTTTCTCAGGAAGCTTCTTTCCAGATTTCATCGGAGGATATTTCCTTTTTCACCATAGCCCTCTATGGGCTTCCAAATATCAGTTTGCCAACTCCACAAGAACTGTCTTAGCGAAAGGCTTCTTGAGTTGAAAGCTGTAACTCTGTTAGATGATTTCACAGAACACAAAGAAGTTTCTCAGAAAGCCTCTTTCTCTTTGTCATCGGAGGATATTTCCTTTGGCCCTATAGTCTTCAAAGGGATCCGAAATATCTGTTTTCAGATTCCACAGAAATAAGGCTGGCAAAGAGATCCACGGAATACAGATGGAAATCTGTGAGATGAATTAACAGAATACTAAGCAGTTTCTCAGAAAGCTTCTTTCCAGATTTCATCGGAGGATATTTCCTTTTTCACCATAGCCCTCTAGGGGCTTCCAAATATCACTTTGCCGATTCCACAAAAACTCTACTAGCGAAAGGCTTCTTGAGGGGAAAGCTGTAACTCTGTGAGATGATTTCACAGAACACAAAGAAGTTTCTCAGAAAGCTTCTTTCTCTTTGTTATCGGAGGATATTTCCTTTGGCCCTATTGTCTTCAAAGGGATCCGAAATATCTGTTCTCAGAATCCACAGAAATAAGGCTAGCAAAGACATCCACGAAATACAGATGTAACTCTGTGAGTGGAAGTCACATGTCACAGAGCAGTTTCTCAGAAAGCTTCTTTCCAGATTTCATCTGAGGATATTTCCTTTTTCACCATAGCCCTCTATGGGCTTCCAAATATCACTTTGCCAATTCCACAAGAACTGTCTTAGCGAAAGGCTTCTTGAGGGGAAAGCTGTAACTCTGTGAGATGATTTCGCAGAACAAAGAAGTTTCTCAGAAAGCTTCTTTCTCTTTGTTATTGGAGGATATTTCCTTTGGCCCTATAGTCTTCAGAGGGATCCGAAATATCTGTTCTCAGATTCCACACAAACAAGGCAACAAAGAGATCCACGAAATACGGATGTAACTTTGTGAGTGGAAGTCACATATCACAGAGCAGTTTCTCAGAAAGCTTCTTTCCAGATTTCATCGGAGGATATTTCCTTTTTCACCATAGCCCTCTATGGGCTTCCAAATATCACTTTGCCATTTCCACAAGAACTGTCTTAGCGAAAGGCTTCTTGAGGGGAAAGCTGTAACTCTGTGAGATGATTTCACAGAACACAAAGAAGTTTCTCAGAAAGCTTCTTTCTCTTTGTTATGGGAGGATATTTCCTTTGGCCCTATAGTCTTCAAAGGGATCCGAAATCTGTTCTCAGATTCCACAGAAATAAGGCTAGCAAAGAGATCCACGAAATACAGATGTAACTCTGTGAGTGGAAGTCACACATCACAGAGCAGTTTCTCAGAAAGCTTCTTTCCAGATTTCATAGGAGGATATTTCTTTTTTCACCATAGCCCTCTATGGGCTTCCAAATATCACTTTGCCAATTCCACAAGAACTGTCTTAGCGAAAGGCTTCTTGAGGGGAAAGCTGTAACTCTGTGAGATGATTTCACAGAACACAAAGAAGTTTCTCAGAAAGCTTCTTTCTCTCTTTTATCGGAGGATATTTCCATTGGCCCTATAGTCTTCAAAGGGATCCGAAATATCTGTTCTCAGATTCCACAGAAAAAAAGATAGCAAAGAGATCCAGGAAATACCGATGTAACTCTGTGAGTGGAAGTCACATATCACAGAGCAATTTCTCAGAAATCTTCTTTACAGATTTCATCGGAGGATATTTCCTTTATCACCATAGCCCTCTATGGGCTTCCAAATATCACTTTGCCAATTCCACAAGAACTGTCTTAGGGAAAGGCTTCTTGAGGGGAAATCTGTAAATCTGAGGGATGATTTCACAGAACACTAAGAAGTTTCTCAGAAAGCTTCTTTCTCTTTGTTATGGGAGGATATTTCCTTTGGCCCTAGAGTCTTCAGAGGGATCCGAAATATCTGTTCTCAGATTCCGCAGAAATAAGGCTAGCAAAGAGATCCACGAAATACAGATGTAACTCTGTGAGTGGAGGTCACATATCCAGAGCAGTTTCTCAGAAGGCTTCTTTCCAGATTTCATCGTAGGATATTTCCTTTTCACCATTGTCCTCTATGGGATTCCAAATATTAGTTTGCGAATTCCACAAGAACTGTCTTAGCGAAAGGCTTCTTGAGGGGAAAGCTGTAACTCTGTTAGATGATTTCACAGAACACAAAGAAATTTCTCAGAAAGCCTCTTTCTCTTTGTCATCGGAGGATATTTCCTTTGGCCCTATAGTCTTCAAAGGGATCCGAAATATCTGTTCTCAGATTCCACAGAAATAAGGCTAGCAAAGTGATCCACGAAATACAGATGTAACTCTGTGAGTGGAAGTCACATATCACAGAGCAGTTTCTCAGAAAGCTTCTTTCCAGATTTCATCGGAGGATATTTCCTTTTTCACCATTGCCCTCTCTGGGCTTCCCAATATCACTTTGCTAATTCCACAAGAACTGTCTTAGCGAAAGGCTTCTTGAGGGGAAAGCTGTAACTCTGTTAGATGATTTCACAGAACACAAAGAAATTTCTCAGAAAGCCTCTTTCTCTTTGTCATCGGAGGATATTTCCTTTGGCCCTATAGTCTTCAAAGGGATCCGAAATATCTGTTCTCAGATTCCACACAAATAAGGCAACAAAGAGATCCAAGAAATACGGATGTAACTCTGTGAGTGGAAGTCGCATATCACAGAGCAGTTTCTCAGAAAGCTTCTTTCCAGATTTCATCTGAGGATATATCCTTTTTCACCATAGCCCTCTAGGGGCTTCCAAATATCACTTTGCCAATTCCACAAGAACTGTCTTAGCGAAAGGCTTCTGGAGGGAATAGCTGTAACTCTGTGAGATGATTTCACAGAACACAAAGAGGTTTCTCAGAAAGCTTCTTTCTCTTTGTTATGGGAGGATATTTCCTTTGGCCCTATAGTCTTCAAAGGGATCCGAAATATCTGTTCTCAGATTCCACAGAAATAAGGCTAGCAAAGAGATCCACGGAATACAGCTGCAACTCTGTGAGATGAATTAACAGAACACTAAGCAGTTTCTCAGAAAGCTTCTTTCGAGATTTCATCGGAGGATATTTCCTTTATTACCATAGCCCTCTATGGGCTTCCAAATATCACTTTGTCAATTCCACAAGAACTGTCTTAGCGAAAGTCTTCTTGAGCGGAGAGCTGTAACTCTGTGAGATGATTTCACAGAACACAAAGAAGTTTCTCAGAAAGCTTCTTTCTCTTTGTTATCGGAGCATATTTCCTTTTTCACCATAGCCCTCTATGGGCTTCCAAATATCACTTTGCCAATTCCACAAGAACTGTCTTAGAGAAAGGCTTCTTGAGGGGAAAGCTGTAACTCTGTGAGATGTTTTCACAGAACACAAAGAAGTTTCTCAGAAAGCTTCTTTCTCTTTGTTATCGGAGGATATTTCCTTTGGCCCTATTGTCTTCAAAGGGATCCGAAATATCTGTTCTCAGATGCCACAGAAATAAGGCTAGCAAAGTGATCCACGAAATACAGATGTAACTCTGTGAGTGGAAGTCACATATCACAGAGCAGTTTCTCAGAAAGCTTCTTTCCAGATTTCATCGGAGGATATTTCCTTTTTCACCACTGACCTCTCTGGGCTTCCCAATATCACTTTGCTAATTCCACAAGAACTGTCTTAGCGAAAGGCTTCTGGAGGGAAAAGCTGTAACTCTGTGAGATGATTTCACAGAACACAAAGAGGTTTCTCAGAAAGCTTCTTTCTCTTTGTTATCGGAGGATATTTCCATTGGCCATATAGTCTTCAAAGGATCTGAAATATCTGTTCTCAGATTCGACAGAAATAAAGCTAGCAAAGAGATCCACGAAATACCGATGTAATCTGTGAGTTGAAGTCACATATCACAGAGCAGTTTCTCAGAAAGCTTCTTTCCAGATTTCATCTGAGGATATTTCCTTTTTCACCACAGCCCTCTATGGGCTTCCAAATATCACTTTGCCAATTCCACAAGAACTGTCTTAGCGAAAGGCTTCTTGAGGGGAAAGCTGTAACTCTGTGAGATGATTTCACAGAACACAAAGAAGTTTCTCAGAGCGCTTCTTTCTCTTTTTTATCGGAGGATATTTCCTTTGGCCCTATAGTCTTCAAAGGGATCCGAAATATCTGTTTTCAGATTCCACAGAAATAAGGCTGGCAAAGAGATCCACGGAATAGAGATGGAACTCTGTGAGATGAATTAACAGAACACTAAGCAGTTTCTCAGAAAGCTTCTTTCCAGATTTCATCGGAGGATATTTCCTTTTTCACCATAGCCCTGCAGGGGCTTCCAAATATCCCTTTGCCGATTCCACAAAAACTCTACTAGCGAAAGGCTTCTTGAGGGGAAAGCTGTAACTCTGTGAGATGATTTCACAGAACACAAAGAAGTTTCTCAGAAAGCTTCCTTCTCTTTGTTATCGGAGGATATTTCCATTGGCCCTATAGTCTTCAAAGGGATCCGAAATATCTCTTCTCAGATTCCACAGAAATAAGGCTGGCAAAGAGATCCACGGAATACAGATGGAACTCTGTGAGATGAATTAACAGAACACTAAGCAGTTTCTCAGAAAGCTTCTTTCCAGATTTCATCGGAGGATATTTCCTTTTTCACCATAGCCCTCTATGGGATTCCAAATATCAGTTTTCCAACTCCACAAGAACTGTCTTAGAGAAAGGCTTCTTGAGGGGAAAGCTGTAACTCTGTTAGATGATTTCACAGAACACAAAGAAGTTTCTCAGAAAGCCTCTTTCTCTTTTTCATCGGAGGATATTTCCTTTGGCCCTATAGTCTTCAAAGGGATTCGAAATATCTGTTCTCACATTCCACAGAAATAAGGCTAGCAAAGAGATCCACGAAATACAGATGTAACTCTGTGAGCGGAAGTCACATATCACAGAGCAGTTTCTCAGAAAGCTTCTTTCCAGATTTCATCGCAGGATATTTCCTTTTTCACCATAGCCCTCTATGGGCTTCCAAATATCACTTTGCCAATTCCACAAGAACTGTCTTAGCGAAAGGCTTCTGGAGGGGAAAGCTGTAACTCTTTGAGATGATTTCACAAAACACAAAGAGGTTTCTCAGAAAGCTTCTTTCTCTTTGTTATCGGACGATATTTCCATTGGCCATATAGTCTTCAAAGGGATCCGAAATATCTGTTCTCAGAATCCACAGAAATAAGGCTAGCAAAGACATCCACGAAATACAGATGTAACTCTGTGAGTGGAAGTCACATGTCACAGAGCAGTTTCTCAGAAAGCTTCTTTCCAGATTTCATCTGAGGATATTTCCTTTTTCACCATAGCCCTCTATGGGCTTCCAAATATCACTTTGCCAATTCCACAAGAACTGTCTTAGCGAAAGGCTTCTTGAGGGGAAAGCTGTAACTCTGTGAGATGATTTCGCAGAACAAAGAAGTTTCTCAGAAAGCTTCTTTCTCTTTGTTATCGTAGGATATTTCCTTTGGCCCTATAGTCTTCAGAGGGATCCGAAATATCTGTTCTCAGATTCCACACAAACAAGGCAACAAAGAGATCCACGAAATACGGATGTAACTTTGTGAGTGGAAGTCACATATCACAGAGCAGTTTCTCAGAAAGCTTCTTTCCAGATTTCATCGGAGGATATTTCCTTTTTCACCATAGCCCTCTATGGGCTTCCAAATATCACTTTGCCATTTCCACAAGAACTGTCTTAGCGAAAGGCTTCTTGAGGGGAAAGCTGTAACTCTGTGAGATGATTTCACAGAACACAAAGAAGTTTCTCAGAAAGCTTCTTTCTCTTTGTTATGGGAGGATATTTCCTTTGGCCCTATAGTCTTCAAAGGGATCCGAAATCTGTTCTCAGATTCCACAGAAATAAGGCTAGCAAAGAGATCCACGAAATACAGATGTAACTCTGTGAGTGGAAGTCACACATCACAGAGCAGTTTCTCAGAAAGCTTCTTTCCAGATTTCATAGGAGGATATTTCTTTTTTCACCATAGCCCTCTATGGGCTTCCAAATATCACTTTGCCAATTCCACAAGAACTGTCTTAGCGAAAGGCTTCTTGAGGGGAAAGCTGTAACTCTGTGAGATGATTTCACAGAACACAAAGAAGTTTCTCAGAAAGCTTATTTCTCTTTGTTATCGGAGCATATTTCCTTTTTCACCATAGCCCTCTATGGGATTCCAAATATCACTTTACCAATTCCATAAGAATTCTCTTAGCGAAAGACTTCTAGAGGGGAAAGCTGTAACTCTGTGAGATGATGTCACAGAACACAAAGAAGTTTCTCAGAAAGCTTCTTTCTCTTTGTTATGGGAGGAAGTTTCCTTTGGCCCTATAGTCTTCAAAGGGATCCGAAATATCTGTTCTCAGATTCCACAGAAATAAGGCTAGCAAAGAGATCCACGAAATAAAGATGTAACTCTGTGACTGGAAGTCACATATCACAGAGCAGTTTCTCAGAAATCCTCTTTCCAGATTTCATCTGAGGATATTTCCTTTTTCACCGTAGCCCTCTAAGGGCCTCGAAATATCACTTTGCAATTCCACAAGAACTGTCTTAGCCAAAGGCTTCTTGAGGGGAAAGCTGTAACTCTGTGAGATGATTTCACAGAACACAAAGAAGTTTCTCACAAAGCTTCTTTCTCTTTGTTATCGGATGATATTTCCTTTGGCCCTAAAGTCTTCAAAAGGATCCCAAATATCTGTTCTCTGCTTCCACAGAAATAAGGCTAGCAAAGAGATCCACGAAACACAGATGTAACTCTGTGAGTGGAAGTCACATATCTCAGAGCAGTTTCTCAGAAAGCTTCTTTCCAGATTTCATCTGAGGATATTTCCTTTTCAGTATAGCCCACTATGGGCTTCAAAATATCACTTTGACAATTCCACAAGAACTGTCTTAGCGAAAGGCTTCTGAGGGGAAAGCTGTAACTCTGTGACATGATTTCACAGAACACAAAGAAGTTTCTGAGAAAGCTTCTTTCTCTTTGTTATCGGAGGATATTTCCTTTGGCCTTATAGTCTTCAAAGGGATCCGAAATATCTGTTCTCAGATTCCACAGAAATAAGGCTAGCAAAGAGATCCACGAAATACAGATGTATCTCTGTGAGGGGAAGTCACATATCACAGAGCAGTTTCTCAGAAAGCTTCTTTCCAGATTTCATCTGAGGATTTCTCCTTTTTCACCATAGCACACTATGGGCTTCCAAATATCACTTTGCAAATTCCACAAGAACTGTCTTAGCGGAAGGCTTCTTGAGGGGAAAGCTGTAACTCTGTGAGATGATTTCACAGAACACAAAGAAGTTTCTCAGAAAGCTTCTTTCTATTTATTATCGGAGGATATTTCCTTTGGCCCTTTAGTCTTCAAAGGGATCCGAAATATCTCTTCTCAGATTCCACAGAAATAAGGCTAGCAAAGAGAACCAGGAAATACAGATGTAACTCTGTGAGATGAATTAGAAGAACACTAAGTAGTTTCTCAGAAAGCTTCTTTCCAGATTTCATCGGAGGATATTTCGTTTTTCACCATAGCCCACTATGGGCTTCCAAATATCACTTTGCCAATTCCACAAGAACTGTCTTAGCGAAAGGCTTCTTGAGGGGAAAGCTGTAACTCTGTGACATGATTTCACAGAACGCAAGGAAGTTTCTCAGAAAGCTTCTTTCTCTTTGTTATGGGAGGATATTTCCTTTGGACCTATAGTCTTCAAAGGGATCCGAAATATCTCTTCTCAGATTCCACAGAAATAAGGCTAGCAAAGAGATCCACGAAACACAGATATAACTCTGTGAGTGGAAGTCACATATCACAGAGCAGTTTCTCAGAAAGCTTCTTTCCAGATTTCCTCTGAGGATATTTCCTTTTTCACCCTAGCCCTCTATGGGCTTCCAAATATCACTTTGCCAATTCCACAAGAACTGTCTTATCGAAAGGCTTCTTGTGGGTAAAGCTGTAACTCTGTGAGATGATTTCACAGAACACAAAGAAGTTTCTCAGAAAGCTTCTTTCTCTTTGTTATGGGAGGATATTTCCTTTGGCCCTATAGTCTTCAAAGGGATCCGAAATATCTCTTCTCAGATTCCACAGAAATAAGTCTAGCAAAGAGATCCACGAAATACAGATGTAACTCTGTGAGTGCAAGTCACGTATCACAGAGCAGTTTCTAAGAAAACTTCTTTCCAGATTTCATCGGAGGATACTTCCTTTTTCACCATAGACCTCTATGGGCTTCCAAATATCACTTTGCAAATTCCACAAGAACTGTCTTAGCGAAAGGTTTCTTGAGGGGAAAGCTGTAACTCTGTGACATGATTTCACAGAACACAAAGATGTTTCTCAGAAAGATTCTTTCTCTTTGTTATCGGAGGATAATTCCTTTGGCCCTATAGTCTTCAAAGGGATCCGAAATATCTCTTCTCAGATTCCACAGAAATAAGGCTAGCAAAGAGAACAAGGAAATACAGATGTAACACTGAGAAATGAATTAAAAGAACACTAAGCAGTTTCTCAGAAAGCTTCTTTCCAGATTTCATCATAGGATATTTCCTTTTTCACCATAGCCCTGTAAGGGCTTCCAAATATCACTTGGCCAATTCCACAAGAACTGTCTTAGCGAAAGGCTTCTTGAGGGGAAAGCTGTAACTCTGTGAGATGATTTCACAGAACACAAAGAAGTTTCTCAGAAAGTTTCTTTCTCTTTGTTATCGGAGGATATTTCCTTAGGCCCTATAGTCTTCAAAGGGATCCGTAATATCTGTTCTCAGATTCCACTGAAATAAGGTTAGCAAAGAGATCCACAAAATACAGATATATCTCCGTGAGTGGAAGTCACATATCACAGAGCAGTTTCTCAGAAAGCTTCTTTCCAGATTTCATCGGAGGATATTTCCTTTTTCACCATAGCCCTCTAGGGGCTTCCAAATATCACTTTGCAAATTCCACAAGAACTGTCTTAGCGAAACGCTTCCTGAGGGGAAAGCTGTAACTCTGTGAGATGATTTCACAGAACACAAAGAAGTTTCTCAGGAAGCTTCTTTCTCTTTGTTATGGGAGGATATTTCCTTTGGCCGTATAGTCTTCAAAGGGATCCGAAACATCTGTTCTCAGATTCCACAGAAATAAGGCTAGCAAAGAGAACCACGAAATACAGATGTAACTCTGTGAGTGGAAGTCACATATCACAGAGCAGTTTCTCAGAAAGGTTCTTTCCAGATTTCATATGAGGATTTTTCCTTTTTCACCAGTTCCCACTATGGGCTTCCAAATATCACTTTGCCAATTCCACAAGAACTGTCTTATCGAAAGGCTTCTTGAAGGGAAAGCTGTAACTCTGTGAGATGATTTCACAGAACACAAAGACGTTTCTCAGAAAGTTTCTTTCTCTTTGTTATCGGATGATATTTCCTTTGGCCCTATAGTCTATAAAGTAATCCGAAATATCTCTTCTCAGATTCCACAGAAATAAGGCTATCAAAGAGAACCACGAAATACAGATGTAACTCTCTGAGTGGAAGTCACATATCACAGAGCAGTTTCTCAGAAAGCTTCTTTCCAGATTTCATCTGAGGATAATTCCTTTTTCACCATAGCCCTCTATGGGCTTCCAAATATCACTTTGCCATTTCCACAAGAACTGTCTTAGCGAAAGGCTTCTTGAGGGGAAAGCTGTAACTCTGTGAGATGATTTCACAGAACACAAAGAAGTTTCTCAGAAAGCTTCTTTCTCTTTGTTATGGGAGGATATTTCCTTTGGCCCTATAGTCTTCAAAGGGATCCGAAATATCTGTTCTCAGATTCCACAGAAATAAGGCTAGCAAAGAGATCAACGAAATACACATGTAACTCTGTGAGTGGAAGTCACATATCACAGAGCATTTTCTCAGAAAGCTTCTTTCCAGATTTCATCTGAGGATATTTCCTTTTTCAACATAGCCCTCTATGGGCTTCCAAATATCACTTTGCCAATTCCACAAGAACTTTCTTAGCGAAAGGCTTCTTGAGGGTAAAGCTGTAACTCTGTCAGATGATTTCAAAGAACACAAAGAAGCTTCTCAGAAGTCTTCTTTCTCTTTGTTATCGGAGGATATTTCCTTTGGCCCTATAGTCTTCAAAGGGATCCGAAATACCTGTTCTCAGATTACACAGATAAGGCTAGCAAAGAGTTCCACGAAATACAGATGTAACTCTGTGAGTGGAAGTCACATATCATAGAGCAGTTTTTCAGAAAGCTTCTTTCCAGACATCATCTGAGGATATTTCCTTTTTCACCATAGCCCTCTATGGGATCCAAATATCACTTTGCCAATTCCACAAGAACTGTCTTAGCGAAAGGCTTCTTGAGGGGAAAGCTGTAAATCTGTGAGATGATTTCAAAGAACACAAAGAAGCTTCTCAGAAAGCTTCTTTCTCTTTGTTATCGGAGGATATTTCCTTTGGCCCTATAGTCTTCAAAGGGATCCGAAATATCTGTTCTCAGATTCCACAGAAATGAGGTTAGCAAAGAGATTCACGAAATACAGATGTAACTCTGTGAGTAGAAGTCACATATCACAGAACAGTTTCTCAGAAAGCTTCTTTCCAGATGTCATCTGTGGATATTTCCTTTTTCACCGTAGCCCTCTATGGACTTCCAAATATCACTTTGCCAATTCCACAAGAACTGTCTTAGCGAAAGGCTTCTTGAGGGGAAAGCTGTAACTCTGTGAGATCATTTCACAGAACACCAAGAAGTTTCTCAAAAAGCTTCTTTCTCTTTTTTATGGAAGGATATTTCCTTTGGCCCTATAGTCTTCAAAGGGATCCGAAATATCTGTTCTCAGATTCCACAGAAATAAGGCTAGCAAAGAGATCAACGAAATACAGATGTAACTCCGTGAGATGAATTAACAGAACACTAAGCAGTTTCTCAGAAACCTTCTTTCCAGATTTCATCTGAGGATATTTCCTTTTTCACCATAGCCCTCTAAGGGCTTCCAAATATCACTTTGCCAATTCCACAAGAACTGTCTTAGCGCAAGACTTCTTTAGAGGAAAGGTGTAACTCGGTGAGATGATTTCACAGAACACAAAGAAGATTCTCAGAAAGCTTCTTTCTCTTTGTTATGGGAGGATATTTCCCTTGGCCCTATAGCCTTCAAAGGGATCCGAAATATCTGTTCTCAGATTCCACAGAAATAAGGCTAAGAAAGAGATCCACGAAATACAGATGTCACTCCGTGAGATGAATTAACAGAACACTAAGCAGTTTCTAAGAAAGCTTCTTTCCAGATTTCATCTGAGGATATTTGCTTTTTCACCATTGCCCTCTAAGGGCTTCCAAATATCACTTTGCCAATTCCACCAGAACTGTCTTAGCGAAAGGCTTCTTGAGGGGAAAGCTGTAACTCTGTGAATTGATTTCACAGAAGACAAAGAAGTTTCTCAGAAAGCTTCTTTCTTTTTGTTATCGGAGGATATTTCTTTTGGCCCTATAGTCTTCCAAGGGATCCGAAATATCTCTTCTCAGATTCCACAGAAATAAGGCTAGCAAAGAGATCCACGAAATACTGATGTAACTCTCTGAGTGGAAGTCACATATCACAGAGCAGTTTCTCAGAAAGCTTCTTTCCAGATTTCATCTGAGGATATTTCCTTTTTCACCATAGCCCTCTATGGGCTTCCAAATATCACTTTGCCATTTCCAAAAGAACTGTCTTAGCGAAAGGCTTCTTGAGGGGAAAGCTGTAACTCTGTGAGATGATTTCACAGAACACAAAGAAGTTTCTCAGAAAGCTTCTTTCTCTTTGTTATCGGAGGATATTTCCTTTGGCCCTATAGTCTTCAAAGGGATCCAAAATATCTGTTCTCAGATTCCACAGAAATAAGGCTAGCAAAGAGATCCACGAAACACAGATGTAACTCTGTGAGTGGAAGTCACATATCACAGAGCAGTTTCTCAGAAAGCTTCTTTCCAGATTTCATCTGAGGATATTTCCTTTTTCAACATAGCCCTCTATGGGATTCCAAATATCACTTTACCAATTCCATAAGAATTCTCTTAGCGAAAGACTTCTAGAGGGGAAAGCTGTAACTCTGTGAGATGATGTCACAGAACACAAAGAAGTTTCTCAGAAAGCTTCTTTCTCTTTGTTATGGGAGGAAGTTTCCTTTGGCCCTATAGTCTTCAAAGGGATCCGAAATATCTGTTCTCAGATTCCACAGAAATAAGGCTAGCAAAGAGATCCACGAAATAAAGATGTAACTCTGTGACTGGAAGTCACATATCACAGAGCAGTTTCTCAGAAATCCTCTTTCCAGATTTCATCTGAGGATATTTCCTTTTTCACCGTAGCCCTCTAAGGGCCTCGAAATATCACTTTGCAATTCCACAAGAACTGTCTTAGCCAAAGGCTTCTTGAGGGGAAAGCTGTAACTCTGTGAGATGATTTCACAGAACACAAAGAAGTTTCTCAGAAAGCTTCTTTCTCTTTGTTATCGGATGATATTTCCTTTGGCCCTAAAGTCTTCAAAAGGATCCCAAATATCTGTTCTCTGCTTCCACAGAAATAAGGCTAGCAAAGAGATCCACGAAACACAGATGTAACTCTGTGAGTGGAAGTCACATATCTCAGAGCAGTTTCTCAGAAAGCTTCTTTCCAGATTTCATCTGAGGATATTTCCTTTTCAGTATAGCCCACTATGGGCTTCAAAATATCACTTTGACAATTCCACAAGAACTGTCTTAGCGAAAGGCTTCTGAGGGGAAAGCTGTAACTCTGTGACATGATTTCACAGAACACAAAGAAGTTTCTGAGAAAGCTTCTTTCTCTTTGTTATCGGAGGATATTTCCTTTGGCCTTATAGTCTTCAAAGGGATCCGAAATATCTGTTCTCAGATTCCACAGAAATAAGGCTAGCAAAGAGATCCACGAAATACAGATGTATCTCTGTGAGGGGAAGTCACATATCACAGAGCAGTTTCTCAGAAAGCTTCTTTCCAGATTTCATCTGAGGATTTCTCCTTTTTCACCATAGCCCACTATGGGCTTCCAAATATCACTTTGCAAATTCCACAAGAACTGTCTTAGCGGAAGGCTTCTTGAGGGGAAAGCTGTAACTCTGTGAGATGATTTCACAGAACACAAAGAAGTTTCTCAGAAAGCTTCTTTCTATTTATTATCGGAGGATATTTCCTTTGGCCCTTTAGTCTTCAAAGGGATCAGAAATATCTCTTCTCAGATTCCACAGAAATAAGGCTAGCAAAGAGAACCAGGAAATACAGATGTAACTCTGTGAGATGAATTAGAAGAACACTAAGTAGTTTCTCAGAAAGCTTCTTTCCAGATTTCATCGGAGGATATTTCCTTTTTCACCATAGCCCACTATGGGCTTCCAAATATCACTTTGCCAATTCCACAAGAACTGTCTTAGCGAAAGGCTTCTTGAGGGGAAAGCTGTAACTCTGTGACATGATTTCACAGAACGCAAGGAAGTTTCTCAGAAAGCTTCTTTCTCTTTGTTATGGGAGGATATTTCCTTTGGATCTATAGTCTTCAAAGGGATCCGAAATATCTCTTCTCAGATTCCACAGAAATAAGGCTAGCAAAGAGATCCACGAAACACAGATATAACTCTGTGAGTGGAAGTCACATATCACAGAGCAGTTTCTCAGAAAGCTTCTTTCCAGATTTCCTCTGAGGATATTTCCTTTTTCACCCTAGCCCTCTATGGGCTTCCAAATATCACTTTGCCAATTCCACAAGAACTGTCTTATCGAAAGGCTTCTTGAGGGGAAAGCTGTAACTCTGTGACATGATTTCACAGAACACAAAGATGTTTCTCAGAAAGATTCTTTCTCTTTGTTATCGGAGGATAATTCCTTTGGCCCTATAGTCTTCAAAGGGATCCGAAATATCTCTTCTCAGATTCCACAGAAATAAGGCTAGCAAAGAGAACAAGGAAATACAGATGTAACACTGAGAAATGAATTAAAAGAACACTAAGCAGTTTCTCAGAAAGCTTCTTTCCAGATTTCATCATAGGATATTTCCTTTTTCACCATAGCCCTGTAAAGGCTTCCAAATATCACTTGGCCAATTCCACAAGAACTGTCTTAGCGAAAGGCTTCTTGAGGGGAAAGCTGTAACTCTGTGAGATGATTTCACAGAACACAAAGAAGTTTCTCAGAAAGTTTCTTTCTCTTTGTTATCGGAGGATATTTCCTTAGGCCCTATAGTCTTCAAAGGGATCCGTAATATCTGTTCTCAGATTCCACTGAAATAAGGTTAGCAAAGAGATCCACAAAATACAGATGTATCTCCGTGAGTGGAAGTCACATATCACAGAGCAGTTTCTCAGAAAGCTTCTTTCCAGATTTCATCGGAGGATATTTCCTTTTTCACCATAGCCCTCTAGGGGCTTCCAAATATCACTTTGCCAATTCCACAAGAACTGTCTTAGCGAAACGCTTCCTGAGGGGAAAGCTGTAACTCTGTGAGATGATTTCACAGAACACAAAGAAGTTTCTCAGGAAGCTTCTTTCTCTTTGTTATGGGAGGATATTTCCTTTGGCCGTATAGTCTTCAAAGGGATCCGAAACATCTGTTCTCAGATTCCACAGAAATAAGGCTAGCAAAGAGAACCACGAAATACAGATGTAACTCTGTGAGTGGAAGTCACATATCACAGAGCAGTTTCTCAGAAAGGTTCTTTCCAGATTTCATATGAGGATTTTTCCTTTTTCACCAGTTCCCACTATGGGCTTCCAAATATCACTTTGCCAATTCCACAAGAACTGTCTTAGCGAAAGGCTTCTTGAAGGGAAAGCTGTAACTCTGTGAGATGATTTCACAGAACACAAAGACGTTTCTCAGAAAGTTTCTTTCTCTTTGTTATCGGATGATATTTCCTTTGGCCCTATAGTCTATAAAGTAATCCGAAATATCTCTTCTCAGATTCCACAGAAATAAGGCTATCAAAGAGAACCACGAAATACAGATGTAACTCTCTGAGTGGAAGTCACATATCACAGAGCAGTTTCTCAGAAAGCTTCTTTCCAGATTTCCTCTGAGGATATTTCCTTTTTCACCATCGCCCTTTTTGGGCTTCCAAATATCACTTTGCCAATTCCACAAGAACTGTCTTAGCGAAAGGCTTCTTGAGGGGAAAGCTGTAACTCTGTGAGATGATTTCACAGAACACAAAGATGTTTCTCAGAAAACTTCTTTCTCTTTGTTATCGGAGGATATTTCCTTTGGCCCTATAGTCTTCAAAGGGATCCGAAATATCTGTTCTGTGGTTCCAAAGAAATAAGGTTAGCAAAGAGATCCACGAAATACAGATGTAACTCTGTGAGTGGAAGTCACATATCACAGAGCAGTTTCTCAGAAAGCTTCTTTCCAGATTTCATCTGAGGATTTTTCCTTTTTCACCATAGCCCACTTAGGGCTTCCAAATATCACTTTGCCAATTCCACAAGAACTGTCTTAGCCAAAGGCTTCTTGAGGGGAAAGCTGTAACTCTGTGAGATGATTTCACAGAACACAAAGAAGTTTCTCAGAAAGCTTCTTTCTCTTTTTATCGGAGGACATTTCCTTTGGCCTTATAGTCTTCAAAGGGATCCGAAATACCTCTTCTCAGATTCCACAGATAAAAGGCTAGCAAAGAGAACCACGAAATACAGATATAACTCTGTGAGATGAATTAAAAGAACACTAAGCAGTTTCCCAGAAAGCTGCTTTCCAGATTTCATCGGAGGATATTTCCTTGTTCACCATAGCCCTCTATGGGCTTCCAAATATCACTTTGCCAATTCCACAAGAACTGTCCTAGAGAAAGGCTTCCTGAGGAGAAAGCTGTAACTCTGTGAGATGATTTCACAGAACACAAAGAAGTTTCTCAGAAAGCTTCTTTGTCTTTGTTATCGGAAGACATTTCCTTTGGCCCTATAGTCTTCAAAGGGATCCGAAATATCTGTTCTCAGATTCCACAGAAATAAGGATAGAAAAGAGATCCACGAAATACAGATGTTACTGTGTAGTGGAAGTCACATATCTCAGAGCAGTTTCTCAGAAAGCTTCTTTCCAGATTTCATCGGAGGATATTTCCTTTTTCACCATAGCCCTCTAGGGGTTCCAAATATCACTTTGCCAATTCCACAAGAACTCTCTTAGCGAAAGGCTTCTTGAGGGAAAGCTGTAACTCTGTGAGATGATTTCACAGAACACAAAGAAGTTTCTCAGAAAGCTTCTTTCTCTTTGTTATCGGAGGATATTTCCTTTGTCCCTATACTCTTCAAAGGGACCCTAAGTATCTGTTGTCAGATTCCACAGAAATAAGGCTAGCAAAGAGATCCACGAAATACAGATGTAACTGTGTGAGATGAATTAACAGAAGACTAAGCAGTTTCTCAGAAAGCTTCTTTCCAGATTTCATCTGAGGATATTTCCTTTTCACCATAGCCCTCTATGGGCTTCCAAATATCACTTTACCAATTCCACTAGAACTGTCTTAGCGAAAGGCTTCTTGAGGGGAAAGCTGTAACTCTGTGAGATGATTTCACAGAACACAAAGAAGTTTCTCAGAAAGCTTCTTTCTCTTTGTTATGGGAGGACATTTCATTTGGCCCTAAAGTCTTCAAAGGGATACGAAATATCCGTTCTCAGATTCCACAGAAATAAGGCTAGAAAAGAGATCCAAGAAATACAGATGTAACTCTGTGATTGGAAGTCACATATCACAGAGCAGTTTCTCAGAAAGCTTTTTTCCAGATTTCATCTGAGGATATTTCCTTTTTCACCATAGCCCTCTATGGGCTTCCAAATATCGTTGTGTCAATTCCACAAGAACTGTCTTAGCGAAAGGATTCTTGAGGGGAAAGCTGTTACTCTCTGAGATGATTTCACAGAACACAAAGAAGTTTCTCAGAAAGCTTCTTTCTCTTTGTTACCGGAGGATATTTCCTTTGGCCCTATAGTCTTCAAAGGGATCCGGAATATCTGTTCTCAGATTCCACAGAAATAAGGCAAGCAAAGAGATCCACGAAATACAGATGTAACTCTGTGAGATGAATGAACAGAACACTAAGCAGTTTCTCAGAAAGCTTCTTTCCAGATTTCATATGAGGATATTTCCTTTTTCTCCATAGCCCTCTATGGGCTTCCAAATATCACTTTGCCAATTCCACAAGAATTGTCTTAGCGAAAGGCTTCTTGAGGGGAATGCTGTAACTCTGTGAGATGATTTCAGAGAACACAAAGAAGTTTCTCAGAAAGCTTCTTTCTCTTTTTTAAGGGAGGATATTTCCTTTGGCCCTATAGTCTTCAAAGGGATCCGAAATATCTGCTCTCAGATTCCACAGAAATAAGGCTAGCAAAGAGATCCACGAAATACAGATGTAACTCTGTGAGTGGAAGTCACATATCACAGAGCAGTTTCTCAGAAAGCTTCTTTCCAGATTTCATCTGAGGATATTCCTTTTTCACCATAGGCCTCTATAGGCTTCCAAATATCACTTTGCCAATTCCACAAGAACTGTCTTAGCGAAAGGCTTCTTGAGGGGAAAGCTGTAACTCTGTGAGATGATTTCACAGAACACATAGAAGTTTCTCAGAAAGCTTCTTTCTCTTTTTTATGGGAGGATATCTCCTTTGGCCCTATAGTCTTCAAAGGGATCCGAAATATCTGTTCTCAGATTCCAAAGAAATAAGGCTAGCAAAGAGATCCACGAAATACAGATGTAACTCTGTGAGTAGAAGTCACATATCACAGAGCAGTTTCTCAGAAAGCTTCTTTCCAGGTTTCATCTGAGGATATTTCCTTTTTCACCATACCCCTCTATGGGCTTCCAAATATCACTTTGCCAATTCCACAAGAACTGTCTTAGCGAAAGGCTTCTTGAGGGGAAAGCTGTAACTCTGTGAGATGATTTCACAGAACACAAAGAAGTTTCTCAGAAAGTTTCTTTCTCTTTGTTATCGGAGGATGTTTCCTTTGACCCTATACTCTTCAAAGGGATCCGAAATATCTGTTCTCAGATTCCACAGAAATAAGGCTAGCTCAGAGATTCACGAAATACTGATGTAACTCTGTGAGTGGAAGTCACATATCACAGAGCAGTTTCTCGGAAAGCTTCTTTCCAGATTTCACCGGAGGATATTTCCTTTTTTACCATAGCCCTCTATGGGCTTCCAAATATCACCTTGCCAATTCCACAAGAACTGTCTTAGCGAAAGGCTTCTTGAGGGGAAAGCTGTAACTCTGTGAGATGATTTCACAGAACACAAAGAAGTTTCTCAGAAAGCTTCTTTCTCTTTGTTATCGGAGGATATTTCCTTTGGCCCTATAGTCTTCAAAGGGATCCGGAACATCTGTTCTCAGATTCCACAGAAATAAGGCTAGCAAAGAGATCCACGAAATACAGATGTAACTCTGTGAGATGAATGAACAGAACACTAAGCAGTTTCTCAGAAAGCTTCTTTCCAGATTTCATACGAGGATATTTCCTTTTTCACCATAGCCCTCTATGGGCTTCCAAATATCACTTTGCCAATTCCACAAGAACTGTCTTAGCGAACGGCTTCATGAGGGGAAAGCTGTACCTCTGTGAGATGATTTCACAGAACACAAAGAAGTTTCTCAGAAAGCTTCTTTCTCTTTGTTATCGGAGGATATTTCCTTTGACCCTATAGTCTTCAAAGGGATCCGAAATATCTGTTCTCAGATTCCACAGAAATAAGGCTAGCAAAGAGATCCACGAAATACAAATGTAACTCTGTGAGTGGAAATCACATATCACAGAGCAGTTTCTCAGAAAGCTTCTTTCCAGATTTCATCTGAGGATATTTCCTTTTTCACCATAGCCCTCTATGGGCTTCCAAATATCACTTTGCCAATTCCACAGGAACTGTCTTTGCGAAAGGTTTCTTGAGGGGAAAGCGTTCACTCTGTGAGATGATTTCACAGAACACATAGAAGTTTCTCAGAAAGCTTCTTTCTCTTTTTTATGGGAGGATATTTCCTTTGGCCCTATAGTCTTCAAAGGGATCCGAAATATCTGTTCTCAGCTTCCACAGAAATAAGGCTACCAAGGAGATCGACGAAATACAGATGTAACTCTGTGAGTGGAAGTCACATATCACAGAGCAGTTTCTCGGAAAGCTTCTTTCCAGATTTCACCGGAGGATATTTCCTTTTTTACCATAGCCCTCTATGGGCTTCCAAATATCACCTTGCCAATTCCACAAGAACTGTCTTAGCGAAAGGCTTCTTGAGCGGAAAGCAGTAATTCTGTGAGATGATTTCACAGAACACAAAGAAGTTTCTCAGAAAGCTTCTTTCTCTTTGTTATGGGAGGATATTTCCTTTGGCCCTATAGTCTTAAAAGGGATCCGAAATATCTGTTCTCAGATTCCACAGAAATAAGGCTAGCAAAAATACCAAGAAACACAGATGTAACTTTGTGATTTGAATTGACAGAACACTAAGCAGTTTCCCAGAAAGCTTCTTTCCAGATTTCATGGGAGGATATTTCCTATTTCACCATAGCCCTCTATGGGCTTCCAAATATCACTTTGCCAATTCTGCAAGAACTGTCTTAGCGAAAGGCTTCTTGAGGGGAAAGCTGTAACTCTGTGAGATGATTTCACAGAACACAAAGAAGTTTCTCAGAAAGCTTCTTTCTCTTTGTTATCGGAGGATATTTCCTTTGGCCCTGTAGTCTTCAAAGGGATCCGAAATATCTGTTCTCAGATTCCACAGAAATAAGGCTAACAAAGTGATCCAAGAAATACAGATGTAACTCTGTGAGTGGAAGTCACATATCACAGAGCGGTTTCTCAGAAAGCTTCTTTCCAGATTTCATCGAGGATATTTCCTTTTTCACCATAGCCCTCTATGGGATTCCAAATATCACTGCCAATTCCACAAGACCTGTCTTAGCGAAAGTCTTCTTGAGGGGAAAGCGGTAACTCTGTGAGATGATTTCACAGAACACAAAGAAGTTTCTCAGAAGGCTTCTTTCTCTTTGTTATAGGAGGATACTTCTTTTGGCCCTTTAGTCTTCAAAGGGATCCGAAATATCTGATCTCCGATTCCACAGAAATAACGCTAGCAAAGTGATCCACGAAATACACATGTAACTCTGTGAGATGAATTAACCGAACACTAAGCAGTTTCTCAGAAAAATTCTTTCCAGATTTCATCTGAGGATATTTACTTTTTCACCATACCACTCTATGGGCTTCCAAATATCACTTTGCCAATTCCACAAGAACTGTCTTAGCGAAAGGCTTCTTGAGGGGAAAGCTGTAACTCTGTGAGATGATTTCACAGAACACAAAGAAGTTTCTCAGAGAGCATCTTTCTCTTTGTTATCGGAGGATATTTCCTTTGGCCCTATAGTCTTCAAAGGGATCCGAAATATCCGTTCTCAGATTCCACAGAAATAAGGCTAGCAAGGAGATCCACGAAATACAGATGTAACTCTGCGAGTGGAAGTCACATATCACAGAGCAGTTTCTCAGAAAGCTTCTTTACAGATTTCGTCGGAGGATATTTCCTTTTTCACCATAGCCCTCTATGGGCTTCCAAATATCACTCTGCCAATTCCACAAGAACTGTCTTAGCGAAAGGCTTCTTGAGGGGAAAGCTGTAACTCTGTGAGATGATTTCACAGAACACAAAGAAGATTCTAAGAAAGCTTCTTTCTCTTTTTTATGGGAGAATATTTACTTTGGCCCTATAGTCTTCAAAGGGATCCGAAATATCTGTTCTCAGATTCCACAGAAATAAGGCTAGCAAAGAAATCCACGAAATACCGATGTAACTCTGTGAGTGGAAGTCACATATCACAGAGCAGTCTCTCGGAAAACTTCTTTCCAGATTTCATCTGAGGATATTTCCTTTTTCACCATAGCCCTCCATGGGCTTCGAAATATCACTTTGCCAATTCCACAAGAACTGTCTTAGCGAAAGGCTTCTTGAGGGGAAAGCTGTAACTCTGTGAGATGATTTCACAGAACACAAAGAAGTTTCTCAGAATGTTTCTTTCTCTTTGTTATCCGAGGATATTTGCTTTGGACCTATAGTCTTCAAAGGGATCCGAAATATCTGTTCTCAGCTTCCACAGAAATAAGGCTAGCAAGGAGATCCACGAAATACAGATGTAACTCTGTGAGTGGAAGTCACATATCACAGAGCAGTTTCTCGGAAAGCTTCTTTCCAGATTTCACTGGAGGATATTTCCTTTTTTACCATAGCCCTCAACGGGCTTCCAAATATCACTTTACCAATTCTACAAGAACTGTCTTAGCGAGGGGCTTCTTGAGAGGAAAGCTGTTAGTCTGTGAGATGATTTCACAGAACACAAAGAAGTTTCTCACAAAACTTCTCTCTCTTTGGTATCGGGGATATTTCCTTTGGCCCTATAGTCTTCAAAGAGAACCGAAATATCTGTTCTCAGATTCCACAGAAATAAGGCTAGCAAAGAGATCCACGAAATACAGATGTAACTCTGTGAGATGAATTAACAGAACACTAAGCAGTTTCTCAGAAATCTTCTTTCCAGATTTCATCTGAGGATATTTCCTTTTTCACCATAGCCCTCTATGGGCTTCCAAATATCACTTTGCCAATTCCACAAGAACTGTCTTAGCGAAAGGCTTCTTGAGGGGAAAGCTGTAACTCTGTGAGTTGATTTCACAGAACCCAAAGAAGTTTCTCAGAGAGCTTCTTTCTCTTTGTTATCGGAGGTTATTTCCTTTGGCCCTATAGTCTTCAAAGGGATCCGAAATATCTGTTCTCAGATTCCACAGCAATAAGGCTATCAAAGAGATCCACGAAATACAGATGTAACTCGGTGAGTGGAAGTCACATATCAGAGAACAGTTTCTCAGAAAGCTTCTTTCCAGATTTCGTCGGAGGATATTTCCTTTTTCACTATAGCCCTCTATGGGCTTCCAAATATCACTTTTCCAATTCCATAAGAACTGTCTTAGCGAAAGGCTTCTTGGGGGGAAAGCTGTAACTCTGTGAGATGATTTCACAGAACACAAAGAAGTTTCTATGAAAGCGTCTTTCTCTTTGTTATCGGAGGATATTTCCTTTGGCCCTAAAGTCTTCAAAGGGATCCGAAATATCTATTCTCAGATTCTACAGAAATAAGGCTAGCAAAGAGATCCACGAAATACAGATGTAACTCTGTGAGATGAATTAACAGAACAATAAGCAGTTTCTCAGAAAGCTTCTTTCCAGATTTCATCTGAGGATATTGCCTTTTTCACCATAGCCCTCTAAGGGCTTCCAAATATCACTTTACCAATTCCACAAGAACTGTCTTAGCGAAAGGCTTCTTGAGGGGAAAGCTGTAACTCGGTGAGATGATTTCACAGAACACAGAGAAGTTTCTCAGAAAACTGCTTTCTCTTTGTTATGGGAGGATATTTCCTTAGGCCCTATAGTCTTCAAAGGGATCCGAAATATCTTTTCTCAGATTCCACAGACATAAGGCCAACAAAGAGATCCACGATATACAGATGTAACTATGTGAGTGGAAGTCACATATCACAGAGCAGGTTCTCAGAAAGCTTCTTTACAGATTTCGTCGAAGAATATTTCCTTTTTCACCATAGCCCCCTATGGGCTTCCAAATATCACTTTGCCAATTCCACAAGAACTGTCTTAGTGAAAGACTTCGTGAGGGGAAAGCTGTAACTCTGTGAGATGATTTCACAGAACACAAAAAAGTTTCTCAGAAAGCTTCTTTCTCTTTGTTATCGGAGGATATTTCCTTTAGATCTATAGTCTTCTAAAGGATCCGAAATATCTGTTCTCTGATTCCACAGAAAAAAGGCTAGCAAAGAGATCCACGAAATACAGATGTAACTCTGTGAGTGGAAGTCAAATATCACAGAGCAGTTTGTCAGAAAGCTTCTTTCCAGATTTCATCGGAGGATATTTCCTTTTTCACCATAGCCCTCTATGGGCTTCCAAATACCACTTTGCCAATTCCACAAGAACTGTCATAGCGAAAGGCTTCTTGAGTGGAATTCTGTAACTCAGTGAGATGATTTCACAGAACACAAAGAAGTTTCTCAGAAAGCTTCTTTCTCTTTGTTATGGGAGGATATTTCCTTTGGCCCTATAGTCTTCAAAGGGATCCGAAATATCTGTTCTCAGATTCCACAGAAATAAGGCTAGCAAAGAGATCCACGAAATACAGATGTAACTCTGTGAGTGGAAGTCAAATATCACAGAGCAGTTTGTCAGAAAGCTTCTTTCCAGATTTCATCGGAGGATATTTCCTTTTTCACCATAGCCCTCTATGGGCTTCCAAATATCACTTTGCCAATTCCACAAGAACTGTCTTAGCGAAAGGCTTCTTGAGTGGAAAGCAGTAACTCTGTGAGATGATTTCACAGAACACAAAGAAGTTTCTCAGAAAGCTTCTTTCTCTTTGTTATCGGAGGATATTTCCTTTGGCCCTATAGTCTTCAAAGGGATCCGAAATATCTTTTCTCAGATTCCAAAGACATAAGGCCAACAAAGAGATCTACGATATACAGATGTAACTCTGTGAGTGGAAGTCACATATCGCAGAGCAGTTTCTCAGAGAACTTCTTTCCAGATTTCGTCGAATTATATTTCCTTTTCACCAGAGCCCCCTATGGGCTTCCAAATATCACTTTGCCAATTCCACAAGAACTGTCTTAGAGAAAGGCTTCTTGAGGGGAAAGCTGTAACTCTGTGAGATGATTTCACAGAACACAAAAAAGTTTCTCAGAAAGCTTCTTTCTCTTGTTATCGGAGGATATTTCCTTTGGACTTATAGTCTTCAAAAGGATCCGAAATATCTGTTCTCTGATTCCACAGAAAAAAGGATAGCAAAGAGATCCATGAAATATAGATATAACTCTGTGAGATGAATTAACAGAACACGAAGCAGTTACTCAGAAACCTTCTTTCCAGATTACATCGGAGGATATTTCCTTTTTCACCATAGCCCTCTAAGGGCTTCCAAATATCACTTTGCCAATTTCACAAGAACTGTCTTAGCGAAAGGCTTCTTGAGGGGAAAGCTGTAACTCTGTGAGATGATTTCACAGAACACAAAGAAGTTTCTCAGAAAGCTTCTTTCTCTTTGTTATGGGAGGATATTTCCTTGGGCCCTATAGTCTTCAAAGGGATCCGAAATATCTGTTCTCAGATTTCACAGAAATAAGGCCAGCAAAGAGATCCACGAAATACAGATGTAACTCTGTGAGTGGAAGTCACATATCAAAGAGCAGTTTCTCAGAAAGCTTCTTTCCAGATTTCATCTGAGGATATTTCCTTTTTCACCATAGCCCTCTATGGGCTTCCAAATATCACTTTGCCAATTCCACAAGAACTGTCTTATCGAAAGTCTTCTTGAGGGGAAAGCTGTAACTCTGTGAGATGATTTCACAGAACACCAAGATGTTTCTCAAAAAGCTTCTTTCTCTTTGTTATGGGAGGATATTTCCTTTGGCCCTATACTCTTCAAAGGGATCCGAAATATCTGTTCTCAGATTCCACAGAAATAAGGCTAGCAAAGAGATCCACGAAATACAGATGTAACTCTGTGAGATGAATTAACAGAACACTAAGCAGTTTCTCAGAAAGCTTCTTTCCAGATTTCATCTGAGGATATTTCCTTTTTCACCATAGCCCTCTAAGGGCTTCCGATTATCACTTTGCCAATTCCACACCAACTGTCTTAGCGAAAGGCTTCTTGAGGGCAAAGCTGTAACTCTGTGAGATGATTTCACAGAACACAAAGAAGTTTCTCAGAAAGCTTCTTTCTCTTTGTTATGGGAGGATATTTCCTTTGGCCCTATAGTCTTCAAAGGGATCCGAAATATCTGTTCTCAGTTTCCACAGAAATAAGGCTAGCAAGGAGATCCACGAAATACAGATGTAACTCTGTGAGTGGAAGTCACATATCACAGAGCAGTTTCTCGGAAAGCTTCTTTCCAGATTTCATGGGAGGATATTTCCTTTTTCACCATAGCCCTCTATAGGCTTCCAAATATCACTTTGCCAATTTCACAAGAACTATCTTAGAGAAAGCCTTCTTGAGGTGAAAGCTGTATCTCTGTGAGATGATTTCACAGAACACAAAGAAGTTTCTCTGAAAGCTTCTTTCTCTTTGTTATCGGAGGATATTTCCTTTGGCCCTATAGTCTTCAAAGGGATCCGAAATATCCGTTCTCAGATTCCACAGAAATAAGGCTAGCAAAGAGATCCACGAAATACAGATGTAACTCTGTGAGATGAATTAACAGAAGACTAAGCAGTTTCTCAGAAAGCTTCTTTCCAGATTTCATGGGAGGATATTTCCTTTTTCACGATAGCCCTCTAAGGGCTTCCAAATATCACTTTGCCAATTCCACAAGAACTGTCTTAGCGAAAGGCTTCTTGAGGGGAAAGCTGTAACTCTGTGAGATGATTTCACAGAACACAAAGAAGTTTCTCAGAAAGCTTCTTTCTCTTTGTTATCGGAGGATATTTCCTTTGGCCTTAATGTCTTCAAAGGGATCTGAAATATCTGTTCTCAGATTCCACAGAAATACGGCTTGCAGAGAGATCCACGAAATACACATGTAACTCTGTGAGTGGAAGTCACATATCACAGAGCAGTTTCTCAGAAAGCTTCTTTCCAGATTTCGTCGGAGGATATTTCCTTTTTCTCCATAGCCCCCTATGGGCTTCCAAATATCACTTTTCCAATTCCGCAAGAACTGTCTTAGTGAAAGGCTTCTTGAGGGGAAATCTCTAGCTCTGTGAGATGATTTCACAAAACACAAAGAAGTTTCTCAGAAAGCTTCTTTCTCTTTGTTATCGGAGGATATTTCCTTTTTCCCTATAGTCTTCTGAGGGATCCGAAGTATCTGTTCTCAGATTCCACAGAAATAAGGCTAGCAAAGAGATCCACGAAATACAGATGTAACTCTGTGAGATGAATTAAGAGAACACTAAGCAGTTTCTCAGAAAGCTTCTTTCCAGATGTCATCGGAGGATATTTCCTTTTTCAGCATAGCCCTCTATGGGCTTCCAAATATCACTTTTCCAATTCCACAAGAACTGTCTTAGCGAAAGGCTTCTTGAGGGGAAAGCTGTAACTCTGTGAGATGATTTCACAGAACACAAAGAAGTTTCTCAGAAAGCTTCTTTTTCTTTGTTATCGGTGGATATTTCCTTTGGCCCTATAGTCTTCAAAGGGATGCAGAATATCTGTTCTCAGATTACACAGAAATAAGGCTAGCAAAAAGATCCACGAAATACAGATGTAACTCTGTGAGTGGAAGTCACATATCACAGAGTAGTTTCTCAGAAAGCTTCTTTCCAGATTTCATCTGAGGATATTTCCTTTTCCACCATAGCCCTCTATGGGCTTCCAAATATCACTTTGCCAATTCCACAAGAACTGTCTTAGCGAAAGGCTTCTTGAGAGGAAAGCTGTAACTCTGTGAGATGATTTCACAGAATACAAAGAAGTTTCTCAGAAAGCTTCTTTCTCTTTGTTATCGGAGGATATTTCCTTTGGCTCTATATTCTTCAAAGGGATCCGAAACATCTGTTCTCAGATTCCACAGAAATAAGGCTAGCAAGGAGATTCACGAAATACAGATGTAACTCTCTGAGATGAATTAACAGAACACTAAGCAGTTTCTCAGAAACCTTCTTTCCAGATTTCATCGGAGGATATTTCCTTTTTCACCGTAGCCCTCTAATGGCTCCCAAATATCACTTTGCCTATTCCACAAGAACTGTCTTAGCGAAAGTTTTCTTGAGGGGAAAGCTGTAACTCTGTGAGATGATTTCACAGAACACAAAGAAGTTTCTCAGAAATCTTCTTTCTCTTTGTTATCGGAGGATATTTCCTTTGGCCCTATAGTCTTCAAAGGGATCCAGAATATCTGTTCTCAGATTCCACAGAAATAAGGCTAGCAAAGGGATGCACGAAATACAGATGTAACTCTGTGAGATGAATGAACAGAACACTAAGCAGTTTCTCAGAAAGCTTCTTTCCAGATTTCATCTGAGGATATTTCCTTTTTCACCATAGCCCTCTATGGGCTTCCAAATATCACTTTGCCAATTCCACAAGAACTGTCTTAGAGAAAGGCTTCTTCAGGGGAAAGTTGTAACTCTGTGAGATGATTTCACAGAACACAAAAAAGTTTCTCAGAAAGCATCTTTCTCTTTGTTATCGGAGGATATTTCCTTTGACCCTATAGTCTTCAAATGGATCCGAAATATCTGCTTTCAGATTTCACAGAAATAAGGCTAGCAAAGAGATCCACGAAATACAGATGTAACGCTGTGAGTGGAAATCATATATCTCAGAGCAATTTCTCAGAAAGCTTTTTTCCAGATTTCATCGGAGGATATTTCCTTTTTCACCATAGCCCTCTATGTGCTTCCAAATATCACTTTGCCAATTCCACAAAAACTGTCTTAGCGAAAGGCTTCTTGACGGGAAAGCTGTCACTCTGTGAGATGATTTCAGAGAACACAAAGAAGTTTCTCAGAAAGCTTCTTTCACTTTGTTATCGGAGGATATTTCCTTTGGCCCTATAGACTTCAAAGGGATCCGAAATATCTGTTCTCAGATTCCACAGAAATAAGGCTAGCAAAGAGATCCACGAAATACAGATGTAACTCTGTGAGTGGAAGGCACATATCACAGAGCAATTTCTCAGAAAGCTTCTTTCCAGATTTCATCTGAGGGTATTTCCTTTTACTCCATAGAACTCTATGGGCTTCCAAATATCACATTGCCAACTCCACAAGAACTGTCTTAGCGAAAAGCTTCTTGAGGGGAAAGCTGTAACTCTGTAAGATAATTTCACAGAACACAAAGAAGTTTCTCAGAAAGCTTCTTTCTCTTTGTTATCGGAGGATATTTCCTTTGACCCTATAGTCTTCAAATGGATCCGAAATATCTGCTTTCAGATTTCACAGAAATAAGGCTAGCAAAGAGATCCACGACATACAGATGTAACGCTGTGAGTGGAAATCATATATCACAGAGCAATTTCTCAGAAAGCTTTTTTCCAGATTTCGTCGGAGGATATTTCCTTATTCTCCATAGCCCTCTATGGGCCTCCAAATATCACTTTGCCAAAACCACAAGAACTGTCTTAGCGAAAGGCTTCTTGAGGGCAAAGTTGTCACTCTGTGAGATGATTTCACAGAACCCAAAGAAGTTTCTCAGAAACCTTCTTTCTCTTTGTTATCGGAGGATATTTCCTTTGACCCTATAGTCTTCAAAGGGATCTGAAATATCTGTTCTCAGATTCCACAGAAATAAGGCTAGCAAAGAGATCCACGAAATACAGATGTAACTCTGTGAGTGGAAATCACATATCAGAGAGCAGTTTCTCAGAATGCTTCTTTCCAGATTTCATCGGACGATATTTCCTTTTTCACCATAGCTCTCTAGGGGCTTCCAAATATCACATTGCCAATTCCACAAGAACTGTCTTAGCGAAAGTCTTCTTGAGGGGAAAGCTGTAACTCTGTGAGATGATTTCACAGAACACAAAGAAGTTTCTCAGAAAGCTTCTTTCTCTTTGTTATGGGAGGATATTTCCTTTGGCCCTATAGTCTTCTTAGGGATCCGAAATATCTGTTCTCAGATTCCACAGAAATAAGGCTAGCAAAGAGATCCACGAAATACAGATGTATCTCTGTGAGATGAATTAACAGAACACTAAGCATTTTCTCAGAAAGCTTCTTTCCAGATTTCTTCGGAGGATATTTCCTTTTTCACCATAGCCCTCTAGGGGCTTCCAAATATCACTTTCCCAATTCCATAAGAACTGTCTTAGCGAAAGGCTTCTTGAGGGGAAAGCTGTAACTCTGTGAGATGATTTCAGAGAACACGAAGAATTTCTCAAAAAGCTACTTTCTCTTTGTTATGGGAGGATATTTCCTTTGGCCCTATAGTCTTCAAAGGGATCCGAAATATCACTTCTCAGATTCCACAGAAATAAGGCTAGCAAAGAGATCCACGAAATACAGATGTAACTCTGTGAGTGGAAGTCACATATCACAGAGCAGTTTCTCAGAAAGCTTCTTTAGAGATTTCATCTGAGGATATTTCCTTTTTCACCATAGCCCTCTATGGGCTTCCAAATATCACTTTGTCAATTCCACAAAAACTGTCTTAGAGAAAGGCTTCTTGAGGGAAAAGCTGTACCTCTGTGAGATGATTTCACAGAACACAAAGAAGTTTCTCAGAAATCTTCTTTCTCTTTGTTATCGGAGGATATTTCCTTTGGCCCTATAGTCTTCAAAGGGATCCAGAATATCTGTTCTCAGATTCCACAGAAATAAGGCTAGCAAAGGGATGCACGAAATACAGATGTAACTCTGTGAGATGAATTAAGAGAACACTAAGCAGTTTCTCAGAAAGCTTCTTTCCAGATTTCATCTGAGGATATTTCCTTTTTCACCATAGCCCTCTATGGGCTTCCAAATATCACTTTGCCAATTCCACAAGAACTGTCTTAGAGAAAGGCTTCTTCAGGGGAAAGTTGTAACTCTGTGAGATGATTTCACAGAACACAAAAAAGTTTCTCAGAAAGCATCTTTCTCTTTGTTATCGGAGGATATTTCCATTGGCCCTATAGTCTTCAAAGGGATCCGGAATATCTGTTCTCAGATTCCACAGAAATAAGGCTACCAAAGAGATCCACGAAATACAGATGTATCTCTGTGAGATGAATTAACAGAACACTAAGCAGTTTCTCAGAAAGCTTCTTTCCAGATGTCATCGGAGGATATTTCCTTTTTCAGCATAGCCCTCTTTGGGCTTCCAAATATCACTTTTCCAATTCCACAAGAACTGTCTTAGCGAATGGCTTCTTGAGGGGAAAGCTGTAACTCTGTGAGATGATTTCACAGAACACAAAGAAGTTTCTCAGAAAGCTTCTTTTTCTTTGTTATCGGAGGATATTTCCTTTGGCTCTATAGTCTTCAAAGGGATGCAGAATATCTGTTCTCAGATTCCACAGAAATAAGGCTAGCAAAGAGATCCACGAAATACAGATGTAACTCTGTGAGTGGAAGTCACATGTCACAGAGCAGTTTCTCAGAAAGCTTTTTTCCAGATTTCATCGGAGTATATTTCCTTTTTCACCATAGCCCTCTATGGGCTTCCAAATATCACTTTGCCAATTTCACAAAAACTGTCTTAGCGAAAGGCTTCTTGAGGGGAAAGCTGTAACTCTGTGAGATGATTTCACTGAACACAAAGAAGTTTCTCAGAAAGCTACTTTCTCTTTGTTATGGGAGGATATTTCCTTTGGCCCTATAGTCTTCAAAGGGATCCGAAATATCTGTTCTCAGATTCCACAGAAATAAGGCTAGCAAAGAGATCCACGAAATACAGATGTAACTCTGTGAGTGGAAGTCACATATCACAGAGCAGTTTCTCAGAAAGGTTCTTTCCAGATTTCATCGGAGGATATTTCCTTTTTCACCATAGCCCTCTATGGACTTCCAAATATCACTTTGCCAATTCCTCAAGAACTGTCTTAGAGAAAGGCTTCTTGCGGGGAAAGCTGTACCTCTGTGAGATGATTTCACAGAACACAAAAAAGTTTCTCAGAAAGCATCTTTCTCTTTGTTATCGGAGGATATTTCCATTGGCCCTATAGTCTTCAAAGGGATCCGGAATATCTGTTCTCAGAGTCCACAGAATAAGGCTAGCAAAGAGATCCACGAAATACAGATGTAACTCTGTGAGTGGAAGTCACATATCACAGAGCAGTTTCTCAGAAAGCTTCTTTCCAGATTTCATCTGAGGATATTTCCTTTTTCTCCATAGTACTCTATGGGCTTCAAATATCACTTTGCCAACTCCACAAGAACTGTCTTAGCGAAAAGCTTCTTGAGGGGAAAGCTGTAATTCTGTGAGATGATTTCACAGAACACAGAGAAGTTTCTCAGAAAGCTTCTTTCTCTTTGTTATCGGAGGATATTTCCTTTGGCCCTATAGTCTTCTTATGGATCCGAAATATCTGCTTTCAGATTCCACAGAAATAAGGCTAGCAAAGAGATCCACGAAATACACATGTAACGCTGTGAGTGGAAATCACATATCCCAGAGCAGTTTCTCAGAAAGCTTCTTTCCAGATTTCATCTGTGGATATTTCCTTTTTCACCATAGCTCTCTACGGGCTTCCAAATATCACTTTGCCAATTCCACAAGAACTGTCTTAGCGAAAGGCTTCTTGAGGGGAAAGCTGTAACTCTGTGAGATGATTTCAGAGAACACAAAGAAGTTTCTCAGAAAGCTTCTTTCACTTTGTTATCGGAGGATATTTCCTTTGGCCCTATAGACTTCAAAGGGATCCGAAATATCTGTTCTCAGATTCCACAGAAATAAGGCTAGCAAAGAGATCCACGAAATACAGATGTAACTCTGTGAGTGGAAGGCACATATCACAGAGCAATTTCTCAGAAAGCTTCTTTCCAGATTTCATCTGAGGGTATTTCCTTTTACTCCATAGAACTCTATGGGCTTCCAAATATCACTTTGCCAACTCCACAAGAACTGTCTTAGCGAAAAGCTTCTTGAGGGGAAAGCTGTAACTCTGTAAGATAATTTCACAGAACACAAAGAAGTTTCTCAGAAAGCTTCTTTCTCTTTGTTATCGGAGGATATTTCCTTTGACCCTATAGTCTTCAAATGGATCCGAAATATCTGCTTTCAGATTTCACAGAAATAAGGCTAGCAAAGAGATCCACGAAATACAGATGTAACGCTGTGAGTGGAAATCATATATCACAGAGCAATTTCTCAGAAAGCTTTTTTCCAGATTTCATTGGAGGATATTTCCTTATTCACCATAGCCCTCTATGGGCCTCCAAATATCACTTTGCCAAAACCACAAGAACTGTCTTAGCGAAAGGCTTGTTTAGGGGAAAGTTGTCACTCTGTGAGATGATTTCACAGAACACAAAGAAGTTTCTCAGAAACCTTCTTTCTCTTTGTTATCGGAGGATATTTCCTTTGGCCCTATAGTCTTCAAAGGGATCTGAAATATCTGTTCTCAGATTCCACAGAAATAAGGCTAGCAAAGAGATCCACGAAATACAGATGTAACTCTGTGAGATGAATTAACAGAAGACTAAGCAGTTTCTCAGAAAGCTTCTTTCCAGATTTCATCGGAGGATATTTCCTTTTTCAACGTAGCCCTCTAAGGGCTTCCAAATATCACTTTGCCAATTCCACAAGAACTGTCTTTGCGAAAGGTTTCTTGAGGGGAAAGCTGTAACTCCCTGAGATGATTTCACAGAACACAAAGAAGTTTCTGAGAAAGCTTCTTTCTCCTTGTTATCGGATGATATTTCCTTTGACCCTATAGTCTTCAAAGGGATCCGAAATATCCGTTCTCAGATTCCACAGAAATAAGGGTAGCAAAGAGATCCAAGAAATACAGATGTAACTCTGTGAGATGAATTAACAGAACAATAAGCAGTTTCTCAGAAAGCTTCTTTCCAGATTTCATCTGAGGATATTTCCTTTTTCACCATAGCCCTCTATGGGCTTCAAAATATCATTTTGCCAATTCCACAAGAACTGTCTTAACGAAAGGCTTCTTGAGGGGAAAGCTGTAACTCTGTGAGATGATTTCACAGAACACAAAGAAGTTTCTCAGAAAACTTCTCTCTCTTTGGTATCGGAGGATATTTCCTTTGGCCCTATATTCTTCTTATGGATCCGAAATATCTGCTTTCAGATTCCACAGAAATAAGGCTAGCAAAGAGATCCACGAAATACAGATGTAACGCTGTGAGTGGAAATCACATATCACAGAGCAGTTTCTCAGAAAGCTTCTTTCCAGATTTCATCGGAGGATATTTCCTTTTTCACCATAGCCCTCTATGGGCTCCCAAATATCACTTTGCCAATTCCACAAGAACTGTCTTAGGGAAAGGCTTCTTGATTGGAAAGCTGTAACTCTGTGAGATGATATCACAGAACACAAAGAAGTTTCTCAGAAAGCTTCTTTCTCTGTCTTGTCGGAGGATATTTCCTTTGGCCCTATAGTTTTCAAAGGGATCCGAAATATCTGTTCTCAGATTCCACACAAATAAGGCTAGCAAAGTTATCCACGAAATACAGATGTAACTCTGTGAGTGGAAGTCACATATCACAGAGCAGTTTATCAAAAAGCATTTTTCCAGATTTCATCGGAGGATATTTCCTTTTTCACCGTAGCCCTCTATGGGCTTCCAAATATCACTTTGCCAATTCCACAAGAACTGTCTTAGCGAAAGGTTTATTGAGGGGAAAGCTGTAACTCTGTGAGATGATTTCACAGAACACAAAGAAGTTTCTGAGAAAGCTTCTTTCTCTTTGTTATCGGAGGATATTTCCTTTGGCCCTATAGACTTCAAAGTGATCCAGAATATCTGTTCTCAGATTCCACAGAAATAAGGCTAGCAAAGAGATCCACGAAATACAGATGTATCTCTGTGAGATGAATTAACAGAACACTAAGCAGTTTCTCAGAAAGCTTCTTTCCAGATGTCATCGGAGGATATTTCCTTTTTCAGCATAGCCCTCTATGGGCTTCGAAATATCACTTTTCCATTTCCACAAGAACTGTCTTAGCGAAAGGCTTCTTGAGGGGAAAGCTGTAACTCTGTGAGATGATTTCACAGAACACAAAGAAGTTTCTCAGAAAGCTTCTTTTTCTTTGTTATCGGAGGATATTTCCTTTGGCTCTATAGTCTTCAAAGGGATGCAGAATATCTGTTCTCAGATTCCACAGAAATAAGGCTAGCAAAGAGATCCACGAAATACAGATGTAACTCTGTGAGTGGAAGTCACATGTCACAGAGCAGTTTCTCAGAAAGCTTTTTTCCAGATTTCATCGGAGGATATTTCCTTTTTCACCATAGCCCTCTATGTGCTTCCAAATATCACTTTGCCAATTCCACAAGAACTGTCTTAGCGAAAGGCTTCTTGAGGGGAAAGCTGTAACTCTGTGAGATAATTTCACAAAACACAAAGAAGTTTCACAGAAAGCTTCTTTCTCTTTGTTATCGGAGGATATTTCCTTTGGCCCTACAGATTTCAAAAGGATCCGAAATATCTGTTCTCAGATTCCACAGAAATAAGGCTAGCAAAGTTATCCACGAAATACAGATGTAACTCTGTGAGTGGAAGTCACATATCACAGAGCAGTTTCTCAGAAAGCTTCTTTCCATATTTCATCTGAGGATATTTCCTTTTTCACCATAGCCCTCTATGGGCTTCCAAATATCTCTTTGCCAATCCACAAGAACTGTCTTAGAGAAAGGCTTCTTGAGGGGAAAGCTGTAACTCTGTGAGATGATTTCACAGAACACAAAAAAGTTTCTCAGAAAGCATCTTTCTCTTTGTTTTCGAAGGATATTTCCTTTGGCCCTATAGTCCTCAAAGGGATCCGGAATATCTGTTCTCAGATTCCACAGAAATAAGGCTAGCAAAGAGATCCACGAAATACAGATGTATCTCTGTGAGATGAATTAACAGAACACTAAGCAGTTTCTCTGAAAGCTTCTTTCCTGATGTCATCGGAGGATATTTCCTTTTTCACCATAGCCCTCTATGGGCTTCAAAATATCACTTTTCCAATTCCACAAGAACTGGCTTAGCGAAAGTCTTCTTGAGGGGAAAGCTGTAACTCTGTGAGATGATTTCACAGAACACAAAGTAGTTTCTCAGAAATCTTCTTTTTCTTTGTTATCGGAGGATATTTCCTTTGGCCCTATAGTCTTCAAAGGGATCCAGAATATCTGCTCTCAGATTCCACAGAAATAAGGCTAGCAAAGAGATCCACGAAATGCAGATGTTTACTCTGTGAGTGGAAGTCACATGTCACAGAGCAGTTTCTCAGAAAGCTTTTTTCCAGATTTCATCGGAGGATATTTCCTTTTTCACCATAGCCCTCTATGGGCTTCCAAATATCACTTTGCCAATTCCACAAAAACTGTCTTAGCGAAAGGCTTCTTGAGGGGAAAGCTGTAACTCTGTGAGATGATTTCACAGAACACAAAGAAGTTTCTCAGAAAGCTACTTTCTCTTTGTTGTGGGAGGATATTTCCTTTGGCCCTATAGTCTTCAAAGGGATCCGAAATATCTGTTCTCAGATTCCACAGAAATAAGGCTAGCAAAGAGATCCACGAAATACAGATGTAACTCTGTGAGTGGAAGTCACATATCACAGAGCAGTTTCTCAGAAAGGTTCTTTCCAGATTTCATCGGAGGATATTTCCTTTTTCACCATAGCCCTCTATGGGCTTCCAAATATCACTTTGCCAATTCCACAAGAACTGTCTTAGAGAAAGGCTTCTTGCGGGGAAAGCTGTACCTCTGTGAGATGATTTCACAGAACACAAAAAAGTTTCTCAGAAAGCATCTTTCTCTTTGTTATCGGAGGATATTTCCATTGGCCCTATAGTCTTCAAAGGGATCCGGAATATCTGTTCTCAGATTCCACAGAATAAGGCTAGCAAAGAGATCCACGCAATACAGATGTAACTCTGTGAGTGGAAGTCACATATCACAGAGCAGTTTCTCAGAAAGCTTCTTTCCAGATTTCATCTGAGGATATTTCCTTTTTCTCCATAGTACTCTATGGGCTTCCAAATATCACTTTGCCAACTCCACAAGAACTGTCTTAGCGAAAAGCTTCTTGAGGGGAAAGCTGTAATTCTGTGAGATGATTTCACAGAACACAGAGAAGTTTCTCAGAAAGCTTCTTTCTCTTTGTTATCGGAGGATATTTCCTTTGGCCCTATAGTCTTCTTATGGATCCGAAATATCTGCTTTCAGATTCCACAGAAATAAGGCTAGCAAAGAGATCCACGAAATACAGATGTAACGCTGTGAGTGGAAATCACATCTCACAGAGCAGTTTCTCAGAAAGCTTCTTTCCAGATTTCATCGGAGCATATTTCCTTTTTCACCATAGCCCTCTAGGGGCTTCCAAATATCACTTTGCCAATTCCACAAGAACTGTCTCAGCGAAAGGCTTCTTGAGGGGAAAGCTGTAACTCTGTGAGATGATTTCACAGAACACAAAGAAGTTTCTCAGAAAGCTTCTTTCTCTTTGTTATCGGAGGATATTTCCTTTGGCCCTATAGTCTTCAAACGAATCCTAAATATCTGCTCTCAGATTCCACAGAAATAAGGCTAGCAAAGAGATCCATGAAATACAGATGTAACGCTGTGAGTGGAAATCACATATCACAGAGCAGTTTCTCAGTAGGCTTCTTTCCAGATTTCATCGGAGGATATTTCCTTTTTCACCATAGCCCTCTATGGGCTTCCAAATATCACTTTGCCAATTCCACAAGAACTGTCTTAGCGAAAGGCTTCTTGATTGGAAAGCTGTAACTCTGTGAGATGATATCACAGAACACAAAGAAGTTTCTCAGAAAGCTTCTTTCTCTGTCTTGTCGGAGGTTATTTCCTTTGGCCCTATAGTCTTCAAAGGGATCCGAAATATCTGTTCTCAGATTCCACAGAAATAAGGCTAGCAAAGAGATCCACGAAATACAGATGTAACTCTGTGAGTGGAAGTCACATATCACAGAGCAGTTTCTCAGAAAGCTTCTTTCCAGATTTCATCTGAGTATATTTCCTTTTTCACTATAGCCCTCTATGGGCTTCCAAATATCACTTTGCCAATTCCACAAGAACTGTCTTAGCGAAAGGCTTCTTGAGGGGAAAGCTGTAACTCTGTGAGATGATTTCACAGAATACAAAGAAGTTTCTCAGAAAGCGTCTTTCTCTTTGTTATCGGAGGATATTTCCTTTGGCTCTATATTCTTCAAAGGGATCCGAAATATCTGTTCTCAGATTCCACAGAAATAAGGCTAGCAAAGAGATTCACGAAATACAGATGTAACTCTGTGAGATGAATTAACAGAACACTAAGCAGTTTCTCAGAAAGCTTCTTTCCAGATTTCATCGGAGGATATTTCCTTTTTCTCCATAGACCTTTATAGGGTTCCAAATATCACTTTGCCAATTCCACAAGAACTGTCTTAGCGAAAGGCTTCTTGAGGGGAAAGCTGTAACTCTGTGAGATGATTTCACAGAACACAAAGAAGTATCTCAGAAAGCTTCTTTCTCTTTGTTAACGGAGGATATTTCCTTTGGCCCTATAGTCTTCAAAGGGATCCGAAATATCTGTTCTCAGATTCCACACAAATAAGGCTAGCAAAGTTATCCACGAAATACAGATGTAACTCTGTGAGTGGAAGTCACGTATCACAGAGCAGTTTATCAAAAAGCTTTTTTCCAGATTTCATCGGAGGATATTTCCTTTTTCACCGTAGCCCTCTATGGGCTTCCAAATATCACTTTGCCAATTCCACAAGAACTGTCTTTGCGAAAGGCTCCTTGAGGGGAAAGCTGTAACTCTGTGAGATGATTTCACAGAACACAAAGAAGTTTTTCAGAAAGCTACGTTCTTTTTGTTATGGGAGGATATTTCCTTTGGCCCTATAGTCTTCAAAGGGATCCGAAATATCTGTTCTCACATTCCACAGAAATAAGGCTAGCAAAGAGATCCACGAAATACAGATGCAACTCTGTGAGTTTAAGTCACATATCACAGAGCAGTTTCTCAGAAACTTCTTTCCATATTTCATCCAAGGATATTTCCTTTTTCACCATAGCCCTCTATGGGCTTCCAAATATCACTTTGCCAATTCCACAAGAACTGTCTTAGCGAAAGGCTTCTTGAAGGGAAAGCTGTAACTCTGTGAGATGATTTCACAGAACACAAAGAAGTTTCTCAGAAAGCTTCTTTCTCTTTGTTATCGGAGGATATTTCCATTGGCTCTATAGTCTTCAAAGGGATCCGGCATATCTGTTCTCAGATTCCACAGAAATAAGGCTAGCAAAGAGATCCACGAAATACACATGTAACTCTGTGAGATGAATTAACAGAACACTAAGCAGTTTCTCAGAAAGCTTCTTTCCAGATTTCATCGGAGGATATTTCCTTTTTCACCGTAGCCCTCTATGGGCTTCCAAATATCACTTTGCCAATTCCACAAGAACTGTCTTAGCGAAAGGTTTATTGAGGGGAAAGCTGTAACTCTGTGAGATGATTTCACAGAACACAAAGCAGTTTCTGAGAAAGCTTCTTTCTCTTTGTTATCGGAGGATATTTCCTTAGCCCTATAGACTTCAAAGTGATCCAGAATATCTGTTCTCAGATTCCACAGAAATAAGGCTAGCAAAGAGATCCACGAAATACAGATGTAACTCTGTGAGATGAATTAAGAGAACACTAAGCAGTTTCTCAGAAAGCTTCTTTCCAGATTTCATCGGAGGATATTTCCTTTTTCACCATTGCCCTCTAGGGGCTACCAAATATCACTTTCCCAATTCCACAAGAACTGTCTTAGCGAAAGGCTTCTTGAGGGGAAAGCTGTAAATCTGTGAGATCATTTCACAGAACACAAAGAAGTCTCTCAGAAAGCTTCTTTCTCTTTGTTATCGGAGGATATTTCCTTTGACCCTATAGTCTTCAAAGGGATCCAGAATATCTGTTCTCAGATTCCACAGAAATAAGGCTAGCAAAGAGATGCTCGAAATACAGATGTAACTCTGTGAGATGAACTAAGAGAACACTAAGCAGTTTCTCAGAAAGCTTCTTTCCAGATTTCATCTGAGGATATTTCCTTTTTCACTATAGCCCTCTATGGGCTTCCAAATATCACTTTGCCAATTCCACAGGAACTGTCTTAGAGAAAGGCTTCTTCAAGGGAAAGTTGTAACTCTGTGAGATGATTTCACAGAACACAAAAAAGTTTCTCAGAAAGCATCTTTCTCTTTGTTATCGGAGGATATTTCCATTGGCAATATAGTCTTCAAAGGGATCCGGAATATCTGTTCTCAGATTCCACAGAAATAAGGCTAGCAAAGAGATCCACGAAATACAGATGTATCTCTGTGAGATGAATTAACAGAACACTAAGCAGTTTCTCAGAAAGCTTCTTTCCAGATGTCATCGGAGGATAATTCCTTTTTCAGCATAGCCCTCTATGGGCTTCCAAATATCACTTTTCCAATTCCACAAGAACTGTCTTAGCGAAAGTCTTCTTGAGTGGAAAGCTGTAACTCTGTGAGATGATTTCACAGAACACAAAGAAGTTTCTCAGAAAGCTTCTTCTTCTTTGTTATCGGAGGATATTTCCTTTGGCTCTATAGACTTCAAAGGGATGCAGAATATCTGTTCTCAGATTCCACAGAAATAAGGCTAGCAAAGAGATCCACGAAATACAGATGTAACTCTGTGAGTGGAAGTCACATGTCACAGAGCAGTTTCTCAGAAAGCTTTTTTCCAGATTTCATCGGAGGATATTTCCTTTTTCACCATAGCCCTCTATGTGCTTCCAAATATCACTTTGCCAATTCCACAAGAACTGTCTTAGCGAAAGGCTTCTTGAGGGGAAAGCTGTAACTCTGTGAGATAATTTCACAAAACACAAAGAAGTTTCTCAGAAAGCTTCTTTCTCTTTGTTATCGGAGGATATTTCCTTTGACCCTACAGACTTCAAAGGGATCCGAATTATCTGTTCTCAGATTCCACAGAAATAAGGCTAGCAAAGTTATCCACGAAATACAGATGTAACTCTGTGAGTGGAAGTCACATATCACAGAGTAGTTTCTCAGAAAGCTTCTTTCCAGATTTCATCTGAGGATATTTCCTTTTTCACCATAGCCCTCTATGGGCTTGCAAATATCACTTTGCCAATCCACAAGAACTGTCTTAGAGAAAGGCTTCTTGAGGGGAAAGCTGTAACTCTGTGAGATGATTTCACAGAACACAAAAAAGTTTCTCAGAAAGCATCTTTCTCTTTGTTATCGAAGGATATTTCCTTTGGCCCTATAGTCTTCAAAGGGATCCGGAATATCTGTTCTCAGATTCCACAGAAATAAGGCTAGCAAAGAGATCCACGAAATACAGATGTATCTCTGTGAGATGAATTAACAGAACACTAAGCAGTTTCTCTGAAAGCTTCTTTCCTGATGTCATCGGAGGATATTTCCTTTTTCACCGTAGCCCTCTATGGGCTTCCAAATATCACTTTTCCAATTCCACAAGAACTGGCTTAGCGAAAGGCTTCTTGAGGGGAAAGCTGTAACTCTGTGAGATGATTTCACAGAACACAAAGTAGTTTCTCAGAAAGCTTCTTTTTCTTTGTTATCGGAGGATATTTCCTTTGGCCCTATAGTCTTCAAAGGGATCCAGAATATCTGCTCTCAGATTCCACAGAAATAAGGCTAGCAAAGAGATCCACGAAATGCAGATGTTTACTCTGTGAGTGGAAGTCACATGTCACAGAGCAGTTTCTCAGAAAGCTTTTTTCCAGATTTCATCGGAGGATATTTCCTTTTTCACCATAGCCCTCTATGGGCTTCCAAATATCACTTTGCCAATTCCACAAAAACTGTCTTACCGAAAGGCTTCTTGAGTCGAAAGCTGTAACTCTGTGAGATGATTTCACAGAACACAAAGAAGTTTCTCAGAAAGCTTCTTTCTCTTTGTTATCGGAGGATATTTCCTTTGGCCCTATAGTCCTCAAAGGGATCCGAAATATCTGTTCTCAGATACCACAGAAATAAGGCTAGGAAAGTTATCCACGAAATACAGATGTAACTCTGTGAGTGGAAGTCACATGTCACAGAGCAGTTTCTCAGAAAGCTTTTTTCCAGATTTCATCGGAGTATATTTCCTTTTTCACCATAGCCCTCTATGGGCTTCCAAATATCACTTTGCCAATTTCACAAAAACTGTCTTAGCGAAAGGCTTCTTGAGGGGAAAGCTGTAACTCTGTGAGATGATTTCACAGAACACAAAGAAGTTTCTCAGAAAGCTACTTTCTCTTTGTTATGGGAGGATATTTCCTTTGGCCCTATAGTCTTCAAAGGGATCCGAAATATCTGTTCTCAGATTCCACAGAAATAAGGCTAGCAAAGAGATCCACGAAATACAGATGTAACTCTGTGAGTGGAAGTCACATATCACAGAGCAGTTTCTCAGAAAGGTTCTTTCCAGATTTCATCGGAGGATATTTCCTTTTTCACCATAGCCCTCTATGGGCTTCCAAATATCACTTTGCCAATTCCACAAGAACTGTCTTAGAGAAAGGCTTCTTGCGGGGAAAGCTGTACCTCTGTGAGATGATTTCACAGAACACAAAAAAGTTTCTCAGAAAGCATCTTTCTCTTTGTTATCGGAGGATATTTCCATTGGCCCTATAGTCTTCAAAGGGATCCGGAATATCTGTTCTCAGATTCCACAGAATAAGGCTAGCAAAGAGATCCACGAAATACAGATGTAACTCTGTGAGTGGAAGTCACATATCACAGAGCAGTTTCTCAGAAAGCTTCTTTCCAGATTTCATCTGAGGATATTTCCTTTTTCTCCATAGTACTCTATGGGCTTCAAATATCACTTTGCCAACTCCACAAGAACTGTCTTAGCGAAAAGCTTCTTGAGGGGAAAGCTGTAATTCTGTGAGATGATTTCACAGAACACAGAGAAGTTTCTCAGAAAGCTTCTTTCTCTTTGTTATCGGAGGATATTTCCTTTGGCCCTGTAGTCTTCTTATGGATCCGAAATATCTGCTTTCAGATTCCACAGAAATAAGGCTAGCAAAGAGATCCACGAAATACACATGTAACGCTGTGAGTGGAAATCACATATCCCAGAGCAGTTTCTCAGAAAGCTTCTTTCCAGATTTCATCTGTGGATATTTCCTTTTTCACCATAGCTCTCTACGGGCTTCCAAATATCACTTTGCCAATTCCACAAGAACTGTCTTAGCGAAAGGCTTCTTCAGGGGAAAGCTGTAACTCTGTGAGATGATTTCACAGAACACAAAGAAGTTGCTCAGAAAGCTACTTTCTCTTTGTTATGGGAGGATATTTCCATTGGCCCTATAGTCTTCAAAGGGATCCGAAATATCTGTTCTCAGATTCCACAGAAATAAGGCTACCAAAGAGATCCACGAAATACAGATGTAACTCTGTGAGTTTAAGTCACATATCCCAGAACAGTTTCTCAGAAAGCTTCTTTCCAGATTTCATCTGAGGATATTTCCTTTTTTACCATAGCCCTCTATGGGCTTCCAAATATCACTTTGCCAATCCACAGGAACTGTCTTAGAGAAAGGCTTCTTGAGGGGAAAGCTGTAACTCTGTGAGATGATTTCACAGAACACAAAAAAGTTTCTCAGAAAGCATCTTTCTCTTTGTTATCGAAGGATATTTCCATTGGCCCTATAGTCTTCAAAGGGATCCGGAATATCTGTTCTCAGATTCCACATAAATAAGGCTAGCAAAGAGATCCACGAAATACAGATGTATCTCTGTGAGATGAATTAACAGAACACTAAGCAGTTTCTCAGAAAGCTTCTTTCCCGATGTCATCGGAGGATATTTCCTTTTTCACCATAGCCCTCTATGGGCTTCCAAATATCACTTTTCCAATTCCACAAGAACTGGCTTAGCGAAAGGCTTCTTGAGGGGAAAGCTGTAACTCTGTGAGATGATTTCACAGAACACAAAGAAGTTTCTCAGAAAGCTTCTTTTTCTTTGTTATCGGAGGATATTTCCTTTGGCCCTATAGTCTTCAAAGATTTCCAGAATATCTGCTCTCAGATTCCACAGAAATAAGGCTAGCAAAGTTATCCACGAAATACAGATGTAACTCTGTGAGTGGAAGTCACATATCACAGAGCAGTTTCTCAGAAAGCTTTTTTCCAGATATCATCGGAGGATATTTCCTTTTTCACCATAGCCCTCTATGGGCTTCCAAATATCACTTTACCAATTCCACAAGAACTGTCTTAGCGAAAGGCTTCTTGAGGGGATAGCTGTAACTCTGTGAGATGATTTCACAGAACACAAAGAAGTTTCTCAGAAAACTTCTTTCTCTTTGTTATCGGAGGATATTTCCTTTGGCCCTATAGTCTTCAAAGGGATCCGAAATATCTGCTCTCAGATTCCACAGAAATAAGGCTAGCGAAGAGATCCACGAAATACACATGTAACTCTGTGAGATGAATTAACGGAACACTAAGCAGTTCCTCAGAAAGCTTTTTTCCAGATTTCATCTGAGGATATTTCCTTTTTCACCATAGCCCTCTATTTGCTTCCAAATATCACTTTGCCAATTAAACAAGAACTGTCTTAGCGAAAGGCTTCTTTAGGGGAAAGCTGTAACTCTGTGAGATAATTTCACAAAACACAAAGAAGTTTCTCCGAAAGCTTCTTTCTCTTTGTTATCGGAGGATATTTCCTTTGGCCCTACAGACTTCAAAGGGATCCGAAATATCTGTTCTCAGATTCCACAGAAATAAGGCTAGCAAAGAGATCCACGACATGCAGATGTTTACTCTGTGAGTGGAAGTCACATGTCACAGAGCAGTTTCTCAGAAAGCTTTTTTCCAGATTTCATCGGAGGATATTTCCTTTTTCACCATAGCCCTCTATGGGCTTCCAAATATCACTTTGCCAATTCCACAAAAACTGTCTTACCGAAAGGCTTCTTGAGTCGAAAGCTGTAACTCTGTGAGATGATTTCACAGAACACAAAGAAATTTCTCAGAAAGCTTCTTTCTCTTTGTTATGGGAGGATATTTCCTTTGGCCCTATAGTCTTCCAAGGGATCCGAAATATCTGTTCTCAGATTCCACAGAAATAAGGCTAGGAAAGTTATCCAGGAAATACAGATGTAACTCTGTGAGTGGAAGTCACATATCACGCAGCAGTTTCTCAGAAAGCTTTTTTCCAGAAATCATCGGAGGATATTTCCTTTTTCACCGTAGCCCTCTATGGGCTTCCAAATATCACTTTACCAATTCCACAAGAACTGTCTTAGCGAAAGGCTTCTTGAGGGGATAGCTGTAACTCTGTGAGATGATTTCACAGAACACAAAGAAGTTTCTCAGAAAGCTTCTTTCTCTTTTTTATCGGAGGATATTTCCTTTGGCCATATAGTCTTCAAAGGGATCCGAAATATCTTTTCTCAGATTCCACAGAAATAAGGCTAGCGAAGAGATCCAAGAAATACAGATGGAACTCTGTGAGTTTAAGTCACATATCACAGAGCAGTTTCTCAGAAAGCTTCTTTCTAGATTTCATCTGAGGATATTTCCTTTTTCACCATAGCCCTCTAAGGGCTTCCAAATATCACTTTGCCAATCCACAAGAACTGTCTTAGAGAAAGGCTTCTTGAGGGGAAAGCTGTAACTCTGTGAGATGATTTCACAGAACACAAAAAAGTTTCTCGGAAAGCATCTTTCTCTTTGTTATCGAAGGATATTTCCATTGGCCCTATAGTCTTCAAAGGGATCCGGAATATCTGTTCTCAGATTCCACAGAAATAAGGCTAGCAAAGAGATCCACGAAATACAGATGTATCTCTGTGAGATGAATTAACAGAACACTAAGCAGTTTCTCAGAAAGCTTCTTTCCTGATGTCATCGGAGGATATTTCCTTTTTCACCATAGCCCTCTATGGGCTTCCAAATATCACTTTTCCAATTCCACAAGAACTGGCTTAGCGAAAGGCTTCTTGAGGGGAAAGCTGTAACTCTGTGAGATGATTTCACAGAACACAAAGTAGTTTATCAGAAAGCTTCTTTTTCTTTGTTATCGGAGGATATTTCCTTTGGCCCTATAGTCTTCAAAGGGATCCAGAATATCTGCTCTCAGATTCCACAGAAATAAGGCTAGCAAAGAGATCCACGAAATGCAGACGTTTACTCTGTGAGTGGAATTCACATGTCACAGAGCAGTTTCTCAGAAAGCTTTTTTCCAGATATCATCGGAGGATATTTCCTTTTTCACCATAGCCCTCTATGGGCTTCCAAATATCACTTTGCCAATTCCACAAAAACTGTCTTACCGAAAGGCTTCTTGAATCGAAAGCTGTAACTCTGTGAGATGATTTCACAGAACACAAAGAAGTTTCTCAGAAAGCTTCTTTCTCTTTGTTATCGGAGGATATTTCCTTTGGCCCTATAGACTTCAGTGGGATCCGAAATATCTGTTCTCAGATTCCCCAGAAATAAGGCTGGCAAAGAGATCCACGAAATACAGATGTAATTCTGTGAGTGGAAATCACATATCACAGAGCAGTTTTTCAGCAAGCTTCTTTCCAGATTTCATCGGAGGATATTTCCTTTTTCACCATAGACTTCTATGGGCTTCCAAATATCACTTTGCCAATTCCACAAGAACTGTCTTAGCGAATGGCTTCTTGAGGGGAAGCTGTAACTCTGTGAGATGATTTCACAGAACACAAAGAAGTTTCTCAGAAAGCTTCTTTCTCTTTGTTATCGGAGGATATTTGCTTTGGTCCTGTAGTCTTCAAAGGGATCCGAAATATCTGTTCTCAGATTCCACAGAAATAAGGCTAGCAAAGAGATCCACGAAATACAGATGTAACTCTGTGAGTGGAAGTTACATATCACAGAACAGTTTCTCAGAAAGCTTTTTTCCAGATTTCATCGGAAGATATTTCCTTTTTTACCATAGCCCTCTATGGGCTTCCAAATATCACTTTGCCAATTCCACAAGAACTGTCTTAGCGAAAGTCTTCTTGAGGGGAAAGCTGTAACTCTGTGAGATGATTTCACAGAACACAAAGAAGTTTTTCAGAAAGCTTCTTTCTCTTTGTTATCGGAGGATATTTCCTTTGGCCCTATAGTCTTCAAAGGGATCCCAAATATCTGTTCTCAGATTCCATAGAAATAAGGCTAGCAAAGAGATCCAGGAAATGCAGATGTAACTCTCTGAGTGGAAGTCACATATCACAGAGCAGTTTCTCAGAAAACTTTTTTCCAGATTTCATCGGAGGATATTTCCTTTTTCACCATAGACCTCTATGGGCTTCCCAATATCACTTTGCCAATTCCACAAGAACTGTCTTAGCGAAAGGCTTCTTGAGGGGAAAGCTGTAACTCTGTGAGATGATTTCACAGAACACAAAGAAGTTTCTCAGAAAGCTTCTTTTTCTTTGATATCGGAGGATATTTCCTTTGGCCATATAGTCTTCAAAGGGATCCGAAATATCTGTTCTCAGATTCCACAGAAATATGGCTAGCAAAGAGATCCACGAAATTCTATGTATCTCTCTGAGTGGAAGTTACATATCACAGAGCAGTTTCTCAGAAAGCTTTTTTCCAGATTTCATCTGAGGACATTTCCTTTTTCACCATAGCCCTCTATGGGATTGCAAATATCACTTTGTCAATTCCACAGAACTGTCTTAGCGAAAGGCTTTTGAGGGGAAAGCTGTAACTCTGTGAGATGATTTCACAGAACACAAAGAAGTTTCTCAGAAAGCTTCTTTCTCTTTGTTATCGGAGGATATTTCCTTTGGTCCAATAGTCTTCAAAGGGATCCGAAATATCTGTTCTCAGATTCCACAGAAATAAGGCTAGCAAAGAGATCCACGAAATGCAGATGTAACTCTGTGAGTGGAAGTCACATATCACAGAGCAGTTTCTCTGAAAGCTTCTTTCCAGATATCATCTGAGGATATTTCCTTTTTCACCATAGCCCTCTTAGGGCTTCCAAATATCACTTTGCCAATTCCACAAGAACTGTCTTAGTGAAAGGCTTCTTGAGGGGAAAGCTGTAACTCTGTGAGATGATTTCACAGAACACAAAGAAGTTTCTCAGAAAGCTTCTTTCTCTTTGTTATGGGAGGATATTTCCTTTGGCCCTATAGCCTTCAAAGGGATCCGAAATATCTGTTCTCAGATTCCACAGAAATAAGGCTAGCAAAGAGATCCACGAAATACAGATGTAACTCTGTGAGATGAATTAACAGAACACTAAGCAATTTCTCAGAAGCTTCTTTCCAGATTTCATCGGAGGATATTTCCTTTTTCACCATAGCCCTCTATGGGCTTCCAAATATCACTTTGCCAATTCCACAAGAGCTGTCTTAACGAAAGTCTTCTTGAGGGGAATGGTGTAACTCTGTGAGATGATTTCATAGAAAACAAAGAAGTTTCTCAGAAATCTTCTTTCTCTTTGTTATGGGAGGATATTTCCTTTGGCCCTATAGTCTTCGAAGGCATCCGAAATATCTGTTCTCAGATTCCACAGAAATAAGGCTAGCCACGAGATCCACGAAATACAGATGTAACTCTGTGAGTGGAAGTAACATATCACAGAGCAGTTTCTCAGAAAGCTTCTTTCCAGATTTCATCTGAGGATATTTCCTTTTTCACGATAGCCCTCTATGGGATTCCAAATATCACCTTGTCAATTCCACAGAACTGTCTTAGCGAAAGGCTTCTTGAGGGGAAAGCTCTAACTCTGTGAGATGATTTCACAGAACACAAAGAAGTTTCTCAGAAAGCTTCTTTCTCTTTGTTATCGGAGGATATTTCCTTTGGCCCTATAGTCTTCAAAGGGATCCGAAATATCTGTTCTCAGATTCCACAGAAATAAGGCTAGCAAGGAGATCCACAAAATACAGATGTAACTCTGTGAGTGGAAGTCACATATCACAGAGCAGTTTCTCAGAAAGCTTCTTTCCAGATTTCATCTGAGGATATTTCCTTTTTCACCATAGCCCTCTAAGGGCTTCCAAATATCACTTTGCCAATTCCACAAGAACTGTCTTAGCGAAAGGCTTCTTGAGGGGAAAGCTGTAACTCTGTGAGATGATTTCACAGAACACAAAGAAGTTTCTCAGAAAGCTTCTTTCTCTTTGTTATCGGAGGATATTTCCTTTGGCCCTATAATCTTCAAAGGGATCCGAAATCTCTGTTCTCAGATCCCACAGAAATAAGGCTAGCAAAGAGATCCACGAAATACAGATGTAACTCTGGGAGATGAATTAAGAGAACACTAAGCAGTTTCTCAGAAAGCTTCTCTCCAGATTTCATCGGAGGATATTTCCTTTTTCACTATAGCCATCAATGGGCGTCCAAATATCACTTTGCCAATTCCACAAGAGCTGTCTTAACGAAAGGCTTCTTGAGGGGAAAGGTGTAACTCTGTGAGATGATTTCACAGAACACAAAGAAGTTTCTCAGAAAGCTTCTTTCTCTTTGTATTGGGAGGATATTTCCTTTGGCCCTATAGACTTCAAAGGGGTCCGAAATATCTGTTCTCAGATTCCACAGAAATAAGGCGAGCAAAGAGATCCACGAAATACAGATGTAACTCTGTGAGTGGAAGTCACATATCACAGAGCACTTTCTCAGAAAGCTTCTTTCCAGATTTCGTCGGAGGATATTTCCTTTTTCACCATAGCTGTCTATGGGCTTCCAAATATCACTTTGCCAATTCCACAAGAACTCTCTTAGCGAAAGGCTTCTTGAGGGGAAAGCTGTAACTCTGTGAGATGATTTCACAGAACACAAAGAAGTTTCTCAGAAAGCTTCTTTCTCTTTGTTATGGGAGGATATTTCCTTTGGCCCTATAGTCTTCAAAGGGATCCGAAATATCTGTTCTCAGATTCCACAGAAATATGGCTAGCAAAGAGATCCACGAAATTCTATGTATCTCTCTGAGTTGAAGTTACATATCACAGAGCAGTTTCTCAGAAAGCTTCTTTCCAGATTTCATCTGAGGACATTTCCTTTTTCACCATAGCCCTCTATGGGATTGCAAATATCACTTTGTCAATTCCACAGAACTGTCTTAGCGAAAGGCTTTTGAGGGGAAAGCTGTAACTCTGTGAGATGATTTCACAGAACACAAAGAAGTTTCTCAGAAAGCTTCTTTCTCTTTGTTATCGGAGGATATTTCCTTTGGTCCAATAGTCTTCAAAGGGATCCGAAATATCTGTTCTCAGATTCCACAGAAATAAGGCTAGCAAAGAGATCCACGAAATGCAGATGTAACTCTGTGAGTGGAAGTCACATATCACAGAGCAGTTTCTCTGAAAGTTTCTTTCCAGATATCATCTGAGGATATTTCCTTTTTCACCATAGCCCTCTTAGGGCTTCCAAATAACACTTTGCCAATTCCACAAGAACTGTCTTAGTGAAAGGCTTCTTGAGGGGAAAGCTGTAACTCTGTGAGATGATTTCACAGAACACAAAGAAGTTTCTCAGAAAGCTTCTTTCTCTTTGTTATGGGAGGATATTTCCTTTGGCCCTATAGTCTTCAAAGGGATCCGAAATATCTGTTCTCAGATTCCACAGAAATAAGGCTAGCAAAGAGATCCACGAAATACAGATGTAACTCTGTGAGATGAATTAACAGAACACTAAGCAATTTCTCAGAAGCTTCTTTCCAGATTTCATCGGAGGATATTTCCTTTTTCACCATAGCCCTCTATGGGCTTCCAAATATCACTTTGCCAATTCCACAAGAGCTGTCTTAACGAAAGTCTTCTTGAGGGGAATGGTGTAACTCTGTGAGATGATTTCACAGAAAACAAAGAAGTTTCTCAGAAATCTTCTTTCTCTTTGTTATGGGAGGATATTTCCTTTGGCCCTATAGTCTTCGAAGGCATCCGAAATATCTGTTCTCAGATTCCACAGAAATAAGGCTAGCCACGAGATCCACGAAATACAGATGTAACTCTGTGAGTGGAAGTAACATATCACAGAGCAGTTTCTCAGAAAGCTTCTTTCCAGATTTCATCTGAGGATATTTCCTTTTTCACGATAGCCCTCTATGGGATTCCAAATATCACCTTGTCAATTCCACAGAACTGTCTTAGCGAAAGGCTTCTTGAGGGGAAAGCTCTAACTCTGTGAGATGATTTCACAGAACACAAAGAAGTTTCTCAGAAAGCTTCTTTCTCTTTGTTATCGGAGGATATTTCCTTTGGCCCTATAGTCTTCAAAGGGATCCGAAATATCTGTTCTCAGATTCCACAGAAATAAGGCTAGCAAGGAGATCCACAAAATACAGATGTAACTCTGTGAGTGGAAGTCACATATCACAGAGCAGTTTCTCAGAAAGCTTCTTTCCAGATTTCATCTGAGGATATTTCCTTTTTCACCATAGCCCTCTAAGGGCTTCCAAATATCACTTTGCCAATTCCACAAGAACTGTCTTAGCGAAAGGCTTCTTGAGGGGAAAGCTGTAACTCTGTGAGATGATTTCACAGAACACAAAGAAGTTTCTCAGAAAGCTTCTTTCTCTTTGTTATCGGAGGATATTTCCTTTGGCCCTATAATCTTCAAAGGGATCCGAAATCTCTGTTCTCAGATCCCACAGAAATAAGGCTAGCAAAGAGATCCACGAAATACAGATGTAACTCTGTGAGATGAATTAAGAGAACACTAAGCAGTTTCTCAGAAAGCTTCTTTCCAGATTTCATCGGAGGATATTTCCTTTTTCACTATAGCCATCAATGGGCGTCCAAATATCACTTTGCCAATTCCACAAGAGCTGTCTTAACGAAAGGCTTCTTGAGGGGAAAGGTGTAACTCTGTGAGATGATTTCAGAGAACACGAAGAAGTTTCTCAGAAAGCTTCTTTCTCTTTGTATTGGGAGGATATTTCCTTTGGCCCTATAGACTTCAAAGGGGTCCGAAATATCTGTTCTCAGATTCCACAGAAATAAGGCGAGCAAAGAGATCCACGAAATACAGATGTAACTCTGTGAGTGGAAGTCACATATCACAGAGCACTTTCTCAGAAAGCTTCTATCCAGATTACATATGAGGATATTTCCTTTTTCACCGTAGCCCTCTATGGGCTTCCAAATATCACTTTGCCAATTCCACAAGAACTGTCTTAGCGAAAGGCTTCTTGAGGGGAAAGCTGTAACTCTGTGAGATGATTTCACAGAACACAAAGAAGTTTCTCAGAAGGCTTCTTCCTCTTTGTTCTCGGAGTATATTTCCTTTGGCCCTATAGTCTTCAAAGGGATCCGAAATATCTGTTCTCAGATTCCACAGAAATAATGCTAGCAAAGAGATCCACAAAATAGAGATGTAACTCTGAGAGTGGAAGTCACATATCACAGAGCAGTTTCTCAGAAAGCTTTTTTCCAGATTTCATTGGAGGATATTTCCTTTTTCACCATAGCCCTGTATGGGCTTCCAAATATCACTTTGCTAATTCCACAATAACTGTCTTAGTGAAAGGATTCTTGAAGGGAAAGCTGTAACTCTGTGAGATGATTTCAAAGAACACAAAGAAGTTTCTCAGAAAGCTTCTTTCTCTTTGTTATCGGAGGATATTTCCTTTGGCCCTATAGTCTTCAAAGGGATCCGAAATATCTGTTCTCAGATTCCACTGAAATAAGGCTAGCAAGGAGATCCACAAAATACAGATGTAACTCTGTGAGTGGAAGTCACATATCACAGAGCAGTTTCTCAGAAAGCTTCTTTCCAGATTTCATCTGAGGATATTTCCTTTTTCACCATAGACCTCTAAGGGCTTCCAAATATCACTTTGCCAATTCCACAAGAACTGTCTTAGTGAAAGGCTTCTTGAGGGGAAAGCTGTAACTCTGTGAGATGATTTCACAGAACACAAAGAAGTTTCTCAGAAAGCTTCTTTCTCTTTGTTATCGGAGGATATTTCCTATGGCCCTATAGTCTTCAAAGGGATCCGAAATATCTGTTCTCAGATTCCACAGAAATAAGGCTAGCAAAGAGATCCACGAAATACAGATGTAACTCTGTGAGATGAATTAACAGAACACTAAGCAGTTTCTCAGAAAGCTTCTTTCCAGATTTCATCGTAGGATATTTCCTTTTTCACCATAGCCCTCAATGGGATTCCAAATATCACTTTGCCAATTCCACAAGAGCTGTCTAACGAAAGGCTTCTTGATGGGAAAGCTGTAACTCTGTGAGATGATTTCACAGAACACAAAGAAGTTTCTCAGAAAGCTTCTTTCTCTTTGTTATCGGAGGATATTTCCTTTGGCCCTATAGTCTTCAAAGGGATCCGAAATATCTGTTCTCAGATTCCACACAAATAAGGCTAGCAAAGATATCCACGAAATACAGACGAAACTCTGTGAGTGGAAGTCACATATCACAGAGCAGTTTCTCAGAAAGCTTCTATCCAGATTACATATGAGGATATTTCCTTTTTCACCGTAGCCCTCTATGGGCTTCCAAATATCACTTTGCCAATTCCACAAGAACTGTCTTAGCGAAAGGCTTCTTGAGGGGAAAGCTGTAACTCTGTGAGATGATTTCACAGAACACAAAGAAGTTTCTCAGAAAGCTTCTTTCTCTTTGTTATCGGAGGATATTTCCTTTGGCCCTATAGTCTTCAAAGGGATCCGAAATATCTGTTCTCAGGTTCCACAGAAATAAGGCTAGCAAAGAGATCCACGAAATACAGATGTAACTCTGTGAGTGGAAGTCACATACCACAGAGCAGTTTCTCAGAAAGCTTCTATCCAGATTTCATCTGAGGATATTTCCTTTTTCACCAAGCCCTCTATGGGCTTCCAAATATGACTTTGCCAATTTCACAAGAAATGTCCTAGTGAAAGGCTTCCTGAGTGGAAAGCTGTAACTCTGGGAGATGATTTCCAGAACACAAAGAAGTTTCTCAGAAAGCTTCTTTCTCTTTGTTATGGGAGGATATTTCCTTTGGCTCTATAGTCTTCAAAGGGATCCGAAATATCTGTTCTCAGATTCCACAGAAATAAGCCTAGCAAAGAGATTCACGAAATACAGATGTAACTCTGTGACATGAATTAATAGAAAACTAAGCAGTTTCTCAGAAAGCTTCTTTCCAGATTTAGTCGGAGGATATTTCCTAATTCACCTTAGCCCTGTATGGGCTTCCAAATATCACTTTGCCAATTCCACAAGAACTGTCTTAGCGAAAGGCTTCTTGAGGGGAAAGCTGTAACTCTGTGAGATGATTTCACAGAACACAAAGAAGTTTCTCAGAAAGCTTCTTTCTCTTTGTTATCGGAGGTTATTTCGTTTGGCCCTAAAGTCTTCAAAGGGATAGGAAATATCTGTTCTCAGATTCCACAGAAATAAGGCTAGCAAAGAGATCCACGAAATACAGATGTAACTCTGTGAGTGGAAGTCACATATCACAGAGCAGTTTATCAGAAAGCTTCTTTCCAGATTTCATCGCAGGATATTTCCTTTTTCACCATAGCCCTCTAAGGACTTCCAAATAATACTTTGCCAATTCCACAAGAACTGTCTTCGCGAAAGGCTTCTTGAGGGGAAAGCTGTAACTCTGTGAGATGATTTCACAGAACACAAAGAAGTTTCTCAGAAACTTTCTTTCTCTTTGTTATGGGAGGATATTTCCTTTGGCCCTGTAGTCTTCAAAGGGATCCGAAATATCTGTTCTCAGATTCCACAGAAATAAGGCTAGCAAAGAGATCCACGAAATATAGATGTAACTCTGTGAGTGGAAGTCACATATCACAGAGCAGTTTCTCAGAAAGCTTCTTTCCAGGTTTCATCTGAGGATATTTCCTTTTTCACCATAGCCCTGTACGGGCTTCCAAATATCACTTTGCCAATTCCACAAGAACTGTCTTAGAGAAAGGCTTCTTGAGGGGAAAGCTGTAACTCTGTGAGATGATTTCACAGAACACAAGGAAGTTTCTCAGAAAGCTTCTTTCTCTTTGTTATCGGAGGATATTTCCTTTGGCCCTATAGTCTTCAAAGGGGTCCGAAATATCTGTTCTCAGATTCCACAGAAATAAGGCTAGCAAAGAGATGCACGAAATACAGATGTAACTCTGTGAGTGGAAGTCACATATCACAGAGCAGTTTCTCAGAAAGCTTCTTTCCAGATTTCATCTGAGGATATTTCCTTTTTCACCATAGCCCTCTATGGGCTTCCTAGTATCACCTTGTCAATTCCACAGAACTGTCTTAGCGAAAGGCTTCTTGAGGGGAAAGCTCTAACTCTGTGAGATGATTTCACAGAACACAAAGAAGTTTCTCAGAAAGCTTCTTTCTCTTTGTTATCGGAGGATATTTCCTTTGGCCCCATAGTCTTCAAAGGGATCCGAAATATCTGTTCTCCGATTCCACAGAAATAAGGCTAGCAAAGACATCCACGAAATACAGATGTAACTCTGTGGGTGGAAGTCACATATCACAGAGCAGTTTCTCTGAAAGCTTCTCTCCAGATATCATCTGAGGATATTTCCTTTTTCACCATAGCCCTCTATGGGTTTCCAAATATCACTTTGTCAATTCCACAGAACTGTCTTAGGGAAAGGCTTCTTGTGGGGAAAGCTCTAACTCTGTGAGATGATTTCACAGAACACAAAGAAGTTTCTCAGAAAGCTATTTTCTCTTTTTTATCGGAGGATATTTCCTTTGGCCCTATAGTCTTCAAAGGGATCCGAAATATCTGTTCTCAGATTCCACAGAAATAAGGCTAGCAAAGAGATCCACGAAATACAGATGTAACTCTGTGAGTGGAAGTCGCATATCACAGAGCAGTTTCTCAGAAAGCTTCTTTCCAGATATCATCTGAGGATATTTCCTTTTCAACCATAGCCCTCTATGGGCTTCCAAATATCACTTTGCCAATTCCACAAGAACTGTCTTAGCGAAAGGCTTCTTGAGGGGAAAGCTGTAACTCTGTGAGATGATTTCACAGAACACAAAGAAGCTTCTCAGAAAGCTTCTTTCTCTTTGTTATCGGAGGATATTTCCTTTGGCCCTATAATCTTCAAAGGGATCCGAAATATATCTTCTCAGATTCCACAGAAATAAGGCTAGCAAAGAGATCCACGAAATACAGATGTAACACTGTGAGATGAATTAACAGAACACTAAGCAGTTTCTCAGGAAGCTTCTTTCTAGATTTCATCGGAGGATATTTCCTTTTTCACCATAGCCATCAATGGGCTTCCAAATATCACTTTGCCAATTCCACAAGAGCTGTCTTAACGAAAGGCTTCTTGAGGGGAAAGGTGTAACTCTGTGAGATGATTTCACAGAACACAAAGAAGTTTCTCAGAAAGCTTCTTTCTCTTTGTTATGGGAGGATATTTCCTTTGGCCCCATAGTCTTCAAAAGGATCCGAAATATCTGTTCTCAGATTCCACAGAAATAAGGCTAGCAAAGATATCCACGAAATACAGACGTAACTCTGTGAGTGGAAATCACATATCACAGAGCAGTTTCTCAGAAAGCTTCTTTCCAGATTTCTTCTGAGGATATTTCCTTTTTCACTGTAGCCCTCTATGGGCTTCCAAATATCACTTTGCCAATTCCACAAGAACTGTCTTAGCGAAAGGCTTCTTGAGGGGAAAGCTGTAACGCTGTGAGATGATTTCACAGAACACAAAGAAGTTTCTCAGAAAGCTTCTTTCTCTTTGTTCTCGGAGTATATTTCCTTTGGCACTATAGTCTTCCAAGGGATCCGAAATATCTGTTCTCAGATTCCACAGAAATAAGGCCAGCAAAGAGATCCACGAAATACAGATGTAACTCTGAGAGTGGAAGTCACATATCACAGAGCAGTTTCTCAGAAAGCTTCTTTCCAGATATCATCTGAGGATATTTCCTTTTTCACCATAGCCCTGTATGGGCTTCCAAATATCACTTTGCCAATTCCACAAGAACTGTCCTAGTGAAAGGCTTCTTGAGGGGAAAGCTGTAACTCTGTGAGATGATTTCACAGAACACAAAGAAGTTTCTCAGAAAGCTTCTTTCTCTTTGTTATCGGAGGATATTTCCTTTGGCCGTATAGTCTTCAAAGGGATCCGAAATATCTGTTCTCAGATTCCACAGAACTAAGGCTAGCAAAGAGATCCACGAAATACAGATGTAACTCTGTGAGAAGAATTCACAGAACACTAAGCAGTTTCTCAGAAAGCTTCTTTCCAGATTTTATCGGAGGATATTTCCTTTTTCACCATAGCCCTCAATGGGCTTCCAAATATCACTTTGCCAATTCCACAAGAGCTGTCTTAAGGAAAGGCTTCTTGAGGGGAAAGGTGTAACTCTGTGAGATGATTTCACAGAACACAAAGAAGTTTCTCAGAAAGCTTCTTTCTCTTTGTTATGGGAGGATATTTCCTTTGGCCCTATAGTCTTCAAAGGGATCCGAAATATCTGTTCTCAGATTCCACAGAAATAAGGCTAGCAAAGAGATCCACGAAATGCAGATGTAACTCTGTGAGTGGAAGTCACATATCACAGAGCAGTTTCTCTGAAAGTTTCTTTCCAGATATCATCTGAGGATATTTCCTTTTTCACCATAGCCCTCTTAGGGCTTCCAAATATCACTTTGCCAATTCCACAAGAACTGTCTTAGTGAAAGGCTTCTTGAGGGGAAAGCTGTAACTCTGTGAGATGATTTCACAGAACACAAAGAAGTTTCTCAGAAAGCTTCTTTCTCTTTGTTATGGGAGGATATTTCCTTTGGCCCTATAGTCTTCAAAGGGATCCGAAATATCTGCTCTCAGATTCCACAGAAATAAGGCTAGCAAAGAGATCCACGAAATACAGATGTAACTCTGTGAGATGAATTAACAGAACACTAAGCAATTTCTCAGAAGCTTCTTTCCAGATTTCATCGTAGGATATTTCCTTTTTCACCATAGCCCTCTATGGGCTTCCAAATATCACTTTGCCAATTCCACAAGAGCTGTCTTAACGAAAGTCTTCTTGAGGGGAATGGTGTAACTCTGTGAGATGATTTCACAGAAAACAAAGAAGTTTCTCAGAAAGCTTCTTTCTCTTTGTTATGGGAGGATATTTCCTTTGGCCCTATAGTCTTCAAAGGCATCCGAAATATCTGTTCTCAGATTCCACAGAAATAAGGCTAGCCACGAGATCCACGAAATACAGATGTAACTCTGTGAGTGGAAGTAACATATCACAGAGCAGTTTCTCAGAAAGCTTCTTTCCAGATTTCATCTGAGGATATTTCCTTTTTCACGATAGCCCTCTATGGGATTCCAAATATCACCTTGTCAATTCCACAGTACTGTCTTAGCGAAAGGCTTCTTGAGGGGAAAGCTCTAACTCTGTGAGATGATTTCACAGAACACAAAGAAGTTTCTCAGAAAGCTTCTTTCTCTTTGTTATCGGAGGATATTTCCTTTGGCCCCATAGTCTTCAAAGTGATCCGAAATATCTGTTCTCAGATTCCACAGAAATAAGGCTAGCAAAGACATCCAGGAAATACAGATGTAACTCTTTGGGGGGAAGTCACATATCACAGAGCAGTTTCTCTGGAAGCTTCTCTCCAGATATCATCTGAGGATATTTCCTTTTTCACCATAGCCCTCTATGGGCTTGCAAATATCACTTTGCCAATTCCACAAGAACTGTCTTAGTGAAAGGCTTCTTGAGGGGAAAGCTGTAACTCTGTGAGATGATTTCACAGAACACAAAGAAGTTTCTCAGAAAGCTTCTTTCTCTTTGTTATCGGAGGATATTTCCTATGGCCCTATAGTCTTCAAAGGGATCCGAAATATCTGTTCTCAGATTCCACAGAAATAAGGCTAGCAAAGAGATCCACGAAATACAGATGTAACTCTGTGAGATGAATTAACAGAACACTAAGCAGTTTCTCAGAAAGCTTCTTTCCAGATTTCATCGTAGGATATTTCCTTTTTCACCATAGCCCTCAATGGGATTCCAAATATCACTTTGCCAATTCCACAAGAGCTGTCTAACGAAAGGCTTCTTGATGGGAAAGCTGTAACTCTGTGAGATGATTTCACAGAACACAAAGAAGTTTCTCAGAAAGCTTCTTTCTCTTTGTTATCGGAGGATATTTCCTTTGGCCCTATAGTCTTCAAAGGGATCCGAAATATCTGTTCTCAGATTCCACACAAATAAGGCTAGCAAAGATATCCACGAAATACAGACGAAACTCTGTGAGTGGAAGTCACATATCACAGAGCAGTTTCTCAGAAAGCTTCTATCCAGATTACATATGAGGATATTTCCTTTTTCACCGTAGCCCTCTATGGGCTTCCAAATATCACTTTGCCAATTCCACAAGAACTGTCTTAGCGAAAGGCTTCTTGAGGGGAAAGCTGTAACTCTGTGAGATGATTTCACAGAACACAAAGAAGTTTCTCAGAAAGCTTCTTTCTCTTTGTTATCGGAGGATATTTCCTTTGGCCCTATAGTCTTCAAAGGGATCCGAAATATCTGTTCTCAGGTTCCACAGAAATAAGGCTAGCAAAGAGATCCACGAAATACAGATGTAACTCTGTGAGTGGAAGTCACATACCACAGAGCAGTTTCTCAGAAAGCTTCTATCCAGATTTCATCTGAGGATATTTCCTTTTTCACCAAGCCCTCTATGGGCTTCCAAATATGACTTTGCCAATTTCACAAGAAATGTCCTAGTGAAAGGCTTCCTGAGTGGAAAGCTGTAACTCTGGGAGATGATTTCCAGAACACAAAGAAGTTTCTCAGAAAGCTTCTTTCTCTTTGTTATGGGAGGATATTTCCTTTGGCTCTATAGTCTTCAAAGGGATCCGAAATATCTGTTCTCAGATTCCACAGAAATAAGCCTAGCAAAGAGATTCACGAAATACAGATGTAACTCTGTGACATGAATTAATAGAAAACTAAGCAGTTTCTCAGAAAGCTTCTTTCCAGATTTAGTCGGAGGATATTTCCTAATTCACCTTAGCCCTGTATGGGCTTCCAAATATCACTTTGCCAATTCCACAAGAACTGTCTTAGCGAAAGGCTTCTTGAGGGGAAAGCTGTAACTCTGTGAGATGATTTCACAGAACACAAAGAAGTTTCTCAGAAAGCTTCTTTCTCTTTGTTATCGGAGGTTATTTCGTTTGGCCCTAAAGTCTTCAAAGGGATAGGAAATATCTGTTCTCAGATTCCACAGAAATAAGGCTAGCAAAGAGATCCACGAAATACAGATGTAACTCTGTGAGTGGAAGTCACATATCACAGAGCAGTTTCTCAGAAAGCTTCTTTCCAGATTTCATCGCAGGATATTTCCTTTTTCACCATAGCCCTCTAAGGACTTCCAAATAATACTTTGCCAATTCCACAAGAACTGTCTTCGCGAAAGGCTTCTTGAGGGGAAAGCTGTAACTCTGTGAGATGATTTCACAGAACACAAAGAAGTTTCTCAGAAACTTTCTTTCTCTTTGTTATGGGAGGATATTTCCTTTGGCCCTGTAGTCTTCAAAGGGATCCGAAATATCTGTTCTCAGATTCCACAGAAATAAGGCTAGCAAAGAGATCCACGAAATATAGATGTAACTCTGTGAGTGGAAGTCACATATCACAGAGCAGTTTCTCAGAAAGCTTCTTTCCAGGTTTCATCTGAGGATATTTCCTTTTTCACCATAGCCCTGTACGGGCTTCCAAATATCACTTTGCCAATTCCACAAGAACTGTCTTAGAGAAAGGCTTCTTGAGGGGAAAGCTGTAACTCTGTGAGATGATTTCACAGAACACAAGGAAGTTTCTCAGAAAGCTTCTTTCTCTTTGTTATCGGAGGATATTTCCTTTGGCCCTATAGTCTTCAAAGGGGTCCGAAATATCTGTTCTCAGATTCCACAGAAATAAGGCTAGCAAAGAGATCCACGAAATACAGATGTAACTCTGTGAGTGGAAGTCACATATCACAGAGCAGTTTCTCAGAAAGCTTCTTTCCAGATTTCATCTGAGGATATTTCCTTTTTCACCATAGCCCTCTATGGGCTTCCTAGTATCACCTTGTCAATTCCACAGAACTGTCTTAGCGAAAGGCTTCTTGAGGGGAAAGCTCTAACTCTGTGAGATGATTTCACAGAACACAAAGAAGTTTCTCAGAAAGCTTCTTTCTCTTTGTTATCGGAGGATATTTCCTTTGGCCCCATAGTCTTCAAAGGGATCCGAAATATCTGTTCTCCGATTCCACAGAAATAAGGCTAGCAAAGACATCCACGAAATACAGATGTAACTCTGTGGGTGGAAGTCACATATCACAGAGCAGTTTCTCTGAAAGCTTCTCTCCAGATATCATCTGAGGATATTTCCTTTTTCACCATAGCCCTCTATGGGTTTCCAAATATCACTTTGTCAATTCCACAGAACTGTCTTAGGGAAAGGCTTCTTGTGGGGAAAGCTCTAACTCTGTGAGATGATTTCACAGAACACAAAGAAGTTTCTCAGAAAGCTATTTTCTCTTTTTTATCGGAGGATATTTCCTTTGGCCCTATAGTCTTCAAAGGGATCCGAAATATCTGTTCTCAGATTCCACAGAAATAAGGCTAGCAAAGAGATCCACGAAATACAGATGTAACTCTGTGAGTGGAAGTCGCATATCACAGAGCAATTTCTCAGAAAGCTTCTTTCCAGATATCATCTGAGGATATTTCCTTTTCAACCATAGCCCTCTATGGGCTTCCAAATATCACTTTGCCAATTCCACAAGAACTGTCTTAGCGAAAGGCTTCTTGAGGGGAAAGCTGTAACTCTGTGAGATGATTTCACAGAACACAAAGAAGCTTCTCAGAAAGCTTCTTTCTCTTTGTTATCGGAGGATATTTCCTTTGGCCCTATAATCTTCAAAGGGATCCGAAATATATCTTCTCAGATTCCACAGAAATAAGGCTAGCAAAGAGATCCACGAAATACAGATGTAACACTGTGAGATGAATTAACAGAACACTAAGCAGTTTCTCAGGAAGCTTCTTTCTAGATTTCATCGGAGGATATTTCCTTTTTCACCATAGCCATCAATGGGCTTCCAAATATCACTTTGCCAATTCCACAAGAGCTGTCTTAACGAAAGGCTTCTTGAGGGGAAAGGTGTAACTCTGTGAGATGATTTCACAGAACACAAAGAAGTTTCTCAGAAAGCTTCTTTCTCTTTGTTATGGGAGGATATTTCCTTTGGCCCCATAGTCTTCAAAAGGATCCGAAATATCTGTTCTCAGATTCCACAGAAATAAGGCTAGCAAAGATATCCACGAAATACAGACGTAACTCTGTGAGTGGAAATCACATATCACAGAGCAGTTTCTCAGAAAGCTTCTTTCCAGATTTCTTCTGAGGATATTTCCTTTTTCACTGTAGCCCTCTATGGGCTTCCAAATATCACTTTGCCAATTCCACAAGAACTGTCTTAGCGAAAGGCTTCTTGAGGGGAAAGCTGTAACGCTGTGAGATGATTTCACAGAACACAAAGAAGTTTCTCAGAAAGCTTCTTTCTCTTTGTTCTCGGAGTATATTTCCTTTGGCACTATAGTCTTCCAAGGGATCCGAAATATCTGTTCTCAGATTCCACAGAAATAAGGCCAGCAAAGAGATCCACGAAATACAGATGTAACTCTGAGAGTGGAAGTCACATATCACAGAGCAGTTTCTCAGAAAGCTTCTTTCCAGATATCATCTGAGGATATTTCCTTTTTCACCATAGCCCTGTATGGGCTTCCAAATATCACTTTGCCAATTCCACAAGAACTGTCCTAGTGAAAGGCTTCTTGAGGGGAAAGCTGTAACTCTGTGAGATGATTTCACAGAACACAAAGAAGTTTCTCAGAAAGCTTCTTTCTCTTTGTTATCGGAGGATATTTCCTTTGGCCGTATAGTCTTCAAAGGGATCCGAAATATCTGTTCTCAGATTCCACAGAACTAAGGCTAGCAAAGAGATCCACGAAATACAGATGTAACTCTGTGAGAAGAATTCACAGAACACTAAGCAGTTTCTCAGAAAGCTTCTTTCCAGATTTTATCGGAGGATATTTCCTTTTTCACCATAGCCCTCAATGGGCTTCCAAATATCACTCTGCCAATTCCACAAGAGCTGTCTTAAGGAAAGGCTTCTTGAGGGGAAAGGTGTAACTCTGTGAGATGATTTCACAGAACACAAAGAAGTTTCTCAGAAAGCTTCTTTCTCTTTGTTATGGGAGGATATTTCCTTTGGCCCTATAGTCTTCAAAGGGATCCGAAATATCTGTTCTCAGATTCCACAGAAATAAGGCTAGCAAAGAGATCCACGAAATACTATGTATCTCTCTGAGTGGAAGTTACATATCACAGAGCAGTTTCTCAGAAAGCTTCTTTCCAGATTTCATCTGAGGACATTTCCTTTTTCACCATAGCCCTCTATGGGATTGCAAATATCACTTTGTCAATTCCACAGAACTGTCTTAGCGAAAGGCTTTTGAGGGGAAAGCTCTAACTCTGTGAGATGATTTCACAGAACACACAGAAGTTTCTCAGAAAGCTTCTTTCTCTTTGTTATCGGAGGATATTTCCTTTGGTCCAATAGTCTTCAAAGGGATCCGAAATATCTGTTCTCAGATTCCACAGAAATAAGGCTAGCAAAGAAATCCACGAAATACAGATGTAACTCTGTGAGTGGAAGTCACATATCACAGAGCAGTTTCTCTGAAAGCTTCTTTCCAGATATCATCTGAGGATATTTCCTTTTTCACCATAGCCCTCTTAGGGCTTCCAAATATCACTTTGCCAATTCCACAAGAACTGTCTTAGTGAAAGGCTTCTTGAGGGGAAAGCTGTAACTCTGTGAGATGATTTCACAGAACACAAAGAAGTTTCTCAGAAAGCATCTTTCTCTTTGTTATCGGAGGATATTTCCTTTGGCCCTATAGTCTTCAAAGGGATCCGAAATATCTGTTCTCAGATTCCACAGAAATAAGGCTAGCAAAGAGATCCACGAAATACAGATGTAACTCTGTGAGATGAATTAACAGAACACTAAGTAATTTCTCAGAAGCTTCTTTCCAGATTTCATCGGAGGATATTTCCTTTTTCACCATAGCCCTCTATGGGCTTCCAAATATCACTTTGCCAATTCCACAAGAGCTGTCTTAACGAAAGGCTTCTTGAGGGGAATGGTGTAACTCTGTGAGATGATTTCACAGAATACAAAGAAGTTTCTCAGAAAGCTTCTTTCTCTTTGTTATCGGAGGATATTTCCTTTGGCCCCATAGTCTTCAAAGTGATCCGAAATATCTGTTCTCAGATTCCACAGAAATAAGGCTAGCAAAGACATCCACGAAATACAGATGTAACTCTGTGGGTGGAAGTCACATATCACAGAGTAGTTTCTCTGAAAGCTTCTCTCCAGATATCATCTGAGGATATTTCCTTTTTCACCATAGCCCTCTATGGGCTTGCAAATATCACTTTGCCAATTCCACAAGAACTGTCTTAGTGAAAGGCTTCTTGAGTGGAAAGCTGTAACTCTGTGAGATGATTTCACAGAACACAAAGAAGTTTCTCAGAAAGCTTCTTTCTCTTTGTTATCGGAGGATATTTCCTATGGCCCTATAGTCTTCAAAGGGATCCGAAATATCTGGTCTCAGATTCCACAGAAATAAGGCTAGCAAAGAGATCCACGAAATACAGATGTAACTCTGTGAGATGAATTAACAGAACACTAAGCAGTTTCTCAGAAAGCTTCTTTCCAGATTTCATCGGAGGATATTTCCTTTTTCACCATAGCCCTCAATGGGACTCCAAATATCACTTTGCCAATTCCACAAGAGCTGTCTAACGAAAGGCTTCTTGAGGGGAAAGCTGTAACTCTGTGAGATGATTTCACAGAACACAAAGAAGTTTCTCAGAAAGCTTCTTCCTCTTTGTTATGGGAGGATATTTGCTTTGGCCCTGTATTCTTTAAAGGGATCCGAAATATCTGTTCTCAGATTCCACAGAAATAAGGCTAGCAAAGAGATCCAGGAAATACAGATGTAACTCTGTGAGTGGAAGTCACATATCACAGAGCAGTTTCTCAGAAAGCTTCTTTCCAGATTTCATCTGAGGATATTTCCTTTTTCACCATAGCCCTCTATGGGCTTCCAAATATCACTTTGTCAATTCCACAGAACTATCTTAGCGAAAGGCTTCTTGAGGGGAAAGCTCTAACTCTGTGAGATGATTTCACAGAACACACAGAAGTTTCTCAGAAAGCTTCTTTCTCTTTTTTATGGGAGGATATTTCCTTTGGCCCCATAGTCTTCAAAGGGATCCGAAATATCTGTTCTCAGATTCCACAGAAATAAGGCTAGCAAAGAAATCCACGAAATTCAGATGTAACTCTGTGAGTGGAAGTCACATATCACAGAGTAGTTTCTCTGAAAGCTTCTTTGCAGATATCATCTGAGGATATTCCTTTTTCACCATAGCCCTCTATGGGCTTCCAAATATCACTTTGCCAATTCAACAAGAACTGTCTTAGTGAAAGGCTTCTTGAGGGGAAAGCTGTAACTCTGTGAGATGATATCACAGAACACAAAGAAGTTTCTCAGAAAGCTTCTTTCTCTTTGTTATGGGAGGATATTTCCTTTGGCCCTATACCCTCCAAAGGGATCTGAAATATCTGTTCTCAGATTCCATAGAAATAAGGCTAGCAAGGAGATCCAAGAAATACAGATGTAACCCTGTGAGTGGAAGTCACATATCACAGAGCAGTTTCTCAGAAAGCTTCTTTCCAGATTTCATCTGAGGATATTTGCTTTTTCACCATAGCCCTCTATGGGCTTCCAAATATCACTTTGCCAATTCCACAAGAACTGTCTTAGCGAAAGGCTTTTGAGGGGAAACCTGTAACTCTGTGAGATGATTTCACAGAACACAAAGAAGTTTCTCAGAAAGCTTCTTTCTCTTTGTTATCGGAGGATATTTCCTTTGGCCCCAAAGTCTTCAAAGGGATCCGAAATATCTGTTCTCAGATTCCACAGAAATAAGGCTAGCAAAGACATCCACGAAATACAGATGTAACTCTGTGGGTGGAAGTCACATATCACAGAGCAGTTTCTCAGAAAGCTTCTTTCCAGATATCATCTGAGGATATTTCCTTTTTCAACATAGCCCTCTATGGGCTTCCAAATATCACTTTGCCAATTCCACAAGAACTGTCTTAGTGAAAGGCTTCTTGAGGGGAAAGCTGTAACTCTGTAAGATGATTTCACAGAACACAAAGAAGTTTCTCAGAAGGCTTCTTTCTCTTTGTTATTGGAGGATATTTCCTTTGGCCCTATAGTCTTCAAGGGGATTCTAAATATCTGCTTTCAGATTCCACAGAAATAAGGCTAGCAAAGAGATCCACGAAATACAGATGTAACTCTGTGAGTGGAAGTCACATATCACAGAGCAGTTTCGAAGAAAGCTTCTTTCCAGATTTCATCGGAGGATATTTAATTTTTCACCATAGCCCTCTAAGGGGTTCCAAATATCACTTTGCCAATTCCACAAGAACAGTCTTAGCGAAAGGCTTCTTGAGGGGAAAGCTGTAACTCTGTGAGATGATTTCACAGAACACAAAGAAGTTTCTCAGAAAGCTTCTTTCTCTTTGTTATCGTTGGATATTTCCTTTGGCCGTATAGTCTTCAAAGGGATCCGAAATATCTGTTCTCAGATTCCACAGAAATAAGGCTAGCAAAGAGATCCACGAAATACAGATGTAACTCTGTGAGTGGAAGTCACATATCCCAGAGCAGTTTCTCAGAAAGCTTCTTTCCAGATTTCATCGGAGGATATTTCCTTTTTCACCATAGCCCTCTATGGGCTTCCAAATATCACTTTGCCAATTCCACAAGAAGTGTCTTAGCGAAAGGCTTCTTGAGGGGAAAGCTGTAACTCTGTGAGATGATTTCACAGAACACAAAGAAGTTTCTCAGAAAACTTCTTTCTCTTTGTTATTGGAGGATATTTCCTTTGGCCCTATAGTCTTCAAAGGGATTCTAAATATCTGCTCTCAGATTCCACAGAAATAAGGCTAGCAAAGAGATCCACGAAATACAGATGTAACTCTGTGAGTGGAAGTCACATATCACAGAGCAGTTTCTCAGAAAGCTTCTTTCCAGATTTCATCTGAGGATATTTCCTTTTTCACCATAGCCCTCTATGGACTTCCAAATATCACTTTGCCAATTCCACAAGAACTGTCTTAGCGAAAGGCTTCTTCAGGGGAAAGCTGTAACTCTGTGAGATGATTTCACAGAACACAAAGAAGTTTCTCAGAAAGCTTGTTTCTGTTTGTTATCGGAGGATATTTCCTTTGGCCCTATAGTCTTCAAAGGGATCCGAAATATCTGTTCTCAGATCCCAGAGAAATAAGACTAGCAAAGAGATCCACGAAATACAGATGTAACTCTGTGAGTGGAAGTCACATATCACAGAGCAGTTTCTCAGAAAGCTTCTTTCCAGATTTCATCGGAGGATATTTCCTTTTTCACCATAGCCGTCTATGGGCTTCCAATATCACTTTGCCAATTCGACAAGAACTGTCTTAGCGAAAGGCTTCTTGAGGGGAAAGCTGCAACTCTGGGAGATGATTTCACAGAACACAAAGAAGTTTCTCAGAAAGCTTCTTTCTCTTTGTTATCGGAGGATATTTCCTTTGGCCCTATAGTGTTCAAAGGGATTCTAAATATCTGCTTTCAGATTCCACAGAAATAAGGCTAGCAAAGAGATCCAAGAAATACAGATGTAACTCTGTGAGTGGAAGTCACATATCACAGAGCAGTTTCTCAGAAAGCTTCTTTCCAGATTTCATCGGAGGATATTTCCTTTTTCACCATAGCCCTCTATGGGCTTCCAAATATCACTTTGCCAATTGGACAAGAACTGTCTTAGCGAAAGGCTTCTTGAGGGGAAAGCTGTAACTCTGTGAGATGATTTCACAGAACACAAAGAAGTTTCTCAGAAAGCTTCTTTCTCTTTGTTATGGAAGATATTTCCTTTGGCCCTATAGTCTTCAAAGGGATTCTAAATATCTGCTCTCAGATTCCACAGAAATAAGGCTAGCAAAGAGATCCACGAAATACAGATGTAACTCTGTGAGTGGAAGTCACATATCACAGAGCAGTTTCTCAGAAAGCTTCTTTCCAGATTTCATCTGAGGATATTTCCTTTTTCACCATAGCCCTCTATGGGCTTCCAAATATCACTTTGCCAATTCCACAAGAACAGTCTTAGCGAAAGGCTTCTTGAGGGGAAATCTGTAACTCTGTGAGATGATTTCACAGAACACAAAGAAGTTTCTCAGAAAGCTTCTTTCTCTTTGTTATCGTTGGATATTTCCTTTGGCCGTATAGTCTTCAAAGAGATCCGAAATATCTGTTCTCAGATTCCACAGAAATAAGGCTAGCAAAGAGATCCACGAAATACAGATGTAACTCTGTGAGTGGAAGTCACATATCCCAGAGCAGTTTCTCAGAAAGCTTCTTTCCAGATTTCATCGGAGGATATTTCCTTTTTCACCATAGCCCTCTACGGGCTTCCAAATATCACTTTGCCAATTCCACAAGAAGTGTCTTAGCGAAAGGCTTCTTGAGGGGAAAGCTGTAACTCTGTGAGATGATTTCACAGAACACAAAGAAGTTTCTCAGAAAACTTCTTTCTCTTTGTTATGGGAGGATATTTCCTTTGGCCCTATAGTCTTCAAAGGATTCTAAATATCTGCTCTCAGATTCCACAGAAATAAGGCTAGCAAAGAGATCCACGAAATACAGATGTAACTCTGTGAGTGGAAGTCACATATCACAGAGCAGTTTCTCAGAAAGCTTCTTTCCAGATTTCATTGGAGGATATTTCCTTTTTCACCATAGCCCTCTATGGGCTTCCAAATATCACTTTGCCAATTGCACAAGAACTGTCTTAGCGAAAGGCTTCTTGAGGGGAAAGCTGTAACTCTGTGAGATGATTTCACAGAACACAAAGAAGTTTCTCAGAAAGCTTCTATCTCTTTGTTATCGGAGGATATTTCCTTTGGCCCTATAGTCTTCAAACGGATCCGAAATATCTGTTCTCAGATTCCACAGAAATAAGACTATCAAAGAGATCCACGAAATACAGATGTAACTCTGTGAGTGGAAGTCACATATCACAGAGCAGTTTCTCAGAAAGCTTCTTTCCAGATTTCATCGGAGGATATTTCCTTTTTCACCATAGCCGTCTATGGGCTTCCAAATATCACTTTGCCAATTCGACAAGAACTGTCTTCGCGAAAGGCTTCTTGAGGGGAAAGCTGCAACTCTGGGAGATGATTTCACAGAACACAAAGAAGTTTCTCAGAAAGCTTCTTTCTCTTTGTTATCGGAGGATATTTCCTTTGGCGCTCTAGTGTTCAAAGGGATTGTAAATATCTGCTTTCAGATTCCACAGAAATAAGGCTAGCAAAGAGATCCACGAAATACAGATGTAACTCTGTGAGTGGAAGTCACATATCACAGAGCAGTTTCTCAGAAAGCTTCTTTCCAGATTTCATCTGAGGATATTTCCTTTTTCACCATAGCCCTCTATGGGCTTCCAAATATCACTTTGCCAATTCCACAAGAACTGTCTTAGCGAAAGGCTTCTTGAGGGGAAAGCTGTAACTCTGTGAGATGATTTCCCAGAACACAAAGAAGTTTCTCAGAAAGCTTCTTTCTCTTTATTATCGGAGGATATTTCCTTTGGCCCTATAGTCTTCAAAGGGATCCGAAATATCTGTTCTCAGATTCCACAGAAATAAGGCTAGCAAAGAGATCCACGAAATACAGATGTAACTCTGTGAGATGAATTAACAGAACACTAAGCAGTTTCTCAGAAAGCTTCTTTCCAGATTTCATCTGAGGATATTTCCTTTTTCACCATAGTCCTCTACGGGCTTCCAAATATCACTTTGCCAATTCCACAAGAACTGTCCTAGCGAAAGGCTTCTTGAGGGGAAAGCTGCAACTCTGTGAGATGATTTCACAGAACACAAAGAAGTGTCTCAGAAGGCTTCTTTCTCTTTTTTATCGGAGGATATTTCATTTGGCCCTATAGTCTTCAAAGGGATCCGAAATATCTTTTCTCAGATTCCACAGAAATAAGGCTAGCCACGAGATCCACGAAATACAGATTTAACTCTGTGAGTGGAAGTAACATATCACAGAGCAGTTTCTCAGAAATCTTCTTTCCAGATTTCATCTGAGGATATTTCCTTTTTCACGATAGCCCTCTATGGGATTCCAAATATCACTTTGTCAATTCCACAGAACTGTCTTAGCGAAAGGCTTCTTGAGGGGAAAGCTCTAACTCTGTGAGATGATTTCACAGAACACAAAGAAGTTCCTCAGAAAGCTTCTTTCTCTTTGTTATCGGAGGATATTTCCTTTGGCCCCATAGTCTTCAAAGTGATCCGAAATATCTGTTCTCAGATTCCACAGAAATAAGGCTAGCAAAGACATCCAGGAAATACAGATGTAACTCTGTGGGGGGAAGTCACATATCACAGAGCAGTTTCTCTGGAAGCTTCTCTCCAGATATCATCTGAGGATATTTCCTTTTTCACCATAGCCCTCTATGGGCTTGCAAATATCACTTTGCCAATTCCACAAGAACTGTCTTAGTGAAAGGCTTCTTGAGGGGAAAGCTGTAACTCTGTGAGATGATTTCACAGAACACAAAGAAGTTTCTCAGAAAGCTTCTTTCTCTTTGTTATCGGAGGATATTTCCTATGGCCCTATAGTCTTCAAAGGGATCCGAAATATCTGTTCTCAGATTCCACAGAAATAAGGCTAGCAAAGAGATCCACGAAATACAGATGTAACTCTGTGAGATGAATTAACAGAACACTAAGCAGTTTCTCAGAAACCTTCTTTCCAGATTTCATCGTAGGATATTTCCTTTTTCACCATAGCCCTCAATGGGATTCCAAATATCACTTTGCCAATTCCACAAGAGCTGTCTAACGAAAGGCTTCTTGATGGGAAAGCTGTAACTCTGTGAGATGATTTCACAGAACACAAAGAAGTTTCTCAGAAAGCTTCTTTCTCTTTGTTATCGGAGGATATTTCCTTTGGCCCTATAGTCTTCAAAGGGATCCGAAATATCTGTTCTCAGATTCCACACAAATAAGGCTAGCAAAGATATCCACGAAATACAGACGAAACTCTGTGAGTGGAAGTCACATATCACAGAGCAGTTTCTCAGAAAACTTCTATCCAGATTACATATGAGGATATTTCCTTTTTCACCGTAGCCCTCTATGGGCTTCCAAATATCACTTTGCCAATTCCACAAGAACTGTCTTAGCGAAAGGCTTCTTGAGGGGAAAGCTGTAACTCTGTGAGATGATTTCACAGAACACAAAGAAGTTTCTCAGAAAGCTTCTTTCTCTTTGTTATCGGAGGATATTTCCTTTGGCCCTATAGTCTTCAAAGGGATCCGAAATATCTGTTCTCAGATTCCACAGAAATAAGGCTAGCAAAGAGATCCACGAAATACAGATGTAACTCTGTGAGTGGAAGTCACATACCACAGAGCAGTTTCTCAGAAAGCTTCTATCCAGATTTCATCTGAGGATATTTCCTTTTTCACCAAGCCCTCTATGGGCTTCCAAATATGACTTTGCCAATTTCACAAGAAATGTCCTAGTGAAAGGCTTCCTGAGTGGAAAGCTGTAACTCTGGGAGATGATTTCCAGAACACAAAGAAGTTTCTCAGAAAGCTTCTTTCTCTTTGTTATGGGAGGATATTTCCTTTGGCTCTATAGTCTTCAAAGGGATCCGAAATATCTGTTCTCAGATTCCACAGAAATAAGCCTAGCAAAGAGATTCACGAAATACAGATGTAACTCTGTGACATGAATTAATAGAAAACTAAGCAGTTTCTCAGAAAGCTTCTTTCCAGATTTAGTCGGAGGATATTTCCTAATTCACCTTAGCCCTGTATGGGCTTCCAAATATCACTTTGCCAATTCCACAAGAACTGTCTTAGCGAAAGGCTTCTTGAGGGGAAAGCTGTAACTCTGTGAGATGATTTCACAGAACACAAAGAAGTTTCTCAGAAAGCTTCTTTCTCTTTGTTATCGGAGGTTATTTTGTTTGGCCCTAAAGTCTTCAATGGGATAGGAAATATCTGTTCTCAGATTCCACAGAAATAAGGCTAGCAAAGAGATCCACGAAATACAGATGTAACTCTGTGAGTGGAAGTCACATATCACAGAGCAGTTTCTCAGAAAGCTTCTTTCCAGATTTCATCGCAGGATATTTCCTTTTTCACCATAGCCCTCTAAGGACTTCCAAATAATACTTTGCCAATTCCACAAGAACTGTCTTCGCGAAAGGCTTCTTGAGGGGAAAGCTGTAACTCTGTGAGATGATTTCACAGAACACAAAGAAGTTTCTCAGAAACTTTCTTTCTCTTTGTTATGGGAGGATATTTCCTTTGGCCCTGTAGTCTTCAAAGGGATCCGAAATATCTGTTCTCAGATTCCACAGAAATAAGGCTAGCAAAGAGATCCACGAAATATAGATGTAACTCTGTGAGTGGAAGTCACATATCACAGAGCAGTTTCTCAGAAAGCTTCTTTCCAGGTTTCATCTGAGGATATTTCCTTTTTCACCATAGCCCTGTACGGGCTTCCAAATATCACTTTGCCAATTCCACAAGAACTGTCTTAGAGAAAGGCTTCTTGAGGGGAAAGCTGTAACTCTGTGAGATGATTTCACAGAACACAAGGAAGTTTCTCAGAAAGCTTCTTTCTCTTTGTTATCGGAGGATATTTCCTTTGGCCCTATAGTCTTCAAAGGGGTCCGAAATATCTGTTCTCAGATTCCACAGAAATAAGGCTAGCAAAGAGATCCACGAAATACAGATGTAACTCTGTGAGTGGAAGTCACATATCACAGAGCAGTTTCTCAGAAAGCTTCTTTCCAGATTTCATCTGAGGATATTTCCTTTTTCACCATAGCCCTCTATGGGCTTCCTAGTATCACCTTGTCAATTCCACAGAACTGTCTTAGCGAAAGGCTTCTTGAGGGGAAAGCTCTAACTCTGTGAGATGATTTCACAGAACACAAAGAAGTTTCTCAGAAAGCTTCTTTCTCTTTGTTATCGGAGGATATTTCCTTTGGCCCCATAGTCTTCAAAGGGATCCGAAATATCTGTTCTCCGATTCCACAGAAATAAGGCTAGCAAAGACATCCACGAAATACAGATGTAACTCTGTGGGTGGAAGTCACATATCACAGAGCAGTTTCTCTGAAAGCTTCTCTCCAGATATCATCTGAGGATATTTCCTTTTTCACCATAGCCCTCTATGGGTTTCCAAATATCACTTTGTCAATTCCACAGAACTGTCTTAGGGAAAGGCTTCTTGTGGGGAAAGCTCTAACTCTGTGAGATGATTTCACAGAACACAAAGAAGTTTCTCAGAAAGCTATTTTCTCTTTTTTATCGGAGGATATTTCCTTTGGCCCTATAGTCTTCAAAGGGATCCGAAATATCTGTTCTCAGATTCCACAGAAATAAGGCTAGCAAAGAGATCCACGAAATACAGATGTAACTCTGTGAGTGGAAGTCGCATATCACAGAGCAGTTTCTCAGAAAGCTTCTTTCCAGATATCATCTGAGGATATTTCCTTTTCAACCATAGCCCTCTATGGGCTTCCAAATATCACTTTGCCAATTCCACAAGAACTGTCTTAGCGAAAGGCTTCTTGAGGGGAAAGCTGTAACTCTGTGAGATGATTTCACAGAACACAAAGAAGCTTCTCAGAAAGCTTCTTTCTCTTTGTTATCGGAGGATATTTCCTTTGGCCCTATAATCTTCAAAGGGATCCGAAATATATCTTCTCAGATTCCACAGAAATAAGGCTAGCAAAGAGATCCACGAAATACAGATGTAACACTGTGAGATGAATTAACAGAACACTAAGCAGTTTCTCAGGAAGCTTCTTTCTAGATTTCATCGGAGGATATTTCCTTTTTCACCATAGCCATCAATGGGCTTCCAAATATCACTTTGCCAATTCCACAAGAGCTGTCTTAACGAAAGGCTTCTTGAGGGGAAAGGTGTAACTCTGTGAGATGATTTCACAGAACACAAAGAAGTTTCTCAGAAAGCTTCTTTCTCTTTGTTATGGGAGGATATTTCCTTTGGCCCCATAGTCTTCAAAAGGATCCGAAATATCTGTTTCTCAGATTCCACAGAAATAAGGCTAGCAAAGATATCCACGAAATACAGACGTAACTCTGTGAGTGGAAATCACATATCACAGAGCAGTTTCTCAGAAAGCTTCTTTCCAGATTTCTTCTGAGGATATTTCCTTTTTCACTGTAGCCCTCTATGGGCTTCCAAATATCACTTTGCCAATTCCACAAGAACTGTCTTAGCGAAAGGCTTCTTGAGGGGAAAGCTGTAACGCTGTGAGATGATTTCACAGAACACAAAGAAGTTTCTCAGAAAGCTTCTTTCTCTTTGTTCTCGGAGTATATTTCCTTTGGCCCTATAGTCTTCCAAGGGATCCGAAATATCTGTTCTCAGATTCCACAGAAATAAGGCCAGCAAAGAGATCCACGAAATACAGATGTAACTCTGAGAGTGGAAGTCACATATCACAGAGCAGTTTCTCAGAAAGCTTCTTTCCAGATATCATCTGAGGATATTTCCTTTTTCACCATAGCCCTGTATGGGCTTCCAAATATCACTTTGCCAATTCCACAAGAACTGTCCTAGTGAAAGGCTTCTTGAGGGGAAAGCTGTAACTCTGTGAGATGATTTCACAGAACACAAAGAAGTTTCTCAGAAAGCTTCTTTCTCTTTGTTATCGGAGGATATTTCCTTTGGCCGTATAGTCTTCAAAGGGATCCGAAATATCTGTTCTCAGATTCCACAGAACTAAGGCTAGCAAAGAGATCCACGAAATACAGATGTAACTCTGTGAGAAGAATTCACAGAACACTAAGCAGTTTCTCAGCAAGCTTCTTTCCAGATTTTATCGGAGGATATTTCCTTTTTCACCATAGCCCTCAATGGGCTTCCAAATATCACTTTGCCAATTCCACAAGAGCTGTCTTAAGGAAAGGCTTCTTGAGGGGAAAGGTGTAACTCTGTGAGATGATTTCACAGAACACAAAGAAGTTTCTCAGAAAGCTTCTTTCTCTTTGTTATGGGAGGATATTTCCTTTGGCCCTATAGTCTTCAAAGGGATCCGAAATATCTGTTCTCAGATTCCACAGAAATAAGGCTAGCAAAGAGATCCACGAAATACTATGTATCTCTCTGAGTGGAAGTTACATATCACAGAGCAGTTTCTCAGAAAGCTTCTTTCCAGATTTCATCTGAGGACATTTCCTTTTTCACCATAGCCCTCTATGGGATTGCAAATATCACTTTGTCAATTCCACAGAACTGTCTTAGCGAAAGGCTTTTGAGGGGAAAGCTCTAACTCTGTGAGATGATTTCACAGAACACACAGAAGTTTCTCAGAAAGCTTCTTTCTCTTTGTTATCGGAGGATATTTCCTTTGGTCCAATAGTCTTCAAAGTGATCCGAAATATCTGTTCTCAGATTCCACAGAAATAAGGCTAGCAAAGAGATCCACGAAATACAGATGTAACTCTGTGAGATGAATTAACAGAACACTAAGTAATTTCTCAGAAGCTTCTTTCCAGATTTCATCGGAGGATATTTCCTTTTTCACCATAGCCCTCTATGGGCTTCCAAATATCACTTTGCCAATTCCACAAGAGCTGTCTTAACGAAAGGCTTCTTGAGGGGAATGGTGTAACTCTGTGAGATGATTTCACAGAATACAAAGAAGTTTCTCAGAAAGCTTCTTTCTCTTTGTTATGGGAGGATATTTCCTTTGGCCCTATAGTCTTCAAAGGCATCCGAAATATCTGTTCTCAGATTCCACAGAAATAAGGCTAGCCACGAGATCCACGAAATACAGATGTAACTCTGTGAGTGGAAGTAACATATCACAGAGCAGTTTCTCAGAAAGATTCTTTCCAGATTTCATCTGAGGATATTTCCTTTTTCACGATAGCCCTCTATGGGCTTCCAAATATCACCTTGTCAATTCCACAGAACTGTCTTAGCGAAAGGCTTCTTGAGGGGAAAGCTCTAACTCTGTGAGATGATTTCACAGAACACAAAGAAGTTTCTCAGAAAGCTTCTTTCTCTTTGTTATCGGAGGATATTTCCTTTGGCCCCATAGTCTTCAAAGTGATCCGAAATATCTGTTCTCAGATTCCACAGAAATAAGGCTAGCAAAGACATCCACGAAATACAGATGTAACTCTGTGGGTGGAAGTCACATATCACAGAGCAGTTTCTCTGAAAGCTTCTCTCCAGATATCATCTGAGGATATTTCCTTTTTCACCATAGCCCTCTATGGGCTTGCAAATATCACTTTGCCAATTCCACAAGAACTGTCTTAGTGAAAGGCTTCTTGAGGGGAAAGCTGTAACTCTGTGAGATGATTTCACAGAACACAAAGAAGTTTCTCAGAAAGCTTCTTTCTCTTTGTTATCGGAGGATATTTCCTATGGCCCTATAGTCTTCAAAGGGATCCGAAATATCTGGTCTCAGATTCCACAGAAATAAGGCTAGCAAAGAGATCCACGAAATACAGATGTAACTCTGTGAGATGAATTAACAGAACACTAAGCAGTTTCTCAGAGCGCTTCTTTCCAGATTTCATCGGAGGATATTTCCTTTTTCACCATAGCCCTCAATGGGACTCCAAATATCACTTTGCCAATTCCACAAGAGCTGTCTAACGAAAGGCTTCTTGAGGGGAAAGCTGTAACTCTGTGAGATGATTTCACAGAACACAAAGAAGTTTCTCAGAAAGCTTCTTCCTCTTTGTTATGGGAGGATATTTGCTTTGGCCCTGTATTCTTTAAAGGGATCCGAAATATCTGTTCTCAGATTCCACAGAAATAAGGCTAGCAAAGAGATCCAGGAAATACAGATGTAACTCTGTGAGTGGAAGTCACATATCACAGAGCAGTTTCTCAGAAAGCTTCTTTCCAGATTTCATCTGAGGATATTTCCTTTTTCACCATAGCCCTCTATGGGCTTCCAAATATCACTTTGTCAATTCCACAGAACTATCTTAGCGAAAGGCTTCTTGAGGGGAAAGCTCTAACTCTGTGAGATGATTTCACAGAACACACAGAAGTTTCTCAGAAAGCTTCTTTCTCTTTTTTATGGGAGGATATTTCCTTTGGCCCCATAGTCTTCAAAGGGATCCGAAATATCTGTTCTCAGATTCCACAGAAATAAGGCTAGCAAAGAAATCCACGAAATTCAGATGTAACTCTGTGAGTGGAAGTCACATATCACAGAGTAGTTTCTCTGAAAGCTTCTTTGCAGATATCATCTGAGGATATTCCTTTTTCACCATAGCCCTCTATGGGCTTCCAAATATCACTTTGCCAATTCAACAAGAACTGTCTTAGTGAAAGGCTTCTTGAGGGGAAAGCTGTAACTCTGTGAGATGATATCACAGAACACAAAGAAGTTTCTCAGAAAGCTTCTTTCTCTTTGTTATGGGAGGATATTTCCTTTGGCCCTATACCCTCCAAAGGGATCTGAAATATCTGTTCTCAGATTCCATAGAAATAAGGCTAGCAAGGAGATCCAAGAAATACAGATGTAACCCTGTGAGTGGAAGTCACATATCACAGAGCAGTTTCTCAGAAAGCTTCTTTCCAGATTTCATCTGAGGATATTTGCTTTTTCACCATAGCCCTCTATGGGCTTCCAAATATCACTTTGCCAATTCCACAAGAACTGTCTTAGCGAAAGGCTTTTGAGGGGAAACCTGTAACTCTGTGAGATGATTTCACAGAACACAAAGAAGTTTCTCAGAAAGCTTCTTTCTCTTTGTTATAGGAGGATATTTCCTTTGGCCCCAAAGTCTTCAAAGGGATCCGAAATATCTGTTCTCAGATTCCACAGAAATAAGGCTAGCAAAGACATCCACGAAATACAGATGTAACTCTGTGGGTGGAAGTCACATATCACAGAGCAGTTTCTCAGAAAGCTTCTTTCCAGATATCATCTGAGGATATTTCCTTTTTCAACATAGCCCTCTATGGGCTTCCAAATATCACTTTGCCAATTCCACAAGAACTGTCTTAGTGAAAGGCTTCTTGAGGGGAAAGCTGTAACTCTGTAAGATGATTTCACAGAACACAAAGAAGTTTCTCAGAAGGCTTCTTTCTCTTTGTTATTGGAGGATATTTCCTTTGGCCCTATAGTCTTCAAGGGGATTCTAAATATCTGCTTTCAGATTCCACAGAAATAAGGCTAGCAAAGAGATTCACGAAATACAGATGTAACTCTGTGAGTGGAAGTCACATATCACAGAGCAGTTTCGAAGAAAGCTTCTTTCCAGATTTCATCGGAGGATATTTAATTTTTCACCATAGCCCTCTAAGGGGTTCCAAATATCACTTTGCCAATTCCACAAGAACAGTCTTAGCGAAAGGCTTCTTGAGGGGAAAGCTGTAACTCTGTGAGATGATTTCACAGAACACAAAGAAGTTTCTCAGAAAGCTTCTTTCTCTTTGTTATCGTTGGATATTTCCTTTGGCCGTATAGTCTTCAAAGGGATCCGAAATATCTGTTCTCAGATTCCACAGAAATAAGGCTAGCAAAGAGATCCACGAAATACAGATGTAACTCTGTGAGTGGAAGTCACATATCCCAGAGCAGTTTCTCAGAAAGCTTCTTTCCAGATTTCATCGGAGGATATTTCCTTTTTCACCATAGCCCTCTATGGGCTTCCAAATATCACTTTGCCAATTCCACAAGAAGTGTCTTAGCGAAAGGCTTCTTGAGGGGAAAGCTGTAACTCTGTGAGATGATTTCACAGAACACAAAGAAGTTTCTCAGAAAACTTCTTTCTCTTTGTTATTGGAGGATATTTCCTTTGGCCCTATAGTCTTCAAAGGGATTCTAAATATCTGCTCTCAGATTCCACAGAAATAAGGCTAGCAAAGAGATCCACGAAATACAGATGTAACTCTGTGAGTGGAAGTCACATATCACAGAGCAGTTTCTCAGAAAGCTTCTTTCCAGATTTCATTGGAGGATATTTCCTTTTTCACCATAGCCCTCTATGGACTTCCAAATATCACTTTGCCAATTCCACAAGAACTGTCTTAGCGAAAGGCTTCTTCAGGGGAAAGCTGTAACTCTGTGAGATGATTTCACAGAACACAAAGAAGTTTCTCAGAAAGCTTCTTTCTCTTTGTTATCGGAGGATATTTCCTTTGGCCCTATAGTCTTCAAAGGGATCCGAAATATCTGTTCTCAGATCCCAGAGAAATAAGACTAGCAAAGAGATCCACGAAATACAGATGTAACTCTGTGAGTGGAAGTCACATATCACAGAGCAGTTTCTCAGAAAGCTTCTTTCCAGATTTCATCGGAGGATATTTCCTTTTTCACCATAGCCGTCTATGGGCTTCCAATATCACTTTGCCAATTCGACAAGAACTGTCTTAGCGAAAGGCTTCTTGAGGGGAAAGCTGCAACTCTGGGAGATGATTTCACAGAACACAAAGAAGTTTCTCAGAAAGCTTCTTTCTCTTTGTTATCGGAGGATATTTCCTTTGGCCCTATAGTGTTCAAAGGGATTCTAAATATCTGCTTTCAGATTCCACAGAAATAAGGCTAGCAAAGAGATCCAAGAAATACAGATGTAACTCTGTGAGTGGAAGTCACATATCACAGAGCAGTTTCTCAGAAAGCTTCTTTCCAGATTTCATCGGAGGATATTTCCTTTTTCACCATAGCCCTCTATGGGCTTCCAAATATCACTTTGCCAATTGGACAAGAACTGTCTTAGCGAAAGGCTTCTTGAGGGGAAAGCTGTAACTCTGTGAGATGATTTCACAGAACACAAAGAAGTTTCTCAGAAAGCTTCTTTCTCTTTGTTATGGAAGATATTTCCTTTGGCCCTATAGTCTTCAAAGGGATTCTAAATATCTGCTCTCAGATTCCACAGAAATAAGGCTAGCAAAGAGATCCACGAAATACAGATGTAACTCTGTGAGTGGAAGTCACATATCACAGAGCAGTTTCTCAGAAAGCTTCTTTCCAGATTTCATCTGAGGATATTTCCTTTTTCACCATAGCCCTCTATGGGCTTCCAAATATCACTTTGCCAATTCCACAAGAACAGTCTTAGCGAAAGGCTTCTTGAGGGGAAATCTGTAACTCTGTGAGATGATTTCACAGAACACAAAGAAGTTTCTCAGAAAGCTTCTTTCTCTTTGTTATCGTTGGATATTTCCTTTGGCCGTATAGTCTTCAAAGAGATCCGAAATATCTGTTCTCAGATTCCACAGAAATAAGGCTAGCAAAGAGATCCACGAAATACAGATGTAACTCTGTGAGTGGAAGTCACATATCCCAGAGCAGTTTCTCAGAAAGCTTCTTTCCAGATTTCATCGGAGGATATTTCCTTTTTCACCATAGCCCTCTACGGGCTTCCAAATATCACTTTGCCAATTCCACAAGAAGTGTCTTAGCGAAAGGCTTCTTGAGGGGAAAGCTGTAACTCTGTGAGATGATTTCACAGAACACAAAGAAGTTTCTCAGAAAACTTCTTTCTCTTTGTTATGGGAGGATATTTCCTTTGGCCCTATAGTCTTCAAAGGATTCTAAATATCTGCTCTCAGATTCCACAGAAATAAGGCTAGCAAAGAGATCCACGAAATACAGATGTAACTCTGTGAGTGGAAGTCACATATCACAGAGCAGTTTCTCAGAAAGCTTCTTTCCAGATTTCATTGGAGGATATTTCCTTTTTCACCATAGCCCTCTATGGGCTTCCAAATATCACTTTGCCAATTGCACAAGAACTGTCTTAGCGAAAGGCTTCTTGAGGGGAAAGCTGTAACTCTGTGAGATGATTTCACAGAACACAAAGAAGTTTCTCAGAAAGCTTCTATCTCTTTGTTATCGGAGGATATTTCCTTTGGCCCTATAGTCTTCAAACGGATCCGAAATATCTGTTCTCAGATTCCACAGAAATAAGACTATCAAAGAGATCCACGAAATACAGATGTAACTCTGTGAGTGGAAGTCACATATCACAGAGCAGTTTCTCAGAAAGCTTCTTTCCAGATTTCATCGGAGGATATTTCCTTTTTCACCATAGCCGTCTATGGGCTTCCAAATATCACTTTGCCAATTCGACAAGAACTGTCTTCGCGAAAGGCTTCTTGAGGGGAAAGCTGCAACTCTGGGAGATGATTTCACAGAACACAAAGAAGTTTCTCAGAAAGCTTCTTTCTCTTTGTTATCGGAGGATATTTCCTTTGGCGCTCTAGTGTTCAAAGGGATTGTAAATATCTGCTTTCAGATTCCACAGAAATAAGGCTAGCAAAGAGATCCACGAAATACAGATGTAACTCTGTGAGTGGAAGTCACATATCACAGAGCAGTTTCTCAGAAAGCTTCTTTCCAGATTTCATCTGAGGATATTTCCTTTTTCACCATAGCCCTCTATGGGCTTCCAAATATCACTTTGCCAATTCCACAAGAACTGTCTTAGCGAAAGGCTTCTTGAGGGGAAAGCTGTAACTCTGTGAGATGATTTCCCAGAACACAAAGAAGTTTCTCAGAAAGCTTCTTTCTCTTTGTTATCGGAGGATATTTCCTTTGGCCCTATAGTCTTCAAAGGGATCCGAAATATCTGTTCTCAGATTCCACAGAAATAAGGCTAGCAAAGAGATCCACGAAATACAGATGTAACTCTGTGAGATGAATTAACAGAACACTAAGCAGTTTCTCAGAAAGCTTCTTTCCAGATTTCATCTGAGGATATTTCCTTTTTCACCATAGTCCTCTATGGGCTTCCAAATATCACTTTGCCAATTCCACAAGAACTGTCCTAGCGAAAGGCTTCTTGAGGGGAAAGCTGCAACTCTGTGAGATGATTTCACAGAACACAAAGAAGTGTCTCAGAAGGCTTCTTTCTCTTTTTTATCGGAGGATATTTCATTTGGCCCTATAGTCTTCAAAGGGATCCGAAATATCTGTTCTCAGATTACAAAGAAATAAGGCTAGCAAAGATATCCACGAAATACAGACGTAACTCTGTGAGTGGAAGTCACATATCACAGAGCAGTTTCTCAGAAAGCTTCTTTCCAGATTTCATCTGAGGATATTCCCTTTTACACCGTAGCCCTCTATGGGCTTCCAAATATCACTTTGCAAATTCCACAAGAACTGTCTTAGCGAAAGGCTTCTTGAGGGGAAAGCTGTAACTCTGTGAGATGATTTCACAGAACACAAAGAAGTTTCTCAGAAGTCTTCTTTCTCTTTGTTATCGGAGGATATTTCATTTGGCCCTATAGCCTTCAAAGGGATCCGAAATATCTGTTCTCACATTCCACAGAAATAAGGGTAGCAAAGAGATCCACGAATGCAAATGTAACTCTGTGAGTGGAAGTAACATATCACAGAGCAGTTTCTCAGAAAGCTTCTTTCCAGATTTCATCGGAGGATATTTCCTTGTTCAACATAGCCCTCTATGGGCTTCCAAATATCACTTTGCCAATTCCACAAGAACTGTGTTAACGAAAGGCTTCTTGAGGTGAAAGCTGTAACTCTGTGAGATGATTTCACAGAACACAAAGAAGTTTCTCAGAAAGCTTCTTTCTCTTTGTTATCGGAGGATATTTCCTTTGGCCCTATAGCCTTCAAAGGGATCCGAAACATCTGTTCTCACATTCCACAGAAATAAAGCTAGCAAAGAGATCCAGGAAATGCAGATGTAACTCTGTGAGATGAATTAACAGAACACTAAGCAGTCTCTCAGAAAGCTTATTTCCAGATTTCATCTGAGGATATTTCCTTTTTCACCATAGCCCTCTATGGGCTTCCAAATATCACTTTGTCAATTCCTCAAGAACTGTCTTAGCGAAAGGCTTCTTGAGGGGAAAGCTGTAACTCTGTGAGATGATTTCACAGAACACAAAGAAGTTTCTGAGAAAGCTTCTTTTTCTTTGTTATGGGAGGATATTTCCTTTGGCCCTATAGTCATCAAAGGGATCCGGAATATCTGTTGTCTGATTCCACAGAAATAAGGCTAGCGAAGAGATCCACGAAATGCAGATGTAACTCTGTGAGATGAATTAACAGAACACTAAGCAGTTTCTCAGAAAGCTTCTTTCCAGATTTCGTCGGAGGATATTTCCTACTTCACCATAGCCCTCTATGGGCTTCCAAATATCACTTTCCCAATTCCACAAGAACTGTCTTAGCGAAAGGCTTCTTGAGGGGAAAGCTGTAACTCTGTGAGATGATTTCACAGAACACAAAGAAGTTTTTCAGAAAGCTTCTTTCTCTTTGTTATAGGAAGGTATTTCTTTTGGCCCTATAGTCTTCAAAGGGATCCGAAATATCTGTTCTCAGATTCAACAGAAATAAATCTAGCAAAGAGATCCACGAAATACAGATGTAACTCTGTGAGTGGAAGTCACATATCACAGAGCAGTTTCTCAGAAAGCGTCTTTCCAGATTTCATCGGAGGATATTTCCTTTTTCACCATAGCCCTTTAGGGGCTTCCAAATATCACTTTGCCACTTCCACAAGAACTGTTTAGAGAAATGCTTCTTGAAGGGAAAGCGGTAACTCTGTGAGATGATTTCACAGAACATAAAGAAGTTTCTCAGAAAGCTTCTTTCTCTTTATTATGGGAGGATATTTCCTTTGGCCCTATAGTCTTCAAAGGGATCCGAAATATCAGTTCTCAGATTCCACAGAAATAAGGCTAGCAAAGAGATCCACGAAATACAGATGTAACTCTGTGAGTGGAAGTCACATATCACAGAGCAGTTTCTCAGAAAGCTTCTTTCCAGATTTAATCGGAGGATATTTCCTTTTTCACCATAGCCTTCTAGGGGCTTCCAAATATAACTTTGCCAGTTCCACAAGAACTGTCTTAGCGAAAGGCTTCTTGAAGGCAAAGCGGTAACTCTGTGAGATGATTTCACAGAACACAAAGAAGTTTCTCAGACAGCTTCTTTCTCTTTGTTATCGGAGGATATTTCCTTTGGCCCTATAGTCTTCAAAGGGATCCGGAATATCTGTTCTCAGATTCCAAAGAAATAAGCCTAGGAAAGACATCCAAAAAATACAGATGTAACTCTGTGAGATGAATTAACAGAACACTAAGCAGTTTCTCAGAAAGCTTCTTTCCAGATTTCGTCGGAGGATATTTCCTACTTCACCATAGCCCTCTATGGGCTTCCAAATATCACTTTACCAATTCCACAAGAACTGTCTTAGCGAAATGCTTCTTGAGGGGAAAGCTGTAACTCTGTGAGATGATTTCACAGAACACAAAGAAGTTTCTCAGAAAGCTTCTTTCTCTTTGTTATCAGAGGATATTTCCTTTGGCCCTATAGTCTTCAAAGGGATCCGAAATATCTGTTCTCAGATTCCACAGAAATAAGGTTAGCAAAGAGATCCACGAAATACAGATGTAACTCCGTGAGTGGAAGTCACATATAACAGAGCAGTTTCTCAGAAAGCTTCTTTCCAGATTTCATCGGAGGATATTTCCTATTTCTACATAGCTCTCTATGGGCTTCCAAATATCACTTTGCCAATTCCACAAGAACTGTGTTAGCGAAAGGCTTCTTGAGGGGAAAGCTGTAACTCTGTGAGATGATTTTTCAGATCACAAAGAAGTTTCTCAGAAAGCTTCTTTCTCTTTGTTATCGGAGGATATTTCCTTTGGCCCTATAGTCTTCAAAGGGATCCGAAATATCTGTTCTCAGATTCCACAGAAATAAGGCTAGCAAAGAGATCCACGAAATACAGATGTAACTCTTTGAGATGAATTAACAGAACACTAAGCAGTTTCTCAGAAAGCTTCTTTCCAGATTTCGTCGGAGGATATTTCCTACTTCACCATAGCCCTCTATGGGCTTCCAAATATCACTTTCCCAATTCCACAAGAACTGTCTTAGCGAAAGGCTTCTTGAGGGGAAAGCTGTAACTCTGTGAGATGATTTCACAGAACACAAAGACGTTTTTCAGAAAGATTCTTTCTCTTTGTTATAGGAAGGTATTTCTTTTGGCCCTATAGTCTTCAAAGGGATCCGAAATATCTGTTCTCAGATTCAACAGAAATAAAGCTAGCAAAGAGATCCACGAAATACAGATGTAACTCTGTGAGTGGAAGTCACATATCACAGAGCAGTTTCTCAGAAAGCTTCTTTCCAGATTTCATCTAAGGATATTTCCTTTTTCACCATAGCCCTCTAGGGGCTTCCAAATATCACTTTGCCAGTTCCACAAGAACTGTCTTAGCGAAATGCTTCTTGAAGGGAAAGCGGTAACTCTGTGAGATGATTTCACAGAACATAAAGAAGTTTCTCAGAAAGCTTCTTTCTCTTTATTATGGGAGGATATTTCCTTTGGCCCTATAGTCTTCAAAGGGATCCGAAATATCTGCTCTCAGATTCCACAGAAATAAGGCTAGCAATGAGATCCACGAAATACAGATGTAACTCTGTGAGTGGAAGTCACATATCACAGAGCAGTTTCTCAGAAAGCTTCTTTCCAGATTTCATCGAAGGATATTTCCTTTTTCACCATAGCCCTCTAAGGGTTTCCAAATATCACTTTGCCAATTCCACAAGAATTGTCTTAGCGAAAGGCTTCTTTAGAGGAAAGCTGTAACTCTGTGAGATGATTTCACAGAACACAAAGAAGTTTCTCAGACAGCTTCTTTCTCTTTGTTATCGGAGGATATTTCCTTTGGCCCTATAGTCTTCAAAGGGATCCGGAATATCTGTTCTCAGAATCCAAAGAAATAAGCCTAGGAAAGACATCCAAAAAATACAGATGTAACTCTGTGAGATGAATTAACAGAACACTAAGCAGTTTCTCAGAATCCTTCCTTCTAGATTTCATCGGAGGATATTTCCTTTTTCATCATAGCCCTGTATGGGCTTCCAAATATCACTTTGCCAATTCCACGACAACTGACTTAGCGAAAGGCTTCTTGAGGGGAAAGCTGTAAACCTGTGAGATGATTTCACAGAACACAAAGAAGTTTCTCAGAAAGCTTCTTTCTCTTTGTTATCGGAGGATATTTCCTTTGGCCCTATAGTCTTCTAAGGGATCCGAAATATCAGTTCTTAGATTACACAGAAATAAGGCTAGCAAAGAGATCCACGAAATACAGATGTAACTCTGTGAGATGAATTAAGAGAGCACTAAGCAGTTTCTCAGAAAGCTTCTTTCCAGATTTCATCGGAGGATATTTCCTTTTTCACCATAGCCCTCTATGGGTTTCCTAATATCACTTTGCCAATTCCACAAGAACTGTCTTAGGGAAAGGCTTCTTGAGGGGAAAGCTGCAACTCTGTGAGATGATTTCACAGAACCCAAAGAAGTTTCTCAGAAAGGTTCTTTCTCTTTGTGATGGGAGGATATTTCCATTGGCCCTATAGTCTTCAAAGGGATCCGAAATATCTGTTCTCAGATTCCACAGAAATACGGAAGCAAAGAGATCCACGAAATACAGACGTAACTCTGTGAGTGGAAGTCACATATCACAGAGCAGTTTCTCAGAAAGCTTCTTTCCAGATTTCATCGGAGGATATTTCCTTTTTCACCATAGCTCTCTATGGGCTTCAAATATCACTTTGCCAATTCCACAAGAACTGTGTTAGCGAAAGGCTTCTTGAGGGGAAAGCTGTAACTCTGTGAGATGATTTCACAGAACACAAAGTAGTTTCTCAGAAAGCTTTTTTCTCTTTGTTATCGGAGGATGTTTCCATTGGCCCTATAGTCTTGAAAGGGATCCGGAATATCTGTTCTCAGATTCCACAGAAATAAGGCTAGCAAAGAGATCCACGAAATACAGATGTAACTCTGTGAGTGGAAGTCACATATCACAGAGCAGTTTCTCAGAAAGCTTCTTTCCAGATTTCATCGGAGGATATTTCCTTTTTCACCATAGCCCTCTATGGGCTTCCAAATATCACATTGCCAATTCCACAAGAACTGTCTTAGCGAAAGGCTTCTTGAGGGGAAAGCTGTAACTCTGTGAGATGATTTCACAGAACACAAAGAAGTTTCTCAGAAAGCTTCTTTCTCTTTGTTATCGGAGGATATTTCCTTTGGCCCTATAGTCTTCAAAGGGATACGAAATATCTGTTCTCAGATTCCACAGAAATAACGCTAGCAAAGAGATCCACGAAATACAGATGTAACTCTGTGAGTGGAAGTCACATATCACAGAGCAGTTTCTCAGAAAGCTTCTTTCCAGATTTCATCGGAGTATATTTCCTTTTTCACCATAGTACTCTATGGGCTTCCAAATATCACTTTCCCAATTTCACAAGAACTGTCTTAGCGAAAGGCTTCTTGAGGGGAAAGCTGTAACCCTGTGTGATGATTTCACAGAACACAAAGAAGTTTCTCAGAAAGCTTCTTTCTCTTTGTTATCGGAGGAGATTTCCCTTGGCCCTATAGCCTTCAAAGGAATCCGAAATATCTGTTCTCACATTCCACAGAAATAAGGGTAGCAAAGTGATCCACGAATGCAGATGTAACTCTGTGAGTGGAAGTAACATATCACAGAGCAGTTTCTCAGAAAGCTTCTTTCCAGATTTCATCGGAGCATATTTCCTTGTTCACCATAGCCCTCTATGGGCTTCCAAATATCACTTTGCCAATTCCACAAGAACTGTGTTAACGAAAGGCTTCTTGAGGGGAAAGCTGTAACTCTGTGAGATGATTTCACAGAACACAAAGAAGTTTCTCAGAAAGCTTCTTTCTCTTTGTTATCGGAGGATATTTCCTTTGGCCCTATAGCCTTCAAAGGGATCCGAAATATCTGTTCTCACATTCCACAGAAATAAGGCTAGCAAAGAGATCCAGGAAATGCAGATGTAACTCTCTGAGACGAATTAACCGAACACTAAGCAGTTTCTCAGAAAGCTTCTTTCCAGATTTCATCTGAGAATATTTCCTTTTTCACCATAGCCCTCTATGGGCTTCCAAATATCACTTTGCCAATTCCACAAGAACTGTCTTAGCGAAAGGCTTCTTGTGGGGAAAGCTGTAACTCTGTGAGATGATTTCACAGAATACAAAGAAGTTTCTCAGAAAGCTTCTTACTGTTTGTTATCGGAGGATATTTCCTTTGGCCCTATAGCCTTCAAAGGGATCCGAAATATCTTTTCTCACATTCCACAGAAATAAGGGTAGCAAAGAGATCCGCGAAATGCAGATGTAACTCTGTGAGTGGAAGTCACATATCACAGAGAAGTTTCTCAGTAAGCTTCTTTCCACATTTCATCTGAGGATATTTCCTTTTTCACCATAGCGCTCTATGAGCTTCGAAATATCACTTTGCCAATTCCTCAAGAACTGTCTTAGCGAAAGGCATCTTTAGGCGAAATGTGTAACACGGTGAGATGATTTCAAAGAACACAAAGAAGTTTCTCAGAAAGCTTCTTTCTCTTTGTTATCGCAGGATATTTCCTTTGGCCCTATAGTCTTCAAAGGGATCCGAAATATCTGTTCTCAGATTCCACAGAAATAAGGCTAGCAAAGAGATACACGAAATACAGATGTAACTCTTTGAGATGAATTAAGAGAACACTAAGCAGTTTCTCAGAAAGCTTAATTCCAGATTTCATCTGAGGATATTTCCTTTTTCACCATAGCGCTCTATGAGCTTCGAAATATCACTTTGACAATTCCACAAGAAGTGTCTTAGCGAAAGGCTTCTTGAGGGGAAAGCTGTAACTCTGTGAGATGATTTCAAAGAACACAAAGAAGTTTCTCAGAAAGCTTCTTTCTCTTTGTTATCGCAGGATATTTCCTTTGGCCCTATAGTCTTCAAAGGGATCCGAAATATCCATTCTCAGATTCCACAGAAATAAGGCTAGTAAAGAGATACACGAAATACAGATGAAACTCTATGAGGTGAATTAACAGAACACTAAGCAGTTTCTCAGAAAGCTTCTTTCCAGATTTCATCGGAGGATATTTCCTTTTTCTCCATAGCCCTCTATGGGCTTCCAAATATAACTTTGCCAATTCCACAAGAACTGTCTTAACGAAAGGCTTCTTGAGAGGAAAGCTGTAACTCTGTGAGATGATTTCACAGAACACAAAGAAGTTTCTCAGAATGCTTCTTTCTCTTTGTTATCGGAGGATACTTCCTTTGGCCCTATAGTCTTCAAAGGGATCCGAAATATCTGTTCTCAGATTCCACAGAAATAAGGCTAGCAAAGAGATCCACGAAATACAGATGTAACCCTGTGAGTGGAAGTCACATATCACAGAGCAGTTTCTCAGAAAGCTTCTTTCTCTTTGTTATCGGAGGATATTTCCTTTGGCCCTATAGTCTACAAAGGGAACCGAAATATCTGTTCTCTGATTCCACAGAAATAAGGCTAGGAAAGAGATCCACGAAATACAGATGTAACTCTGGGAGAGGAAGTCATATGTCACAGAGCAGTTTCTCAGAAAGCTTCTTTCCAGATTTCATCGGAGACTATTTCCATTTTCACCATAGCCCTCTATGGGCTTCCAAATATCACTTTGCCAATTCCACAAGAATTGTCTTAGCGAAAGGCTTCTTGAGGGGAAAGCTGTAACTCTTTGATATGATTTCACAGAACACAAAGAAGTTTCTCAGAAAGCTTCTTTCTCTTTGTTATCAGAGGGTATTACCTTTGGCCCTATAGTCTTCAAAGGGATCCGAAATATCTCTTCTCAGATTCCACAGAAATAAGGCTAGCAAAGAGATCCAGGAAATACAGATGTAACACTGTGAGATGAATTAACAGAACACTAAGCTGTTCTCGTAAATCATCTTTCCAGATTTCTTCTTAGAATATTTCCTTTTTCACCATAGCCCTCTATTGGCTACCAAATATCACTTTGCCAATTCCACAAGAACGGTCTTAGCGAAAGGCTTCTTGAGGGGAAAGCTGTAACTCTGTGAGATGATTTCACAGAACACAAAGAAGTTTCTCAGAAAGCTTCTTTCTCTTTGTTATCGGAGGATATTTAATTTGGCCCTATAGTCTTGAAAGGAATCCGGAATATCTGTTCTCAGACTCCACAGATATAAGGCTAGCAGAGATACACGAAATACAGATGTAACTCTGTGAGTCGAAGTCACATATCACAGAGCAGCTTCTCAGAAAGCTTCTTTCCAGATTTCATCAGAGGATATTTCCTTTTTCACCAAAGCCCTCTATGGGCTTCCAAATATCACTTTGCCAATTCCTCAAAAACTGTCTTAGCGAAAGGCTTCTTGAGGGGAAAGCTGTAACTCTCTGAGATGATTTCACAGAACACAAAGAAGTTTCTCAGAAAGCTTCTTTCTCTTTGTTATCGGAGGATATTTCCTTTGGCCCTATACTCTTCAAAGGAATCCGGAATATCTGTTCTCAGATTCCACAGAAATAAGGCTAGCATAGATACACGAAATACAGATGTAACTCTGTGAGTCGAAGTCACATATCACAGAGAAGCTTCTCAGAAAACTTCTTTCCAGATTTCATCGGAGGATATTTCCTTTTTCACCATAGCCCTCTATGGGCTTCCAAATATCACTTTTGCAATTCCACAAGAACTGTCTTAGCGAAAGGCTTCTTGAGGGGAAAGCTGTAACTCTGTGAGAAGATTTCACAGAACACAAAGACGTTTCTCAGAAAGCTTCTTTCCCTTTGTTATCGGAGGATATTTCCTTTGGCCCTATATTCTTCAAAGGGATCCGAAATATCTGTTCTCTGATTCCACAGAAATAAGGCTATCAAAGAGAACCACGAAATACAGATGTAACTCTGTGAGTGGAAGTGACATAACACAGAGCAGTTTCTCAGAATGCTTCTTTCCAGATTTCGTCGGTGGATATTTCCTTTTTCACCATAGCCCTCTATGGGCTTCCAAATATCACTTTGCCAATTCCACAAGAACTGTCTTAGCGAAAGGCTTCCTGAGGGGAAAGCTGTATCTCTGTGAGATGATTTCACAGAACACAAAGAAGTTTCTCAGAAAGCTTCTTTCTCTTTGTTATCGGAGGATATTTCCTTTGGCCCTATAGTCTTCAAAGGGATCCGAAATATCTGTTCTCAGATTAAACAGAAATAAGGCTAGCAAAGAGATCCACGAAATACAGATGTACCTCCATGAGATGAATTAACAGAACACTAAGCAGTTCCTCAGAAAGCTTCTTTCCAGATTTCATCGGAGGATATTTCCTTTTTCACCATAGCCCTCTATGGTCTTCCAAATATCACTTTGCCAATTCCACAAGAACTGCCTTAGCGAAAGACTTCTTGAGGGGAAAGCTGTAACTCTGTGAGATGATTTCACACAACACTAAGAAGTTTCTCAGAAAGCTTCTTTCTCTTTGTTATCGGAGAATATTTCCTTTGGCCCTATAGTCTTCAAAGGGATCCTAAATATCTGTTCTCAGATTCCACAGAAATAAGGCTAAAAGAGATCCACGAAATGCAGATGTAACTCTTTGAGTGGAAGTGACATATCATAGAGGAGTTTCTCAGAAAGCTTCTTTCCAGATTTCATCGGAGGATATTTCCTTTTTCACTATAACCCTCTATGGGCTTCCAAATATCACTTTGCCAATTCCACACGAACTGTCTTAGCTAAAGGCTTCTTGAGCTGAAAGCTGTAACTCTGTGAGATGATTTCACAGAACACAAAGAAGTTTCTCAGAAAGCTTCTTTCTCTTTGTTATCGGAGGATATTTCCTTTGGCCTTATAGTCTAAAAAGGGATCCGAAATATCTGTTCTCAGATTTCACAGAAATAAGGCTAGCAAAGAGATCCACGAAATACAGATGTAACTCTGGGAGTGGAGTCACATATCACAGAGCAGTTTCTCAGAAAGCTTCTTTCCATATTTCATCGGAGGATAATTCCTTTTTCACCATAGCCCTCTTTGGGCTTCCAAACATCACTTTGACAATTCCACAAGAACTGTGTTAGCGAAAGGTTTCTTGAGGGAAAAGCTGTAACTCTGTGAGATGATTTCACAGAACACAAAGAAGTTTCTCAGAAAGCTTCTTTCTCTTTATTATCGGAGGATATTTCCTTTGGCCCTATAGTCTTCAAAGGGATCCGAAATATCTCTACTCAGATTCCAAAGAAATAAGGCTAGCAAAGAGATCCACGAAATACAGATGTAACTCTGTGAGTGGAACACACATATGACAGAGCAGTTTCTCAGAAAGCTTCATTCCAGATTTCATCTGAGGATATTTCCTTTTTCATCGTAGCCCTCTATGGGCTTCCAAATATCACTTTGCCAATTCCACAAGAACTGTCTTAGCGAAAGGCTTCTTGAGGTAAAAACAGTAACTCTGTGAGATGATTTCACAGAACACAAAGAAGTTTCTCAGAAAGCTTCTTACTCTTTGTTATTGGAGGATATTTCCTTTGGCCCTACAGTCTTCAAAGGGATCCGAAATATCTCTTCTCAGATTCCACAGTAATATGGCTAGCAAAGAGATTCACGAAATACAGATGTAACTCTGTGAGGTGAATTAACAGAACACTAAGCAGTTTCTCAGAAAGCTTCTTTCCAGATTTCATCTGAGGATATTTCCTTTTTCACCATAGCCCTCTAAGTGCTTCCAAATATCACTTTGCCAATTCCACAAGAACTGTCTTAGCGAAAGGCTTCTTGAGGGGAAAGCTGTAACTCTGTGAGAAGATTTCACAAAACACAAAAAAGTTTCTCAGAAAGCTTCTTTCTCTTTGTTACCGGAGGATATTTCCTTTGGTCCTATAGTCTTCAAAGGCATCCGAAATATCTGTTCTCAGATTCCACAGAAATAAGGCTAGCAAAGAGATCGACGAAATACAGATGTAACTCGGAGGGTGGAATTCACATATCACAGAGCAGTTTCTCAGAAAGCTTCTTACCAGATTTCATCTGAGGATATTTCCTTTTTCACCGTAGCCCTCTATGGGCTTCCAAATATCACTTTGCCAATTCCACAAGAACTGTCGTAGCGAAAGACTTCTTGAGGGGAAAGATGTAACTCTGTGAGATGATTTCACAGAACACAAAGAGGTTTCTCAGAAAGCTTCTTTCTCTTTGTTATGGGAGGATATTTCCTTTGGCCCTATAGTCTTCGAAGTGATCCGAAATATCGGTTCTCAAATTCCACAGAAATAAGGGTAGCAAAGAGATCCACGAAATACAGATGTAACTCTGTGCGTGGAAGTCACATATCACAGAGCAATTTCTCAGAAAGCTTCTTTCCAGATTTCATCAGAGGATATTTCCTTTTTCACCATAGCGCTCTATGAGCTTCCAAATATCACTATGCCAATTCCACAAGAACTGTCTTAGCGAAAGGCTTTTGAGGGCAAAGCTGTAACTCTGTGAGATGATTTCAAAGAACACAAAGAAGTTTCTCAGAAAGTTTCTTTCCCGTTGTTATCGGAGGATATTTCCTTTGGCCCTATAGTCCTCAAGGGATCCGAAATATCTGTTCTCAGATACCACAGAAATAAGGCTAGGAAAGAGGTCCACGAAATACAGATGTAACTCTATGAGATGAATTAACAGAACACTAAGCAGTTTCTCAGAAACCTTCTTTCCAGATTTCATCGTAGGATATTTCCTTTTTCACCATAGCTCTCTACGGGTTTCCAAATATCACTTTACCAATTCCACAAGAACTGTCTTAGCGAAAGGCTTCTTGAGGTTAAAACTGTAACTCTGTGAGATGATTTCACAGAACAAAGTAGTTTCTCAGAAAGCTTCTTTCTCTTTGTTATCGGAGGATATTTCCTTTGACCCTATAGTCTTCAAAGGGATCCGGAATATCTGTTCTCAGATTCCACAGATATAAGGCTAGCAAAGAGATCCACGAAATACAGATGAAACTCTGTGAGTGGCAGTCTCATATCACAGAGAAGTTTCTCAGAGAGCTTCTTGCCAGATTTCATCTGCGGATATTTCCTTTTTCACCATAGCCCTCTATGGGCTTCCAAATATCACTTTCCCAATTCCACAAGAACTGTCTTAGCGAATGGCTTCCTGAGGGGAAAGCTGTATCTATGTGAGATGATTTCACAGAACACAAAGAAGTTTCTCAGAAAGCTTCTTTCTCTTTGTTATCAGAGGATATTTCCTTTGTCCCTAACGTCTTCAAAGGGATCCGAAATATCTGTTCTCAGATTCCACAGAAATAAGGCTAGCAAAGAGATCCACGAAATACAGATGAAACTCTGTGAGTGGAAGTCTCATATCACAGAGCAGTTTCTCAGAAAGCTTCTTACCAGATTTCACCTGCGGATATTTCCTTTTTCACCATAGCCCTCTATGGGCTTCCAAATATCACTTTGCCAATTCCACAAGAACTGTCTTAGGAAAAGGCTTCTTGAGTTAAAAGCAGTAACTCTGTGTGATTATTTCACAGAACACAAAGTAGTTTCTCAGAAAGCTTCTTTCTCTTTGTTATCGGAGGATATTTCCTGTGGCCCTATAGTCTTCAAAGGGATCCGAAATATCTGTTCTCAGATTCCACAGAAATAAGGCTAGCAAAGAGATCCACGAAATACAGATGTACATCTATGAGATGAATTAACTGAAAACTAAGCAGTTTCTCAGAAAGCTGCTTTCCAGATTTCATCGGAGGATATTTCCTTTTTCTCCATAGCCCCCTATGGGCTTCCAAATATAACTTTGCCAATTCCACAAGAACTGTCTTAACGAAAGGCTGTTGAGGGGAAAGCTGTAACTCTGTGAGATGATTTCACAGAACACAAAGAAGTTTCTCAGAATGCTTCTTTCTCTTTGTTATCGGAGGATACTTCCTTTGGCCCTATAGTCTTCAAAGGGATCCGAAATATCTGTTCTCAGATTCCACAGAAATAAGGCTAGCAAAGAGATCCACGAAATACAGATGTAACCCTGTGAGTGGAAGTCACATATCACAGAGCAGCTTCTCAGAAAGCTTCTTTCTCTTTGTTATCGGAGGATATTTCCTTTGGCCCTATAGTCTTCAAAGGAATCCGGAATATCTGTTCTCAGATTCCACAGAAATAAGGCTAGCAGAGATCCACGAAATACAGATGTACCTCTATGAGATGAATTAACAGAACACTAAGCAGTTCCTCAGAAAGCTTCTTTCCAGATTTCATCGGAGGATATTTCCTTTTTCACCATAGCCCTCTATGGTCTTCCAAATATCACTTTGCCAATTCCACAAGAACTGCCTTAGCGAAAGACTTCTTGAGAGGAAAGCTGTAACTCGGTGAGATGATTTCACAGAACACTAAGAAGTTTCTCAGAAAGCTTCTTTCTCTTTGTTATCGGAGAATATTTCCTTTGGCCCTATAGTCTTCAAAGGGATCCTAAATATCTCTTCTCAGATTCCACAGAAATAAGGCTAAAAGAGATCCACGAAATGCAGATGTAACTCTTTGAGTGGAAGTGACATATCATAGAGCAGTTTCTCAGAAAGCTTCTTTCCAGATTTCATCGGAGGATATTTCCTTTTTCACTATAACCCTCTATGGGCTTCCAAATATCACTTTGCCAATTCCACACGAACTGTCTTAGCTAAAGGCTTCTTGAGCTGAAAGCTGTAACTCTGTGAGATGATTTCACAGAACACAAAGAAGTTTCTCAGAAAGCTTCTTTCTCTTTGTTATCGCAGGATATTTCCTTTGGCCTTATAGTCTAAAAAGGGATCCGAAATATCTGTTCTCAGATTCCACAGAAATAAGGCTAGCAAAGAGATCCAGGAAATACAGATGTAACACTGTGAGATGAATTAACAGAACACTAAGCTGTTCTCGTAAATCATCTTTCCAGATTTCTTCTTAGAATATTTCCTTTTTCACCATAGCCCTCTCTTGGCTACCAAATATCACTTTGCCAATTCCACAAGAACGGTCTTAGCGAAAGGCTTCTTGAGGGGAAAGCTGTAACTCTGTGAGATGATTTCACAGAACACAAAGAAGTTTCTCAGAAAGCTTCTTTCTCTTTGTTAACGGAGCATATTTCCTTTGGCCCTATAGTCTTGAAAGGAATCCGGAATATCTGTTCTCATATTCCACAGATATAAGGCTAGCAGAGATACACGAAATACAGATGTAACTCTGTGAGTCGAAGTCACATATCACAGAGCAGCTTCTCAGAAAGCTTCTTTCCAGATTTCATCGGAGGATATTTCCTTTTTCACCATAGCCCTCTATGGGCTTCCAAATATCACTTTGCCAATTCCACAAGAACTGTCTTAGCGATTGGCTTCTTGAGGGGACAGCTGTATCTCTGTGAGATGATTTCACAGAACACAAAGAAGTTTCTCAGAAAGTTTCTTTCTCTTTGTTATCGGAGGATATTTCCTTTGGCCTTATAGTCTAAAAAGGGATCCGAAATATCTGTTCTCAGATTTCACAGAAATAAGGCTAGCAAAGAGATCCATGAAATACAGATGTAACTCTGAGAGTGGAGTCACATATCACAGAGCAGTTTCTCAGAAAGCTTCTTTCCAGATTTCATCGGAGGATAATTCCTTTTTCACCATAGCCCTCTTTGGGCTTCCAAATATCACTTTGCCAATTCCTCAAGAACTGTGTTAGCGAAACGCTTCTTGAGGGGAAAGCTGTAACTCTGTGAGATCATTTCACAGAACACAAAGGAGTTTCTCAGAAAGCTTTTTTCTCTTTATTATCGGAGGATATTTCCTTTGGCCCTATAGTCTTCAAAGGGATCCGAAATATCTCTACTCAGATTCCAAAGAAATAAGGCTAGCAAAGAGATCCACGAAATACAGATGTAACTCTGTTAGTGGAACACAAATATCACAGAGCAGTTTTTCAGAAAGCTTCATTCCAGATTTCATCTGAGGATATTTCCTTTTTCACCGTAGCCCTCTATGGGCTTCCAAATATCACTTTGCCATTTCCACAAGAACTGTCTTAGCGAAGGTCTTCTTGAGGTAAAAACAGTAACTCTGTGAGATGATTTCACAGAACACAAAGAAGTTTCTCCGAAAGCTTCTTACTCTTTGTTATCGGAGGATATTTCCTTTGGCCCTATAGTCTTCAAAGGGATCCGAAATATCTGTTCTCAGATTCCACAGAAATATGGCTAGCAAAGAGATTCACGAAATACAGATGTAACTCTGTGAGATGAATTAACAGAACACTAAGCAGTTTCTCAGAAACCTTCTTTCCAGATTTCATCTGACGATATTTCCTTTTTCACCGTAGCCCTCTAAGTGCTTCCAAATATCACTTTGCCAATTCCACAAGAACTGTCTTAGCGAAAGGCTTCTTGAGGGGAAAGCTGTAACTCTGTGAGATGATTTCACAGAACACAAAGATGTTTCTCAGAAATCTTCTTTCTCTTTGTTATCGGAGGATATTTCATTTGGCCCTATAGTCTTCAAAGGGATCCGAAATATCTGTTCTCTGATTCCACAGAAATAAGGCTAGCAAAGAGATCCACGAAATACAGATGTAACTCTGTGAGTGGAAATCACATATCACAGAACAGTTTCTCAGAAAGCTTGTTCCAGATTTCATCGGAGGATATTTCCTTTTTCACCATAGCCCTCTAAGGGCTTCCAAATATCTCTTTCCCAATTCCACAAGAACTGTCTTAGGGAAAGGATTCTTGAGGAGAAAGCTGTAACTCTGTGAGATGATTTCACAGAACACAAAGATGATTCTCAGAAAGCTTCTTTCTCTTTGTTATCGGAGGATATTTCCTTTGGCCTTATAGTCTAAAAAGGGATCCGAAATATCTGTTCTCAGATTTCACAGAAATAAGGCTAGCAAAGAGATCCACGAAATACAGATGTAACTCTGTGAGTCGAAGTCACATATCACAGAGAAGCTTCTCAGAAAACTTCTTTCCAGATTTCATCGGAGGATATTTCCTTTTTCACCATAGCCCTCTATGGGCTTCCAAATATCACTTTTGCAATTCCACAAGAACTGTATTAGCGAAAGGCTTCTTGAGGGGAAAGCTGTAACTCTGTGAGAAGATTTCACAGAACACAAAGACGTTTCTCAGAAAGCTTCTTTCCCTTTGTTATCGGAGGATATTTCCTTTGGCCCTATATTCTTCAAAGGGATCCGAAATATCTGTTCTCTGATTCCACAGAAATAAGGCTAGCAAAGAGAACCACGAAATACAGATGTAACTCTGTGAGTGGAAGTGACATAACACAGAGCAGTTTCTCAGAATGCTTCTTTCCAGATTTCGTCGGAGGATATTTCCTTTTTCACCATAGCCCTCTAGGGGCTTCCAAATATCACTTTGCCAATTCCACAAGAACTGTCTTAGCGAAAGGCTTCCTGAGGGGAAAGCTGTATCTCTGTGAGATGATTTCACAGAACACAAAGAAGTTTCTCAGAAAGCTTCTTTCTCTTTGTTATCGGAGGATATTTCCTTTGGCCCTATTGTCTTCAAAGGGATCCGAAATATCTGTTCTCAGATTAAACAGAAATAAGGCTAGCAAAGAGATCCACGAAATACAGATGTACCTCCATGAGATGAATTAACAGAACACTAAGCAGTTCCTCAGAAAGCTTCTTTCCAGATTTCATCGGAGGATATTTCCTTTTTCACCATAGCCCTCTATGGTCTTCCAAATATCACTTTGCCAATTCCACAAGAACTGCCTTAGCGAAAGACTTCTTGAGGGGAAAGCTGTAACTCTGTGAGATGATTTCACACAACACTAAGAAGTTTCTCAGAAAGCTTCTTTCTCTTTGTTATCGGAGAATATTTCCTTTGGCCCTATAGTCTTCAAAGGGATCCTAAATATCTGTTCTCAGATTCCACAGAAATAAGGCTAAAAGAGATCCACGAAATGCAGATGTAACTCTTTGAGTGGAAGTGACATATCATAGAGGAGTTTCTCAGAAAGCTTCTTTCCAGATTTCATCGGAGGATATTTCCTTTTTCACTATAACCCTCTATGGGCTTCCAAATATCACTTTGCCAATTCCACACGAACTGTCTTAGCTAAAGGCTTCTTGAGCTGAAAGCTGTAACTCTGTGAGATGATTTCACAGAACACAAAGAAGTTTCTCAGAAAGCTTCTTTCTCTTTGTTATCGGAGGATATTTCCTTTGGCCTTATAGTCTAAAAAGGGATCCGAAATATCTGTTCTCAGATTTCACAGAAATAAGGCTAGCAAAGAGATCCACGAAATACAGATGTAACTCTGGGAGTGGAGTCACATATCACAGAGCAGTTTCTCAGAAAGCTTCTTTCCATATTTCATCGGAGGATAATTCCTTTTTCACCATAGCCCTCTTTGGGCTTCCAAACATCACTTTGACAATTCCACAAGAACTGTGTTAGCGAAAGGTTTCTTGAGGGAAAAGCTGTAACTCTGTGAGATGATTTCACAGAACACAAAGAAGTTTCTCAGAAAGCTTCTTTCTCTTTATTATCGGAGGATATTTCCTTTGGCCCTATAGTCTTCAAAGGGATCCGAAATATCTCTACTCAGATTCCAAAGAAATAAGGCTAGCAAAGAGATCCACGAAATACAGATGTAACTCTGTGAGTGGAACACACATATCACAGAGCAGTTTCTCAGAAAGCTTCATTCCAGATTTCATCTGAGGATATTTCCTTTTTCATCGTAGCCCTCTATGGGCTTCCAAATATCACTTTGCCAATTCCACAAGAACTGTCTTAGCGAAAGGCTTCTTGAGGTAAAAACAGTAACTCTGTGAGATGATTTCACAGAACACAAAGAAGTTTCTCAGAAAGCTTCTTACTCTTTGTTATTGGAGGATATTTCCTTTGGCCCTACAGTCTTCAAAGGGATCCGAAATATCTCTTCTCAGATTCCACAGTAATATGGCTAGCAAAGAGATTCACGAAATACAGATGTAACTCTGTGAGGTGAATTAACAGAACACTAAGCAGTTTCTCAGAAAGCTTCTTTCCAGATTTCATCTGAGGATATTTCCTTTTTCACCATAGCCCTCTAAGTGCTTCCAAATATCACTTTGCCAATTCCACAAGAACTGTCTTAGCGAAAGGCTTCTTGAGGGGAAAGCTGTAACTCTGTGAGATGATTTCACAAAACACAAAAAAGTTTCTCAGAAAGCTTCTTTCTCTTTGTTACCGGAGGATATTTCCTTTGGTCCTATAGTCTTCAAAGGCATCCGAAATATCTGTTCTCAGATTCCACAGAAATAAGGCTAGCAAAGAGATCGACGAAATACAGATGTAACTCGGAGGGTGGAATTCACATATCACAGAGCAGTTTCTCAGAAAGCTTCTTACCAGATTTCATCTGAGGATATTTCCTTTTTCACCGTAGCCCTCTATGGGCTTCCAAATATCACTTTGCCAATTCCACAAGAACTGTCGTAGCGAAAGACTTCTTGAGGGGAAAGATGTAACTCTGTGAGATGATTTCACAGAACACAAAGAAGTTTCTCAGAAAGCTTCTTTCTCTTTGTTATGGGAGGATATTTCCTTTGGCCCTATAGTCTTCGAAGTGATCCGAAATATCGGTTCTCAAATTCCACAGAAATAAGGGTAGCAAAGAGATCCACGAAATACAGATGTAACTCTGTGCGTGGAAGTCACATATCACAGAGCAATTTCTCAGAAAGCTTCTTTCCAGATTTCATCAGAGGATATTTCCTTTTTCACCATAGCGCTCTATGAGCTTCCAAATATCACTATGCCAATTCCACAAGAACTGTCTTAGCGAAAGGCTTTTGAGGGCAAAGCTGTAACTCTGTGAGATGATTTCAAAGAACACAAAGAAGTTTCTCAGAAAGTTTCTTTCCCGTTGTTATCGGAGGATATTTCCTTTGGCCCTATAGTCCTCAAGGGATCCGAAATATCTGTTCTCAGATACCACAGAAATAAGGCTAGGAAAGAGGTCCACGAAATACAGATGTAACTCTATGAGATGAATTAACAGAACACTAAGCAGTTTCTCAGAAACCTTCTTTCCAGATTTCATCGTAGGATATTTCCTTTTTCACCATAGCCCTCTTCGGGTTTCCAAATATCACTTTACCAATTCCACAAGAACTGTCTTAGCGAAAGGCTTCTTGAGGTTAAAACTGTAACTCTGTGAGATGATTTCACAGAACAAAGTAGTTTCTCAGAAAGCTTCTTTCTCTTTGTTATCGGAGGATATTTCCTTTGACCCTATAGTCTTCAAAGGGATCCGGAATATCTGTTCTGAGATTCCACAGATATAAGGCTAGCAAAGAGATCCACGAAATACAGATGAAACTCTGTGAGTGGCAGTCTCATATCACAGAGAAGTTTCTCAGAGAGCTTCTTGCCAGATTTCATCTGCGGATATTTCCTTTTTCACCATAGCCCTCTATGGGCTTCCAAATATCACTTTCCCAATTCCACAAGAACTGTCTTAGCGAATGGCTTCCTGAGGGGAAAGCTGTATCTATGTGAGATGATTTCACAGAACACAAAGAAGTTTCTCAGAAAGCTTCTTTCTCTTTGTTATCAGAGGATATTTCCTTTGTCCCTAACGTCTTCAAAGGGATCCGAAATATCTGTTCTCAGATTCCACAGAAATAAGGCTAGCAAAGAGATCCACGAAATACAGATGAAACTCTGTGAGTGGAAGTCTCATATCACAGAGCAGTTTCTCAGAAAGCTTCTTACCAGATTTCACCTGCGGATATTTCCTTTTTCACCATAGCCCTCTATGGGCTTCCAAATATCACTTTGCCAATTCCACAAGAACTGTCTTAGGAAAAGGCTTCTTGAGTTAAAAGCAGTAACTCTGTGTGATTATTTCACAGAACACAAAGTAGTTTCTCAGAAAGCTTCTTTCTCTTTGTTATCGGAGGATATTTCCTTTGGCCCTGTAGTCTTCAAAGGGATCCGAAATATCTGTTCTCAGATTCCACAGAAATAAGGCTAGCAAAGAGATCCACGAAATACAGATGTACATCTATGAGATGAATTAACTGAAAACTAAGCAGTTTCTCAGAAAGCTGCTTTCCAGATTTCATCGGAGGATATTTCCTTTTTCTCCATAGCCCCCTATGGGCTTCCAAATATAACTTTGCCAATTCCACAAGAACTGTCTTAACGAAAGGCTTTTGAGGGGAAAGCTGTAACTTTGTGAGATGATTTCAGAACACAAAGAAGTTTCTCAGAATGCTTCTTTCTCTTTGTTATCGGAGGATACTTCCTTTGGCCCTATAGTCTTCAAAGGGATCCGAAATATCTGTTCTCAGATTCCACAGAAATAAGGCTAGCAAAGAGATCCACGAAATACAGATGTAACCCTGTGAGTGGAAGTCACATATCACAGAGCAGCTTCTCAGAAAGCTTCTTTCTCTTTGTTATCGGAGGATATTTCCTTTGGCCCTATAGTCTTCAAAGGAATCCGGAATATCTGTTCTCAGATTCCACAGAAATAAGGCTAGCAGAGATCCACGAAATACAGATGTACCTCTATGAGATGAATTAACAGAACACTAAGCAGTTCCTCAGAAAGCTTCTTTCCAGATTTCATCGGAGGATATTTCCTTTTTCACCATAGCCCTCTATGGTCTTCCAAATATCACTTTGCCAATTCCACAAGAACTGCCTTAGCGAAAGACTTCTTGAGAGGAAAGCTGTAACTCGGTGAGATGATTTCACAGAACACTAAGAAGTTTCTCAGAAAGCTTCTTTCTCTTTGTTATCGGAGAATATTTCCTTTGGCCCTATAGTCTTCAAAGGGATCCTAAATATCTCTTCTCAGATTCCACAGAAATAAGGCTAAAAGAGATCCACGAAATGCAGATGTAACTCTTTGAGTGGAAGTGACATATCATAGAGCAGTTTCTCAGAAAGCTTCTTTCCAGATTTCATCGGAGGATATTTCCTTTTTCACTATAACCCTCTATGGGCTTCCAAATATCACTTTGCCAATTCCACACGAACTGTCTTAGCTAAAGGCTTCTTGAGCTGAAAGCTGTAACTCTGTGAGTTGATTTCACAGAACAGAAAGAAGTTTCTCAGAAAGCTTCTTTCTCTTTGTTATCGCAGGATATTTCCTTTGGCCTTATAGTCTAAAAAGGGATCCGAAATATATGTTCTCAGATTCCACAGAAATAAGGCTAGCAAAGAGATCCAGGAAATACAGATGTAACACTGTGAGATGAATTAACAGAACACTAAGCTGTTCTCGTAAATCATCTTTCCAGATTTCTTCTTAGAATATTTCCTTTTTCACCATAGCCCTCTCTTGGCTACCAAATATCACTTTGCCAATTCCACAAGAACGGTCTTAGCGAAAGGCTTCTTGAGGGGAAAGCTGTAACTCTGTGAGATGATTTCACAGAACACAAAGAAGTTTCTCAGAAAGCTTCTTTCTCTTTGTTAACGGAGCATATTTCCTTTGGCCCTATAGTCTTGAAAGGAATCCGGAATATCTGTTCTCAGATTCCACAGATATAAGGCTAGCAGAGATACACGAAATACAGATGTAACTCTGTGAGTCGAAGTCACATATCACAGAGCAGCTTCTCAGAAAGCTTCTTTCCAGATTTTATCGGAGGATATTTCCTTTTTCACCATAGCCCTCTATGGGCTTCCAAATATCACTTTGCCAATTCCACAAGAACTGTCTTAGCGATTGGCTTCTTGAGGGGACAGCTGTATCTCTGTGAGATGATTTCACAGAACACAAAGAAGTTTCTCAGAAAGTTTCTTTCTCTTTGTTATCGGAGGATATTTCCTTTGGCCTTATAGTCTAAAAAGGGATCCGAAATATCTGTTCTCAGATTTCACAGAAATAAGGCTAGCAAAGAGATCCATGAAATACAGATGTAACTCTGAGAGTGGAGTCACATATCACAGAGCAGTTTCTCAGAAAGCTTCTTTCCAGATTTCATCGGAGGATAATTCCTTTTTCACCATAGCCCTCTTTGGGCTTCCAAATATCACTTTGCCAATTCCTCAAGAACTGTGTTAGCGAAACGCTTCTTGAGGGGAAAGCTGTAACTCTGTGAGATCATTTCACAGAACACAAAGGAGTTTCTCAGAAAGCTTTTTTCTCTTTATTATCGGAGGATATTTCCTTTGGCCCTATAGTCTTCAAAGGGATCCGAAATATCTCTACTCAGATTCCAAAGAAATAAGGCTAGCAAAGAGATCCACGAAATACAGATGTAACTCTGTTAGTGGAACACAAATATCACAGAGCAGTTTTTCAGAAAGCTTCATTCCAGATTTCATCTGAGGATATTTCCTTTTTCACCGTAGCCCTCTATGGGCTTCCAAATATCACTTTGCCATTTCCACAAGAACTGTCTTAGCGAAGGTCTTCTTGAGGTAAAAACAGTAACTCTGTGAGATGATTTCACAGAACACAAAGAAGTTTCTCCGAAAGCTTCTTACTCTTTGTTATCGGAGGATATTTCCTTTGGCCCTATAGTCTTCAAAGGGATCCGAAATATCTGTTCTCAGATTCCACAGAAATATGGCTAGCAAAGAGATTCACGAAATACAGATGTAACTCTGTGAGATGAATTAACAGAACACTAAGCAGTTTCTCAGAAACCTTCTTTCCAGATTTCATCTGACGATATTTCCTTTTTCACCGTAGCCCTCTAAGTGCTTCCAAATATCACTTTGCCAATTCCACAAGAACTGTCTTAGCGAAAGCCTTCTTGAGGGGAAAGCTGTAACTCTGTGAGATGATTTCACAGAACACAAAGATGTTTCTCAGAAATCTTCTTTCTCTTTGTTATCGGAGGATATTTCATTTGGCCCTATAGTCTTCAAAGGGATCCGAAATATCTGTTCTCTGATTCCACAGAAATAAGGCTAGCAAAGAGATCCACGAAATACAGATGTAACTCTGTGAGTGGAAATCACATATCACAGAACAGTTTCTCAGAAAGCTTGTTCCAGATTTCATCGGAGGATATTTCCTTTTTCACCATAGCCCTCTAAGGGCTTCCAAATATCTCTTTCCCAATTCCACAAGAACTGTCTTTGGGAAAGGATTCTTGAGGAGAAAGCTGTAACTCTGTGAGATGATTTCACAGAACACAAAGAAGTTTCTCAGAAAGCTTCTTAGTCTTTGTTATCGGAGGATATTTCCTTTGGCCCTATAGTCTTCAAAGGGATCCGAAATATCTGTTCTCAGATTCCACAGAAATAAGGCTAGGAAAGTGATCGATGAAATACAGATGTAACTCGGAGGGTGGAATTCACATATCACAGAGCTGTTTCTCAGAAAGCTTCTTACCAGATTTCATCTGAGGATATTTCCTTTTTCACCGTAGCCCTCTATGGGCTTCCAAATATCACTTTGCCAATTCCACAAGAACTGTCGTAGGGAGAGACTTCTTGAGGGGAAAGCTGTAACTCTGTCAGATGATTTCACAGAACACAAAGAAGTTTCTCAGAAAGCTTCTTTCTCTTTGTTATGGGAGGATATTTCCTTTGGCCCTACAGTCTTCAAAGGTATCCGAAATATCTCTTCTCAAATTCCACAGAAATAAGGGTAGCAAAGAGATCCACGAAATACAGATGTAACTCTGTGCGTGGAAGTCACATATCACAGAGCAGTTTCTCAGAAAGCTTCTTTCCAGATTTCATCGGAGGATATTTCCTTTTTCACCATAGCGCTCTATGAGCTTCCAAATATCACTTTGCCAATTCCACAAGAACTGTCTTAGCGAAAGGCTTCTTGAGGGGAAAGCTGTAACTCTGTGAGATGATTTCAAAGAACACAAAGAAGTTTCTCAGAAAGCTTCTTTCCCTTTGTTATCGGAGAATATTTCCTTTGGCCCTATAGTCTTCAAGGGATCCGAAATATCTGTTCTCAGATACCACAGAAATAAGGCTAGGAAAAAGATCCACGAAATACAGATGTAACTCTATGAGACGAATTAACAGAACACTAAGCAGTTTCTCAGAAACCTTCTTTCCAGATTTCATCGTAGGATATTTCCTTTTTCACCATAGCCCTCTACGGGTTTCCAAATATCACTTTACCAATTCCACAAGAACTGTCTTAGCGAAAGGCTTCTTGAGGTTAAAGCTGTAACTCTGTGAGATGATTTCACAGAACAAAGTAGTTTCTCAGAAAGCTTCTTTCTCTTTGTTATCGGAGGATATTTCCTTTGGCCCTATAGTCTTCAAAGGGATCCGGAATATCTGTTCTCAGATTCCACAGATATAAGGCTAGCAAAGAGACACACGAAATACAGATGAAACTCTGTGAGTGGAAGTCTCATATCACAGAGCAGTTTCTCAGAAAGCTTCTTACCAGATTTCATCTGCGGATATTTCCTTTTTCACCATAGTCCTCTATGGGCTTCCAAATATCACTTTGCCAATTCCACAAGAACTGTCTTAGCGAATGGCTTCCTGAGGGGAAAGCTGTATCTCTGTGAGATCATTTCACAGAACACAAAGAGGTTTCTCAGAAAGCTTCTTTCTCTTTGTTATCAGAGGATATTTCCTTTGGCCCTATAGTCTTCAAAGGGAACTGAAATATCTGATCTCAGATTCCACAGAAATAAGGCTAGCAAAGAGATCCACGAAATACAGTTGTACCTCTATGAGATGAATTAACAGAACACTAAGCAGTTCCTCAGAAAGCTTCTTTCCAGATTTCATCTGCGGATATTTCCTTTTTCACCATAGCCCTCTATGGTCTTCCAAATATCACTTTGCCAATTCCAAAGAACTGCCTTAGCGAAAGACTTCTTGAGAGGAAAGCTGTAACTCTGTGAGATGATTTCACAGAACACTAAGGAGTTTCTCAGAAAGCTTCTTTCTCTTTGTTATCGGAGATTATTTCCTTTGGCCCTATAGTCTTCAAAGGGATACTAAATATCTGTTCTCAGATTCCACAGAAATAAGGCTAAAAGAGATCCACGAAATGCAGATGTAACTCTTTGAGTGGAAGTCACATATCACAGAGCAGTTTCTCAGAAAGCTTCTTTCCAGATTTCATCGGAGGATATTTCCTTTTTCACCATAGCGCTCTATGAGCTTCCAAATATCCCTTTGCCAATTCCACAAGAACTGTCTTAGCGAAAGGCTTCTTGAGGGGAAAGCTGTAACTCTGTGAGATGATTTCAAAGAATACAAAGAAGTTTCTCAGAAAGCTTCCTTCCCTTTGTTTTCGGAGTATATTTCCTTTGGCCCTATAGTCTTCAAGGGATCCGAAATATCTGTTCTCAGATACCACAGAAATAAGGCTAGGAAAGTGATCCACGAAATACAGATGTAACCCTATTAGATGAATTAACAGAACACTAAGCAGTTTCTCAGAAACCTTCTTTCCAGATTTCATCGGAGGATATTTCCTTTTTCACCATAGCCCTCTACGGGTTTCCAAATATCACTTTACCAATTCCACAAGAACTGTCTTAGCGAAAGGCTTCTTGAGGTTAAAGCTGTAACTCTCTGAGATGATTTCACAGAACACAAAGTAGTTTCTCAGAAAGCTTCTTTCTCTTTGTTATCGGAGGATATTTCCTTTGGCCCTATAGTCTTCAAAGGGATCCGGAATATCTGTTCTCAGATTCCACAGACAAAAGGCTAGCAAAGCGATCCACGAAATACAGATGAAACTCTGTGAGTGGAAGTCTCATATCACAGAGCAGTTTCTCAGAAAGCTTCTTTCCAGATTTCATCTGCGTATATTTCCTTTTTCACCACAGCCCTCTATGGGCTTCCAAATATAACTTTGCCAATTCCACAACAAGTGTCTTAACGAAAGGCTTCTTGAGGGGAAAGCTGTAACTCTGTGAGATGATTTCACAGAACACAAAGAAGTTTCTGAGAAAGCTTCTTTTTCTTTGTTATGGGAGGATATTTCCTTTGGCCCTATAGTCATCAAAGGGATCCGGAATATCTGTTGTCTGATTCCACAGAAATAAGGCTAGCGAAGAGATCCACGAAATGCAGATGTAACTCTGTGAGATGAATTAACAGAACACTAAGCAGTTTCTCAGAAAGCTTCTTTCCAGATTTCGTCGGAGGATATTTCCTACTTCACCATAGCCCTCTATGGGCTTCCAAATATCACTTTCCCAATTCCACAAGAACTGTCTTAGCGAAAGGCTTCTTGAGGGGAAAGCTGTAACTCTGTGAGATGATTTCACAGAACACAAAGAAGTTTTTCAGAAAGCTTCTTTCTCTTTGTTATAGGAAGGTATTTCTTTTGGCCCTATAGTCTTCAAAGGGATCCGAAATATCTGTTCTCAGATTCAACAGAAATAAATCTAGCAAAGAGATCCACGAAATACAGATGTAACTCTGTGAGTGGAAGTCACATATCACAGAGCAGTTTCTCAGAAAGCGTCTTTCCAGATTTCATCGGAGGATATTTCCTTTTTCACCATAGCCCTTTAGGGGCTTCCAAATATCACTTTGCCACTTCCACAAGAACTGTTTAGAGAAATGCTTCTTGAAGGGAAAGCGGTAACTCTGTGAGATGATTTCACAGAACATAAAGAAGTTTCTCAGAAAGCTTCTTTCTCTTTATTATGGGAGGATATTTCCTTTGGCCCTATAGTCTTCAAAGGGATCCGAAATATCAGTTCTCAGATTCCACAGAAATAAGGCTAGCAAAGAGATCCACGAAATACAGATGTAACTCTGTGAGTGGAAGTCACATATCACAGAGCAGTTTCTCAGAAAGCTTCTTTCCAGATTTAATCGGAGGATATTTCCTTTTTCACCATAGCCTTCTAGGGGCTTCCAAATATAACTTTGCCAGTTCCACAAGAACTGTCTTAGCGAAAGGCTTCTTGAAGGCAAAGCGGTAACTCTGTGAGATGATTTCACAGAACACAAAGAAGTTTCTCAGACAGCTTCTTTCTCTTTGTTATCGGAGGATATTTCCTTTGGCCCTATAGTCTTCAAAGGGATCCGGAATATCTGTTCTCAGATTCCAAAGAAATAAGCCTAGGAAAGACATCCAAAAAATACAGATGTAACTCTGTGAGATGAATTAACAGAACACTAAGCAGTTTCTCAGAAAGCTTCTTTCCAGATTTCGTCGGAGGATATTTCCTACTTCACCATAGCCCTCTATGGGCTTCCAAATATCACTTTCCCAATTCCACAAGAACTGTCTTAGCGAAATGCTTCTTGAGGGGAAAGCTGTAACTCTGTGAGATGATTTCACAGAACACAAAGAAGTTTCTCAGAAAGCTTCTTTCTCTTTGTTATCAGAGGATATTTCCTTTGGCCCTATAGTCTTCAAAGGGATCCGAAATATCTGTTCTCAGATTCCACAGAAATAAGCTTAGCAAAGAGATCCACGAAATACAGATGTAACTCCGTGAGTGGAAGTCACATATAACAGAGCAGTTTCTCAGAAAGCTTCTTTCCAGATTTCATCGGAGGATATTTCCTATTTCTACATAGCTCTCTATGGGCTTCCAAATATCACTTTGCCAATTCCACAAGAACTGTGTTAGCGAAAGGCTTCTTGAGGGGAAAGCTGTAACTCTGTGAGATGATTTTTCAGATCACAAAGAAGTTTCTCAGAAAGCTTCTTTCTCTTTGTTATCGGAGGATATTTCCTTTGGCCCTATAGTCTTCAAAGGGATCCGAAATATCTGTTCTCAGATTCCACAGAAATAAGGCTAGCAAAGAGATCCACGAAATACAGATGTAACTCTTTGAGATGAATTAACAGAACACTAAGCAGTTTCTCAGAAAGCTTCTTTCCAGATTTCGTCGGAGGATATTTCCTACTTCACCATAGCCCTCTATGGGCTTCCAAATATCACTTTCCCAATTCCACAAGAACTGTCTTAGCGAAAGGCTTCTTGAGGGGAAAGCTGTAACTCTGTGAGATGATTTCACAGAACACAAAGACGTTTTTCAGAAAGATTCTTTCTCTTTGTTATAGGAAGGTATTTCTTTTGGCCCTATAGTCTTCAAAGGGATCCGAAATATCTGTTCTCAGATTCAACAGAAATAAAGCTAGCAAAGAGATCCACGAAATACAGATGTAACTCTGTGAGTGGAAGTCACATATCACAGAGCAGTTTCTCAGAAAGCTTCTTTCCAGATTTCATCTAAGGATATTTCCTTTTTCACCATAGCCCTCTAGGGGCTTCCAAATATCACTTTGCCAGTTCCACAAGAACTGTCTTAGCGAAATGCTTCTTGAAGGGAAAGCGGTAACTCTGTGAGATGATTTCACAGAACATAAAGAAGTTTCTCAGAAAGCTTCTTTCTCTTTATTATGGGAGGATATTTCCTTTGGCCCTATAGTCTTCAATGGGATCCGAAATATCTGCTCTCAGATTCCACAGAAATAAGGCTAGCAATGAGATCCACGAAATACAGATGTAACTCTGTGAGTGGAAGTCACATATCACAGAGCAGTTTCTCAGAAAGCTTCTTTCCAGATTTCATCGAAGGATATTTCCTTTTTCACCATAGCCCTCTAAGGGTTTCCAAATATCACTTTGCCAATTCCACAAGAATTGTCTTAGCGAAAGGCTTCTTTAGAGGAAAGCTGTAACTCTGTGAGATGATTTCACAGAACACAAAGAAGTTTCTCAGACAGCTTCTTTCTCTTTGTTATCGGAGGATATTTCCTTTGGCCCTATAGTCTTCAAAGGGATCCGGAATATCTGTTCTCAGAATCCAAAGAAATAAGCCTAGGAAAGACATCCAAAAAATACAGATGTAACTCTGTGAGATGAATTAACAGAACACTAAGCAGTTTCTCAGAATCCTTCCTTCTAGATTTCATCGGAGGATATTTCCTTTTTCATCATAGCCCTGTATGGGCTTCCAAATATCACTTTGCCAATTCCACGACAACTGACTTAGCGAAAGGCTTCTTGAGGGGAAAGCTGTAAACCTGTGAGATGATTTCACAGAACACAAAGAAGTTTCTCAGAAAGCTTCTTTCTCTTTGTTATCGGAGGATATTTCCTTTGGCCCTATAGTCTTCTAAGGGATCCGAAATATCAGTTCTTAGATTACACAGAAATAAGGCTAGCAAAGAGATCCACGAAATACAGATGTAACTCTGTGAGATGAATTAAGAGAGCACTAAGCAGTTTCTCAGAAAGCTTCTTTCCAGATTTCATCGGAGGATATTTCCTTTTTCACCATAGCCCTCTATGGGTTTCCAAATATCACTTTGCCAATTCCACAAGAACTGTCTTAGGGAAAGGCTTCTTGAGGGGAAAGCTGCAACTCTGTGAGATGATTTCACAGAACCCAAAGAAGTTTCTCAGAAAGGTTCTTTCTCTTTGTGATGGGAGGATATTTCCATTGGCCCTATAGTCTTCAAAGGGATCCGAAATATCTGTTCTCAGATTCCACAGAAATACGGAAGCAAAGAGATCCACGAAATACAGACGTAACTCTGTGAGTGGAAGTCACATATCACAGAGCAGTTTCTCAGAAAGCTTCTTTCCAGATTTCATCGGAGGATATTTCCTTTTTCACCATAGCTCTCTAGGGGCTTCAAATATCACTTTGCCAATTCCACAAGAACTGTGTTAGCGAAAGGCTTCTTGAGGGGAAAGCTGTAACTCTGTGAGATGATTTCACAGAACACAAAGTAGTTTCTCAGAAAGCTTTTTTCTCTTTGTTATCGGAGGATATTTCCATTGGCCCTATAGTCTTGAAAGGGATCCGGAATATCTGTTCTCAGATTCCACAGAAATAAGGCTAGCAAAGAGATCCACGAAATACAGATGTAACTCTGTGAGTGGAAGTCACATATCACAGAGCAGTTTCTCAGAAAGCTTCTTTCCAGATTTCATCGGAGGATATTTCCTTTTTCACCATAGCCCTCTATGGGCTTCCAAATATCACATTGTCAATTCCACAAGAACTGTCTTAGCGAAAGGCTTCTTGAGGGGAAAGCTGTAACTCTGTGAGATGATTTCACAGAACACAAAGAAGTTTCTCAGAAAGCTTCTTTCTCTTTGTTATCGGAGGATATTTCCTTTGGCCCTATAGTCTTCAAAGGGATACGAAATATCTGTTCTCAGATTCCACAGAAATAACGCTAGCAAAGAGATCCACGAAATACAGATGTAACTCTGTGAGTGGAAGTCACCTATCACAGAGCAGTTTCTCAGAAAGCTTCTTTCCAGATTTCATCGGAGTATATTTCCTTTTTCACCATAGTACTCTATGGGCTTCCAAATATCACTTTGCCAATTCCACAAGAACTGTGTTAACGAAAGGCTTCTTGAGGGGAAAGCTGTAACCCTGTGTGATGATTTCACAGAACACAAAGAAGTTTCTCAGAAAGCTTCTTTCTCTTTGTTATCGGAGGATATTTCCTTTGGCCCTATAGCCTTCAAAGGGATCCGAAATATCTGTTCTCACATTCCACAGAAATAAGGCTAGCAAAGAGATCCAGGAAATGCAGATGTAACTCTCTGAGACGAATTAACCGAACACTAAGCAGTTTCTCAGAAAGCTTCTTTCCAGATTTCATCTGAGAATATTTCCTTTTTCACCATAGCCCTCTATGGGCTTCCAAATATCACTTTGCCAATTCCACAAGAACTGTCTTAGCGAAAGGCTTCTTGTGGGGAAAGCTGTAACTCTGTGAGATGATTTCACAGAATACAAAGAAGTTTCTCAGAAAGCTTCTTACTGTTTGTTATCGGAGGATATTTCCTTTGGCCCTATAGCCTTCAAAGGGATCCGAAATATCTTTTCTCACATTCCACAGAAATAAGGGTAGCAAAGAGATCCGCGAAATGCAGATGTAACTCTGTGAGTGGAAGTCACATATCACAGAGAAGTTTCTCAGTAAGCTTCTTTCCACATTTCATCTGAGGATATTTCCTTTTTCACCATAGCGCTCTATGAGCTTCGAAATATCACTTTGCCAATTCCTCAAGAACTGTCTTAGCGAAAGGCATCTTTAGGCGAAATGTGTAACACGGTGAGATGATTTCAAAGAACACAAAGAAGTTTCTCAGAAAGCTTCTTTCTCTTTGTTATCGCAGGATATTTCCTTTGGCCCTATAGTCTTCAAAGGGATCCGAAATATCTGTTCTCAGATTCCACAGAAATAAGGCTAGCAAAGAGATACACGAAATACAGATGTAACTCTTTGAGATGAATTAAGAGAACACTAAGCAGTTTCTCAGAAAGCTTAATTCCAGATTTCATCTGAGGATATTTCCTTTTTCACCATAGCGCTCTATGAGCTTCGAAATATCACTTTGACAATTCCACAAGAAGTGTCTTAGCGAAAGGCTTCTTGAGGGGAAAGCTGTAACTCTGTGAGATGATTTCAAAGAACACAAAGAAGTTTCTCAGAAAGCTTCTTTCTCTTTGTTATCGCAGGATATTTCCTTTGGCCCTATAGTCTTCAAAGGGATCCGAAATATCCATTCTCAGATTCCACAGAAATAAGGCTAGTAAAGAGATACACGAAATACAGATGAAACTCTATGAGGTGAATTAACAGAACACTAAGCAGTTTCTCAGAAAGCTTCTTTCCAGATTTCATCGGAGGATATTTCCTTTTTCTCCATAGCCCTCTATGGGCTTCCAAATATAACTTTGCCAATTCCACAAGAACTGTCTTAACGAAAGGCTTCTTGAGAGGAAAGCTGTAACTCTGTGAGATGATTTCACAGAACACAAAGAAGTTTCTCAGAATGCTTCTTTCTCTTTGTTATCGGAGGATACTTCCTTTGGCCCTATAGTCTTCAAAGGGATCCGAAATATCTGTTCTCAGATTCCACAGAAATAAGGCTAGCAAAGAGATCCACGAAATACAGATGTAACCCTGTGAGTGGAAGTCACATATCACAGAGCAGTTTCTCAGAAAGCTTCTTTCTCTTTGTTATCGGAGGATATTTCCTTTGGCCCTATAGTCTACAAAGGGAACCGAAATATCTGTTCTCTGATTCCACAGAAATAAGGCTAGGAAAGAGATCCACGAAATACAGATGTAACTCTGGGAGAGGAAGTCATATGTCACAGAGCAGTTTCTCAGAAAGCTTCTTTCCAGATTTCATCGGAGACTATTTCCATTTTCACCATAGCCCTCTATGGGCTTCCAAATATCACTTTGCCAATTCCACAAGAATTGTCTTAGCGAAAGGCTTCTTGAGGGGAAAGCTGTAACTCTTTGATATGATTTCACAGAACACAAAGAAGTTTCTCAGAAAGCTTCTTTCTCTTTGTTATCAGAGGGTATTACCTTTGGCCCTATAGTCTTCAAAGGGATCCGAAATATCTCTTCTCAGATTCCACAGAAATAAGGCTAGCAAAGAGATCCAGGAAATACAGATGTAACACTGTGAGATGAATTAACAGAACACTAAGCTGTTCTCGTAAATCATCTTTCCAGATTTCTTCTTAGAATATTTCCTTTTTCACCATAGCCCTCTATTGGCTACCAAATATCACTTTGCCAATTCCACAAGAACGGTCTTAGCGAAAGGCTTCTTGAGGGGAAAGCTGTAACTCTGTGAGATGATTTCACAGAACACAAAGAAGTTTCTCAGAAAGCTTCTTTCTCTTTGTTATCGGAGGATATTTAATTTGGCCCTATAGTCTTGAAAGGAATCCGGAATATCTGTTCTCAGACTCCACAGATATAAGGCTAGCAGAGATACACGAAATACAGATGTAACTCTGTGAGTCGAAGTCACATATCACAGAGCAGCTTCTCAGAAAGCTTCTTTCCAGATTTCATCGGAGGATATTTCCTTTTTCACCAAAGCCCTCTATGGGCTTCCAAATATCACTTTGCCAATTCCTCAAAAACTGTCTTAGCGAAAGGCTTCTTGAGGGGAAAGCTGTAACTCTCTGAGATGATTTCACAGAACACAAAGAAGTTTCTCAGAAAGCTTCTTTCTCTTTGTTATCGGAGGATATTTCCTTTGGCCCTATACTCTTCAAAGGAATCCGGAATATCTGTTCTCAGATTCCACAGAAATAAGGCTAGCATAGATACACGAAATACAGATGTAACTCTGTGAGTCGAAGTCACATATCACAGAGAAGCTTCTCAGAAAACTTCTTTCCAGATTTCATCGGAGGATATTTCCTTTTTCACCATAGCCCTCTATGGGCTTCCAAATATCACTTTTGCAATTCCACAAGAACTGTCTTAGCGAAAGGCTTCTTGAGGGGAAAGCTGTAACTCTGTGAGAAGATTTCACAGAACACAAAGACGTTTCTCAGAAAGCTTCTTTCCCTTTGTTATCGGAGGATATTTCCTTTGGCCCTATATTCTTCAAAGGGATCCGAAATATCTGTTCTCTGATTCCACAGAAATAAGGCTAGCAAAGAGAACCACGAAATACAGATGTAACTCTGTGAGTGGAAGTGACATAACACAGAGCAGTTTCTCAGAATGCTTCTTTCCAGATTTCGTCGGAGGATATTTCCTTTTTCACCATAGCCCTCTATGGGCTTCCAAATATCACTTTGCCAATTCCACAAGAACTGTCTTAGCGAAAGGCTTCCTGAGGGGAAAGCTGTATCTCTGTGAGATGATTTCACAGAACACAAAGAAGTTTCTCAGAAAGCTTCTTTCTCTTTGTTATCGGAGGATATTTCCTTTGGCCCTATAGTCTTCAAAGGGATCCGAAATATCTGTTCTCAGATTAAACAGAAATAAGGCTAGCAAAGAGATCCACGAAATACAGATGTACCTCCATGAGATGAATTAACAGAACACTAAGCAGTTCCTCAGAAAGCTTCTTTCCAGATTTCATCGGAGGATATTTCCTTTTTCACCATAGCCCTCTATGGTCTTCCAAATATCACTTTGCCAATTCCACAAGAACTGCCTTAGCGAAAGACTTCTTGAGGGGAAAGCTGTAACTCTGTGAGATGATTTCACACAACACTAAGAAGTTTCTCAGAAAGCTTCTTTCTCTTTGTTATCGGAGAATATTTCCTTTGGCCCTATAGTCTTCAAAGGGATCCTAAATATCTGTTCTCAGATTCCACAGAAATAAGGCTAAAAGAGATCCACGAAATGCAGATGTAACTCTTTGAGTGGAAGTGACATATCATAGAGGAGTTTCTCAGAAAGCTTCTTTCCAGATTTCATCGGAGGATATTTCCTTTTTCACTATAACCCTCTATGGGCTTCCAAATATCACTTTGCCAATTCCACACGAACTGTCTTAGCTAAAGGCTTCTTGAGCTGAAAGCTGTAACTCTGTGAGATGATTTCACAGAACACAAAGAAGTTTCTCAGAAAGCTTCTTTCTCTTTGTTATCGGAGGATATTTCCTTTGGCCTTATAGTCTAAAAAGGGATCCGAAATATCTGTTCTCAGATTTCACAGAAATAAGGCTAGCAAAGAGATCCACGAAATACAGATGTAACTCTGGGAGTGGAGTCACATATCACAGAGCAGTTTCTCAGAAAGCTTCTTTCCATATTTCATCGGAGGATAATTCCTTTTTCACCATAGCCCTCTTTGGGCTTCCAAACATCACTTTGACAATTCCACAAGAACTGTGTTAGCGAAAGGTTTCTTGAGGGAAAAGCTGTAACTCTGTGAGATGATTTCACAGAACACAAAGAAGTTTCTCAGAAAGCTTCTTTCTCTTTATTATCGGAGGATATTTCCTTTGGCCCTATAGTCTTCAAAGGGATCCGAAATATCTCTACTCAGATTCCAAAGAAATAAGGCTAGCAAAGAGATCCACGAAATACAGATGTAACTCTGTGAGTGGAACACACATATCACAGAGCAGTTTCTCAGAAAGCTTCATTCCAGATTTCATCTGAGGATATTTCCTTTTTCATCGTAGCCCTCTATGGGCTTCCAAATATCACTTTGCCAATTCCACAAGAACTGTCTTAGCGAAAGGCTTCTTGAGGTAAAAACAGTAACTCTGTGAGATGATTTCACAGAACACAAAGAAGTTTCTCAGAAAGCTTCTTACTCTTTGTTATTGGAGGATATTTCCTTTGGCCCTACAGTCTTCAAAGGGATCCGAAATATCTCTTCTCAGATTCCACAGTAATATGGCTAGCAAAGAGATTCACGAAATACAGATGTAACTCTGTGAGGTGAATTAACAGAACACTAAGCAGTTTCTCAGAAAGCTTCTTTCCAGATTTCATCTGATGATATTTCCTTTTTCACCATAGCCCTCTAAGTGCTTCCAAATATCACTTTGCCAATTCCACAAGAACTGTCTTAGCGAAAGGCTTCTTGAGGGGAAAGCTGTAACTCTGTGAGAAGATTTCACAAAACACAAAAAAGTTTCTCAGAAAGCTTCTTTCTCTTTGTTACCGGAGGATATTTCCTTTGGTCCTATAGTCTTCAAAGGCATCCGAAATATCTGTTCTCAGATTCCACAGAAATAAGGCTAGCAAAGAGATCGACGAAATACAGATGTAACTCGGAGGGTGGAATTCACATATCACAGAGCAGTTTCTCAGAAAGCTTCTTACCAGATTTCATCTGAGGATATTTCCTTTTTCACCGTAGCCCTCTATGGGCTTCCAAATATCACTTTGCCAATTCCACAAGAACTGTCGTAGCGAAAGACTTCTTGAGGGGAAAGATGTAACTCTGTGAGATGATTTCACAGAACACAAAGAAGTTTCTCAGAAAGCTTCTTTCTCTTTGTTATGGGAGGATATTTCCTTTGGCCCTATAGTCTTCGAAGTGATCCGAAATATCGGTTCTCAAATTCCACAGAAATAAGGGTAGCAAAGAGATCCACGAAATACAGATGTAACTCTGTGCGTGGAAGTCACATATCACAGAGCAATTTCTCAGAAAGCTTCTTTCCAGATTTCATCAGAGGATATTTCCTTTTTCACCATAGCGCTCTATGAGCTTCCAAATATCACTATGCCAATTCCACAAGAACTGTCTTAGCGAAAGGCTTTTGAGGGCAAAGCTGTAACTCTGTGAGATGATTTCAAAGAACACAAAGAAGTTTCTCAGAAAGTTTCTTTCCCGTTGTTATCGGAGGATATTTCCTTTGGCCCTATAGTCCTCAAGGGATCCGAAATATCTGTTCTCAGATACCACAGAAATAAGGCTAGGAAAGAGGTCCACGAAATACAGATGTAACTCTATGAGATGAATTAACAGAACACTAAGCAGTTTCTCAGAAACCTTCTTTCCAGATTTCATCGTAGGATATTTCCTTTTTCACCATAGCTCTCTACGGGTTTCCAAATATCACTTTACCAATTCCACAATAACTGTCTTAGCGAAAGGCTTCTTGAGGTTAAAACTGTAACTCTGTGAGATGATTTCACAGAACAAAGTAGTTTCTCAGAAAGCTTCTTTCTCTTTGTTATCGGAGGATATTTCCTTTGACCCTATAGTCTTCAAAGGGATCCGGAATATCTGTTCTCAGATTCCACAGATATAAGGCTAGCAAAGAGATCCACGAAATACAGATGAAACTCTGTGAGTGGCAGTCTCATATCACAGAGAAGTTTCTCAGAGAGCTTCTTGCCAGATTTCATCTGCGGATATTTCCTTTTTCACCATAGCCCTCTATGGGCTTCCAAATATCACTTTCCCAATTCCACAAGAACTGTCTTAGCGAATGGCTTCCTGAGGGGAAAGCTGTATCTATGTGAGATGATTTCACAGAACACAAAGAAGTTTCTCAGAAAGCTTCTTTCTCTTTGTTATCAGAGGATATTTCCTTTGTCCCTAACGTCTTCAAAGGGATCCGAAATATCTGTTCTCAGATTCCACAGAAATAAGGCTAGCAAAGAGATCCACGAAATACAGATGAAACTCTGTGAGTGGAAGTCTCATATCACAGAGCAGTTTCTCAGAAAGCTTCTTACCAGATTTCACCTGCGGATATTTCCTTTTTCACCATAGCCCTCTATGGGCTTCCAAATATCACTTTGCCAATTCCACAAGAACTGTCTTAGGAAAAGGCTTCTTGAGTTAAAAGCAGTAACTCTGTGTGATTATTTCACAGAACACAAAGTAGTTTCTCAGAAAGCTTCTTTCTCTTTGTTATCGGAGGATATTTCCTTTGGCCCTATAGTCTTCAAAGGGATCCGAAATATCTGTTCTCAGATTCCACAGAAATAAGGCTAGCAAAGAGATCCACGAAATACAGATGTACATCTATGAGATGAATTAACTGAAAACTAAGCAGTTTCTCAGAAAGCTGCTTTCCAGATTTCATCGGAGGATATTTCCTTTTTCTCCATAGCCCCCTATGGGCTTCCAAATATAACTTTGCCAATTCCACAAGAACTGTCTTAACGAAAGGCTGTTGAGGGGAAAGCTGTAACTCTGTGAGATGATTTCACAGAACACAAAGAAGTTTCTCAGAATGCTTCTTTCTCTTTGTTATCGGAGGATACTTCCTTTGGCCCTATAGTCTTCAAAGGGATCCGAAATATCTGTTCTCAGATTCCACAGAAATAAGGCTAGCAAAGAGATCCACGAAATACAGATGTAACCCTGTGAGTGGAAGTCACATATCACAGAGCAGCTTCTCAGAAAGCTTCTTTCTCTTTGTTATCGGAGGATATTTCCTTTGGCCCTATAGTCTTCAAAGGAATCCGGAATATCTGTTCTCAGATTCCACAGAAATAAGGCTAGCAGAGATCCACGAAATACAGATGTACCTCTATGAGATGAATTAACAGAACACTAAGCAGTTCCTCAGAAAGCTTCTTTCCAGATTTCATCGGAGGATATTTCCTTTTTCACCATAGCCCTCTATGGTCTTCCAAATATCACTTTGCCAATTCCACAAGAACTGCCTTAGCGAAAGACTTCTTGAGAGGAAAGCTGTAACTCGGTGAGATGATTTCACAGAACACTAAGAAGTTTCTCAGAAAGCTTCTTTCTCTTTGTTATCGGAGAATATTTCCTTTGGCCCTATAGTCTTCAAAGGGATCCTAAATATCTCTTCTCAGATTCCACAGAAATAAGGCTAAAAGAGATCCACGAAATGCAGATGTAACTCTTTGAGTGGAAGTGACATATCATAGAGCAGTTTCTCAGAAAGCTTCTTTCCAGATTTCATCGGAGGATATTTCCTTTTTCACTATAACCCTCTATGGGCTTCCAAATATCACTTTGCCAATTCCACACGAACTGTCTTAGCTAAAGGCTTCTTGAGCTGAAAGCTGTAACTCTGTGAGATGATTTCACAGAACACAAAGAAGTTTCTCAGAAAGCTTCTTTCTCTTTGTTATCGCAGGATATTTCCTTTGGCCTTATAGTCTAAAAAGGGATCCGAAATATCTGTTCTCAGATTCCACAGAAATAAGGCTAGCAAAGAGATCCAGGAAATACAGATGTAACACTGTGAGATGAATTAACAGAACACTAAGCTGTTCTCGTAAATCATCTTTCCAGATTTCTTCTTAGAATATTTCCTTTTTCACCATAGCCCTCTCTTGGCTACCAAATATCACTTTGCCAATTCCACAAGAACGGTCTTAGCGAAAGGCTTCTTGAGGGGAAAGCTGTAACTCTGTGAGATGATTTCACAGAACACAAAGAAGTTTCTCAGAAAGCTTCTTTCTCTTTGTTAACGGAGCATATTTCCTTTGGCCCTATAGTCTTGAAAGGAATCCGGAATATCTGTTCTCATATTCCACAGATATAAGGCTAGCAGAGATACACGAAATACAGATGTAACTCTGTGAGTCGAAGTCACATATCACAGAGCAGCTTCTCAGAAAGCTTCTTTACAGATTTCATCGGAGGATATTTCCTTTTTCACCATAGCCCTCTATGGGCTTCCAAATATCACTTTGCCAATTCCACAAGAACTGTCTTAGCGATTGGCTTCTTGAGGGGACAGCTGTATCTCTGTGAGATGATTTCACAGAACACAAAGAAGTTTCTCAGAAAGTTTCTTTCTCTTTGTTATCGGAGGATATTTCCTTTGGCCTTATAGTCTAAAAAGGGATCCGAAATATCTGTTCTCAGATTTCACAGAAATAAGGCTAGCAAAGAGATCCATGAAATACAGATGTAACTCTGAGAGTGGAGTCACATATCACAGAGCAGTTTCTCAGAAAGCTTCTTTCCAGATTTCATCGGAGGATAATTCCTTTTTCACCATAGCCCTCTTTGGGCTTCCAAATATCACTTTGCCAATTCCTCAAGAACTGTGTTAGCGAAACGCTTCTTGAGGGGAAAGCTGTAACTCTGTGAGATCATTTCACAGAACACAAAGGAGTTTCTCAGAAAGCTTTTTTCTCTTTATTATCGGAGGATATTTCCTTTGGCCCTATAGTCTTCAAAGGGATCCGAAATATCTCTACTCAGATTCCAAAGAAATCAGGCTAGCAAAGAGATCCACGAAATACAGATGTAACTCTGTTAGTGGAACACAAATATCACAGAGCAGTTTTTCAGAAAGCTTCATTCCAGATTTCATCTGAGGATATTTCCTTTTTCACCGTAGCCCTCTATGGGCTTCCAAATATCACTTTGCCATTTCCACAAGAACTGTCTTAGCGAAGGTCTTCTTGAGGTAAAAACAGTAACTCTGTGAGATGATTTCACAGAACACAAAGAAGTTTCTCCGAAAGCTTCTTACTCTTTGTTATCGGAGGATATTTCCTTTGGCCCTATAGTCTTCAAAGGGATCCGAAATATCTGTTCTCAGATTCCACAGAAATATGGCTAGCAAAGAGATTCACGAAATACAGATGTAACTCTGTGAGATGAATTAACAGAACACTAAGCAGTTTCTCAGAAACCTTCTTTCCAGATTTCATCTGACGATATTTCCTTTTTCACCGTAGCCCTCTAAGTGCTTCCAAATATCACTTTGCCAATTCCACAAGAACTGTCTTAGCGAAAGGCTTCTTGAGGGGAAAGCTGTAACTCTGTGAGATGATTTCACAGAACACAAAGATGTTTCTAAGAAATCTTCTTTCTCTTTGTTATCGGAGGATATTTCATTTGGCCCTATAGTCTTCAAAGGGATCCGAAATATCTGTTCTCTGATTCCACAGAAATAAGGCTAGCAAAGAGATCCACGAAATACAGATGTAACTCTGTGAGTGGAAATCACATATCACAGAACAGTTTCTCAGAAAGCTTGTTCCAGATTTCATCGGAGGATATTTCCTTTTTCACCATAGCCCTCTAAGGGCTTCCAAATATCTCTTTCCCAATTCCACAAGAACTGTCTTAGGGAAAGGATTCTTGAGGAGAAAGCTGTAACTCTGTGAGATGATTTCACAGAACACAAAGATGATTCTCAGAAAGCTTCTTTCTCTTTGTTATCGGAGGATATTTCCTTTGGCCTTATAGTCTAAAAAGGGATCCGAAATATCTGTTCTCAGATTTCACAGAAATAAGGCTAGCAAAGAGATCCACGAAATACAGATGTAACTCTGTGAGTCGAAGTCACATATCACAGAGAAGCTTCTCAGAAAACTTCTTTCCAGATTTCATCGGAGGATATTTCCTTTTTCACCATAGCCCTCTATGGGCTTCCAAATATCACTTTTGCAATTCCACAAGAACTGTATTAGCGAAAGGCTTCTTGAGGGGAAAGCTGTAACTCTGTGAGAAGATTTCACAGAACACAAAGACGTTTCTCAGAAAGCTTCTTTCCCTTTGTTATCGGAGGATATTTCCTTTGGCCCTATATTCTTCAAAGGGATCCGAAATATCTGTTCTCTGATTCCACAGAAATAAGGCTAGCAAAGAGAACCACGAAATACAGATGTAACTCTGTGAGTGGAAGTGACATAACACAGAGCAGTTTCTCAGAATGCTTCTTTCCAGATTTCATCGGAGGATATTTCCTTTTTCACCATAGCCCTCTAGGGGCTTCCAAATATCACTTTGCCAATTCCACAAGAACTGTCTTAGCGAAAGGCTTCCTGAGGGGAAAGCTGTATCTCTGTGAGATGATTTCACAGAACACAAAGAAGTTTCTCAGAAAGCTTCTTTCTCTTTGTTATCGGAGGATATTTCCTTTGGCCCTATTGTCTTCAAAGGGATCCGAAATATCTGTTCTCAGATTAAACAGAAATAAGGCTAGCAAAGAGATCCACGAAATACAGATGTACCTCCATGAGATGAATTAACAGAACACTAAGCAGTTCCTCAGAAAGCTTCTTTCCAGATTTCATCGGAGGATATTTCCTTTTTCACCATAGCCCTCTATGGTCTTCCAAATATCACTTTGCCAATTCCACAAGAACTGCCTTAGCGAAAGACTTCTTGAGGGGAAAGCTATACTCTGTGAGATGATTTCACACAACACTAAGAAGTTTCTCAGAAAGCTTCTTTCTCTTTGTTATCGGAGAATATTTCCTTTGGCCCTATAGTCTTCAAAGGGATCCTAAATATCTGTTCTCAGATTCCACAGAAATAAGGCTAAAAGAGATCCACGAAATGCAGATGTAACTCTTTGAGTGGAAGTGACATATCATAGAGGAGTTTCTCAGAAAGCTTCTTTCCAGATTTCATCGGAGGATATTTCCTTTTTCACTATAACCCTCTATGGGCTTCCAAATATCACTTTGCCAATTCCACACGAACTGTCTTAGCTAAAGGCTTCTTGAGCTGAAAGCTGTAACTCTGTGAGATGATTTCACAGAACACAAAGAAGTTTCTCAGAAAGCTTCTTTCTCTTTGTTATCGGAGGATATTTCCTTTGGCCTTATAGTCTAAAAAGGGATCCGAAATATCTGTTCTCAGATTTCACAGAAATAAGGCTAGCAAAGAGATCCACGAAATACAGATGTAACTCTGGGAGTGGAGTCACATATCACAGAGCAGTTTCTCAGAAAGCTTCTTTCCATATTTCATCGGAGGATAATTCCTTTTTCACCATAGCCCTCTTTGGGCTTCCAAACATCACTTTGACAATTCCACAAGAACTGTGTTAGCAAAAGGTTTCTTGAGGGAAAAGCTGTAACTCTGTGAGATGATTTCACAGAACACAAAGAAGTTTCTCAGAAAGCTTCTTTCTCTTTATTATCGGAGGATATTTCCTTTGGCCCTATAGTCTTCAAAGGGATCCGAAATATCTCTACTCAGATTCCAAAGAAATAAGGCTAGCAAAGAGATCCACGAAATACAGATGTAACTCTGTGAGTGGAACACACATATCACAGAGCAGTTTCTCAGAAAGCTTCATTCCAGATTTCATCTGAGGATATTTCCTTTTTCATCGTAGCCCTCTATGGGCTTCCAAATATCACTTTGCCAATTCCACAAGAACTGTCTTAGCGAAAGGCTTCTTGAGGTAAAAACAGTAACTCTGTGAGATGATTTCACAGAACACAAAGAAGTTTCTCAGAAAGCTTCTTACTCTTTGTTATTGGAGGATATTTCCTTTGGCCCTACAGTCTTCAAAGGGATCCGAAATATCTCTTCTCAGATTCCACAGTAATATGGCTAGCAAAGAGATTCACGAAATACAGATGTAACTCTGTGAGGTGAATTAACAGAACACTAAGCAGTTTCTCAGAAAGCTTCTTTCCAGATTTCATCTGAGGATATTTCCTTTTTCACCATAGCCCTCTAAGTGCTTCCAAATATCACTTTGCCAATTCCACAAGAACTGTCTTAGCGAAAGGCTTCTTGAGGGGAAAGCTGTAACTCTGTGAGATGATTTCACAAAACACAAAAAAGTTTCTCAGAAAGCTTCTTTCTCTTTGTTACCGGAGGATATTTCCTTTGGTCCTATAGTCTTCAAAGGCATCCGAAATATCTGTTCTCAGATTCCACAGAAATAAGGCTAGCAAAGAGATCGACGAAATACAGATGTAACTCGGAGGGTGGAATTCACATATCACAGAGCAGTTTCTCAGAAAGCTTCTTACCAGATTTCATCTGAGGATATTTCCTTTTTCACCGTAGCCCTCTATGGGCTTCCAAATATCACTTTGCCAATTCCACAAGAACTGTCGTAGCGAAAGACTTCTTGAGGGGAAAGATGTAACTCTGTGAGATGATTTCACAGAACACAAAGAAGTTTCTCAGAAAGCTTCTTTCTCTTTGTTATGGGAGGATATTTCCTTTGGCCCTATAGTCTTCGAAGTGATCCGAAATATCGGTTCTCAAATTCCACAGAAATAAGGGTAGCAAAGAGATCCACGAAATACAGATGTAACTCTGTGCGTGGAAGTCACATATCACAGAGCAATTTCTCAGAAAGCTTCTTTCCAGATTTCATCAGAGGATATTTCCTTTTTCACCATAGCGCTCTATGAGCTTCCAAATATCACTATGCCAATTCCACAAGAACTGTCTTAGCGAAAGGCTTTTGAGGGCAAAGCTGTAACTCTGTGAGATGATTTCAAAGAACACAAAGAAGTTTCTCAGAAAGTTTCTTTCCCGTTGTTATCGGAGGATATTTCCTTTGGCCCTATAGTCCTCAAGGGATCCGAAATATCTGTTCTCAGATACCACAGAAATAAGGCTAGGAAAGAGGTCCACGAAATACAGATGTAACTCTATGAGATGAATTAACAGAACACTAAGCAGTTTCTCAGAAACCTTCTTTCCAGATTTCATCGTAGGATATTTCCTTTTTCACCATAGCCCTCTACGGGTTTCCAAATATCACTTTACCAATTCCACAAGAACTGTCTTAGCGAAAGGCTTCTTGAGGTTAAAACTGTAACTCTGTGAGATGATTTCACAGAACAAAGTAGTTTCTCAGAAAGCTTCTTTCTCTTTGTTATCGGAGGATATTTCCTTTGACCCTATAGTCTTCAAAGGGATCCGGAATATCTGTTCTGAGATTCCACAGATATAAGGCTAGCAAAGAGATCCACGAAATACAGATGAAACTCTGTGAGTGGCAGTCTCATATCACAGAGAAGTTTCTCAGAGAGCTTCTTGCCAGATTTCATCTGCGGATATTTCCTTTTTCACCATAGCCCTCTATGGGCTTCCAAATATCACTTTCCCAATTCCACAAGAACTGTCTTAGCGAATGGCTTCCTGAGGGGAAAGCTGTATCTATGTGAGATGATTTCACAGAACACAAAGAAGTTTCTCAGAAAGCTTCTTTCTCTTTGTTATCAGAGGATATTTCCTTTGTCCCTAACGTCTTCAAAGGGATCCGAAATATCTGTTCTCAGATTCCACAGAAATAAGGCTAGCAAAGAGATCCACGAAATACAGATGAAACTCTGTGAGTGGAAGTCTCATATCACAGAGCAGTTTCTCAGAAAGCTTCTTACCAGATTTCACCTGCGGATATTTCCTTTTTCACCATAGCCCTCTATGGGCTTCCAAATATCACTTTGCCAATTCCACAAGAACTGTCTTAGGAAAAGGCTTCTTGAGTTAAAAGCAGTAACTCTGTGTGATTATTTCACAGAACACAAAGTAGTTTCTCAGAAAGCTTCTTTCTCTTTGTTATCGGAGGATATTTCCTTTGGCCCTGTAGTCTTCAAAGGGATCCGAAATATCTGTTCTCAGATTCCACAGAAATAAGGCTAGCAAAGAGATCCACGAAATACAGATGTACATCTATGAGATGAATTAACTGAAAACTAAGCAGTTTCTCAGAAAGCTGCTTTCCAGATTTCATCGGAGGATATTTCCTTTTTCTCCATAGCCCCCTATGGGCTTCCAAATATAACTTTGCCAATTCCACAAGAACTGTCTTAACGAAAGGCTTTTGAGGGGAAAGCTGTAACTCTGTGAGATGATTTCACAGAACACAAAGAAGTTTCTCAGAATGCTTCTTTCTCTTTGTTATCGGAGGATACTTCCTTTGGCCCTATAGTCTTCAAAGGGATCCGAAATATCTGTTCTCAGATTCCACAGAAATAAGGCTAGCAAAGAGATCCACGAAATACAGATGTAACCCTGTGAGTGGAAGTCACATATCACAGAGCAGCTTCTCAGAAAGCTTCTTTCTCTTTGTTATCGGAGGATATTTCCTTTGGCCCTATAGTCTTCAAAGGAATCCGGAATATCTGTTCTCAGATTCCACAGAAATAAGGCTAGCAGAGATCCACGAAATACAGATGTACCTCTATGAGATGAATTAACAGAACACTAAGCAGTTCCTCAGAAAGCTTCTTTCCAGATTTCATCGGAGGATATTTCCTTTTTCACCATAGCCCTCTATGGTCTTCCAAATATCACTTTGCCAATTCCACAAGAACTGCCTTAGCGAAAGACTTCTTGAGAGGAAAGCTGTAACTCGGTGAGATGATTTCACAGAACACTAAGAAGTTTCTCAGAAAGCTTCTTTCTATTTGTTATCGGAGAATATTTCCTTTGGCCCTATAGTCTTCAAAGGGATCCGAAATATCTCTTCTCAGATTCCACAGAAATAAGGCTAAAAGAGATCCACGAAATGCAGATGTAACTCTTTGAGTGGAAGTGACATATCATAGAGCAGTTTCTCAGAAAGCTTCTTTCCAGATTTCATCGGAGGATATTTCCTTTTTCACTATAACCCTCTATGGGCTTCCAAATATCACTTTGCCAATTCCACACGAACTGTCTTAGCTAAAGGCTTCTTGAGCTGAAAGCTGTAACTCTGTGAGATGATTTCACAGAACAGAAAGAAGTTTCTCAGAAAGCTTCTTTCTCTTTGTTATCGCAGGATATTTCCTTTGGCCTTATAGTCTAAAAAGGGATCCGAAATATATGTTCTCAGATTCCACAGAAATAAGGCTAGCAAAGAGATCCAGGAAATACAGATGTAACACTGTGAGATGAATTAACAGAACACTAAGCTGTTCTCGTAAATCATCTTTCCAGATTTCTTCTTAGAATATTTCCTTTTTCACCATAGCCCTCTCTTGGCTACCAAATATCACTTTGCCAATTCCACAAGAACGGTCTTAGCGAAAGGCTTCTTGAGGGGAAAGCTGTAACTCTGTGAGATGATTTCACAGAACACAAAGAAGTTTCTCAGAAAGCTTCTTTCTCTTTGTTAACGGAGCATATTTCCTTTGGCCCTATAGTCTTGAAAGGAATCCGGAATATCTGTTCTCAGATTCCACAGATATAAGGCTAGCAGAGATACACGAAATACAGATGTAACTCTGTGAGTCGAAGTCACATATCACAGAGCAGCTTCTCAGAAAGCTTCTTTCCAGATTTCATCGGAGGATATTTCCTTTTTCACCATAGCCCTCTATGGGCTTCCAAATATCACTTTGCCAATTCCACAAGAACTGTCTTAGCGATTGGCTTCTTGAGGGGACAGCTGTATCTCTGTGAGATGATTTCACAGAACACAAAGAAGTTTCTCAGAAAGTTTCTTTCTCTTTGTTATCGGAGGATATTTCCTTTGGCCTTATAGTCTAAAAAGGGATCCGAAATATCTGTTCTCAGATTTCACAGAAATAAGGCTAGCAAAGAGATCCATGAAATACAGATGTAACTCTGAGAGTGGAGTCACATATCACAGAGCAGTTTCTCAGAAAGCTTCTTTCCAGATTTCATCGGAGGATAATTCCTTTTTCACCATAGCCCTCTTTGGGCTTCCAAATATCACTTTGCCAATTCCTCAAGAACTGTGTTAGCGAAACGCTTCTTGAGGGGAAAGCTGTAACTCTGTGAGATCATTTCACAGAACACAAAGGAGTTTCTCAGAAAGCTTTTTTCTCTTTATTATCGGAGGATATTTCCTTTGGCCCTATAGTCTTCAAAGGGATCCGAAATATCTCTACTCAGATTCCAAAGAAATAAGGCTACAAAGAGATCCACGAAATACAGATGTAACTCTGTTAGTGGAACACAAATATCACAGAGCAGTTTTTCAGAAAGCTTCATTCCAGATTTCATCTGAGGATATTTCCTTTTTCACCGTAGCCCTCTATGGGCTTCCAAATATCACTTTGCCATTTCCACAAGAACTGTCTTAGCGAAGGTCTTCTTGAGGTAAAAACAGTAACTCTGTGAGATGATTTCACAGAACACAAAGAAGTTTCTCCGAAAGCTTCTTACTCTTTGTTATCGGAGGATATTTCCTTTGGCCCTATAGTCTTCAAAGGGATCCGAAATATCTGTTCTCAGATTCCACAGAAATATGGCTAGCAAAGAGATTCACGAAATACAGATGTAACTCTGTGAGATGAATTAACAGAACACTAAGCAGTTTCTCAGAAACCTTCTTTCCAGATTTCATCTGACGATATTTCCTTTTTCACCGTAGCCCTCTAAGTGCTTCCAAATATCACTTTGCCAATTCCACAAGAACTGTCTTAGCGAAAGCCTTCTTGAGGGGAAAGCTGTAACTCTGTGAGATGATTTCACAGAACACAAAGATGTTTCTCAGAAATCTTCTTTCTCTTTGTTATCGGAGGATATTTCATTTGGCCCTATAGTCTTCAAAGGGATCCGAAATATCTGTTCTCTGATTCCACAGAAATAAGGCTAGCAAAGAGATCCACGAAATACAGATGTAACTCTGTGAGTGGAAATCACATATCACAGAACAGTTTCTCAGAAAGCTTGTTCCAGATTTCATCGGAGGATATTTCCTTTTTCACCATAGCCCTCTAAGGGCTTCCAAATATCTCTTTCCCAATTCCACAAGAACTGTCTTTGGGAAAGGATTCTTGAGGAGAAAGCTGTAACTCTGTGAGATGATTTCACAGAACACAAAGAAGTTTCTCAGAAAGCTTCTTAGTCTTTGTTATCGGAGGATATTTCCTTTGGCCCTATAGTCTTCAAAGGGATCCGAAATATCTGTTCTCAGATTCCACAGAAATAAGGCTAGGAAAGTGATCGATGAAATACAGATGTAACTCGGAGGGTGGAATTCACATATCACAGAGCTGTTTCTCAGAAAGCTTCTTACCAGATTTCATCTGAGGATATTTCCTTTTTCACCGTAGCCCTCTATGGGCTTCCAAATATCACTTTGCCAATTCCACAAGAACTGTCGTAGGGAGAGACTTCTTGAGGGGAAAGCTGTAACTCTGTCAGATGATTTCACAGAACACAAAGAAGTTTCTCAGAAAGCTTCTTTCTCTTTGTTATGGGAGGATATTTCCTTTGGCCCTACAGTCTTCAAAGGTATCCGAAATATCTCTTCTCAAATTCCACAGAAATAAGGGTAGCAAAGAGATCCACGAAATACAGATGTAACTCTGTGCGTGGAAGTCACATATCACAGAGCAGTTTCTCAGAAAGCTTCTTTCCAGATTTCATCGGAGGATATTTCCTTTTTCACCATAGCGCTCTATGAGCTTCCAAATATCACTTTGCCAATTCCACAAGAACTGTCTTAGCGAAAGGCTTCTTGAGGGGAAAGCTGTAACTCTGTGAGATGATTTCAAAGAACACAAAGAAGTTTCTCAGAAAGCTTCTTTCCCTTTGTTATCGGAGAATATTTCCTTTGGCCCTATAGTCTTCAAGGGATCCGAAATATCTGTTCTCAGATACCACAGAAATAAGGCTAGGAAAAAGATCCACGAAATACAGATGTAACTCTATGAGACGAATTAACAGAACACTAAGCAGTTTCTCAGAAACCTTCTTTCCAGATTTCATCGTAGGATATTTCCTTTTTCACCATAGCCCTCTACGGGTTTCCAAATATCACTTTACCAATTCCACAAGAACTGTCTTAGCGAAAGGCTTCTTGAGGTTAAAGCTGTAACTCTGTGAGATGATTTCACAGAACAAAGTAGTTTCTCAGAAAGCTTCTTTCTCTTTGTTATCGGAGGATATTTCCTTTGGCCCTATAGTCTTCAAAGGGATCCGGAATATCTGTTCTCAGATTCCACAGATATAAGGCTAGCAAAGAGACACACGAAATACAGATGAAACTCTGTGAGTGGAAGTCTCATATCACAGAGCAGTTTCTCAGAAAGCTTCTTACCAGATTTCATCTGCGGATATTTCCTTTTTCACCATAGTCCTCTATGGGCTTCCAAATATCACTTTGCCAATTCCACAAGAACTGTCTTAGCGAATGGCTTCCTGAGGGGAAAGCTGTATCTCTGTGAGATCATTTCACAGAACACAAAGAGGTTTCTCAGAAAGCTTCTTTCTCTTTGTTATCAGAGGATATTTCCTTTGGCCCTATAGTCTTCAAAGGGAACTGAAATATCTGATCTCAGATTCCACAGAAATAAGGCTAGCAAAGAGATCCACGAAATACAGTTGTACCTCTATGAGATGAATTAACAGAACACTAAGCAGTTCCTCAGAAAGCTTCTTTCCAGATTTCATCGGAGGATATTTCCTTTTTCACCATAGCCCTCTATGGTCTTCCAAATATCACTTTGCCAATTCCAAAGAACTGCCTTAGCGAAAGACTTCTTGAGGGGAAAGCTGTAACTCTGTGAGATGATTTCACAGAACACTAAGAAGTTTCTCAGAAAGCTTCTTTCTCTTTGTTATCGGAGATTATTTCCTTTGGCCCTATAGTCTTCAAAGGGATACTAAATATCTGTTCTCAGATTCCACAGAAATAAGGCTAAAAGAGATCCACGAAATGCAGATGTAACTCTTTGAGTGGAAGTCACATATCACAGAGCAGTTTCTCAGAAAGCTTCTTTCCAGATTTCATCGGAGGATATTTCCTTTTTCACCATAGCGCTCTATGAGCTTCCAAATATCCCTTTGCCAATTCCACAAGAACTGTCTTAGCGAAAGGCTTCTTGAGGGGAAAGCTGTAACTCTGTGAGATGATTTCAAAGAAAACAAAGAAGTTTCTCAGAAAGCTTCCTTCCCTTTGTTTTCGGAGGATATTTCCTTTGGCCCTATAGTCTTCAAGGGATCCGAAATATCTGTTCTCAGATACCACAGAAATAAGGCTAGGAAAGTGATCCACGAAATACAGATGTAACTCTATTAGATGAATTAACAGAACACTAAGCAGTTTCTCAGAAACCTTCTTTCCAGATTTCATCGGAGGATATTTCCTTTTTCACCATAGCCCTCTACGGGTTTCCAAATATCACTTTACCAATTCCACAAGAACTGTCTTAGCGAAAGGCTTCTTGAGGTTAAAGCTGTAACTCTCTGAGATGATTTCACAGAACACAAAGTAGTTTCTCAGAAAGCTTCTTTCTCTTTGTTATCGGAGGATATTTCCTTTGGCCCTATAGTCTTCAAAGGGATCCGGAATATCTGTTCTCAGATTCCACAGACAAAAGGCTAGCAAAGCGATTCACGAAATACAGATGAAACTCTGTGAGTGGAAGTCTCATATCACAGAGCAGTTTCTCAGAAAGCTTCTTTCCAGATTTCATCTGCGTATATTTCCTTTTTCACCACAGCCCTCTATGGGCTTCCAAATATAACTTTGCCAATTCCACAACAAGTGTCTTAACGAAAGGCTTCTTGAGGGGAAAGCTGTAACTCTGTGAGATGATTTCACAGAACACAAAGAAGTTTCTCAGAAAGCTTCTTTCTCTTTGTTATCGGAGGATACTTCCTTTGGCCCTATACTCTTAAAAGGGATCCGAAATATCTGTTCTCAGATTCCACAGAAATAAGGCTAGCAAAGAGATCCACGAAATACAGATGTAACTCTGTGAGTGAAGTCATATATCACAGAGGAGTTTCTCAGAAAGACTCTTTAAAGATTTCATCGGAGACTATTTCCTTTTTCACCGTAGCCCTCTATGGGCTTCCAAATATCACTTTGCCAGTTCCACAAGAACTGTCTTAGCGAAAGGCTTCTTGAGGGGAAAGCTGTAACTCTGTGAGATGATTTCACAAAACACAAAGAAGTTTCTCAGAAAGCTTCTTTCTCTTTGTTATCAGAGGATATTACCTTTGGCCCTATAGTCTTGAAAGGAATCCGGAATATCTGTTCTCAGATTCCACAGAAATAAGGCTAGCAGAGATACACGAAATACACATGTAACGCTGTGAGTCGAAGTCACATATCACAGAGCAGCTTCTCAGAAAGCTTCTTTCCAGATTTCATCGGAGGATATTTCCTTTTTCACCATAGCCCTCTATGGGCTTCCAAATATCACTTTGCCGATTCCACAAGAACTGTCTTAGCGAAAGGCTTCTTGAGGGGAAAGCTGTAACTCTCTGAGAAGATTTCACAGAACACAAAGACGTTTCTCAGAAAGCTTCTTTCTCTTTGTTATCGGAGGATATTCCTTTGGCCCTATAGTCTTGAAAGGAATCCGGAATATCTGTTCTCAGATTCCACAGAAATAAGGTTAGCAGAGATACACGAAATACACATGTAACTCTGTGAGTCGAAGTCACATATCACAGAGCAGCTTCTCAGAAAGCTTCTTTCCAGATTTCATCGGAGGATATTTCCTTTTTCACCATAGCCCTCTATGGGCTTCCAAATATCACTTTTCCAATTCCACAAGAACTGTCTTAGCGAAAGGCTTCTTGAGGGGAAAGCTGTAACTCTCTGAGAAGATTTCACAGAACACAAAGACGTTTCTCAGAAAGCTTCTTTCTCTTTGTTATCGGGGGATATTTCCTTTGGCCCTATATTCTTCAAAGGGATCCGAAATATCTGTTCTCAGATTCCACAGAAATAAGGCTAGCAAACAGAACCACGAAATACAGATGTAACTCTGTGAGTGGAAGTGACATAACACAGAGCAGTTTCTCAGAAAGCTTCTTTCCAGATTTCATCGGAGGATATTTCCTTTTTCACCTTAGCCCTCTATGGGCTTCCAAATATCACTTTGCCAATTCCACAAGAACTGTCTTAGCGAATGGCTTCCTGAGGGGAAAGCTGTATCTCTGTGTGATGATTTCACAGAACACAAAGAAGTTTCTCAGAAAGCTTCTTTCTCTTTGTTATCAGAGGATATTTCCTTTGACCCTATAGTCTTCAAAGGGATCCGAAATATCTGTTCTCAGATAACACAGAAATAAGGCTAGCAAAGAGATCCACGAAATACAGATGTACCTCTATGAGATGAATTAACAGAACACTAAGCAGTTCCTCAGAAACTTCTTTCCAGATTTCATCGGAGGATATTTCCTTTTTCACCATAGCCCTCTATGGTCTTCCAAAGATCACTTTGCCAATTCCAAAGAACTGCCTTAGCAAAAGACTTCTTGAGGGGAAAGCTGTAACTCTGTGAGATGATTTCACAGAACACTAAGAAGTTTCTCAGAAAGCTTCTTTCTCTTTGTTATCGGTGATTATTTCCTTTGGCCCTATAGTCTTCAAAGGGATCCTAAATATCTGTTCTCAGATTCCACAGAAATAAGGCTAAAAGAGATCCACGAAATGCAGATGTAACTCTTTGAGTGGAAGTCACATATCACAGAGCAGTTTCTCAGAAAGCTTCTTTCCAGATTTCATCGGAGGATATTTCCTTTTTCACCATAGCGCTCTATGAGCTTCCAAATATCACTTTGCCAATTCCACAAGAACTGTCTTAGCGAAAGGCTTCTTGAGGGGAAAGCTGTAACTCTGTGAGATGATTTCAAAGAACACAAAGAAGTTTCTCAGAAAGCTTCTTTCCCTTTGTTATCGGAGGATATTTCCTTTGGCCCTATAGTCTTCAAGGGATCCGAAATATCTGTTCTCAGATACCACAGAAATAAGGCTAGGAAAGTGATCCACGAAATACAGATGTAAATCTATGAGATGCATTAAGAGAACACTAAGCAGTTTCTCAGAAACCTTCTTTACAGATTTCATCGTAGGATATTTCCTTTTTCACCATAGCCCTCTACGGGTTTCCAAATATAACTTTGCCAATTCCACAAGAACTGTCTTAACGAAAGGCTTCTTGAGGGGAAAGCTGTAACTCTGTGAGATGATTTCACAGAACACAAAGAAGTTTCTCAGAAAGCTTCTTTCTCTTTGTTATCGGAGGATACTTCCTTTGGCCCTATACTCTTAAAAGGGATCCGAAATATCTGTTTTCAGATTCCACAGAAATAAGGCTAGCAAAGAGATCCACGAAATACAGATGTAACTCTGTGAATGGAAGTCACATATCACAGAGCAGTTTCTCAGAAAGCTTCTTTCCAGATTTCATCTGAGGATATTTCCTATTTCACTATAGCCCTCTATGGGCTTCCAAATATCACTTTCCCAATTCCAAAAGAACTGTCTTAGCGAAAGGTTACTTGAGGGGAAAGCTCTAACTCTGTGAGATGATTTCACAGAACACAAAGAAGTTTCTCAGAAAGCTTCTTTCTCTTTGTTATCGGAGGATATTTCCTTTGGCCCTATAGTCTACAAAGGGATCCGAAATATCTGTTCTCTGATTCCACAGAAATAAGGCGAGGAAAGAGAACCACGAAATACAGATGTAACTCTGGGAGTGAAGTCATATATCACAGTGCAGTTTCTCAGAAAGATTCTTTAAAGATTTCATCGGAGACTATTTCCTTTTTCACCGTAACCCTCTATGGGCTTCCAAATATCACTTTGCCAGTTCCACAAGAACTGTCTTAGCGAAAGGCTTCTTGAGGGGAAAGCTGTAACTCTGTGAGATGATTTCACAGAACACAAAGAAGTTTCTCAGAAAGCTTCTTTCTCTTTGTTATCAGAGGATATTACCTTTGGCCCTAAAGTCTTCAAAGGGATCCGAAATATCTCTTCTCAGATTCCACAGAAATAAGGCTAGCAAAGAGATCCACGAAATACAGATGTAACTCTGTGAGTGGAAGTCACATATAACAGAGCAGTTTCTTAGAAAGCTTCTTTCCAGATTTTATCTAAGGATATTTCCTTTTTCACCATAGCCCTCTATGGGCTTCCAAATATCACCTTGCCAATTCCACAAGAACTGTCTTAGCGAAAGGCTTCTTGAGGGGAAAGCTGTAACTCTGTGAGATGATTTCACAGAACACAAAGAAGTTTCTCAGAAAGCTTCTTTCTCCTTGTTATCAGAGGATATTACCTTTGGCCCTATAGTCTTCAAAGGGATCTGAAATATCTCTTCTCAGATTCCACAGAAATAAGGCTAGCAAAGAGATCCACGAAATAGAGATGTAACGCTGTGAGTGGAAGTCACATATCACAGAGCAGTTTCTCAGAAAGCTTCTTTCCAGATTTCATCTGAGGATATTTCCTTGTTCACCATAGCCCTCTTTGGGCTTCCAAATATCACTTTGCCAATTCCACAAGAACTGTCTTAGCGAAAGGCTTCTTGAGGGGAAAGCTGTAACTCTGTGAGATGATTTCACAGAACACAAAGAAGTTTCTCAGAAAGCTTCTTTCTCTTTGTTATCAGAGGATATTACCTTTGGCCCTATAGTCTTCAAAGGGATCCGAAATATCTGTTCTCAGATTCCACAGAAATAAGGCTAGCAAAGAGATCCACGAAATACAGATGTAACTCTGTGAGTGGAAGTCACATATAACAGAGCAGTTTCTCAGAAAGCTTCTTTCCAGAATTCATCTGAGAATATTTCCTTTTTCACCATAGCCCTCTATGGGCTTCCAAATATCACTTTGCCAATTCCACAAGAACTGTCTTAGCGAAAGGCTTTTTGAGTGGAAAACTGTAACTCTGTGAGATGATTTCACAGAACACAAAGAAGTTTCTCAGAAAGCTTCTTTCTCTTTGTTATCGGAGGATATTTCCTTTGGCCCTATAGTCTTGAAAGGAATCCGGAATATCTGTTCTCAGATTCCACAGAAATAAGGCTAGCAGAGATACACGAAATACACATGTAACTCTGTGAGTCGAAGTCACATATCACAGAGCAGCTTCTCAGAAAGCTTCTTTCCCGATTTCATCGGAGGATATTTCCTTTTTCACCATAGCCCTCTATGGGCTTCCAAATATCACTTTTGCAATTCCACAAGAACAGTCTTAGCCAAAGGCTTCTTGAGGGGAAAGCTGTAACTCTGTGAGAAGATTTCACAGAACACAAAGACGTTTCTCAGAAAGCTTCTTTCTCTTTGTTATCACAGGATATAACCTTTGGCCCTATAGTCTTCAAAGGGATCCGAAATATCTGTTCTCAGATTCCACAGAAATAAGGCTAGCAAAGAGATCCACGAAATACAGATGTGACTCTGTGACTGGAAGTCACATATAACAGAGCAGTTTCTCAGAAAGCTTCTTTTCAGAATTCATCTGAGGATATTTCCTTTTTCACCATAGCACTCTATGGGCTTCCAAATATCACTTTGCCAATTCCACAAGAACTGTCTTAGCGAAAGGCTTCTTGAGGGGAAAGCTGTAACTCTGTGAGATGATTTAAGAGAACACAAAGAAGTTTCTCAGAAAGCTTCTTTCTCTTTGTTATCGGAGGATATTTCCTTTGGCCCTATAGTCTTGAAAGGAATCCGGAATATCTGTTCTCAGATTCCACAGAAATAAGGCTAGCAGAGATACACGAAATACACATGTAACTCTGTGAGTCGAAGTCACATATCACAGAGCAGCTTCTCAGAAAGCTTCTTTCCAGATTTCATCGGAGGATATTTCCTTTTTCACCATAGCCCTCTATGGGCTTCCAAATATCACTTTGCCAATTCCACAAGAACTGTCTTAGCGAAAGGCTTCTTGAGGGGAAAGCTGTAACTCTCTGAGAAGATTTCACAGAACACAAAGACGTTTCTCAGAAAGCTTCTTTCTCTTTGTTATCGGAGGATATTTCCTTTGGCCCTATAGTCTTGAAAGGAATCCGGAATATCTGTTCTCAGATTCCACAGAAATAAGGCTAGCAGAGATACACGAAATACACATGTAACTCTGTGAGTCGAAGTCACATATCACAGAGCAGCTTCTCAGAAAGCTTCTTTCCAGATTTCATCGGAGGATATTTCCTTTTTCACCATAGCCCTCTATGGGCTTCCAAATATCACTTTTCCAATTCCACAAGAACTGTCTTAGCGAAAGGCTTCTTGAGGGGAAAGCTGTAACTCTCTGAGAAGATTTCACAGAACACAAAGACGTTTCTCAGAAAGCTTCTTTCTCTTTGTTATCGGGGGATATTTCCTTTGGCCCTATATTCTTCAAAGGGATCCGAAATATCTGTTCTCAGATTCCACAGAAATAAGGCTAGCAAACAGAACCACGAAATACAGATGTAACTCTGTGAGTGGAAGTGACATAACACAGAGCAGTTTCTCAGAAAGCTTCTTTCCAGATTTCATCGGAGGATATTTCCTTTTTCACCTTAGCCCTCTATGGGCTTCCAAATATCACTTTGCCAATTCCACAAGAACTGTCTTAGCGAATGGCTTCCTGAGGGGAAAGCTGTATCTCTGTGTGATGATTTCACAGAACACAAAGAAGTTTCTCAGAAAGCTTCTTTCTCTTTGTTATCAGAGGATATTTCCTTTGACCCTATAGTCTTCAAAGGGATCCGAAATATCTGTTCTCAGATTCCACAGAAATAAGGCTAGCAAAGAGATCCACGAAATACAGATGTACCTCTATGAGATGAATTAACAGAACACTAAGCAGTTCCTCAGAAAGCTTCTTTCCAGATTTCATCGGAGGATATTTCCTTTTTCACCATAGCCCTCTATGGTCTTCCAAATATCACTTTGCCAATTCCAAAGAACTGCCTTAGCAAAAGACTTCTTGAGGGGAAAGCTGTAACTCTGTGAGATGATTTCACAGAACACTAAGAAGTTTCTCAGAAAGCTTCTTTCTCTTTGTTATCGGTGATTATTTCCTTTGGCCCTATAGTCTTCAAAGGAATCCTAAATATCTGTTCTCAGATTCCACAGAAATAAGGCTAAAAGAGATCCACGAAATGCAGATGTAACTCTTTGAGTGGAAGTCACATATCACAGAGCAGTTTCTCAGAAAGCTTCTTTCCAGATTTCATCGGAGGATATTTCCTTTTTCACCATAGCGCTCTATGAGCTTCCAAATATCACTTTGCCAATTCCACAAGAACTGTCTTAGCGAAAGGCTTCTTGAGGGGAAAGCTGTAACTCTGTGAGATGATTTCAAAGAACACAAAGAAGTTTCTCAGAAAGCTTCTTTCCCTTTGTTATCGGAGGATATTTCCTTTGGCCCTATAGTCTTCAAGGGATCCGAAATATCTGTTCTCAGATACCACAGAAATAAGGCTAGGAAAGTGATCCACGAAATACAGATGTAAATCTATGAGATGAATTAAGAGAACACTAAGCAGTTTCTCAGAAACCTTCTTTACAGATTTCATCGTAGGATATTTCCTTTTTCACCATAGCCCTCTACGGGTTTCCAAATATAACTTTGCCAATTCCACAAGAACTGTCTTAACGAAAGGCTTCTTGAGGGGAAAGCTGTAACTCTGTGAGATGATTTCACAGAACACAAAGAAGTTTCTCAGAAAGCTTCTTTCTCTTTGTTATCGGAGGATACTTCCTTTGGCCCTATATTCTTAAAAGGGATCCGAAATATCTGTTTTCAGATTCCACAGAAATAAGGCTAGCAAAGAGATCCACGAAATACAGATGTAACTCTGTGAATGGAAGTCACATATCACAGAGCAGTTTCTCAGAAAGCTTCTTTCCAGATTTCATCTGAGGATATTTCCTTTTTCACTATAGCCCTCTATGGGCTTCCAAATATCACTTTCCCAATTCCAAAAGAACTGTCTTAGCGAAAGGTTACTTGAGGGGAAAGCTCTAACTCTGTGAGATGATTTCACAGAACACAAAGAAGTTTCTCAGAAAGCTTCTTTCTCTTTGTTATCGGAGGATATTTCCTTTGGCCCTATATTCTTCAAAGGGATCCGAAATATCTGTTCTCAGATTCCACAGAAATAAGGCTAGCAAAGAGATCCACGAAATACAGTTGTAACTCTGTGAGTGGAAGTGACATAACACAGAGAAGTTTCTCAGAAAGCTTCTTTCCAGATTTCATCGGAGGATATTTCCTTTTTCACCATAGCCCTCTATGGGCTTCCAAATATCACTTTGCCAATTCCACAAGAACTGTCTTAGAGAAAGGCTTCTTGAGGGGAAAGCTGTAACTCTGTGAGATGATTTCAAAGAACACAAAGAAGTTTCTGAGAAAGCTTCTTTCCCTTTGTTATCGGAGGATATTTCCTTTGGCCCTATAGTCTTCAAGGGATCCGAAATATCTGTTCTCAAATACCACAGAAATAAGGCTAGTAAAGTGATCCACGAAATACAGATGTAACTCTATATGATGAATTAACAGAACACTAAGCAGTTTCTCAGAAACCTTCTTCCCAGATTTCATCGTAGGATATTTCCTTTTTCACCATTGCCCTCTACGGGTTTCCAAATATCACTTTACCAATTCCACAAGAACTGTCTTAGCGAAAGGCTTCTTGAGGTTAAAGCTGTAACTCTGTGAGATGATTTCACAGAACACAAAGTAGTTTCTCAGAAAGCTTCTTTCTCTTTGTTATCGGAGGATATTTCCTTTGGCCCTATAGTCTTCAAAGGGATCCGAAATATCTGTTCTCAGATTCCACAGAAATAAGGCTAGCAAAGAGATCCACGAAATACAGATGTAACTCTGTGAGTGGAAGCCACATATCACAGAGCAGTTTCTCAGAAAGTTTCTTTCCAGATTTCATCTGAGGATATTTCCTTTTTCACCATAGCCCTCTATGGGCTTCCAAATATCACTTTTCCAATTCCACAAGAACTGTCTTAGCGAAAGGCTTCTTGAAGTAAAAACAGTAACTCTGTGAGATGATTTCACAGAACACAAAGAAGTTTCTCAGAAAGCTTCTTTCTCTTTGTTATCGGAGGATATTTCCTTTGGCCCTATAGTCTTCAAAGGGATCCGAAATATCTGTTCTCAGATTCCACAGAAATAAGGCTAGCAAAGAGATCCAGGAAATACAGATGTAATTCTGTGAGTGGAAGTCACATATCACAAAGCAGTTTCTCAGAAAGCTTCTTTCCAGATTTCATTGAGGATATTTCCTTTTTCACCATAGCCCTCTATGGGCTTCCAAATATCACTTTGCCAATTCCACAAGAACTGTCTTAGCGAAAGGCTTCCTAAGGGGAAAGCTGTAACTCTGTGAGATGATTTCACAGAACACAAAGAAGTTTCTCAGAAAGCTTCTTTCTCTTTGTTATCGGAGGATATTTCCTTTGGCCCTATTGTCTTCAAAGGGATCCGAAATATCTGTTCTCAGATTCCACAGAAATAAGGGTAGCAAGGAGATCCACGAAATACAGATGTAATTCTGTGAGATGAATTAACAGAACACTTAGCAGTTTCTCAGAAAGGTTCTTTGCTGATTTCATCTGAGGATATTTCCTTTTTCACCATAGCCCTCTATGATCTTCCAAATATCACTTTGCCAATTCCACAAGAACTGTCTCAGCGAAAGGCTTCTTGAGGGGAAAGCTGTAACTCTGTGAGGTGTTTTCACAGAACAGAAAGAAGTTTCTCAGAAAGCTTCTTTCTCTTTATTATCGGAGGATATTTCCTTTGGCCCTATAGTCTTCAAAGGGATCCGAAATATCTGTTCTCAGATTCCACAGAAATAAGGCTAGCAAAGAGACCCACGAAATACAGATGTAACTCTGAGAGTGGAAGTCACATATCACAGAGCACATTCTCAGAATGCTTCTTTCCAAATTTCATCGGAGGATATTTCCTTTTTCACCATAGCCCTCTATAGGCTTCCAAATATCACTTTGCCAATTCCACAAGAACTGTCTTAGCGAAAGGCTTCTTGAGGGGAAAGCTGTAACTCTGTGAGATGATTTCACAGAACACAAAGAAGTTTCTCAGAAACCTCTTTTCTCTTTGTTATGGGAGGATATTTCCTTTGGCCCTATAGTCTTCAAAGGGATCCGAAATATCTGTTCTCAGATTCCACAGAAATAAGGCTAGTAAATAGATCCACGAAATACAGATGAAACTCTGTGAGTGGAAGTGACATATCACAGAGCAGTTTCTCTGAAAGCTTCTTTCAAGATTTCATCGGAGGATATTTCCTTTTTCACCGTAACCCTATATGGGCTTCCAAATATCACTTTGCCAATTCCACAAGAACTGTCTTAGCGAAAGGCTTCTTGAGGTGAAAGCTGTACCTCTGTGAGATGATGTCACAGAACAAAAAGAAGTTTCTCAGAAAGCTTCTTTCTCTTTGTTATCGGAGGATATTTCCTTTGGCCCTATAGTCTTCAAAGGGATCCGAAACATCTGTTCCCAGTTTCCAAAGAAATAAGGCTAGCAAAGAGATCCACGAAATACAGATGTAACTCTGTGAGTGGAAGTCACATATCACAGAGCAGTTTCTCAGAAAGCTTCTTTCCAGATTTCATCTGAGGATATTTCCTTTTTCACCATAGCCGTCTATGGCTTCCAAATATCACTTTGCCAATTCCACAAGAACTGTCTTATCGAAAGGCTTCCTGAGGGGAAAGCTGTAACTCTGTGAGATGGTTTCACAGAATACAAAGAAGTTTCTCAGAAAGCTTCTTTCTCTTTGTTATGGGAGAATATTTCCTTTGGCCCTATTGTCTTCAAAGGGATCCGAAATATCTGTTCTCAGATTCCAGGAAATAAGGCTAGCAAAGAGATCCACGAAATTCTGATGTACCTCTATGAGATGAATTAACAGAACACTAAGCAGTTTCTCAGAAAGCTTCTTTCCAGATTTCATCGGAGGATATTTCCTTTTTCACCATACCCCTCTATGGTGTTCCAAATATCACTTTGCCAAAACCACAAGAACTGTCTTAGCGAAACGCTTCTTGAGGGGAAAGCTGTAACTCTGTGAGATGTTTTCACAGAACACAAAGAAGTTTCTCAGAAAGCTTCTTTCTCTTTGTTATCGGAGGATATTTCCTTTGGCCCTATAGTCTTCAAAGGGATCCGAAATATCTGTTCTCAGATTCCACAGAAATAAGGCTAGCAAAGAGATCCACGAAATACAGATGTAACTCTGTGAGTGGAAGTGACGTATCACAGAGCAGTTTCTCTGAAAGCTTCTTTCAAGATTTCATCGGAGGATATTTCCTTTTTCACCGTAACCCTCTATGGGCTTCCAAATATCACTTTGCCAATTCCACAAGAACTGTCATAGCGAAAGAGTTCTTGAGGGGAAAGCTGTAACTCTGTGAGATGATTTCACAGAACACAAAGAAGTTTCTCAGAAAGCTTCTTTCTCTTTGTTATCGGAGGATATTCCCTTTGGCCTTATAGGTTACAAAGGGATCCGAAATATCTGTCCTCAGATTACACAGAAATAAGGCTAGCAAAGAGATCCACGAAACACAGATGTAACTCTGGGAGTGGAGTCACATATCACAGAGCAGTTTCTCAGAAAGCTTCTTTCCAGATTTCATCTGAGGATATTTCCTTTTTCACCGTAGCCCTCTATGGGCTTCCAAATATCACTTTCCCAATTCCACAAGAACTGTCTAAGCGAAAGGCTTCTTGAGGGGAAAGCTGTAACTCTGTGAGATGATTTCACAGAACACAAAGAAGTTGCTCAGAAAGCTTCTTTCTCTTTGTTACCGCATGATATTTCCTTTGTCCTATAGTCTTCATCGGGATGCGAAATATCTGTTCTCAGATTCTACAGAAATAAGGCTAGCAAAGAGATCCACGAAATACAGATGTACCTCTATGAGATGAATTAACAGAACACTAAGCAGTTTCTCAGAAAGCTTCTTTCCAGATTTCATCGGAGAATATTTCCTTTTTCACCATAGCCCTCTAGGGTCTTCCAAATATCACTTTGCCATTTCCACGAGAACTGTCGTAGCGAAAGGCTTCTTGAGGGGAAAGCTGTAACTCTGTGAGATGATTTCACAGAACACAAAGAAGTTTCTCAGAAAGCTTCTTTCTCTTTGTTATCGGAGGATATTTCCTTTGGCCCTTAAATCTTCAAGGGAATCCGAAATACATGTTCTCAAATTCTACAGATATAAGGCTAGCAAAGAGATCCACGAAATACAGAAGTAACTCTGTGAGTGGAAGTCACATGTCACAGGGTCATTTCTCAAAAAGCTTCTTTCCAGATTTCATCTGAGGATATTTCCTTTTTCACCAGAGCCCTCTATGGGCTTCCTAATATCACTTTGCCAATTCCACAAGAACTCTCTTAGCGAAAGTCTTCTTGAGGGGAAAGCCGTAACTCTGTGAGATGATTTCACAGAACACGAAGAAGTTTCTCAGAAAGCTTCTTTCTCTTTGTTATCGGAGGATATTTCCATTGGCCCTATAGTCTTGAAAGGGATCCGGAATATCTGTTCTCAGATTCCACAGAAATAAGGCTAGCAGAGATACACGAAATGCAGATGTAACTCTGTAAGTCGAAGTCACATACCACAGAGCAGCTTCTCAGAAAGCTTCTTTCCAGATTTCATGGGAGGATATTTCCTTCTTCTCCTTAGCCCTCTATGGGCTTCCAAATATCACTTTGAAATTCCACAAGAACTATCTTAGCGAAAGGCTTCTTGAGGGGAAAGCTGTAACTCTGTGAGATTATTTCACAGAACACAAAGAAGTTTCTCAGAAAGCTTCTTTCTCTTTGTTATGGGAGGATATTTCCTTTGGCCCTATAGTCTTCAAAGGGATCCGAAACATCTGTTCCCAGTTTCCAAAGAAATAAGGCTAGCAAAGAGATCCAGGAAATACAGATGTAACTCTGTGAGTGGAAGTCACATATCACAGAGCAGTTTCTCAGAAAGCTTCTTTCCAGATTTCATCGGAGGATATTTCCTTTTTCACCATAGCCCTCTATGGTCTTACAAATATCACTTTGCCAATTCCACGAGAACTGTCTTAGCGAAACGCTTCTTGAGGGGAAAGCTGTAACTCTGTGAGATGATTTCACAGAACACAAAGAAGTTTCTCAGAAACCTTTTTTCTCTTTGTTATGGGAGGATATTTCCTTTGGCCCTATATTCTTCAAAGGGATCCGAAATATCTGTTCTCAGATTCCACAGAAATAAGGCTAGCAAAGAGATCCACGAAATACAGATGTACCTCTATGAGATGAATTAACAGAACACTAAGCAGTTTCTCAGAAAGCTTCTTTCCAAATTTCATCGGAGGATATTTCCTTTTTCACCATAGCTCTCTATGGGCTTCCAAATATCTCTTTCCCAATTCCACAGGAACTGTCTTAGCGAAAGGCTTCTTGAGGGGAAAGCTGTAACTCTGTGAGATGATTTCACAGAACACAAAGAAGATTCTCAGAAAGCTTCTTTCTCTTTGTTATGGGAGGATATTTCCTTTGGCGCTATAATCTTCAAGGGAATCCGAAATACATGTTCTCAGATTCTACAGAAATAAGGCTAGCAAAGAGATCCACGAAATACAGATGTAACTCTTTGAGTGGAAGTCACATATCACAGGGTCATTTCTCAAAAAGCTTCTTTCCAGATTTCATCTGAGGATATTTCCTTTTTCACCAGAGCCCTCTATGGGCTTCCTAATATCACTTTGCCAATTCCACAAGAACTGTCTTACCGAAAGTCTTCTTGAGGGGAAAGCTGTAACTCTGTGAGATGATTTCACAGAACACAAAGAAGTTTCTCAGAAAGCTTCTTTCTCTTTGTTATCGGAGGATATTTCCATTGGCCCTATAGTCTTGAAAGGGATCCGGAATATCTGTTCTCAGATTCCACAGAAATAAGGCTAGCAGAGATACACGAAATACAGATGTAACTCTGTAAGTCGAAGTCACATACCACAGAGCAGCTTCTCAGAAAGCTTCTTTCCAGATTTCATCGGAGGATATTTCCTTTTTCTCCTTAGCCCTCTATGGGCTTCCAAATATCACTTTGCCAATTCCACAAGAACTGTCTTAGCGAAAGGCTTCTTGAGGGGAAAGCTGTAACTCTGTGAGATGATTTCACAGAACACAAAGAAGTTTCTCAGAAAGCTTCTTTCTCTTTGTTATCGGAGGATATTTCCTTTGGCCCTATAGTCTTCAAAGGGATCCGAAACATCTGTTCCCAGATTCCACAGAAATAAGGCTAGCAATGAGATCCACGAAATACAGAAGTAACTCTGTGAGTGGAAGTCACATGTCACAGAGCAGTTTCTCAGAAAGCTTCTTTCCAGATTTCATTGGAGGATATTTCCTTTTTACACCTTAGCCCTCTATCGGCTTCCAAATATCACTTTGCCAATTCCACAAGAACTGTCTTAGCGAAAGGCTTCCTGAGGGGAAAGCTCTAACTCTGTGAGATGAATTCACAGAACACAAAGAAGTTGCTCAGAAAGCTTCTTTCTCTTTGTTATCAGAGGATATTTCCTTTGGCCCTATAGTCTTCAAAGGTATTCGAAATATCTGTTCTCAGATTCCACAGAAATAAGGCTAGCAAAGATATCCACGAAATACAGATGTAATTCTGTGAGTGGAAGACACATATCACAGAGCAGATTCTCAGAAAGCTTCTTTCCAGATTTCATCTGAGGATATTTCCTTTTTCATCATTGCCCTCTATGATCTTCCAAATATCACTTTGCCAATTCCACAAGAACTGTCTTAGCGAAAGGCTTCTTGAGGGGAAAGCTGTAACTCTGTGAGATGATATCACAGAACACAAAAAGTTTCTCAGAAACTTCTTTCTCTTTGTTATGGGAGGATATTTCCTTTGGCCCTATAGTCTTCACAGGGAACCGAAATCTCTGTTCTCAAATACCACAGAAATAAGGCTAGCAAAGTGATCCACGAAATACAGATGTAACTCTGTGAGTGGAATTCACATATCCCAGAGCAGTTTCTCAGAAAGCTTCTTTCCAGATTTCATCGGAGGATATTTCCTTTTTCACCAAAGCGCTCTAGGAGCTTCCAAATATCACTTTGCCAATTCCACAAGAACTGTCATAGCGAAAGGCTTCTTGAGGGGAAAGATGTAACTCTGTGAGATGATTTCACAGAACACAAAGAAGTTTCTCCGAAATCTTCTTTCTCTTTGTTATCGGAGGATATTTCCTTTGGCCCTATAGTCTTCAAAGGGATCCGAAATATCTGTTCTCAGATTCCACAGAAATAAGGCTAGCAAAGAGATCCATGAAATACAGATGTACCTCTATGAGATGAATTAACAGAACACTAAGCAGTTTCTCAGAAAGCTTCTTTCCAGATTTCATCGGAGGATATTTCTTTTTTCACCATAGCCCTCTATGGTCTTCCAAATATCACTTTGCCTATTCCACAAGAACTGTGTTAGCGAAAGGCTTCTTAAGGGGTAAGCTGTAACTCTGTGAGATGATTTCACAGAACACAAAGAAGTTTCTCAGAAAGCTTCTTTCTCTTTGTTGTCGGAGGATATTTCCTATGGCCCTATAGTCTTCAAAGGGATCCGAAATATCTGTTCTCAGATTCCACAGAAATAAGGCTAGCAAAGAGATCCACGAAATACAGATGTAACTCTGTGAGTGGAAGTCACATATCACAGAGCAGTTTCTCAGAAAGCTTTTTTCCAGATTTCATTGGAGGATATTTCCTTTTTCACCATAGCCATCTATGGGCTTCCAAATATCACTTTGCCAGTTCCACAAGACCTGTCTTAGCGAAAGGATTCTTGTGGGGAAAGCTGTAACTCTGTGACATGATTTCACAGAACACAAAGAAGTTTCTCAGAAAGCTTCTTTCTCTTTGTTAAGGGAGGATATTTCCTTTGGCCCTATAGTCTTCAAAGGAATCCGAAATATCTGTTCTCACATTCCACAGAAATAAGGGTAGCAAAGAGATCCACGAAGGACAGATATATCTCTGTGAGATGAATTAGCAGAACAGTACGCAGTTTCTCAGAAAGCTTCTTTCCAGATTTCATCGGAGGATATTTCCTTTTTCACCATAGCCCTCTATGGGCTTCCAAATATCACTTTGCCAATTCCACAAGAACTGTCTTAGCGAAATTCTTCTTGAGGTGAAAGGTGTAACTCTGTGAGATGATTTCACAGAACACAAAGAAGTTTCTCAGAAAGCTTCTTTGTCTTTGTTATCGGAGGATATTTCCTTTGGCCCCATAGTCTTTAAAGGTATCCGGAATATCTGTTCTCAGATTCCACAGAAATAAGGCTAGCAAAGAGATCCACGAAATACAGATGTAACTCTGTGAGGTGAATTAACAGAACACTAAGCAGTTTCTCAGAAAGTTCTTTCTAGATTTCATCGGAGGATATTTCCTTTCTCACCATAGCCGTATATGGGCTTCCAAATATCACTTTGCCAATTCCACAAGAACTGTCTTAGCGAAAGGCTTCTTGCGGGGAAAGCTGTAACTCTGTGAGATGATTTCACAGAACACAAAGAAGTTCTTCTGAAAGCTTCTTTCTCTTTGTTATGGGAGGATATTTCCTTTGGCCCTATAGTCTTCAAAGGGATCCGGAATATCTGTTCTCAGATTCCACAGAAATAAGGCTAGCAAAGAGATCCACGAAAGACAGATGTAACTCTGTGAGTGGAAGTTACATATCACAGAGCAGTTTCTCAGAAAGCTTCTTTCCAGATATCATCTGAGGATATTTCCTTTTTCACCATAGCCCTCTAGGGGTTCCAAATATCACTTTGCCAATTCCACAAGAACTGTCTTAGCGAAAGGCTTCTTGAGGGGAAACTCTAACTCTGTGAGATCATTTCACAGAACACAAAGAAGTTTCTCAGAAAGCTTCTTTCTCTTTGTTATCGGAGGATATTTCCTTTGGCCCTATAGTCTTTAAAGGGATCCGAAATATTTGTTCTCAGATTCCACAGAAATAAGGCTAGCAAAGAGATCCACGAAATACAGATGCAACTCTGTGAGTGGAAGTCACATATCACAGAGCAGTTTCTCAGAAGGCTTCTTTCCAGATTTCTTCGGAGGATATTTCCTTTTTCACCCTAGCCCTCTATGGGCTTCCAAATATCACTTTGCCAATTCCACAAGAACTGTCTTAACGAAAGGCTTCTTGAGGGGAAAGCTGTAACTCTGTGGGGTGATTTCACAGAATACAAAGAAGTTTCTCAGAAAGCTTCTTTCTCTTTGTTATGTAAGGATATTTCCTTTGGCCCTATAGTCTTCAAAGGGATCCGAAATATCTGTTCTCAGATTCCACAGAAATAAGGCTAGCAAAGAGATCCACGAAATACAGATGTAACTCAGTGAGATGAATTACCAGAACACTAAGCAGTTTCTCAGAAAGCTTCTTTCCAGATTTCATCTGAGGATATTTCCTTTTTCACCATAGCCCTCTAAGGGCTTCCAAATATCACTTTGCCAATTTCACAAGAACTGTGTTGGCGAAAGGCTTCTTGAGGGGCAAGCTGTAACTCTGTGAGATGATTTCACAGAACACAAAGAAGTTTCTCAGAAAGCTTCTTTCTCTTTCTTATCGGAGGATATTTCCTTTGGCCCTATAGTCTTCAAAGGGATCCGAAATATCTGTTCTCAGATTCCACAGAAATAAGGCTAACAAAGAGATCCACGAAATACAGATGTTACTCTGTGAGTGGAAGTCACATATCACAGAGCAGTTGCTCAGAAGGCTTCTTTCCAGATTTCATCTGAGGATATTTCCTTTTTCACCATAGCCCTCTATGGGCTTCCAAATATCACTTTGCCAATTCCACAAGAACTGTCTTAGCGAAACGCTTCTTGAGGGGAAAGCTGTAACTCTGTGAGATGATTTCACAGAACACAAAGAAGTTTCTCAGAAAGCTTCTTTCTCTTTGTTATCGGAGGATATTTCCTTTGGCCCTGTTGTCTTCAAAGGGATCCGAAATATCTGTTCTCAGATTCCACAGAAATAAGGCTAGCAAAGAGATCCACGAAATGCAGATGTAACTCTGTGAGATGACTTAACAGAACACTAAGCAGTTTCTTAAAAAGCTTCTTTCCAGATTTCATCTGAGGATATTTCCTTTTTCTCCATAGCCCTCTATGGGCTTCCAAATATCACTTTGCCAATTCCACAAGAACTGTCTTAGCGAAAGGCTTCTTGAGGGGAAAGCTGTAACTCTGTGAGATGATTTCACAGATCACAAAGAAGTTTCTCAGAAAGCTTCTTTCTCTTGTTATCGGAGGATATTTCCTTTGGCCCTATAGTCTTCAAAGGGATCCGAAATATCTGTTCTCAGATTCCACAGAAATAAGGCTAGCAAAGAGATCCACGAAATTTAGATGTAACTCTGTGAGTGGAAGTCACATACCACAGAGTAGTTTCTCAGAAAGCTTCTTTCCAGATTTCATCGGAGGATATTTCCTTTTTCTCCTTAGCCCTCTATGGGCTTCCAAATATCACTTTGCCAATTCCACAAGAACTGTCTTAGCGAAAGGCTTCTTGAGGGGAAAGCTGTAACTCTGTGGGGTGATTTCACAGAATACAAAGAAGTTTCTCAGAAAGCTTCTTTCTCTTTGTTATGTAAGGATATTTCCTTTGGCCCTATAGTCTTCAAAGGGATCCGAAATATCTGTTCTCAGATTCCACAGAAATAAGGCTAGCAAAGAGATACACGAAATACAGATGTAACTCAGTGAGATGAATTACCAGAACACTAAGCAGTTTCTCAGAAAGCTTCTTTCCAGATTTCATCTGAGGATATTTCCTTTTTCACCATAGCCCTCTATGGGCTTCCAAATATCACTTTGCCAATTTCACAAGAACTGTGTTGGCGAAAGGCTTCTTGAGGGGAAAGCTGTAACTCTGTGAGATGATTTCACAGAACACAAAGAAGTTTCTCAGAAAGCTTCTTTCTCTTTCTTATCGGAGGATATTTCCTTTGGCCCTGTTGTCTTCAAAGGGATCCGAATTATCTGTTCTCAGATTCCACAGAAATAAGGCTAGCAAAGAGATCCACGAAATACAGATGTAACTCTGTGAGTGGAAGTTACATATCACAGAGCAGTTTCTCAGAAAGCTTCTTTCCAGATTTCATCTGAGGATATTTCCTTTTTCACCATAGCCCTCTAGGGGTTCCAATTATCACTTTGCCAATTCCACAAGTACTGTCTTAGCGAAAGGCTTCTTGAGGGGAAAGCTCTAACTCTGTGAGATCATTTCACAGAACACAAAGAAGTTTCTCAGAAAGCTTCTTTCTATTTCTTATCGGAGGATATTTCCTTTCACACTATAGTCTTCAAAGGGACCCGGAATATCTGTTCTCAGATTCCACAGAAATAAGGCCAGCAAAGAGATCCACGAAATACAGATGTAACTCTGTGAGTGGAAGTCACATATCACAGAGCAGTTTCTCAGAAAGCTTCTTTCCAGATTTCATCGGAGGATATTTCCTTTTTCACCATAGCCCTCTATGGGCTTCCAAATATCACTTTGCCAATTCCACAAGAACTGTCTTAGCGAAAGGCTTCTTGAGGGGAAAGCTGTAACTCTATGAGATGGTTTCACAGACACAAAGAATTTTCTCAGAAAGCTTCTTTCTCTTTGTTATGGGAGGATATTTCCTTTGGCCCTATAGTCTTCAAAGGAATCCGAAATATCTGTTCTCAGATTCCACAGAAATAAGGCTAGCAAAGAGATTCACGAAATACACATGTAACTCTGTGAGTGGAAGTCACATATCACAGAGCAGTTTCTCAGAAGGCTTCTTTCCAGATTTCATCGGAGAATATTTCCTTTTTCACCATAGTAATGTATGGGCTTCCAAATATCACTTTGCAAATTCCACAAGAACTGTCTTAGCGAAAGGCTTCTTGAGGGGAAAGCTGTAACTCTGTGAGATGATTTCACAGAACACAAAGAAGTTTCTCAGAAATCTTCTTTCTCTTTGTTGTCGGAGGATATTTCCTATGGCCCTATAGTCTTCAAAGGGATCCGAAATATCCGTTCTCAGATTCCACAGAAATAAGGCTAGCAAAGTGATCCACGAAATACACATGTAACACTGTGAGTGGAAGTCACATATCACAGAGCAGTTTCTCAGAAACCTTTTTTCCTGATTTCATTGGAGTATATTTCCTTTTTCACCATAGCCCTCTATGGGCTTCCAAATATCACTTTGCCAATTCCACAAGAACTGTCTTAGCGAAAGGCTTCTTGAGGGGAAAGCTGTAACTCTGTGACATGATTTCACAGAACACAAAGAAGTTTCTCAGAAAGCTTCTTTCTCTTTGTTATCGGAGGATATTTCCTTTGGCCCCATAGTCTTCAAAGGTATCCGGAATATCTGTTCTCAGATTCCACAGAAATAAGGCTAGCAAAGAGATCCACGAAATGCAGATGTAACTCTGTGAGATGAATTAACAGAACACTAAGCAGTTCCTTAAAAAGCTTCTTTCCAGATTTCATCTGAGGATATTTCCTTTTTCTCCATAGCCCTCTATGGGCTTCCAAATATCACTTTGCCAATTCCACAAGAACTGTCTTAGCGAAAGGCTTCTTGAGGGGAAAGCTGTAACTCTGTGAGATGATTTCACAGATCACAAAGAAGTTTCTCAGAAAGCTTCTTTCTCTTGTTATCGGAGGATATTTCCTTTGGCCCTATAGTCTTCAAAGGGATCCGAAATATCTGTTCTCAGATTCCACAGAAATAAGGCTAGCAAAGAGATCCACGAAATACAGATGTAACTCTGTGAGTGGAAGTCACATATCACAGAGTAGTTTCTCAGAAAGCTTCTTTCCAGATTTCATCGGAGGATATTTCCCTTTTCTCCATAGCCCTCTATGGGCTTCCAAATATCACTTTGCCAATTCCACAAGAACTGTCTTACCGAAAGGCGTCTTGAGGGGAAAGCTGTAACTCTGTGAGATGATTTCACAGAACACAAAGAAGTTTCTCAGAAATCTTCTTTCTCCTTGTTATCGGAGGATATTTCCTTTGGCCCTATAGTCTTCAAAGGGATCCGAAATATCTGTTCTCAGATTCCACAGAAAAAAGGCTAGCAAAGAGATCCACGAAATACAGATGTAACTCTGTGAGTGGAAGACACATATGACAGAGCAGTTTCTCAGAAAGCTTCTTTCCAGATTTCATCAGAGGATATTTCCTTTTTCACCATAGCCCTCTATGGGCTTTGAAATATCACTTTGCCGATTCCACAAGAACTGTCTTAGCGAAAGGCATCTTGAGGGGAAAGCTGTAACTCTGTGAGATGATTTCAAAGAACACAAATAAGTTTCTCAGAAACCTTCTTTCTCTTGTTATCGGATGATATTTCCTTTGGCCCTATAGTATTCAAAGGGATCCGGAATATCTGTTCTCAGATACCACAGAAATAAGGCTAGCAAAGAGATCCACGAAATACTGATGTAACTCTGTGAGATGAATTAACAGAACACTAAGCAGTTTCTCAGAAAGTTTCTTTCTAGATTTCATCGGAGGATATTTCCTTTTTCACCATAGCCCTCTATGGGCTTCCAAATATCACTTTGCCAATTCCACAAGAACTGTCTTAACGAAAGGCTTCTTGCGGGGAAAGCTGTAACTCTGTGAGATGATTTCACAGAACACAAAGAAGTTTCTCCGAAAGCTTCTTTCTCTTTGTTATGGGAGGATATTTCCTTTGGCCCTATAGTCTTCAAAGGGATCCGGAATATCTGTTCTCAGATTCCACAGAAATAAGGCTAGCAAAGAGATCCATGAAATACAGGTGTAACTCTGTGAGTGGAAGTTACATATCACAGAGCAGTTTCTCAGAAAGCTTCTTTCCAGATTTCATCTGAGGATATTTCCTTTTTCACCATAGCCCTCTAGGGGTTCCACATATCACTTTGCCAATTCCACAAGAACTGTCTTAGCGAAAGGCTTCTTGAGGGGAAACTCTAACTCTGTGAGATCATTTCACAGAACACAAAGAAGTTTCTCAGAAAGCTTCTTTCTATTTCTTAACGGAGGATATTTACTTTGGCCCTATAGTCTTCAAAGGGATCCGGAATATCTGTTCTCAGATTCCACAGAAATAAGGCCTGCAAAGAGATCCACGAAATACAGATGTAACTCTGTGAGATGAATTAACAGAACACTAAGCAGTTTCTCAGAAAGCTTCTTTCCAGATTTCATCGGAGGATATTTCCTTTTTCACTATAGCCCTCTATGGGCTTACCAATATCACTGTGGCAATTCCAAAAGAACTGTCTTAGCGAAAGGCTTTCTTGAGGGGAAAGCTGTAACTCTATGAGATGATTTCACAGAACACAAAGAAGTTTCTCAGAAATCTTCTTTCTCTTTGTTATGGGAGGATATTTCCTTTGGCCCTATAGTCTTCAAAGGGATCCGAAATATCTGTTCTCAGATTCCACAGAAATAAGGCTAGCAAAGAGATCCACGAAATACAGATTTAACTCTGTGAGTGGAACTCACATATCACAGAGCAGTTTCTCAGAAAACTTCTTTCCAGATTTCATTGGAGGATATTTCCTTTTTCTCCTTAGCCCTCTATGGGCTTCCAAATATCACTTTGCCAATTCCACAAGAACTGTCTTAGCGAAAGGCGTCTTGAGGGGAAAGCTGTAACTCTGTAAGGTGATTTCACAGAACACAAAGAAGTTTCTCAGAAAGCTTCTTTCTCTTTGTTATCGGAGGATATTTCTTTTGGCCCTATAGTCTTCAAAGGGATCCGGAATATCTATTCTCAGATACCACAGAAATAAGGCTAGCAAAGAGATCCACGAAATACAGATGTAACACTGTGAGATGAATTAACAGAACACTAAGCACTTTCTCAGAAAGCTTCTTTCTAGATTTCATCGGAGGATATTTCCTTTTTCACCATAGCCCTCTATGGGCTTCCAAATATCACTTTGCCAATTCCACAAGAACTGAGTTAGCGAAAGTCTTCTTGAGGGGAAAGCTGTAACTCTGTGAGATGATTTCACAGAACACAAAGAAGTTTCTCAGAAAGCTTCTTTCTCTTTGTGATTGGAGGATATTTCCTTTTGCCCTATAGTCTTCAAAGGGATCCGGAATATCTGTTCTCAGATTCCACAGAAATAAGGCTAGCAAAGAGATCCACGAAATACAGATGTAACTCTGTGAGTGGAAGTTGCATATCACAGAGCAGTTTCTCAGAAAGCTTCTTTCCAGATTTCATCTGAGGATATTTCCTTTTTCACCATAGCCCTCTAGGGTTTCCAAATATCACTTTGTCAATTCCACAAGAACTGTCTTAGCGAAAGGCTTCTTGAAGGGAAAGCTCTAACTCTGTGAGATCATTTCACAGAACACAAAGAAGTTTCTCAGAAAGCTTCTTTCTATTTCTTAACGGAGGATATTTCCTTTAACCCTATAGCCTTCAAAGGGATCCGGAATATCTGTTCTCAGATTCCACAGAAATAAGGCCAGCAAAGAGATCCACGAAATACAGATGTAACTCTGTGAGTGGAAGTCACATATCACAGAGCAGTTTCTCAGAAAGCTTCTTTCCAGATTTCATCGGAGGATATTTCCTTTTTCACCATAGTACTGTATGGGCTTCCAAATATCACTTTGCCAATTCCACAAGAACTGTCTTATCGAAAGGCTTCTTGAGGGAAAAGCTGTAACTCTGTGAGATGATTTCACAGAACACAAAGAAGTTTCTCAGAAAGCTTCTTTCTCTTTGTTGTCGAAGGATATTTCCTATGGCCCTATAGTCTTCAAAGGGATCCGAAATATCTGTTCTCATATTCCACAGAAATAAGGCAAGCAAAGAGATCCACGAAATACAGATGTAACTCTGTGAGTGGAAGTCACATATCACAAAGCAGTTTCTCAGAATGCTTTTTTCCAGATTTCGTTGGAGGATATTTCCTTTTTCACCATAGCCCTCTTTGGGCTTCCAAATATCACTTTGCCAATTCCACAAGAACTGTCTTAGCGAAAGGCTTCTTGAGGGGAAAGCTGTAACTCTGTGACATGATTTCACAGAACACAAAGAAGTTTCTCAGAAAGCTTCTTTCTCTTTGTTATCGGAGGATATTTCCTTTGGCCCCATAGTCTTCAAAGGTATCCGGAATATCTGTTCTCAGATTCCACAGAAATAAGGCTAGCAAAGAGATCCACGAAATGCAGATGTAACTCTGTGAGATGAATTAACAGAACACTAAGCAGTTTCTTAAAAAGCTTGTTTCCAGATTTCATCTGAGGATATTTCCTTTTTCTCCATAGCCCTCTATGGGCTTCCAAATATCACTTTGCCAATTCCACAAGAACTGTCTTAGCGAAAGGCTTCTTGAGGGGAAAGCTGTAACTCTGTGAGATGATTTCACAGATCACAAAGAAGTTTCTCAGAAAGCTTCTTTCTCTTGTTATCGGAGGATATTTCCTTTGGCCCTATAGTCTTCAAAGGGATCCGAAATATCTGTTCTCAGATTCCACAGAAATAAGGCTAGCAAAGAGATCCACGAAATACAGATGTAACTCTGTGAGTGGAAGTCACATATCACAGAGTAGTTTCTCAGAAAGCTTCTTTCCAGATTTCATCGGAGGATATTTCCTTTTTCTCCTTAGCCCTCTATGGGCTTCCAAATATCACTTTGCCAATTCCACAAGAACTGTCTTACCGAAAGGCGTCTTGAGGGGAAAGCTGTAACTCTGTGAGATGATTTCACAGAACACAAAGAAGTTTCTCAGAAATCTTCTTTCTCCTTGTTATCGGAGGATATTTCCTTTGGCCCTATAGTCTTCAAAGGGATCCGAAATATCTGTTCTCAGATTCCACAAAAAAAGGCTAGCAAAGAGATCCACGAAATACAGATGTAACTCTGTGAGTGGAAGACACATATGACAGAGCAGTTTCTCAGAAAGCTTCTTTCCAGATTTCATCAGAGGATATTTCCTTTTTCACCATAGCCCTCTATGGGCTTTCAAATATCACTTTGCCGATTCCACAAGAACTGTCTTAGCGAAAGGCATCTTGAGGGGAAAGCTGTAACTCTGTGAGATGATTTCAAAGAACACAAATAAGTTTCTCAGAAACCTTCTTTCTCTTGTTATCGGAGGATATTTCCTTTGGCCCTATAGTATTCAAAGGGATCCGGAATATCTGTTCTCAGATACCACAGAAATAAGGCTAGCAAAGAGATCCACGAAATACTGATGTAACTCTGTGAGATGAATTAACAGAACACTAAGCAGTTTCTCAGAAAGTTTCTTTCTAGATTTCATCGGAGGATATTTCCTTTTTCACCATAGCCCTCAATGGGCTTCCAAATATCACTTTGCCAATTCCACAAGAACTGTCTTAGCGAAAGGCTTCTTGCGGGGAAAGCTGTAACTCTGTGAGATGATTTCACAGAACACAAAGAAGTTTCTCCGAAAGCTTCTTTCTCTTTGTTATGGGAGGATATTTCCTTTGGCCCTATAGTCTTCAAAGGGATCCGGAATATCTGTTCTCAGATTCCACAGAAATAAGGCTAGCAAAGAGATCCATGAAATACAGGTGTAACTCTGTGAGTGGAAGTTACATATCACAGAGCAGTTTCTCAGAAAGCTTCTTTCCAGATTTCATCTGAGGATATTTCCTTTTTCACCATAGCCCTCTAGGGGTTCCAAATATCACTTTGCCAATTCCACAAGAACTGTCTTAGCGAAAGGCTTCTTGAGGGGAAACTCTAACTCTGTGAGATCATTTCACAGAACACAAAGAAGTTTCTCAGAAAGCTTCTTTCTATTTCTTAACGGAGGATATTTACTTTGGCCCTATAGTCTTCAAAGGGATCCGGAATATCTGTTCTCAGATTCCACAGAAATAAGGCCTGCAAAGAGATCCACGAAATACAGATGTAACTCTGTGAGATGAATTAACAGAACACTAAGCAGTTTCTCAGAAAGCTTCTTTCCAGATTTCATCGGAGGATATTTCCTTTTTCACTATAGCCCTCTATGGGCTTACCAATATCACTGTGGCAATTCCAAAAGAACTGCCTTAGCGAAAGGCTTTCTTGAGGGGAAAGCTGTAACTCTATGAGATGATTTCACAGAACACAAAGAAGTTTCTCAGAAATCTTCTTTCTCTTTGTTATGGGAGGATATTTCCTATGGCCCTATAGTCTTCAAAGGGATCCGAAATATCTGTTCTCAGATTCCACAGAAATAAGGCTAGCAAAGAGATCCACGAAATACAGATTTAACTCTGTGAGTGGAACTCACATATCACAGAGCAGTTTCTCAGAAAACTTCTTTCCAGATTTCATCGGAGGATATTTCCTTTTTCTCCTTAGCCCTCTATGGGCTTCCAAATATCACTTTGCCAATTCCACAAGAACTGTCTTAGCGAAAGGCGTCTTGAGGGGAAAGCTGTAACTCTGTAAGGTGATTTCACAGAACACAAAGAAGTTTCTCAGAAAGCTTCTTTCTCTTTGTTATCGGAGGATATTTCTTTTGGCCCTATAGTCTTCAAAGGGATCCGGAATATCTGTTCTCAGATACCACAGAAATAAGGCTAGCAAAGAGATCCACGAAATACAGATGTAACACTGTGAGATGAATTAACAGAACACTAAGCAGTTTCTCAGAAAGCTTCTTTCTAGATTTCATCGGAGGATATTTCCTTTTTCACCATAGCCCTCTATGGGCTTCCAAATATCACTTTGCCAATTCCACAAGAACTGTCTTAGCGAAAGACTTCTTGAGGGGAAAGCTGTAACTCTGTGAGATGATTTCACAGAACACAAAGAAGTTTCTCAGAAAGCTTCTTTCTCTTTGTGATCGGAGGATATTTCCTTTTGCCCTATAGTCTTCAAAGGGATCCGGAATATCTGTTCTCAGATTCCACAGAAATAAGGCTAGCAAAGAGATCCACGAAATACAGATGTAACTCTGTGAGTGGAAGTTGCATATCACAGAGCAGTTTCTCAGAAAGCTTCTTTCCAGATTTCATCTGAGGATATTTCCTTTTTCACCATAGCCCTCTAGGGTTTCCAAATATCACTTTGTCAATTCCACAAGAACTGTCTTAGCGAAAGGCTTCTTGAAGGGAAAGCTCTAACTCTGTGAGATCATTTCACAGAACACAAAGAAGTTTCTCAGAAAGCTTCTTTCTATTTCTTAACGGAGGATATTTCCTTTAACCCTATAGTCTTCAAAGGGATCCGGAATATCTGTTCTCAGATTCCACAGAAATAAGGCCAGCAAAGAGATCCACGAAATACAGATGTAACTCTGTGAGTGGAAGTCACATATCACAGAGCAGTTTCTCAGAAAGCTTCTTTCCAGATTTCATCGGAGGATATTTCCTTTTTCACCATAGTACTGTATGGGCTTCCAAATATCACTTTGCCAATTCCACAAGAACTGTCTTATCGAAAGGCTTCTTGAGGGAAAAGCTGTAACTCTGTGAGATGATTTCACAGAACACAAAGAAGTTTCTCAGAAAGCTTCCTTCTCTTTGTTGTCAAAGGATATTTCCTATGGCCCTATAGTCTTCAAAGGGATCCGAAATATCTATTCTCATTTTCCACAGAAATAAGGCTAGCAAAGAGATCCACGAAATACAGATGTAACTCTGTGAGTGGAAGTCACATATCACAAAGCAGTTTCTCAGAATGCTTTTTTCCAGATTTCGTTGGAGGATATTTCCTTTTTCACCATAGCCCTCTTTGGGCTTCCAAATATCACTTTGCCAGTTCCACAAGACCTGTCTTAGCGAAAGGATTCTTGTGGGGAAAGCTGTAACTCTGTGACATGATTTCACAGAACACAAAGAAGTTTCTCAGAAAGCTTCATTCTCTTTGTTAAGGGAGGATATTTCCTTTGGCCCTATAGTCTTCAAAGGAATCCGAAATATCTGTTCTCACATTCCACAGAAATAAGGGTAGCAAAGAGATCCACGAAATACAGATATATCTCTGTGAGATGAATTAACAGAACAGTAAGCAGTTTCTCAGAAAGCTTCTTTCCAGATTTCATCTGAGGATATTTCCTTTTTCACCATAGCCCTCTATGGGCTTCCAAATATCACTTTGCCAATTCCACAAGAACTGTCTTAGCGAAATTCTTCTTGAGGTGAAAGGTGTAACTCTGTGAGATGATTTCACAGAACACAAAGAAGTTTCTCAGAAAGCTTCTTTGTCTTTGTTATCGGAGGATATTTCCTTTGGCCCCATAGTCTTTAAAGGTATCCGGAATATCTGTTCTCAGATTCCACAGAAATAAGGCTAGCAAAGAGATCCACGAAATACAGATGTAACTCTGTGAGGTGAATTAACAGAACACTAAGCAGTTTCTCAGAAAGCTTCCTTCCAGATTTCATCTGAGGATATTTCCTTTTTCTCCATAGCCCTCTATGGGCTTCCAAATATCACTTTGCCAATTCCACAAGAACTGTCTTAGCGAAAGGCTTCTTGAGGGGAAAGCTGTAACTCTGTGAGATGATTACACAGAACACAAACTACTTTCTGAGAAAGCTTCTTTCTCTTTGTTATGGGAGGATATTTCCTTTGGCCCTGTAGTCTTCAAAGGCATCCGAAATATCTGTTCTCAGATTCCACAGAAATAAAGCTAGCAAAGAGATCCACGAAATACAGATGCAACTCTGTGAGTGGAAGTCACATATCACAGAGCAGTTTCTCATAAAGCTTCTTTCCAGATTTCATCGGAGGATATTTCCTTTTTCACCATAGCCCTCTATGGGCTTCCAAATATCACTTTGCCGATTCCACAAGAACTGTCTTAGCGAAAGGCTTCTTGAGGTGAAAGGTGTAACTCTGTGAGATCATTTCACAGAACACAAAGAAGTTTCGCAGAAAGCTTCTTTCTATTTCTTAACGGAGGATATTTACTTTGGCCCTATAGTCTTCAAAGGGATCCGGAATATCAATTCTCAGATTCCACAGAAATAAGGCCTGCAAAGAGATCCACGAAATACAGATGCAACTCTGTGAGTGGAAGTCACATATCACAGAGCAGTTTCTCAGAAGGCTTCTTTCCAGATTTCATCGGAGGATATTTCCTTTTTCACCATAGCCCTCTATGGGCTTCCAAATATCACTTTGCCAATTCCACAAGAACTGTCTTAGCGAAAGGCTTCTTGAGGGGAAAGCTGTAACTCTGTGGGATGATTTCACAGAACACAAAGAAGTTTCTCAGAAAGCTTCTTTCTCTTTGTTATGTAAGGATATTTCCTTTGGCCCTATAGTCTTCAAAGGGATCCGAAATATCTGTTCTCAGATTCCACAGAAATAAGGCTAGCAAAGAGATTCACGAAATACAGATGTAACTCTGTGAGATGAATTACCAGAACACTAAGCAGTTTCTCAGAAAGCTTCTTTCCAGATTTCATCCGAGGATATTTCCTTTTTCACCATAGCCCTCTATGGGCTTCCAAATATCACTTTGCCGATTTCACAAGAACTGTCTTGGCGAAAGGCTTCTTGAGGGGAAAGCTGTAACTCTGTGAGATGATTTCACAGAACACAAAGAAGTTTCTCAGAAAGCTTCTTTCTCTTTCTTATCGGAGGATATTTCCTTTGGCCCTATAGTCTTCAAAGGGATCCGAAATATCTGTTCTCAGATTCCACAGAAATAAGGCCAGCAAAGAGATCCACGAAATACAGATGTAACTCTGTGAGTGGAAGTCACATATCACAGAGCAGTTTCTCAGAAAGCTTCTTTCCAGATTTCATCGGAGGATATTTCCTTTTTCACCATAGTACTGTATGGGCTTCCAAATATCACTTTGCCAATTCCACAAGAACTGTCTTATCGAAAGGCTTCTTGAGGGAAAAGCTGTAACTCTGTGAGATGATTTCACAGAACACAAAGAAGTTTCTCAGAAAGCTTCCTTCTCTTTGTTGTCAAAGGATATTTCCTATGGCCCTATAGTCTTCAAAGGGATCCGAAATATCTATTCTCATTTTCCACAGAAATAAGGCTAGCAAAGAGATCCACGAAATACAGATGTAACTCTGTGAGTGGAAGTCACATATCACAAAGCAGTTTCTCAGAATGCTTTTTTCCAGATTTCGTTGGAGGATATTTCCTTTTTCACCATAGCCCTCTTTGGGCTTCCAAATATCACTTTGCCAGTTCCACAAGACCTGTCTTAGCGAAAGGATTCTTGTGGGGAAAGCTGTAACTCTGTGACATGATTTCACAGAACACAAAGAAGTTTCTCAGAAAGCTTCATTCTCTTTGTTAAGGGAGGATATTTCCTTTGGCCCTATAGTCTTCAAAGGAATCCGAAATATCTGTTCTCACATTCCACAGAAATAAGGGTAGCAAAGAGATCCACGAAATACAGATATATCTCTGTGAGATGAATTAACAGAACAGTAAGCAGTTTCTCAGAAAGCTTCTTTCCAGATTTCATCTGAGGATATTTCCTTTTTCACCATAGCCCTCTATGGGCTTCCAAATATCACTTTGCCAATTCCACAAGAACTGTCTTAGCGAAATTCTTCTTGAGGTGAAAGGTGTAACTCTGTGAGATGATTTCACAGAACACAAAGAAGTTTCTCAGAAAGCTTCTTTGTCTTTGTTATCGGAGGATATTTCCTTTGGCCCCATAGTCTTTAAAGGTATCCGGAATATCTGTTCTCAGATTCCACAGAAATAAGGCTAGCAAAGAGATCCACGAAATACAGATGTAACTCTGTGAGGTGAATTAACAGAACACTAAGCAGTTTCTCAGAAAGCTTCCTTCCAGATTTCATCTGAGGATATTTCCTTTTTCTCCATAGCCCTCTATGGGCTTCCAAATATCACTTTGCCAATTCCACAAGAACTGTCTTAGCGAAAGGCTTCTTGAGGGGAAAGCTGTAACTCTGTGAGATGATTACACAGAACACAAACTACTTTCTGAGAAAGCTTCTTTCTCTTTGTTATGGGAGGATATTTCCTTTGGCCCTGTAGTCTTCAAAGGCATCCGAAATATCTGTTCTCCCATTCCACAGAAATAAAGCTAGCAAAGAGATCCACGAAATACAGATGTAACTCTGTGAGTGGAAGTCACATATCACAGAGCAGTTTCTCAGAAAGCTTCTTTCCAGATTTCATTGGAGGATATTTCCTTTTTCACCATAGCCCTCTATGGGCTTCCAAATATCACTTTGCCAATTCCATAAGAACTGTCTTACCGAAAGGCGTCTTGAGGGGAAATGTGTAACTCTGTGAGATGATTTCACAGAACACAAAGAAGTTTCTCAGAAAGCTTCTTTCTCTTTGTTATCGGAGGATATTTCCTTTGGCCCTATAGTCTTCAAAGGTATCCGGAATATCTGTTCTCAGATTCCACAGAAATAAGGCTAGCAAAGAGATCCACGAAATACAGATGCAACTCTGTGAGTGGAAGTCACATATCACAGAGCAGTTTCTCAGAAGGCTTCTTTCCAGATTTCATCGGAGGATATTTCCTTTTTCACCATAGCCCTCTATGGGCTTCCAAATATCACTTTGCCAATTCCACAAGAACTGTCTTAGCGAAAGGCTTCTTGAGGGGAAAGCTGTAACTCTGTGGGATGATTTCACAGAACACAAAGAAGTTTCTCAGAAAGCTTCTTTCTCTTTGTTATGTAAGGATATTTCCTTTGGCCCTATAGTCTTCAAAGGGATCCGAAATATCTGTTCTCAGATTCCACAGAAATAAGGCTAGCAAAGAGATTCACGAAATACAGATGTAACTCTGTGAGATGAATTACCAGAACACTAAGCAGTTTCTCAGAAAGCTTCTTTCCAGATTTCATCCGAGGATATTTCCTTTTTCACCATAGCCCTCTATGGGCTTCCAAATATCACTTTGCCAATTTCACAAGAACTGTCTTGGCGAAAGGCTTCTTGAGGGGAAAGCTGTAACTCTGTGAGATGATTTCACAGAACACAAAGAAGTTTCTCAGAAAGCTTCTTTCTCTTTCTTATCGGAGGATATTTCCTTTGGCCCTATAGTCTTCAAAGGGATCCGAAATATCTGTTCTCAGATTCCACAGAAATAAGGCTAACAAAGAGATCTACGAAATACAGATGTTACTCTGCGAGTGGAAGTCATATATCACAGAGCAGTTGCTCAGAAGGCTTCTTTCCAGATTTCATCTGAGTATATTTCCTTTTTCACCATAGCCCTCTATGGGCTTCCAAATATCACTTTGCCAATTCCACAAGAACTGTCTTAGCGAAAGGCTTCTTGAGGGGAAAGCTGTAACTCTGTGGGGTGATTTCACAGAACACAAAGAAGTTTCTCAGAAAGCTTCTTTCTCTTTGTTATGTAAGGATATTTCCTTTGGCCCTATAGTCTTCAAAGGGATCCGAAATATCTGTTCTCAGATTCCACAGAAATAAGGCCAACAAAGAGATCCACGAAACACAGATGTAACTCAGTGAGATGAATTACCAGAACACTAAGCAGTTTCTCAGAAAGCTTCTTTCCAGATTTCATCTGAGGATATTTCCTTTTTCACCATAGACCTCTAGGGGTTCCAAATATCACTTTGCAATTCCACAAGAACTGTACTTAGCGAAAGGCTTCTTGAGGGGAAAGCTGTAACTCTATGAGATGATTTCACAGAACACAAAGAAGGTTCTCAGAAAGCTTCTTTCTCTTTGTTATGGGAGGATATTTCCTTTGGCCCTATAGACTTCAAAGGGATCCGAAATATCTGTTCTCAGATTCCAAAGAAATAAGGCTAGCAAAGAGATTCACGAAATACAGATGTAACTCTGTGAGTGGAAGTCACATATCACAGAGCAGTTTCTCAGAAGGCTTCTTTCCAGATTTCATCGGAGGATATTTCTTTTTTCACCATAATACTGTATGGGCTTCCAAATATCACTTTGCCAATTCCACAAGAACTGTCTTAGCGTAAGGCTTCTTGAGGGGAAAGCTGTAACTCTGTGAGATGATTTCACAGAACACAAAGAAGTTTCTCAGAAAGCTTCTTTCTCTTTGTTAAGGGAGGATATTTCTTTTGGCCCTATAGTCTTCAAAGGGATCCGAAATATCTGTTCTCAGATTCCACAGAAATAAGGCTAGCAAAGAGATCCACGAAATACAGATGTAATTCTGGGAGTGGAAGTCACATATCACAGAGCGATTTCTCAGAAAGCTTCTTTCCAGATTTCATCTGAGGATATTTCCTTTTTCACCATAGCCCTCTATGGGCTTCCAAATATCACTTTGCCAATTCCACAAGAACTGTCTTAGCGAAAGGCTTCTTGAGGGGAAAGCTGTAACTCTCTGACTTGATTTCACAGAACACAAAGAAGTTTCTCAGAAAGCTTCTTTCTCTTTGTTATCGGAGGATATTTCCTTTGTCCTATAGTCTTCAACGGGATCCGAAATATCTGTTCTCAGATTCCACAGAAATAAGGCTAGCAAAGAGATCCACGAAATACAGTTGTAACTGTGTGACTCGAAGTCACATATCACAGAGCAGTTTCTCAGAAAGCTTCTTTCCAGATTTCATCTGAGGATATTTCCTTTTTCACCATAGCCATCTAAGGGCTTCCAAATATCACTTTGCCAATTCCACAAGAACTGTCTTAGCGAAAGGCTTCTTGATTGGAAAGCTGTAACTCTGTGAGATGATTTCACAGAACACACAGAAGTTGCTCAGAAAGCTTCTTTCTCTTTGTTATCGGAGGATATTTCCTTTGGCCTTATAGTCTACAAAGGGATCCAAAATATCTGTTCTCAGATTCCACAGAAATAAGGCTAGCAAAGAGATCCACGAAATACAGATGTAACTCTGGGAGTGGAGTCACATATAACAGAGCAGTTGTTTCCAGATTTCATCTGAGGATATTTGTCCTATAGTCTTCAACGGGATCTGAAATATCTGTTCTCAGACTCCACAGAAATAAGGCTAGCAAAGAGATCCACGAAATACAGATGTACCTCTATGAGATGAATTAACAGAACACTAAGCAGTTTCTCGGAAAGCTTCTTTCCAGATTTCATCGGAGGAAATTTCCTTTTTCACCATAGCCCTCTATGGGCTTCCAAATATCACTTTGCCAATTCCACAAGAACTGTCTTTGCGAAAGGCTTCTTGAGGGGAAAGCTGTAACTCTGTGAGATGATTTCACAGAACACAAAGAAGTTTCTCAGAAAGCTTCTTTCTCTTTGTTATCGGAGGATATTTCCTTTGGCCCTATAGTCTTCAAAGGGATCCGAAACATCTGTTCCCAGTTTCCACAGAAATAAGCCTAGCAAAGAGATCCGCGAAATACATATGTAACTCTGTGAGTGGAAGTAACATATCCAGAGCAGTTTCTCAGAAAGCTTCTTTCCAGATTTCATCGGAGGATATTTCCTTTTTCACCATAGCCCTCTACAGGCTTCCAAATATCACTTTGCCAATTCCACAAGAACTGTGTTAGCGAAAGGCTACTTGCGGGGAAAGCTGTAACTCTGTGAGATGATTTCACAGAACACAAAGAAGTTTCTCAGAAATCTTCTTTCTCCTTGTTATCGGAGGATATTTCCTTTGGCCCTATAGTCTTCAAAGGGATCCGAAATATCTGTTCTCAGATTCCACAGAAATAAGGCTAGCAAAGAGATCCACGAAATACAGATGTGACTCTGTGAGTGGAAGACACATATCACAGAGCAGTTTCTCAGAAAGCTTCTGTCCAGATTTCATCTGAGGATATTTCCTTTTTCACCATAGCCCTCTATGGGCTTCCAAATATCACTTTGCCAATTGCACAAGAACTGTCTTAGCGAAAGGCTTCTTGAGGGGAAAGCTGTAACTCTGTGAGATGATTTCACAGAACACAAAGAAATTTCTCAGAAAGCTTCTTTCTCTTTGTTATCAGAGGATATTTCCATTGGAACTATAGTCTTGTAAGGGATCCGGAATATCTGTTCTCAGATTCCACAAAAATAAGGCTAACAGAGATACACGAAATACAGTTGTAACTCTGTAAGTCGAAGTCACATACCACAGCGCAGCTTCTCAGAAATCTTCTTTCCCGATTTCATCGGAGGATATTTCCTTTTTCACCATAGCGCTCTATGGGCTTCCAAATATCACTTTTCCAATTCCACAAGAACTGTCTTAGCGAAAGGCTTCTTGAGGGGAAAGCTGTAACTCTGTGAGATGATTTCACTGAACACAAAGAAGTTTCTCAGAAAGCTTCTTTCTCTTTGTTATGGGAGGATATTTCCTTTGGCCCTATAGTCTTCAAAGGGATCCGAAACATCTGTTCCCAGATTCCACAGAAATAAGGCTAGTAAAGAGATCCACGAAATACAGATGTAACTCTGTGAGTGGAAGTCACATATCACAGAGCAGTTTCTCAGAAAGCTTCTTTCCAGATTTCATTGGAGGATATTTCCTTTTTCACCATAGCCCTCTATGGGCTTCCAAATATCACTTTGCCAATTCCATAAGAACTGTCTTACCGAAAGGCGTCTTGAGGGGAAATGTGTAACTCTGTGAGATGATTTCACAGAACACAAAGAAGTTTCTCAGAAAGCTTCTTTCTCTTTGTTATCGGAGGATATTTCCTTTGGCCCTATAGTCTTCAAAGGTATCCGGAATATCTGTTCTCAGATTCCACAGAAATAAGGCTAGCAAAGAGATCCACGAAATACAGATGCAACTCTGTGAGTGGAAGTCACATATCACAGAGCAGTTTCTCAGAAGGCTTCTTTCCAGATTTCATCGGAGGATATTTCCTTTTTCACCCTAGCCCTCTATGGGCTTCCAAATATCACTTTGCCAATTCCACAAGAACTGTCTTAGCGAAAGGCTTCTTGAGGGGAAAGCTGTAACTCTGTGGGATGATTTCACAGAACACAAAGAAGTTTCTCAGAAAGCTTCTTTCTCTTTGTTATGTAAGGATATTTCCTTTGGCCCTATAGTCTTCAAAGGGATCCGAAATATCTGTTCTCAGATTCCACAGAAATAAGGCTAGCAAAGAGATCCACGAAATACAGATGTAACTCTGGGAGTGGAAGTCACATATCACAGAGCGGTTTCTCAGAAAACTTCTTTCCAGATTTCATCTGAGGATATTTCCTTTTTCACCATAGCCCTCTATGGGCTTCCAAATATCACTTTGCCAATTCCACAAGAACTGTCTTAGCGAAAGGCTTCTTGAGGGGAAAGCTGTAACTCTCTGACTTGATTTCACAGAACACAAAGAAGTTTCTCAGAAAGCTTCTTTCTCTTTGTTATCGGAGGATATTTCCTTTGTCCTATAGTCTTCAACGGGATCCGAAATATCTGTTCTCAGATTCCACAGAAATAAGGCTAGCAAAGAGATCCACGAAATACAGTTGTAACTGTGTGACTCGAAGTCACATATCACAGAGCAGTTTCTCAGAAAGCTTCTTTCCAGATTTCATCTGAGGATATTTCCTTTTTCACCATAGCCATCTAAGGGCTTCCAAATATCACTTTGCCAATCCCCAAGAACTGTCTTAGCGAAAGGCTTCTTGATTGGAAAGCTCTAACTCTGTGAGATGATTTCACAGAACACACAGAAGTTGCTCAGAAAGCTTCTTTCTCTTTGTTATCGGAGGATATTTCCTTTGGCCTTATAGTCTACAAAGGGATCCAAAATATCTGTTCTCAGATTCCACAGAAATAAGGCTAGCAAAGAGATCCACGAAATACAGATGTAACTCTGGGAGTGGAGTCACATATAACAGAGCAGTTGTTTCCAGATTTCATCTGAGGATATTTGTCCTATAGTCTTCAACGGGATCTGAAATATCTGTTCTCAGACTCCACAGAAATAAGGCTAGCAAAGAGATCCACGAAATACAGATGTACCTCTATGAGATGAATTAACAGAACACTAAGCAGTTTCTCGGAAAGCTTCTTTCCAGATTTCATCGGAGGAAATTTCCTTTTTCACCATAGCCCTCTATGGGCTTCCAAATATCACTTTGCCAATTCCACAAGAACTGTCTTTGCGAAAGGCTTCTTGAGGGGAAAGCTGTAACTCTGTGAGATGATTTCACAGAACACAAAGAAGTTTCTCAGAAAGCTTCTTTCTCTTTGTTATGGGAGGATATTTCCTTTGGCCCTATAGTCTTCAAAGGGATCCGAAACATCTGTTCCCAGTTTCCACAGAAATAAGCCTAGCAAAGAGATCCGCGAAATACATATGTAACTCTGTGAGTGGAAGTAACATATCCAGAGCAGTTTCTCAGAAAGCTTCTTTCCAGATTTCATCGGAGGATATTTCCTTTTTCACCATAGCCCTCTACAGGCTTCCAAATATCACTTTGCCAATTCCACAAGAACTGTGTTAGCGAAAGGCTACTTGCGGGGAAAGCTGTAACTCTGTGAGATGATTTCACAGAACACAAAGAAGTTTCTCAGAAATCTTCTTTCTCCTTGTTATCGGAGGATATTTCCTTTGGCCCTATAGTCTTCAAAGGGATCCGAAATATCTGTTCTCAGATTACACAGAAATAAGGCTAGCAAAGAGATCCACGAAATACAGATGTGACTCTGTGAGTGGAAGACACATATCACAGAGCAGTTTCTCAGAAAGCTTCTTTCCAGATTTCATCTGAGGATATTTCCTTTTTCACCATAGCCCTCTATGGGCTTCCAAATATCACTTTGCCAATTGCACAAGAACTGTCTTAGCGAAAGGCTTCTTGAGGGGAAAGCTGTAACTCTGTGAGATGATTTCACAGAACACAAAGAAATTTCTCAGAAAGCTTCTTTCTCTTTGTTATCAGAGGATATTTCCATTGGAACTATAGTCTTGTAAGGGATCCGGAATATCTGTTCTCAGATTCCACAAAAATAAGGCTAACAGAGATACACGAAATACAGTTGTAACTCTGTAAGTCGAAGTCACATACCACAGAGCAGCTTCTCAGAAATCTTCTTTCCCGATTTCATCGGAGGATATTTCCTTTTTCACCATAGCGCTCTATGGGCTTCCAAATATCACTTTTCCAATTCCACAAGAACTGTCTTAGCGAAAGGCTTCTTGAGGGGAAAGCTGTAACTCTGTGAGATGATTTCACTGAACACAAAGAAGTTTCTCAGAAAGCTTCTTTCTCTTTGTTATGGGAGGATATTTCCTTTGGCCCTATAGTCTTCAAAGGGATCCGAAACATCTGTTCCCAGATTCCACAGAAATAAGGCTAGCAAAGAGATCCACGAAATACAGATGTAACTCTGTGAGTGGAAGTCACATATCACAGAGCAGTTTCTCAGAAAGCTTCTTTCCAGATTTCATTGGAGGATATTTCCTTTTTCACCATAGCCCTCTATGGGCTTCCAAATATCACTTTGCCAATTCCATAAGAACTGTCTTACCGAAAGGCGTCTTGAGGGGAAATGTGTAACTCTGTGAGATGATTTCACAGAACACAAAGAAGTTTCTCAGAAAGCTTCTTTCTCTTTGTTATCGGAGGATATTTCCTTTGGCCCTATAGTCTTCAAAGGTATCCGGAATATCTGTTCTCAGATTCCACAGAAATAAGGCTAGCAAAGAGATCCACGAAATACAGATGCAACTCTGTGAGTGGAAGTCACATATCACAGAGCAGTTTCTCAGAAGGCTTCTTTCCAGATTTCATCGGAGGATATTTCCTTTTTCACCATAGCCCTCTATGGGCTTCCAAATATCACTTTGCCAATTCCACAAGAACTGTCTTAGCGAAAGGCTTCTTGAGGGGAAAGCTGTAACTCTGTGGGATGATTTCACAGAACACAAAGAAGTTTCTCAGAAAGCTTCTTTCTCTTTGTTATGTAAGGATATTTCCTTTGGCCCTATAGTCTTCAAAGGGATCCGAAATATCTGTTCTCAGATTCCACAGAAATAAGGCTAGCAAAGAGATTCACGAAATACAGATGTAACTCTGTGAGATGAATTACCAGAACACTAAGCAGTTTCTCAGAAAGCTTCTTTCCAGATTTCATCCGAGGATATTTCCTTTTTCACCATAGCCCTCTATGGGCTTCCAAATATCACTTTGCCAATTTCACAAGAACTGTCTTGGCGAAAGGCTTCTTGAGGGGAAAGCTGTAACTCTGTGAGATGATTTCACAGAACACAAAGAAGTTTCTCAGAAAGCTTCTTTCTCTTTCTTATCGGAGGATATTTCCTTTGGCCCTATAGTCTTCAAAGGGATCCGAAATATCTGTTCTCAGATTCCACAGAAATAAGGCTAACAAAGAGATCTACGAAATACAGATGTTACTCTGCGAGTGGAAGTCATATATCACAGAGCAGTTGCTCAGAAGGCTTCTTTCCAGATTTCATCTGAGTATATTTCCTTTTTCACCATAGCCCTCTATGGGCTTCCAAATATCACTTTGCCAATTCCACAAGAACTGTCTTAGCGAAAGGCTTCTTGAGGGGAAAGCTGTAACTCTGTGGGGTGATTTCACAGAACACAAAGAAGTTTCTCAGAAAGCTTCTTTCTCTTTGTTATGTAAGGATATTTCCTTTGGCCCTATAGTCTTCAAAGGGATCCGAAATATCTGTTCTCAGATTCCACAGAAATAAGGCCAACAAAGAGATCCACGAAACACAGATGTAACTCAGTGAGATGAATTACCAGAACACTAAGCAGTTTCTCAGAAAGCTTCTTTCCAGATTTCATCTGAGGATATTTCCTTTTTCACCATAGACCTCTAGGGGTTCCAAATATCACTTTGCAATTCCACAAGAACTGTACTTAGCGAAAGGCTTCTTGAGGGGAAAGCTGTAACTCTATGAGATGATTTCACAGAACACAAAGAAGGTTCTCAGAAAGCTTCTTTCTCTTTGTTATGGGAGGATATTTCCTTTGGCCCTATAGACTTCAAAGGGATCCGAAATATCTGTTCTCAGATTCCAAAGAAATAAGGCTAGCAAAGAGATTCACGAAATACAGATGTAACTCTGTGAGTGGAAGTCACATATCACAGAGCAGTTTCTCAGAAGGCTTCTTTCCAGATTTCATCGGAGGATATTTCTTTTTTCACCATAATACTGTATGGGCTTCCAAATATCACTTTGCCAATTCCACAAGAACTGTCTTAGCGTAAGGCTTCTTGAGGGGAAAGCTGTAACTCTGTGAGATGATTTCACAGAACACAAAGAAGTTTCTCAGAAAGCTTCTTTCTCTTTGTTAAGGGAGGATATTTCTTTTGGCCCTATAGTCTTCAAAGGGATCCGAAATATCTGTTCTCAGATTCCACAGAAATAAGGCTAGCAAAGAGATCCACGAAATACAGATGTAATTCTGGGAGTGGAAGTCACATATCACAGAGCGATTTCTCAGAAAGCTTCTTTCCAGATTTCATCTGAGGATATTTCCTTTTTCACCATAGCCCTCTATGGGCTTCCAAATATCACTTTGCCAATTCCACAAGAACTGTCTTAGCGAAAGGCTTCTTGAGGGGAAAGCTGTAACTCTCTGACTTGATTTCACAGAACACAAAGAAGTTTCTCAGAAAGCTTCTTTCTCTTTGTTATCGGAGGATATTTCCTTTGTCCTATAGTCTTCAACGGGATCCGAAATATCTGTTCTCAGATTCCACAGAAATAAGGCTAGCAAAGAGATCCACGAAATACAGTTGTAACTGTGTGACTCGAAGTCACATATCACAGAGCAGTTTCTCAGAAAGCTTCTTTCCAGATTTCATCTGAGGATATTTCCTTTTTCACCATAGCCATCTAAGGGCTTCCAAATATCACTTTGCCAATTCCACAAGAACTGTCTTAGCGAAAGGCTTCTTGATTGGAAAGCTCTAACTCTGTGAGATGATTTCACAGAACACACAGAAGTTGCTCAGAAAGCTTCTTTCTCTTTGTTATCGGAGGATATTTCCTTTGGCCTTATAGTCTACAAAGGGATCCAAAATATCTGTTCTCAGATTCCACAGAAATAAGGCTAGCAAAGAGATCCACGAAATACAGATGTAACTCTGGGAGTGGAGTCACATATAACAGAGCAGTTGTTTCCAGATTTCATCTGAGGATATTTGTCCTATAGTCTTCAACGGGATCTGAAATATCTGTTCTCAGACTCCACAGAAATAAGGCTAGCAAAGAGATCCACGAAATACAGATGTACCTCTATGAGATGAATTAACAGAACACTAAGCAGTTTCTCGGAAAGCTTCTTTCCAGATTTCATCGGAGGAAATTTCCTTTTTCACCATAGCCCTCTATGGGCTTCCAAATATCACTTTGCCAATTCCACAAGAACTGTCTTTGCGAAAGGCTTCTTGAGGGGAAAGCTGTAACTCTGTGAGATGATTTCACAGAACACAAAGAAGTTTCTCGGAAAGCTTCTTTCTCTTTGTTATGGGAGGATATTTCCTTTGGCCCTATAGTCTTCAAAGGGAACCGAAACATCTGTTCCCAGTTTCCACAGAAATAAGCCTAGCAAAGAGATCCGCGAAATACATATGTAACTCTGTGAGTGGAAGTAACATATCCAGAGCAGTTTCTCAGAAAGCTTCTTTCCAGATTTCATCGGAGGATATTTCCTTTTTCACCATAGCCCTCTACAGGCTTCCAAATATCACTTTGCCAATTCCACAAGAACTGTGTTAGCGAAAGGCTACTTGCGGGGAAAGCTGTAACTCTGTGAGATGATTTCACAGAACACAAAGAAGTTTCTCAGAAATCTTCTTTCTCCTTGTTATCGGAGGATATTTCCTTTGGCCCTATAGTCTTCAAAGGGATCCGAAATATCTGTTCTCAGATTCCACAGAAATAAGGCTAGCAAAGAGATCCACGAAATACAGATGTGACTCTGTGAGTGGAAGACACATATCACAGAGCAGTTTCTCAGAAAGCTTCTTTCCAGATTTCATCTGAGGATATTTCCTTTTTCACCATAGCCCTCTATGGGCTTCCAAATATCACTTTGCCAATTGCACAAGAACTGTCTTAGCGAAAGGCTTCTTGAGGGGAAAGCTGTAACTCTGTGAGATGATTTCACAGAACACAAAGAAATTTCTCAGAAAGCTTCTTTCTCTTTGTTATCAGAGGATATTTCCATTGGAACTATAGTCTTGTAAGGGATCCGGAATATCTGTTCTCAGATTCCACAAAAATAAGGCTAACAGAGATACACGAAATACAGTTGTAACTCTGTAAGTCGAAGTCACATACCACAGCGCAGCTTCTCAGAAATCTTTTTTCCCGATTTCATCGGAGGATATTTCCTTTTTCACCATAGCGCTCTATGGGCTTCCAAATATCACTTTTCCAATTCCACAAGAACTGTCTTAGCGAAAGGCTTCTTGAGGGGAAAGCTGTAACTCTGTGAGATGATTTCACTGAACACAAAGAAGTTTCTCAGAAAGCTTCTTTCTCTTTGTTATGGGAGGATATTTCCTTTGGCCCTATAGTCTTCAAAGGGATCCGAAACATCTGTTCCCAGATTCCACAGAAATAAGGCTAGTAAAGAGATCCACGAAATACAGATGTAACTCTGTGAGTGGAAGTCACATATCACAGAGCAGTTTCTCAGAAAGCTTCTTTCCAGATTTCATTGGAGGATATTTCCTTTTTCACCATAGCCCTCTATGGGCTTCCAAATATCACTTTGCCAATTCCATAAGAACTGTCTTACCGAAAGGCGTCTTGAGGGGAAATGTGTAACTCTGTGAGATGATTTCACAGAACACAAAGAAGTTTCTCAGAAAGCTTCTTTCTCTTTGTTATCGGAGGATATTTCCTTTGGCCCTATAGTCTTCAAAGGTATCCGGAATATCTGTTCTCAGATTCCACAGAAATAAGGCTAGCAAAGAGATCCACGAAATACAGATGCAACTCTGTGAGTGGAAGTCACATATCACAGAGCAGTTTCTCAGAAGGCTTCTTTCCAGATTTCATCGGAGGATATTTCCTTTTTCACCATAGCCCTCTATGGGCTTCCAAATATCACTTTGCCAATTCCACAAGAACTGTCTTAGCGAAAGGCTTCTTGAGGGGAAAGCTGTAACTCTGTGGGATGATTTCACAGAACACAAAGAAGTTTCTCAGAAAGCTTCTTTCTCTTTGTTATGTAAGGATATTTCCTTTGGCCCTATAGTCTTCAAAGGGATCCGAAATATCTGTTCTCAGATTCCACAGAAATAAGGCTAGCAAAGAGATTCACGAAATACAGATGTAACTCTGTGAGATGAATTACCAGAACACTAAGCAGTTTCTCAGAAAGCTTCTTTCCAGATTTCATCCGAGGATATTTCCTTTTTCACCATAGCCCTCTATGGGCTTCCAAATATCACTTTGCCAATTTCACAAGAACTGTCTTGGCGAAAGGCTTCTTGAGGGGAAAGCTGTAACTCTGTGAGATGATTTCACAGAACACAAAGAAGTTTCTCAGAAAGCTTCTTTCTCTTTCTTATCGGACGATATTTCCTTTGGCCCTATAGTCTTCAAAGGGATCCGAAATATCTGTTCTCAGATTCCACAGAAATAAGGCTAACAAAGAGATCTACGAAATACAGATGTTACTCTGCGAGTGGAAGTCATATATCACAGAGCAGTTGCTCAGAAGGCTTCTTTCCAGATTTCATCTGAGTATACTTCCTTTTTCACCATAGCCCTGTATGGGCTTCCAAATATCACTTTGCCAATTCCACAAGATCAGTCTTAGGGAAAGGCTTCTTGAGGGGAAAGCTGTGACTCTGGGAGATGATTTCACAGAACACAAAGAAGTTTCTCAGAAAGCTTCTTTCTCTTTGTTATCGGAGGATATTTCCATTGGCCCTATAGTCTTCAAAGGGATCCCGAATATCTGTTCTCAGATACCACAAAAATAAGGCTAGCAAAGAGATCCACGAAATAAACATGTAACTCTGTGAGTGGAAGTCACATATCACAGAGCAGTTTCTCAGAAGGCTTCTTTCCAGATTTCATCTGAGGATATTTCCTTTTTCACCATAGTCCTCTAAGGGCTCCCAAATATCACTTTGCCAATTCCACAAGAACTGTGTTAGCGAAAGGCTTCTTGAGGGGAAAGTTGTAACTCTGTGAGATGATTTCACAGAACACAAAGAAGTTTCTCAGAAATCTTCTTTCTTTTTGTTATGGGAGGATATTTCCTTTGGCCCTATAGTCTTCAAAGGGATCCGAAATATCTGTTCTCAGATTCCACAGAAATAAGGCTAGCAAAGAGATCCACGAAATACAGATGTAACTCTGTGAGTGGAAGTCACATATCACGGAGCAGTTTCTCAGAAAGCTTTTTTCCAGATTTCATCGGAGGATATTTCCTTTTTCACCATAGCCCTCTATGGGCTTCCAAATATAACTTTGCCAATACCACAAGAACTGTCTTAGCGAAACGCTTCTTGAGGGGAAAGCTGTAATTCTGTGAGATGATTTCACAGAACACAAAGAAGTTTCTCAGAAAGATTCTTTCTCTTTGTTATCGGAGGATATTTCCTTTGGCCCTGTTGTCTTCAAAGGGATCCGAATTATCTGTTCTCAGATTCCACAGAAATAAGGCTAGCAATGAGATCCACGACTACAGATGTAACTCTGTGAGTGGAAGTTACATATCACAGAGCAGTTTCTCAGAAAGCTTCTTTCCAGATTTCATCTGAGGATATTTCCTTTTTCACCATAGCCCTCTAGGGGTTCCAATTATCACTTTGCCAATTCCACAAGAACTGTCTTAGCGAAAGGCTTCTTGAGGGGAAGCTCTAACTCTGTGAGATCATTTCACAGAACACAAAGAAGTTTCTCAGAAAGCTTCTTTCTCTTTGTTATAGGAGGGTATTTCCTTTGACCCTATAGTCTTCAAAGGGACCCGGAATATCTGTTCTCAGATTCCACAGAAATAAGGCCAGCAAAGAGATCCACGAAATGCAGATGAAACTCTGTGAGATGAATTAACAGAACACTAAGCAGTTTCTTAGAAAGCTTCTTTCCAGATTTCATCTGAGGATATTTCCTTTTTCTCCATAGCCCTCTATGGGCTTCCAAATATCACTTTGCCAATTCCACAAGAACTGTCTTAGCGAAAGGCTTCTTGAGGGGAAAGCTGTAACTCTGTGAGATGATTACACAGAACACAAAGTACTTTCTGAGAAAGCTTCTTTCTCTTTCTTATCGGAGGATATTTCCTTTGGCCCTGTAGTCTTCAAAGGCATCCGAAACATCTGTTCTCAGATTCCACAGAAATAAGGCTAGTAAAGAGATCCACGAAATACAGATGTAACTCTGTGAGGGGAAGTCACATATCACAGAGCAGTTTCTCAGAAAGCTTCTTTCCAGACTTCATCGGAGGATATTTCCTTTTTCACCATAGCCCTCTATGGGCTTCCAAATATCACTTTGCCGATTCCACAAGAAATGTCTTAGCGAAAGGCTTCTTGAGGGGAAAGCTGTAACTCTGTGAGATGATTTCACAGATCACAAAGTAGTTTCTCAGAAAGCTTCTTTCTCTTGTTATCGGAGGATATTTCCTTTGGCCATATAGTCTTCAAAGGGATCCGAAATATCTTTTCTCATATTCCACAGAAATAAGGCTAGCAAAGAGATCCACGAAATACAGATGTAACTCTGTGAGTGGAAGTCACATATCACAGAGCAGTTTCTCAGAAAGCTTCTTTCCAGATTTCATCGGAGGATATTTCCTTTTTCTCCTTAGCCCTCTATGGGCTTCCAAATATCACTTTGCCAATTAAACAAGAACTGTCTTAGCGAAAGGCGTCTAGAGGGGAAAGCTGTAACTCTGTGAGATGATTTCACAGAACAAAAAGAAGTTTCTCAGAAAGCTTCTTTCTCTTTGTTATGGGAGTTTATTTCCTTTGGCCCTATAGACTTCAAAGGGATCCGGACTATCTTTTCTCAGATTCCACAGAAATAAGGCTAGCAAAGAGATGCACGAAATACAGATGTAACTCTGTGAGTGGAAGTTACATATCACAGAGCAGTTTCTCAGAAAGCTTCTTTCCAGATTTCATCTGAGGATATTTCCTTTATCACCATAGCCCTCTAGGGGTTCCAAATATCACTTTGCAATTCCACAAGAACTGTCTTAGCGAAAGGCTTCTTGAGGGGAAACTCTAACTCTTTGAGATCATTTCACAGAACACAAAGAAGTTTCTCAGAGAGCTTCTTTCTATTTCTTAACGGAGGATATTTCCTTTGGCCCTATAGTCTTCAAAGGGATCCGGAATATCTGTTCTCAGATTCCACAGAAATAAGGCTAGCCAAGAGATCCACGAAATACAGATGTAACTCTGTGAGATGAATTAACAGAACACTAAGCAGTTTGTCAGAAAGCTTCTTTCCAGATTTCATCGGAGGATATTTCCTTTTTCACTATAGCCCTCTATGGGCTTCCAAATATCACTGTGGCAATTCCACAAGAACTGTCTAAGCAAAAGGCTTTTTGAGGGGAAAGCTGTAACTCTATGAGATGATTTCACAGAACACAAAGAAGTTTCTCAGAAAGCTTCTTTCTCTTTGTTATGGGAGGATATTTCCTTTGGCCCTATAGACTTCAAAGGGATCCGAAATATCTGTTCTCAGATTCCACAGAAATAAGGCTAGCAAAGAGATTCACGAAATACAGATGTAACTCTGTGAGTGGAAGTCACATATGACAGAGCAGTTTCTCAGAAGGCTTCTTTCCAGATTTCATCGGAGGATATTTCCTTTTTCACCATAGCCCTCTATGGGCTTCCAAATATCACTTTGCCAATTCCACAAGAACTGTCTTAGAGAAAGGCTTCTTGAGGGGAAAGCTGTAACTCTGTGAGATGATTTCACAGAACACAAAGAAGTTTCTCAGAAGGCTTCTTTCTCTTTGTTGTCGGAGGATATTTCCTATGGCCCTATAGTCTTCAAAGTGATCCGAAATATCTGTTCTCAGATATCACAGAAATAAGGCTAGCAATGAGATCCACGAAATACAGATGTAACTCTGTGAGTGGAAGTCACATATCACAGAGCAGTTTCTCAGAAAGCTTGTTTCCAGATTTCATCGGAGGATATTTCCTTTTTCACCATAGCCCTCTATGGGCTTCCAAATATCACTTTGCCAATTCCACAAGAACTGTCTTAGCGAAAGGCTTCTTGAGGGGAAAGCTGTAACTCTCTGACTTGATTTCACAGAACACAAAGAAGTTTCTCAGAAAGCTTCTTTCTCTTTGTTATCGGAGGATATTTCCTTTGTCCTATTGTCTTCAAAGGGATCCGGAATATCTGTTCTCAGATTCCACAGAAATAAGGCTAGCAAAGAGATCCACGAAATACAGTTGTAACTGTGTGACTCGAAGTCACATATCACAGAGCAGTTTCTCAGAAAGCTTCTTTCCAGATTTCATCTGAGGATATTTCGTTTTTCACCATAGCCATCTAAGGGCTTCCAAATATCACTTTGCCAATTCCACAAGAACTGTCTTAGCGAAAGACTTCTTGATTGGAAAGCTCTAACTTTGTGAGATGATTTCACAGAACACACAAAAGTTGCTCAGAAAGCTTCTTTCTCTTTGTTATCGGAGGATATTTCCTTTGGCCCTATAGTCTTCAAAGGGATCCGAAATATCTGTTCCCAGTTTCCACAGAAATAAGCCTAGCAAAGAGATCCACGAAATACATATGTAACTCTGTGAGTGGAAGTAACATATCCAGAGCAGTTTCTCAGAAAGCTTCTTTCCAGATTTCATCGGAGGATATTTCCTTTTTCACCATAGCCCTCTATAGGCTTCCAAATATCACTTTGCCAATTCCACAAGAACTGTGTTAGCGAAAGGCTACTTGCGGGGAAAGCTGTAACTCTGTGAGATGTTTTCACAGAACACAAAGAAGTTTCTCAGAAATCTTCTTTCTCCTTGTTATCGGAGGATATTTCCTTTGGCCCTATAGTCTTCAAAGGGATCCGAAATATCTGTTCTCAGATTCCACAGAAATAAGCCTAGCAAAGTGATCAACGAAATACAGATGTAACTCTGTGAGTGGAAGTCACATATCACAGAGCAGTTTCTCAGAAACCTTTTTTCCAGATTTCATTGGAGGATATTTCCTTTTTCACCATAGCCCTCTATGAGCTTCCAAATATCACTTTGCAAATTCCACAAGAACTGTCTTAGCGAAAGGCTTCTTGAGGGGAAAGCTGTAACTCTGTGACATGATTTCGCAGAACACAAAGAAGTTTCTCAGAAAGCTTCTTTCTCTTTGTTATCGGAGGATATTTCTTTTGGCCCCATAGTCTTCAAAGGTATCCGGAATATCTGTTCTCAGTTTCCACAGAAATAAGGCTAGCAAAGAGATCCACGAAATACAGATGTAACTCTGGGAGTGGAGTCACATATAACAGAGCAGTTGTTTCCAGATTTCATCTGAGGATATTTGTACTATAGTCTTCAACGGGATCTGAAATATCTGTCTCAGATTCCACAGAAATAAGGCTAGCAAAGAGATCCACGAAATACAGATGTACCTCTATGAGATGAATTAACAGAACACTAAGCAGTTTCTCAGAAAGCTTCTTTCCAGATTTCATCGGAGGAAATTTCCTTTTTCACCATAGCCCTCTATGGGCTTCCAAATATCACTTTGCCAATTCCACTAGAACTGTCTTAGCGAAAGGCTTCTTGAGGGGAAAGCTGTAACTCTGTGACATGATTTCACAGAACACAAAGAAGTTTCTCAGAAAGCTTCTTTCTCTTTGTTATCGGAGGATATTTCCTTTGGCCCTGTAGTCTTCAAAGGCATCCGAAATATCTGTTCTCAGATTCCACAGAAATAAGGCTAGTAAAGAGATCCACGAAATACAGATGTAACTCTGTGAGGGGAAGTCACATATCAAAGAGCAGTTTCTCAGAAAGCTTCTTTCCAGATTTCATCTGAGGATATTTCCTTTTTCACCATAGCCCTCTATGGGCTTCCAAATATCACTTTTCCAATTCCACAAGAACTGGCTTAGCGAAAGGCTTCTTGAGGGGAAAGCTGTAACTCTGTGAGATTATTTCACTGAACACAAAGAAGTTTCTCAGAGAGCTTCTTTCTCGTTGTTATCGGAGGATATTTCCTTTGGCCCTATAGTCTTCAAAGGGATCCGAAACATTTGTTCCCAGATTCCACAGAAATAAGGCTAGCAAAGAGATCCACGAAATACAGATGTAACTCTGTGAGTGGAAGTCACATATCACAGAGCAGTTTCTCAGAAAGCTTCTTTCCAGATTTCATTGGAAGATATTTCCTTTTTCACCATAGCCCTCTATGGGCTTCCAAATATCACTTTGCCAATTCCACAAGAACTGTCTCACCGAAAGGCGTCTTGAGGGGAAAGGTGTAACTCTGTGAGATGATTTCACAGAACACAAAGAAGTTTCTCAGAAAGGTTCTTTCTCTTTGTTATCGGAGGATATTTCCTTTGGCCCTATAGTCTTCAAAGGTATCCGGAATATCTGTTCTCAGATTCCACAGAAATAAGGCTAGCAAAGAGATCCACGAAATACAGATGTAACTCTGTAAGTGGAAGTCATATATCACAGAGCAGTTTCTCAGAAGGCTTGTTTCCAGATTTCATCGGAGGATATTTCCTTTTTCACCATAGCCCTCTATGGGCTTCCAAATATCACTTTGCCAATTCCACAAGAACTGTCTTAGCGAAAGGCTTCTTGAGGGGAAAGCTGTAACTCTCTGACTTGATTTCACAGAACACAAAGAAGTTTCTCAGAAAGCTTCTTTCTCTTTGTTATCGGAGGATATTTCCTTTGTCCTATAGTCTTCAAAGGGATCCGAAATATCTGTTCTCAGATTCCACAGAAATAAGGCTAGCAAAGAGATCCACGAAATACAGTTGTAACTGTGTGACTCGAAGTCACATATCACAGAGCAGTTTCTCAGAAAGCTTCTTTCCAGATTTCATCTGAGGATATTTCGTTTTTCACCATAGCCATCTAAGGGCTTCCAAATATCACTTTGCCAATTCCACAAGAACTGTCTTAGCGAAAGGCTTCTTGATTGGAAAGCTCTAACACTGTGAGATGATTTCACAGAACACACAAAAGTTGCTCAGAAAGCTTCTTTCTCTTTGTTATCGGAGGATATTTCCTTTGGCCTTATAGTCTACAAAGGGATCCAAAATATCTGTTCTCATATTCCATAGAAATAAGGCTAGCAAAGAGATCCACGAAATACAGATGTAACTCTGGGAGTGGAGTCACATATAACAGAGCAGTTGTTTCCAGATTTCATCTGAGGATATTTGTACTATAGTCTTCAACGGGATCTGAAATATCTGTTCTCAGATTCCACAGAAATAAGGCTAGCAAAGTGATCCACGAAATACAGATGTAACTCTGTGAGTGGAAGTCACATATCACAGAGCAGTTTCTCAGAAAGCTTCTTTCCAGATTTCATCGGAGGAAATTTCCTTTTTCACCATAGCCCTCTATGGGCTTCCAAATATCACTTTGCCAATTCCACAAGAACTGTCTTAGCGAAAGGCTTCTTGAGGGGAAAGCTGTAACTCGGTGAGATGATTTCACAGAACACAAAGAAGTTTCTCAGAAGGCTTCTTTCTCTTTGTTATGGGAGGATATTTCCTTTGGCCCTATAGTCTTCAGAGGGATCCGAAACATCTGTTCCCAGTTTCCACAGAAATAAGCCTAGCAAAGAGATCCACGAAATACATATGTAACTCTGTGAATGGAAGTAACATATCCAGAGCAGTTTCTCAGAAAGCTTCTTTCCAGATTTCATCGGAGGATATTTCCTTTTTCACCATAGCCCTCTATAGGCTTCCAAATATCACTTTGCCAATTCCACAAGAACTGTGTTAGCGAAAGGCTACTTGCGGGGAAAGCTGTAACTCTGTGAGATGATTTCACAGAACACAAAGAAGTTTCTCAGAAATCTTCTTTCTCCTTGTTATCGGAGGATATTTCCTTTGGCCCGATAGTCTTCAAAGGGATCCGAAATATCTGTTCTCAGATTCCACAGAAATAAGCCTAGCAAAGTGATCCACGAAATACAGATGTAACTCTGTGAGTGGAAGTCACATATCACAGAGCAGTTTCTCAGAAACCTTTTTTCCAGATTTCATTTGAGGATATTTCCTTTTTCACCATAGCCCTCTATGAGCTTCCAAATATCACTTTGCCAATTCCACAAGAACTGTCTTAGCGAAAGGCTTCTTGAGGGGAAAGCTGTAACTCTGTGACATGATTTCACAGAACACAAAGAAGTTTCTCAGAAAGCTTCTTTCTCTTTGTTATCGGAGGATATTTCCTTTGGCCCCATAGTCTTCAAAGGTATCCGAAATATCTGTTCTCAGATTCCACAGAAATAAGGCTAGCAAAGAGATCCACGAAATGCAGATGTAACTCTGTGAGATGAATTAACAGAACACTAAGCAGTTTCTTAGAAAGCTTCTTTCCAGATTTCATCTGAGGATATTTCCTTTTTCTCCATAGCCCTCTATGGGCTTCCAAATATCACTTTGCCAATTCCACAAGAACTGTCTTAGCGAAAGGCTTCTTGAGGGGAAAGCTGTACCTCTGTGAGATGATTACACAGAACACAAAGTACTTTCTGAGAAAGCTTCTTTCTCTTTGTTATCGGAGGATATTTCCTTTGGCCCTGTAGTCTTCAAAGGCATCCGAAATATCTGTAATCAGATTCCACAGAAATAAGGCTAGTAAAGAGATCCACGAAATACAGATGTAACTCTGTGAGCGGAAGTCACATATCAAAGAGCAGTTTCTCAGAAAGCTTCTTTCCAGATTTCATCTGAGGATATTTCCTTTTTCACCATAGCCCTCTATGGGCTTCCAAATATCACTTTGCCAATTCCACAAGAACTGTCTTAGCGAAAGGCTTCTTGAGGGGAAAGCTGTAACTCTGTGAGATGATTTCACAGAACACAAAGAAGTTTCTCAGAAAGCTTCTTTCTCTTTGTTATCAGAGGATATTTCCATTGGCCCTATAGTCTTGAAAGGGATCCGGAATATCTGTTCTCAGATTCCACAGAAATAAGGCTAACAGAGATACACGAAATACAGATGTAACTCTGTAAGTCGAAGTCACATACCACAGAGCAGCTTCTCAGAAAGCTTCTTTCCCGATTTCATCGGAGGATATTTCCTTTTTCACCATAGCCCTCTATGGGCTTCCAAATATCACTTTTCCAATTCCACAAGAACTGTCTTAGCGAAAGGCTTCTTGAGGGGAAAGCTGTAACTCTGTGAGATTATTTCACTGAACACAAAGAAGTTTCTCAGAAAGCTTCTTTCTCGTTGTTATCGGAGGATATTTCCTTTGGCCCTATAGTCTTCAAAGGGATCCGAAATATCTGTTCTCAGATTCCACAGAAATAAGGCTAGCAAAGAGATTCACGAAATACAGATGTAACTCTGTGAGATGAATTACCAGAACACTAAGCAGTTTCTCAGAAAGCTTCTTTCCAGATTTCATCCGAGGATATTTCCTTTTTCACCATAGCCCTCTATGGGCTTCCAAATATCACTTTGCCAATTTCACAAGAACTGTCTTGGCGAAAGGCTTCTTGAGGGGAAAGCTGTAACTCTGTGAGATGATTTCACAGAACACAAAGAAGTTTCTCAGAAAGCTTCTTTCTCTTTCTTATCGGAGGATATTTCCTTTGGCCCTATAGTCTTCAAAGGGATCCGAAATATCTGTTCTCAGATTCCACAGAAATAAGGCTAACAAAGAGATCTACGAAATACAGATGTTACTCTGCGAGTGGAAGTCATATATCACAGAGCAGTTGCTCAGAAGGCTTCTTTCCAGATTTCATCTGAGTATATTTCCTTTTTCACCATAGCCCTGTATGGGCTTCCAAATATCACTTTGCCAATTCCACAAGATCAGTCTTAGGGAAAGGCTTCTTGAGGGGAAAGCTGAGACTCTGGGAGATGATTTCACAGAACACAAAGAAGTTTCTCAGAAAGCTTCTTTCTCTTTGTTATCGGAGGATATTTCCATTGGCCCTATAGTCTTCAAAGGGATCCCGAATATCTGTTCTCAGATACCACAAAAATAAGGCTAGCAAAGAGATCCACGAAATAAACATGTAACTCTGTGAGTGGAAGTCACATATCACAGAGCAGTTTCTCAGAAGGCTTCTTTCCAGATTTCATCTGAGGATATTTCCTTTTTCACCATAGTCCTCTAAGGGCTCCCAAATATCACTTTGCCAATTCCACAAGAACTGTGTTAGCGAAAGGCTTCTTGAGGGGAAAGTTGTAACTCTGTGAGATGATTTCACAGAACACAAAGAAGTTTCTCAGAAATCTTCTTTCTTTTTGTTATGGGAGGATATTTCCTTTGGCCCTATAGTCTTCAAAGGGATCCGAAATATCTGTTCTCAGATTCCACAGAAATAAGGCTAGCAAAGAGATCCACGAAATACAGATGTAACTCTGTGAGTGGAAGTCACATATCACGGAGCAGTTTCTCAGAAAGCTTTTTTCCAGATTTCATCGGAGGATATTTCCTTTTTCACCATAGCCCTCTATGGGCTTCCAAATATAACTTTGCCAATACCACAAGAACTGTCTTAGCGAAACGCTTCTTGAGGGGAAAGCTGTAATTCTGTGAGATGATTTCACAGAACACAAAGAAGTTTCTCAGAAAGATTCTTTCTCTTTGTTATCGGAGGATATTTCCTTTGGCCCTGTTGTCTTCAAAGGGATCCGAATTATCTGTTCTCAGATTCCACAGAAATAAGGCTAGCAATGAGATCCACGACTACAGATGTAACTCTGTGAGTGGAAGTTACATATCACAGAGCAGTTTCTCAGAAAGCTTCTTTCCAGATTTCATCTGAGGATATTTCCTTTTTCACCATAGCCCTCTAGGGGTTCCAATTATCACTTTGCCAATTCCACAAGAACTGTCTTAGCGAAAGGCTTCTTGAGGGGAAGCTCTAACTCTGTGAGATCATTTCACAGAACACAAAGAAGTTTCTCAGAAAGCTTCTTTCTCTTTGTTATAGGAGGGTATTTCCTTTGACCCTATAGTCTTCAAAGGGACCCGGAATATCTGTTCTCAGATTCCACAGAAATAAGGCCAGCAAAGAGATCCACGAAATGCAGATGAAACTCTGTGAGATGAATTAACAGAACACTAAGCAGTTTCTTAGAAAGCTTCTTTCCAGATTTCATCTGAGGATATTTCCTTTTTCTCCATAGCCCTCTATGGGCTTCCAAATATCACTTTGCCAATTCCACAAGAACTGTCTTAGCGAAAGGCTTCTTGAGGGGAAAGCTGTAACTCTGTGAGATGATTACACAGAACACAAAGTACTTTCTGAGAAAGCTTCTTTCTCTTTCTTATCGGAGGATATTTCCTTTGGCCCTGTAGTCTTCAAAGGCATCCGAAACATCTGTTCTCAGATTCCACAGAAATAAGGCTAGTAAAGAGATCCACGAAATACAGATGTAACTCTGTGAGGGGAAGTCACATATCACAGAGCAGTTTCTCAGAAAGCTTCTTTCCAGACTTCATCGGAGGATATTTCCTTTTTCACCATAGCCCTCTATGGGCTTCCAAATATCACTTTGCCGATTCCACAAGAAATGTCTTAGCGAAAGGCTTCTTGAGGGGAATGCTGTAACTCTGTGAGATGATTTCACAGATCACAAAGTAGTTTCTCAGAAAGCTTCTTTCTCTTGTTATCGGAGGATATTTCCTTTGGCCCTATAGTCTTCAAAGGGATCCGAAATATCTTTTCTCATATTCCACAGAAATAAGGCTAGCAAAGAGATCCACGAAATACAGATGTAACTCTGTGAGTGGAAGTTACATATCACAGAGCAGTTTCTCAGAAAGCTTCTTTCCAGATTTCATCTGAGGATATTTCCTTTATCACCATAGCCCTCTAGGGGTTCCAAATATCACTTTGCAATTCCACAAGAACTGTCTTAGCGAAAGGCTTCTTGAGGGGAAACTCTAACTCTTTGAGATCATTTCACAGAACACAAAGAAGTTTCTCAGAGAGCTTCTTTCTATTTCTTAACGGAGGATATTTCCTTTGGCCCTATAGTCTTCAAAGGGATCCGGAATATCTGTTCTCAGATTCCACAGAAATAAGGCTAGCCAAGAGATCCACGAAATACAGATGTAACTCTGTGAGATGAATTAACAGAACACTAAGCAGTTTGTCAGAAAGCTTCTTTCCAGATTTCATCGGAGGATATTTCCTTTTTCACTATAGCCCTCTATGGGCTTCCAAATATCACTGTGGCAATTCCACAAGAACTGTCTAAGCGAAAGGCTTCTTGAGGGGAAAGCTGTAACTCTATGAGATGATTTCACAGAACACAAAGAAGTTTCTCAGAAAGCTTCTTTCTCTTTGTTATGGGAGGATATTTCCTTTGGCCCTATAGACTTCAAAGGGATCCGAAATATCTGTTCTCAGATTCCACAGAAATAAGGCTAGCAAAGAGATTCACGAAATACAGATGTAACTCTGTGAGTGGAAGTCACATATGACAGAGCAGTTTCTCAGAAGGCTTCTTTCCAGATTTCATCGGAGGATATTTCCTTTTTCACCATAATACTGTATGGGCTTCCAAATATCACTTTGCCAATTCCACAAGAACTGTCTTAGAGAAAGGCTTCTTGAGGGGAAAGCTGTAACTCTGTGAGATGATTTCACAGAACACAAAGAAGTTTCTCAGAAGGCTTCTTTCTCTTTGTTGTCGGAGGATATTTCCTATGGCCCTATAGTCTTCAAAGGGATCCGAAATATCTGTTCTCAGATATCACAGAAATACGGCTAGCAATGAGATCCACGAAATACAGATGTAACTCTGTGAGTGGAAGTCACATATCACAGAGCAGTTTCTCAGAAAGCTTGTTTCCAGATTTCATCGGAGGATATTTCCTTTTTCACCATAGCCCTCTATGGGCTTCCAAATATCACTTTGCCAATTCCACAAGAACTGTCTTAGCGAAAGGCTTCTTGAGGGGAAAGCTGTAACTCTCTGACTTGATTTCACAGAACACAAAGAAGTTTCTCAGAAAGCTTCTTTCTCTTTGTTATCGGAGGATATTTCCTTTGTCCTATTGTCTTCAAAGGGATCCGAAATATCTGTTCTCAGATTCCACAGAAATAAGGCTAGCAAAGAGATCCACGAAATACAGTTGTAACTGTGTGACTCGAAGTCACATATCACAGAGCAGTTTCTCAGAAAGCTTCTTTCCAGATTTCATCTGAGGATATTTCGTTTTTCACCATAGCCATCTAAGGGCTTCCAAATATCACTTTGCCAATTCCACAAGAACTGTCTTAGCGAAAGACTTCTTGATTGGAAAGCTCTAACTTTGTGAGATGATTTCACAGAACACACAAAAGTTGCTCAGAAAGCTTCTTTCTCTTTGTTATCGGAGGATATTTCCTTTGGCCCTATAGTCTTCAAAGGGATCCGAAATATCTGTTCCCAGTTTCCACAGCAATAAGCCTAGCAAAGAGATCCACGAAATACATATGTAACACTGTGAGTGGAAGTAACATATCCAGAGCAGTTTCTCAGAAAGCTTCTTTCCAGATTTCATCGGAGGATATTTCCTTTTTCACCATAGCCCTCTATAGGCTTCCAAATATCACTTTGCCAATTCCACAAGAACTGTGTTAGCGAAAGGCTACTTGCGGGGAAAGCTGTAACTCTGTGAGATGTTTTCACAGAACACAAAGAAGTTTCTCAGAAATCTTCTTTCTCCTTGTTATCGGAGGATATTTCCTTTGGCCCTATAGTCTTCAAAGGGATCCGAAATATCTGTTCTCAGATTCCACAGAAATAAGCCTAGCAAAGTGATCCACGAAATACAGATGTAACTCTGTGAGTGGAAGTCACATATCACAGAGCAGTTTCTCAGAAACCTTTTTTCCAGATTTCATTGGAGGATATTTCCTTTTTCACCATAGCCCTCTATGAGCTTCCAAATATCACTTTGCAAATTCCACAAGAACTGTCTTAGCGAAAGGCTTCTTGAGGGGAAAGCTGTAACTCTGTGACATGATTTCACAGAACACAAAGAAGTTTCTCAGAAAGGTTCTTTCTCTTTGTTATCGGATGATATTTCCTTTGGCCCCATAGTCTTCAAAGGTATCCGGAATATCTGTTCTCAGATTACACAGAAATAAGGCTAGCAAAGAGATCCACGAAATACAGATGTAACTCTGGGAGTGGAGTCACATATAACAGAGCAGTTGTTTCCAGATTTCATCTGAGGATATTTGTACTATAGTCTTCAACGGGATCTGAAATATCTGTTCTCAGATTCCACAGAAATAAGGCTAGCAAAGAGATCCACGAAATACAGATGTACCTCTATGAGATGAATTAACAGAACACTAAGCAGTTTCTCAGAAAGCTTCTTTCCAGATTTCATCGGAGGAAATTTCCTTTTTCACCATAGCCCTCTATGGGCTTCCAAATATCACTTTGCCAATTCCACAAGAACTGTCTTAGCGAAAGGCTTCTTGAGGGGAAAGCTGTAACTCTGTGACATGATTTCACAGAACACAAAGAAGTTTCTCAGAAAGCTTCTTTCTCTTTGTTATCGGAGGATATTTCCTTTGGCCCTGTAGTCTTCAAAGGCATCCGAAATATCTGTTCTCAGATTCCACAGAAATAAGGCTAGTAAAGAGATCCACGAAATACAGATGTAACTCTGTGAGGGGAAGTCACATATCTAAGAGCAGTTTCTCAGAAAGCTTCTTTCCAGATTTCATCTGAGGATATTTCCTTTTTCACCATAGCCCTCTATGGGCTTCCAAATATCACTTTTCCAATTCCACAAGAACTGGCTTAGCGAAAGGCTTCTTGAGGGGAAAGCTGTAACTCTGTGAGATTATTTCACTGAACACAAAGAAGTTTCTCAGAGAGCTTCTTTCTCGTTGTTATCGGAGGATATTTCCTTTGGCCCTATAGTCTTCAAAGGGATCCGAAACATTTGTTCCCAGATTCCACAGAAATAAGGCTAGCAAAGAGATCCACGAAATACAGATGTAACTCTGTGAGTGGAAGTCACATATCACAGAGCAGTTTCTCAGAAAGCTTCTTTCCAGATTTCATTGGAAGATATTTCCTTTTTCACCATAGCCCTCTATGGGCTTCCAAATATCACTTTGCCAATTCCACAAGAACTGTCTCACCGAAAGGCGTCTTGAGGGGAAAGGTGTAACTCTGTGAGATGATTTCACAGAACACAAAGAAGTTTCTCAGAAAGGTTCTTTCTCTTTGTTATCGGAGGATATTTCCTTTGGCCCTATAGTCTTCAAAGGTATCCGGAATATCTGTTCTCAGATTCCACAGAAATAAGGCTAGCAAAGAGATCCACGAAATACAGATGTAACTCTGTGAGTGGAAGTCACATATCACAGAGCAGTTTCTCAGAAGGCTTGTTTCCAGATTTCATCTGAGGATATTTCCTTTTTCACCATAGCCCTCTATGGGCTTCCAAATATCACTTTGCCAATTCCACAAGAACTGTCTTAGCGAAAGGCTTCTTGAGGGGAAAGCTGTAACTCTCTGACTTGATTTCACAGAACACAAAGAAGTTTCTCAGAAAGCTTCTTTCTCTTTGTTATCGGAGGATATTTCCTTTGTCCTATAGTCTTCAAAGGGATCCGAAATATCTGTTCTCAGATTCCACAGAAATAAGGCTAGCAAAGAGATCCACGAAATACAGTTGTAACTGTGTGACTCGAAGTCACATATCACAGAGCAGTTTCTCAGAAAGCTTCTTTCCAGATTTCATCTGAGGATATTTCGTTTTTCACCATAGCCATCTAAGGGCTTCCAAATATCACTTTGCCAATTCCACAAGAACTGTCTTAGCGAAAGGCTTCTTGATTGGAAAGCTCTAACACTGTGAGATGATTTCACAGAACACACAAAAGTTGCTCAGAAAGCTTCTTTCTCTTTGTTATCGGAGGATATTTCCTTTGGCCTTATAGTCTACAAAGGGATCCAAAATATCTGTTCTCATATTCCATAGAAATAAGGCTAGCAAAGAGATCCACGAAATACAGATGTAACTCTGGGAGTGGAGTCACATATAACAGAGCAGTTGTTTCCAGATTTCATCTGAGGATATTTGTACTATAGTCTTCAACGGGATCTGAAATATCTGTTCTCAGATTCCACAGAAATAAGGCTAGCAAAGAGATCCACGAAATACAGATGTAACTCTGTGAGTGGAAGTCACATATCACAGAGCAGTTTCTCAGAAAGCTTCTTTCCAGATTTCATCGGAGGAAATTTCCTTTTTCACCATTGCCCTCTATGGGCTTCCAAATATCACTTTGCCAATTCCACAAGAACTGTCTTAGCGAAAGGCTTCTTGAGGGGAAAGCTGTAACTCGGTGAGATGATTTCACAGAACACAAAGAAGTTTCTCAGAAAGCCTCTTTCTCTTTGTTATGGGAGGATATTTCCTTTGGCCCTATAGTCTTCAGAGGGATCCGAAACATCTGTTCCCAGTTTCCACAGAAATAAGCCTAGCAAAGAGATCCACGAAATACATATGTAACTCTGTGAGTGGAAGTAACATATCCAGAGCAGTTTCTCAGAAAGCTTCTTTCCAGATTTCATCGGAGGATATTTCCTTTTTCACCATAGCCCTCTATAGGCTTCCAAATATCACTTTGCCAATTCCACAAGAACTGTGTTAGCGAAAGGCTACTTGCGGGGAAAGCTGTAACTCTGTGAGATGATTTCACAGAACACAAAGAAGTTTCTCAGAAATCTTCTTTCTCCTTGTTATCGGAGGATATTTCCTTTGGCCCGATAGTCTTCAAAGGGATCCGAAATATCTGTTCTCAGATTCCACAGAAATAAGCCTAGCAAAGTGATCCACGAAATACAGATGTAACTCTGTGAGTGGAAGTCACATATCACAGAGCAGTTTCTCAGAAACCTTTTTTCCAGATTTCATTTGAGGATATTTCCTTTTTCACCATAGCCCTCTATGAGCTTCCAAATATCACTTTGCCAATTCCACAAGAACTGTCTTAGCGAAAGGCTTCTTGAGGGGAAAGCTGTAACTCTGTGACATGATTTCACAGAACACAAAGAAGTTTCTCAGAAAGCTTCTTTCTCTTTGTTATCAGAGGATATTTCCTTTGGCCCCATAGTCTTCAAAGGTATCCGGAATATCTGTTCTCAGATTCCACAGAAATAAGGCTAGCAAAGAGATCCACGAAATGCAGATGTAACTCTGTGAGATGAATTAACAGAACACTAAGCAGTTTCTTAGAAAGCTTCTTTCCAGATTTCATCTGAGGATATTTCCTTTTTCTCCATAGCCCTCTATGGGCTTCCAAATATCACTTTGCCAATTCCACAAGAACTGTCTTAGCGAAAGGCTTCTTGAGGGGAAAGCTGTACCTCTGTGAGATGATTACACAGAACACAAAGTACTTTCTGAGAAAGCTTCTTTCTCTTTGTTATCGGAGGATATTTCCTTTGGCCCTGTAGTCTTCAAAGGCATCCGAAATATCTGTAATCAGATTCCACAGAAATAAGGCTAGTAAAGAGATCCACGAAATACAGATGTAACTCTGTGAGGGGAAGTCACATATCAAAGAGCAGTTTCTCAGAAAGCTTCTTTCCAGATTTCATCTGAGGATATTTCCTTTTTCACCATAGCCCTCTATGGGCTTCCAAATATCACTTTGCCAATTCCACAAGAACTGTCTTAGCGAAAGGCTTCTTGAGGGGAAAGCTGTAACTCTGTGAGATGATTTCACAGAACACAAAGAAGTTTCTCAGAAAGCTTCTTTCTCTTTGTTATCAGAGGATATTTCCATTGGCCCTATAGTCTTGAAAGGGATCCGGAATATCTGTTCTCAGATTCCACAGAAATAAGGCTAACAGAGATACACGAAATACAGATGTAACTCTGTAAGTCGAAGTCACATACCACAGAGCAGCTTCTCAGAAAGCTTCTTTCCCGATTTCATCGGAGGATATTTCCTTTTTCACCATAGCCCTCTATGGGCTTCCAAATATCACTTTTCCAATTCCACAAGAACTGTCTTAGCGAAAGGCTTCTTGAGGGGAAAGCTGTAACTCTGTGAGATTATTTCACTGAACACAAAGAAGTTTCTCAGAAAGCTTCTTTCTCGTTGTTATCGGAGGATATTTCCTTTGGCCCTATAGTCTTCAAAGGGATCCGAAACATTTGTTCCCAGATTCCACAGAAATAAGGCTAGCAAAGAGATCCACGAAATACAGATGTAACTCTGTGAGTGGAAGTCACATATCACAGAGCAGTTTGTCAGAAAGCTTCTTTCCAGATTTCATTGGAGGATATTTCCTTTTTCACCATAGCCCTCTATGGGCTTCCAAATATCACTTTGCCAATTCCACAAGAACTGTCTCACCGAAAGGCGTCTTGAGGGGAAAGGTGTAACTCTGTGAGATGATTTCACAGAACACAAAGAAGTTTCTCAGAAAGGTTCTTTCTCTTTGTTATCGGAGGATATTTCCTTTGGCCCTATAGTCTTCAAAGGTATCCGGAATATCTGTTCTCAGATTCCACAGAAATAAGGCTAGCAAAGAGATCCACGAAATACATATGTAACTCTGTGAGTGGAAATCACATATCCCAGAGCAGTTTCTCAGAAAGCTTCTTTCCAGATTTCATCTGAGGTTATTTCCTTTTTCACCATAGCCCTCTATGGGCTTCCAAATATCACTTTGCCAATTTCACAAGAACTGTCTTAGCGAAAGGCTTCTTGAGGGGAAAGCTGTAACTCTGTGAGATGATTTTACAGAACACAAAGAAGTTTCTCAGAAAGTTCTTTATCTTTGTTATGGGAGCATATTTCCTTTGGCCCTATAGTCTTCAAAGGTATCCGAAATATCTGTTCTCAGATTCCACAGAAATAAGGCTAGCAAAGAGATCCACGAAATAGAGATGTAACTCTGTGAGTGGAAGTCACATATCACAGAGCGGTTTCTCGGAAAGCTTCTTTCCAGATTTCATCTGAGGATATTTCCTTTTTCACCATAGCCCTCTATGGGCTTCCAAATATCACTTTGCCAATTCCACAAGAACTGTCTTAGCGAAAGGCTTCTTGAGGGGAAAGCTGTAACTCTCTGACTTGATTTCACAGAACACAAAGAAGTTTCTCAGAAAGCTTCTTTCTCTTTGTTATCGGAGGATATTTCCTTTGTCCTATAGTCTTCAACGGGATCCGAAATATCTGTTCTCAGATTCCACAGAAATAAGGCTAGCAAAGAGATCCACGAAATACAGTTGTAACTGTGTGACTCGAAGTCACATATCACAGAGCAGTTTCTCAGAAAACTTCTTTCCAGATTTCATCTGAGGATATTTCCTTTTTCACCATAGCCATCTAAGGGCTTCCAAATATCACTTTGCCAATTCCACAAGAACTGTCTTAGCGAAAGGATTCTTGATTGGAAAGCTCTAACTCTGTGAGATGATTTCACAGAATACACAGAAGCTGCTCAGAAAGCTTCTTTCCCTTGTTATCGGAGGATATTTCCTTTGGCCTTATACTCAACAAAGGGACCCAAAATATCTGTTCTCAGATTCCACAGAAATAAGGCTAGCAAAGAGATCCACGAAATACAGATGTAACTCTGGGAGTGGAGTCACATATAACAGAGCAGTTGTTTCCAGATTTCATCTGAGGATATTTGTCCTATAGTCTTCAACGGGATCTGAAATATCTGTTCTCAGATTCCACAGAAATAAGGCTAGCAAAGAGATCCACGAAATACAGATGTACCTCTATGAGATGAATTAACAGAACACTAAGCAGTTTCTCAGAAAGCTTCTTTCCAGATTTCATCGGAGGAAATTTCCTTTTTCACCATAGCCCTCTATGGGCTTCCAAATATCACTTTGCCAATTCCACAAGAACTGTCTTAGCGAAAGGCTTCTTGAGGGGAAAGCTGTAACTCGGTGAGATGATTTCACAGAACACAAAGAAGTTTCTCAGAAAGCTTCTTTCTCTTTGTTATGTGAGGATATTTCCTTTGGCCCTATAGTCTTCAAAGGGATCCGAAACATCTGTTCCCAGTTTCCACAGAAATAAGCCTAGCAAAGAGATCCACGAAATACATATGTAACTCTGTGAGTGGAAGTAACATATCCAGAGCAGTTTCTCAGAAAGCTTCTTTCCAGATTTCATCGGAGGATATTTCCTTTTTTACCATAGACCTCTATAGGCTTCCAAATATCACTTTGCCAATTCCACAAGAACTGTGTTAGCGAAAGGCTACTTGCGGGGAAAGCTGTAACTCTGTGAGATGATTTCACAGAACACAAAGAAGTTTCTCAGAAATCTTCTTTCTCCTTGTTATCGGAGGATATTTCCTTTGGCCCTATAGTCTTCAAAGGGATCCGAAATATCTGTTCTCAGATTCCACAGAAATAAGCCTAGCAAAGTGATCCACGAAATACAGATGTAACTCTGTGAGTGGAAGTCACATATCACAGAGCAGTTTCTCAGAAACCTTTTTTCCAGATATCATTGGAGGATATTTCCTTTTTCACCATAGCCCTCTATGAGCTTCCAAATATCACTTTGCAAATTCCACAAGAACTGTCTTAGCGAAAGGCTTCTTGAGGGGAAAGCTGTAACTCTGTGACATGATTTCACAGAACACAAAGAAGTTTCTCAGAAAGCTTCTTTCTCTTTGTTATCGGAGGATATTTCCTTTGGCCCCATAGTCTTCAAAGGTATCCGGAATATCTGTTCTCAGATTCCACAGAAATAAGGCTAGCAAAGAGATCCACGAAATGCAGATGTAACTCTGTGAGATGAATTAACAGAACACTAAGCAGTTTCTTAGAAAGCTTCTTTCCAGATTTCATCTGAGGATATTTCCTTTTTCTCCATAGCCCTCTATGGGCTTCCAAATATCACTTTGCCAATTCCACAAGAACTGTCTTAGCGAAAGGCTTCTTGAGGGGAAAGCTGTACCTCTGTGAGATGATTACACAGAACACAAAGTACTTTCTGAGAAAGCTTCTTTCTCTTTGTTATCGGAGGATATTTCCTTTGGCCCTGTAGTCTTCAAAGGCATCCGAAATATCTGTTCTCAGATTCCACAGAAATAAGGCTAGTAAAGAGATCCACGAAATACAGATGTAACTCTGTGAGGGGAAGTCACATATCAAAGAGCAGTTTCTCAGAAAGCTTCTTTCCAGATTTCATCTGAGGATATTTCCTTTTTCACCATAGCCCTCTATGGGCTTCCAAATATCACTTTTCCAATTCCACAAGAACTGTCTTAGCAAAAGGCTTCTTGAGGGGAAAGCTGTAACTCTGTGAGATTATTTCACTGAACACAAAGAAGTTTCTCAGAAAGCTTCTTTCTCGTTGTTATCGGAGGATATTTCCTTTGGCCCTATAGTCTTCAAAGGGATCTGAAACATTTGTTCCCAGATTCCACAGAAATAAGGCTAGCAAAGAGATCCACGAAATACAGATGTAACTCTGTGAGTGGAAGTCACATATCACAGAGCAGTTTCTCAGAAAGCTTCTTTCCAGATTTCATTGGAGGATATTTCCTTTTTCACCATAGCCCTCTATGGGCTTCCAAATATCACTTTGCCAATTCCACAAGAACTGTCTCACCGAAAGGCGTCTTGAGGGGAAAGGTGTAACTCTGTGAGATGATTTCACAGAACAGAAAGAAGTTTCTCAGAAAGGTTCTTTCTCTTTGTTATCGGAGGATATTTCCTTTGGCCCTATAGTCTTCAAAGGTATCCGGAATATCTGTTCTCAGATTCCACAGAAATAAGGCTAGCAAAGAGATCCACGAAATACAGATGTAACTCTGTGAGTGGAAGTCACATATCACAGAGCAGTTTCTCAGAAAGCTTGTTTCCAGATTTCATCGGAGGATATTTCCTTTTTCACCATAGCCCTCTATGGGCTTCCAAATATCACTTTGCCAATTCCACAAGAACTGTCTTAGCGAAAGGCTTCTTGAGGGGAAAGCTGTAACTCTCTGACTTGATTTCACAGAACACAAAGAAGTTTCTCAGAAAGCTTCTTTCTCTTTGTTATCGGAGGATATTTCCTTTGTCCTATAGTCTTCAAAGGGATCCGAAATATCTGTTCTCAGATTCCACAGAAATAAGGCTAGCAAAGAGATCCACGAAATACAGTTGTAACTGTGTGACTCGAAGTCACATATCACAGAGCAGTTTCTCAGAAAGCTTCTTTCCAGATTTCATCTGAGGATATTTCGTTTTTCACCATAGCCATCTAAGGGCTTCCAAATATCACTTTGCCAATTCCACAAGAACTGTCTTAGCGAAAGGCTTCTTGATTGGAAAGCTCTAACTCTGTGAGATGATTTCACAGAACACACAAAAGTTGCTCAGAAAGCTTCTTTCTCTTTGTTATCGGAGGATATTTCCTTTGGCCTTATAGTCTACAAAGGGATCCAAAATATCTGTTCTCAGATTCCACAGAAATAAGGCTAGCAAAGAGATCCACGAAATACAGATGTAACTCTGGGAGTGGAGTCACATATAACAGAGCAGTAGTTTCCAGATTTCATCTGAGGATATTTGTACTATAGTCTTCAACGGGATCTGAAATATCTGTTCTCAGATTCCACAGAAATAAGGCTAGCAAAGAGATCCACGAAATACAGATGTACCTCTATGAGATGAATTAACAGAACACTAAGCAGTTTCTCAGAAAGCTTCTTTCCAGATTTCATCGGAGGAAATTTCCTTTTTCACCATAGCCCTCTATGGGCTTCCAAATATCACTTTGCCAATTCCACAAGAACTGTCTTAGCGAAAGGCTTCTTGAGGGGAAAGCTGTAACTCTGTGACATGATTTCACAGAACACAAAGAAGTTTCTCAGAAAGCTTCTTTCTCTTTGTTATCGGAGGATATTTCCTTTGGCCCTGTAGTCTTCAAAGGCATCCGAAATATCTGTTCTCAGATTCCACAGAAATAAGGCTAGTAAAGAGATCCACGAAATACAGATGTAACTCTGTGAGGGGAAGTCACATATCAAAGAGCAGTTTCTCAGAAAGCTTCTTTCCAGATTTCATCTGAGGATATTTCCTTTTTCGCCATAGCCCTCTATGGGCTTCCAAATATCACTTTTCCAATTCCACAAGAACTGGCTTAGCGAAAGGCTTCTTGAGGGGAAAGCTGTAACTCTGTGAGATTATTTCACTGAACACAAAGAAGTTTCTCAGAAAGCTTCTTTCTCGTTGTTATCGGAGGATATTTCCTTTGGCCCTATAGTCTTCAAAGGGATCCGAAACATTTGTTCCCAGATTCCACAGAAATAAGGCTAGCAAAGAGATCCACGAAATACAGATGTAACTCTGTGAGTGGAAGTCACATATCACAGAGCAGTTTCTCAGAAAGCTTCTTTCCAGATTTCATTGGAGGATATTTCCTTTTTCACCATAGCCCTCTATGGGCTTCCAAATATCACTTTGCCAATTCCACAAGAACTGTCTCACCGAAAGGCGTCTTGAGGGGAAAGGTGTAACTCTGTGAGATGATTTCACAGAACACAAAGAAGTTTCTCAGAAAGGTTCTTTCTCTTTGTTATCGGAGGATATTTCCTTTGGCCCCATAGTCTTCAAAGGTATCCGGAATATCTGTTCTCAGATTACACAGAAATAAGGCTAGCAAAGAGATCCACGAAATACAGATGTAACTCTGGGAGTGGAGTCACATATAACAGAGCAGTTGTTTCCAGATTTCATCTGAGGATATTTGTACTATAGTCTTCAACGGGATCTGAAATATCTGTTCTCAGATTCCACAGAAATAAGGCTAGCAAAGAGATCCACGAAATACAGATGTAACTCTGTGAGCGGAAGTCACATATCACAGAGCAGTTTCTCAGAAAGCTTCTTTCCAGATTTCATCGGAGGATATTTCCTTTTTCACCATAGCCCTCTATGGTCTTCCAAATATCACTTTGCCAATTCCACAAGAACTGTCTTAGCGAAAGGCTTCTTAAGGGCTAAGCTGTAACTCTGAGAGATGATTTCACAGAACACAAAGAAGTTGCTCAAAAAGCCTCTTTCTCTTTGTTATGGGAGGATATTTCCTTTGGCCCTATAGACTTCAAAGGGATCCGAAATATCTGTTCTCAGATTCCACATAAATAAGGTTAGCGAAGAGATCCACGAAATACAGATGTAATTCAGGGAACGGAGTCACATATCACAGAGCAGTTTCTCAGAAAGCTTCTTTCCAGATTTCATCTGAGGATATTTCCTTTTTCACCATAGCCCTCTAGGGGCTTCCAAATATCACTTTGCCAATTCCACAAGAACAGTCTTAGCGAAAGGCTTCTAGAGGGGAAAGCTGTAACTCTGTGAGATGACTTCACAGAACACAAAGAAGTTTCTCAGAAAGCTTCTTTCTCTTTGTTATCGGAGGATATTTCCTTTGGCCCTATAGTCTTCAAAGAGATCCGAAACATCTGTTCCCAGATTCCACAGAAAAAAGGCTAGCAAAGAGATCCACGAAATACAGATGTAACTCTGTGAATGGAAGTCACATATCACAGAGCAGTTTCTCAGAAAGCTTCCTTCCAGATTTCATCTGAGGATATTTCCTTTTTCACCGTAGCGCTCTAGGAGCTTCCAAATATCACTTTGCCAATTCCACAAGATCTGTCTTAGCGAAAGGCTTCTTGAGGGGAAAGCTGTAACTCTGTGAGATGATTTCACAGAACACAAAGAAGTTTCTCAGAAAGCTTCTTTCTCTTTGTTATCGGAGGATATTTCCATTGGCCCTATAGTCTTGAAAGGGATCCGGAATATCTGTTCTCAGATTCCACAGAAATAAGGCTAGCAGAGATACACGAAATACAGATGTAACTCTGTAAGTCGAAGTCACATACCACAGAGCAGCTTCTCAGAAAGCTTCTTTCCCGATTTCATCGGAGGATATTTCCTTTTTCACCGTAGCCCTCTATGGTATTCCAAATATCATTTTCCCAATTCCACAAGAACTGTCTTAGCGAAAGGCGTCTTGAGCGGAAAGCTGTAACTCTGTAAGGTGATTTCACAGAACACAAAGAAGTTTCTCAGAAAGCTTCTTTCTCTTTGTTATCGGAGGATATTTCCTTTGGCCCTATAGTCTTCAAAGGGATCCGGAATATCTGTTCTCAGATTCCACAGAAATAAGGCTAGCAAAGAGATCCACGAAATACAGATGTAACACTGTGAGATGAATTAACAGAACACTAAGCAGTTTCTCAGAAAGCTTCTTTCCAGATTTCATCGGAGGATATTTCCTTTTTCACCATAGCCCTCTATGGGCTTCCAAATATCACTTTGCCAATTCCACAAGAACTGTCTTAGCGAAAGGCTTCTTGAGGGGAAAGGTGTAACTCTTTGAGATGATTTCAGAGAACACAAAGAAGTTTCTCAGAAAGCTTCTTTCTCTTTGTTATCGGAGGATACTTCCTTTGGCCCTATAGTCTTCAAAGGGATCCGGAATATCTGTTCTCAGATTCCACAGAAATAAGGCTAGCAAAGAGATCCACGAAATACAGATGTAACTCTGGGAGATGAATTAACAGAACACTAAGCAGTTTCTCAGAAAGTTTCTTTCAAGATTTCATCTGAGGATATTTCCTTTTTCTCCATAGCCCTCTATGGGCTTCCAAATATCACTTTGCCAATTCTACAAGAGCTGTCTTAGCGAAAGGCTTCTTGACAGGAAAGCTCTAAATCTGTGAGTTGATTTCACAGAACACAAAGAAGTTTCTCAGAAAGCTTCTTTCTCTTTGTTATCGGAGGATATTTCCTTTGGCCCTATAGTCTTCAAAGGGATCCGAAATATCTGTTCTCAGATTCCACAGAAATAAGGCTAGCAAAGAGATCCACGAAATACAGATGTAACTCTCTGAGATGAATTAACAGAACACTAAGCAGTTTCTCAGAAAGCTTCTTTCCAGATTTCATCGGAGGATATTTCCTTTTTCAACTTAGCCCTCTATGGGCTTCCAAATATCACTTTGCCAGTTCCACAAGAACTGTTTTAGCGAAAGGCTTCATGAGGAGAAAGCTGTAACTCTGTGGGATGATTTCACAGAACACAAAGAAGTTTCTCAGAAAGCTTCTTTCTCTTTGTTATCGGAGGATATTTCCTTTGGCCCTATAGTCTTCAAAGGGATCCGAAACATCTGTTCCCAGATTCCACAGAAATAAGGCTAGCAAAGAGATCCACGAAATACAGATGTAACTCTGTGAGTGGAAGTCACATATCACAGAGCAGTTTCTCAGAAAGCTTTTTTCCAGATTTCGTTGGAGGATATTTCCTTTTTCACCATAGCCCTCTATGGGCTTCCAAATATCACTTTGCCAATTCCACTAGAACTGAATTAGCGAAAGGCTTCCTGAGGGGAAAGCTGTAACTCTGGGAGATGATTTCACAGAACACAAAGAAGTTTCTCAGAAAGCTTCTTTGTCTTTGTTATCGGAGGATATTTCCTTTGGCCCTATTGCCTTCAAAGGGATCCGAAATATCTGTTCTCACATTCCACAGAAATAAGGCTAGCAAAGAGATCCACGAAATACAGATGAAACTCAGTGAGTGGAAGTCACATATCACAGAGCAGTTTCTCAGAAAGCTTCTTTCCAGATTTCATCGAAGGATATTTCCTTTTTCACCATAGCCCTGTAAGGGCTTCCATATATGACTTTGCCAATTACACAAGAACTGTCTTAGCGAAAGGCTTCTTGAGGGGAACGCTGTACCTCTGTGAGATGATATCACAGAACACAAAGAAGTTTCTCAGAAAGCTTCTTTCTCTTTGTTATCGGAGAATATTTCCTTTGGCCCTATTGTCTTCAAAGGGATCCGAAATATCTGTTCTCAGATTCCACAGAAATAAGGGTAGCAAAGAGATCCACGAAATACAGATGTAAGTCTGTGAGTGGAAGTCACATATCACAGAGCAGTTTCTCAGAAAGCTTCTTTCCAGATTTCATATAAGGATATTTCCTTTTTCACCATTGCCCTCTATGGGCTTCCAAATATCACTTTGCCAATTCCACAAGAACTGTCTTAGCGAAAGGCTTCTTGAGGGGAAAGCTGTAACTCTGTGAGATGATTTCACAGAACACAAAGAAGTTTCTCAGAAAGCTTCTTTCTCTTTGTTATGGGAAGATATTTCCTTTGGCCTTATAGTCTTCAAAGGGATCCGAAATATTTGTTCTCAGATTCCACAGAAATAAGGCTAGCAAAGAGTTCCACGAAATACAGATGTAACTCTGTGAGATGAATTAACAGAACACTAAGCAGTTTCTCAGAAAGCTTCCTTCCAGATTTCATCGGAGGATATTTCCTTTTTCACCATAGCTATCTATGGGTTTCCAAATATCACTTTGCCAATTCCACAAGAACTGTCTTAGCGAAAGGCTTCTTGAGGGGAAAGCTGTAACTCTGTGTGATGATTTCACAGAACACAAAGAAGTTTCTCAGAAAGCTTCTTTCTCTTTGTTATGGGAGGATATTTCCTTTGGCCCTATAGTCTTCAAAGGGATCCGAAATATACGTTCTCAGATTCCACAGAAATAAGGCTAGCAAAGAGTTCCACGAAATACAGATGTAACTCTGTGAGATAAATTAACAGAACACTAAGCAGTTTCTCAGAAAGCTTCTTTTCAGATTTCATCGGAGGATATTTCCTTTTTCACCATAGCTCTCTATGGGCTTCCAAATATCACATTGCCAATTCCACAAGAACTGTCTTAGCGAAAGGCTTCTTGAGGGGAACGCTGTAACTCTGTGAGATGATTTCACAGAACACAAAGAAGTTTCTCAGAAAGCTTCTTTCTCTTTGTTATGGGAGGATATTTCCCTTGGTCCTATAGGCTTCAAAGGGATCCGATATATCTGTTCTCAGATTCCACAGAAATAAGGTTAGCAAAGAAATCCACGAAATAAGATGTAACTCTGTGAGTGGAAGTCACATATCACAGAGCATTTTCTCAGAAAGCTTCTTTCCAGATTTCATCGGAGGATATTTCCTTTTTCAACATAGCCCTCCATGGGCTTCCAAATATCACTTTGCCAATTCCACAAGAACAGTCTTAGCGAAAGGCTTCTTGAGGGGAAAGCTGTAACTCTGTGAGATGATTTCACAGAACACAAAGAAGTTTCTCAGAAAGCGTCTTTCTCTTTGTTATCGGAGGATATTTCCTTTGGCCCTATAGTCTTCAAAGGGATCCGAAATATCTGTTCTCAGATTCGACAGAAATAAGTCTAGCAAAGAGATCCACGAAATACAGATGTAACTCTGTGAGTGGAAGTCACATATCACAGAGCAGTTTCTCAGAAGTCTTCTTTCCAGATTTCATCGGAGGATATTTCCTTTTTCACCATAGCCCTTTATGGGCTTCCAAATATCACTTTGCCAATTCCACAAGAACTGTCTTAGCGAAAGGCTTCTTGAGGGGAAAGCTGTAACTCTGTGGGTTGATTTCACAGAACACAAAGAAGTTTCTCAGAAACTTCTTTCTCTTTGTTATGGGAGGATATTTCCTTTGGCCCTATAGTCTTCAAAGGGATCCGAAATATCTGTTCTCAGATTCCACAGAAATAAGGCTAGCAAAGAGAATCACGAAATACAGATGTAACACTGTGAGATGAATTAACAGAACACTAAGCAGTTTCTCAGAAAGCTTCTTTCCAGATTTAATCGGAGGACATTTCGTTTTTCACCATAGCCCTCTATGGGCTTCGAAATATCACTTTGCCAATTCCACAAGAACTGCTTAGCGAAAGGCTTCTTGAGGGGAAAGCTGTAACTCTGTGAGATGATATCAAGAACACAGAGAAGTTTCTCAGAAAGCTTCTTTCTCTTTGTTATCGGAGGATATTTCCTTTGGCCCTATGGTCTTCAAAGGGATCCGAAATATCTGTTCTCAGATTCCACAGAAATAAGGCTAGCAAAGAGATCCACGAAATACAGATGTAACTCTGTGAGTGGAAGTCACATATCACAGAGCAGTTTCCCAGAACGCTTCTTTCCAGATTTCATCTGAGGATATTTCCTTTTTCACCATAGCCCTCTATGGGTTTCCAAATATCACTTTTCCAATTCCACAAGAACGGTCTTAGCGAAAGGCTTCTTGAGGGGAAAGCTGTAACTCTCTGAGATGATTTCACAGAACACAAAGAAATTTCTCAGAAAGCTTCTTTCTCTTTGTTATGGGAGGATATTTCCTTTGGCCCTACAGTCTTCAAAGGGATCCGAAATATCTGTTCTCAGGTTCCACAGAAATAAGGCTAGCAAAGAGATCCACGAAATACAGATGTAACTCTGTGAGTGGAAGTCACATATCACAGAGCAGTTTCTCAGAAAGCTTTTTTCCAGATTTCATCGGAGGGTATTTCCTTTTTCACCATAGCCCTCTAAGGGCTTCCAAATATCACTTTGCCAATTCCACAAGAACTGTCTTAGCGAAACGCTTCTTGAGGGGAAAGCTGTAATTCTGTGAGATGATTTCACAGAACACAAAGAAGTTTCTCAGAAAGCTTCTTTCTCTTTGTTATCGGAGGATATTTCCTTTGGCCCTATTGTCTTCAAAGGGATCCGAAATATCTGTTCTCAGATTCCACAGAAATAAGGCTAGCAAAGAGAATCACGAAATACAGATGTAACACTGTGAGATGAATTAACAGAACACTAAGCAGTTTCTCAGAAGGCTTCTTTCCAGATTTCATCGGAGGATACTTCCTTTTTCACCATAGCCCTCTATGGGCTTCCAAATATCACTTTGCCAATTCCACAAGAACAGTCTTAGCGAAAGGCTTCTTGAGGGGAAAGCTGTAACTCTGTGACATGATTTCATAGAACACAAAGAAGTTTCTCAGAAAGCTTCTTTCACTTTGTTAAGGGAGGATATTTCCTTTGGCCCTATAGTCTTCAAAGGGATCCGAAATGTCTGTTCTCAGATTCCACAGAAATAAGGGTAGCAAAGAGATACACGAAATACCGATGTAACTCTGTGAGATGAATTAACAGAACACTAAGCAGTTTCTCAGAAAGCTTCTTTCCAGATTTCATCAGAGGATATTTCCTTTTTCACCATAGCCCTCTATGGGCTTCCAAATATCACTTTGCCAATTCCACAAGAACTGTCTTAGCGAAAGGCTTCTTGAGGGGAAAGCTGTAACTCTGTGTGATGATTTCACAGAACACAAAGAAGTTTCTCAGAAAGCTTCTTTCTCTTTGTTATGGGAGGATATTTCCTTTGGCCCTATAGTCTTCAAAGGGATCTGAAATATCCGTTCTCAGATTCCACAGAAATAAGGCTAGCAAAGAGATCCACGAAATACAGATGTAACTCTGTGAGATGAATTAACAGAAAATAAGCAGTTTCTCAGAAAGCTTCTTTTCAGATTTCATCGGAGGATATTTCCTTTTTCACCATAGCTCTCTATGGGCTTCCAAATATCACTTTGCCAATTCCACAAGAACTGTCTTAGCGAAAGGCTTCTTGAGGGGAACGCTGTAACTCTGTGAGATGATTTCACAGAACACAAAGAAGTTTCTCAGAAAGCTTCTTTCTCTTTGTTATGGGAGGATATTTCCCTTGGTCCTATAGGCTTCAAAGGGATCCGATATATCTGTTCTCAGATTCCACAGAAATAAGGCTAGCAAAGAAATCCACGAAATAAGATGTAACTCTGTGAGTGGAAGTCACATATCACAGAGCATTTTCTCAGAAAGCTTCTTTCCAGATTTCATCGGAGGATATTTCCTTTTTCAACATAGCCCTCCATGGTCTTCCATATATCACTTTGCCAATTCCACAAGAACAGTCTTAGCGAAAGGCTTCTTGAGGGGAAAGCTGTAACTCTGTGAGATGATTTCACAGAACACAAAGAAGTTTCTCAGAAAGCTTCTTTCTCTTTGTTATCGGAGGATGTTTCCTTTGGCCCTATAGTCTTCAAAGGGATCCGAAATATCTGTTCTCAGATTCGACAGAAATAAGGCTAGCAAAGAGATCCACGAAATACAGATGTAACTCTGTGAGATGAATTAACAGAACACTAAGCAGTTTCTCAGAAAGCTTCTTTCCAGATTTAATCGGAGGATATTTCCTTTTTCACCATAGCCCTCTATGGGCTTCGAAATATCACTTTGCCAATTCCACAAGAACTGCTTAGCGAAAGGCTTCTTGAGGGGAAAGCTGTAACTCTGTGAGATGATATCAAGAACACAGAGAAGTTTCTCAGAAAGCTTCTTTCTCTTTGTTATCGGAGGATATTTCCTTTGGCCCTATAGTCTTCAAAAGGATCCGAAATATCTGTTCTCAGATTCCACCGAAATAAGGCTAGCAAAGAGATCCACGAAATACAGATGTAACTCTGTGAGTGGAAGTCACATATCACAGAGCAGTTTCCCAGAACGCTTCTTTCCAGATTTCATCTGAGGATATTTCCTTTTTCACCATAGCCCTCTATGGGCTTCCAAATATCACTTTTCCAATTCCACAAGAACGGTCTTAGCGAAAGGCTTCTTGAGGGGAAAGCTGTAATTCTGTGAGATGATTTCACAGAACACAAAGAAGTTTCTCTGAAAGCTTCTTTCTCTTTGTTATCGGAGGATATTTCCTTTGGCCCTATTGTCTTCAAAGGGATCCGAAATATCTGTTCTCAGATTCCACAGAAATAAGGCTAGCAAAGAGAATCACGAAATACAGATGTAACACTGTGAGATGAATTAACAGAACACTAAGCCGTTTCTCAGAAAGCTTCTTTCCAGATTTCATCGGAGGATATTTCCTTTTTCACCATAGCCCTCTATGGTCTTCCAAATATCACTTTGCAAATTCCACAAGAACTGTCTTAGCGAAAGGCTTCTTGAGGGGAAAGGTGTAACTCTGTGAGATGATTTCACAGAACTCAAAGAAGTTTCTCAGAAAGCTTCTTTCTCTTTGTTATCGGAGGATATTTCCTTTTGCCCCATAGTCTTCAAAGGTATCCGGAATATCTGTTCTCAGATTCCACAGAAATAAGGCTAGCAAAGAGATCCACGAAATGCAGATGTAACTCTGTGTGATGAATTAACAGAACACTAAGCAGTTTCTTAGAAAGCTTCTTTCCAGATTTCATTTGAGGATATTTCCTTTTTCACCATACCCCTCTATGGGCTTCCAAATATCACTTTGCCAATTTCACAAGAACTGTCTTAGCGAAAGGCTTCTTGAGGGGAAAGCTGTAACTCTGTGAGATAATTTTACAGAACACAAAGAAGTTTCTTAGAAAGCTTCTTTCTCTTTGTTATGGGAGGATATTTCCTTTGGCCCTATAGTCTTCAAAGGGATCCGAAATATCTGTTCTCAGATTCCACAGAAATAAGGCTAGCAAAGAGATCCACGAAATACAGATGTAACTCTGTGAGTGGAAGTCACATATCACAGAGCAGTTTCTCAGAAAGCTTCTTTCCAGATTTCAACTGAGGATATTTCCTTTTTCACCATAGTCCTCTATGGGCTTCCAAATATCACTTTTCCAATTCCACAAGAACTGTCTTAGCGAAAGGCTTCTTGAGGGGAAAGCTGTAACTCTGTGAGATGATTTCACAGAACACAAAGTAGTTTCTCAGAAAGCTTCTTTCTCTTTGTTATCGGAAGATATTTCCATTGGCCCTATAGTCTTCAAAGGGATCCGGAATATCTGTTCTCAGATTCCATAGAAATACGGCTAGCAAAGAGATCTACGAAATACAGATGTAACTCTGTGAGTGGAAGTCACATATCACAGAGCGGTTTCTCAGAAAGCTTCTTTCCAGATTTCATCTGAGGATATTTCCTTTTTCACCATAGACCTCTATGGGCTTCCAAATATCACTTTGCCAATTCCAGAAGAACTGTCTTAGCGAAAGGCTTCTTGAGGGGAAAGCTGTAACTCTCTGACTTGATTTCACAGAACACAAAGAAGTTTCTCAGAAAGCTTCTTTCTCTTTGTTATCGGAGGATATTTCCTTTGGCCCTATAGTCTTCAAAGGGATCGGAAATATCTGTTCTCAGATTCCACAGAAATAAGGCGAGCAAAGAGATCCACGAAATACAGATGTAACTCTGTGAGATGAATTAACAGAACACTAAGCAGTTTCTCAGAAAGCTTCTTTCCAGATTTCATCGGAGGATATTTCCTTTTTCACAATAGCCCTGTAAGGGCTTCCAAATATCACTTTGCCAATTCCACAAGAAGTGTCTTAGCGAAAGGCTTCTTGAGGGGAAAACTGTAACTCTGTGAGTTGATTTTACAGAACACAAAGAAGTTTCTCAGAAAGCTTCTTTCTCTTTGTTATGGGAGGATATTTCCTTTGGCCCTATAGTCTTCAAAGGGATCCGAAATATCTGTTCTCAGATTCCACAGAAATAAGGCTAGCAAAGAGATCCACGAAATACAGATGTAACTCTGTGAGTGGAAGTCACATATCACAGAGCGGTTTCTCAGAAAGCTTCTTTCCAGATTTCATCTGAGGATATTTCCTTTTTCACCATAGCCCTCTATGGGCTTCCAAATATGACTTTGCCAATTCCACAAGAACTGTCTTAGCGAAAGGCTTCTTGAGGGAAAAGCTGTAACTCTGTGAGATGATTTCACAGAACACAAAGAAGTTTCGCAGAAAGCTTCTTTCTCTTTGTTATCGGAGGATATTTCCTTTGGCCCTATAGTCTTCAAAGGGATCCGGAATATCTGTTCTCAGATTCCACAGAAATAAGGCTAGCAAGGAGATCCACGAAATACAGATGTAACACTGTGAGATGAATTAACAGAACACTAAGCAGTTTCTCAGAAAGCTTCTTTCCAGATTTCATCTGAGGATATTTCCTTTTTCACCGTAGCCCTCTATGGGCTTCCAAATATCACTTTGCCAATTCCACAAGAACTGTCTTAGCGAAAGGCTTTTGAGGGGAAAGCTGTAACTTTGTGAGATGATTTCACAGAACACAAAGAAGTTTCTCAGAAAGCTTCTTTCTCTTTGTTATCGGAGGATATTTCCTTTGTTCCTATTGTCTTCAAAGGGATCCGAAATATCTGTTTTCAGATTCCACAGAAATAAGGCTAGCAAAGAGTTCCACGAAATACAGATGTAACTCTGTGAGTGGAAGTCACATATCACAGAGCAGTTTCTCAGAAAGCTTCTTTCCAGATTTCATCGGAGGATATTTCCTTTTTCTCCTTAGCCCTCTATGGGCTTCCAAATATCACTTTGCCAATTCCACAAGAACTGTCTTAGCGAAAGGCGTCTTGAGGGAAAAGCTGTAACTCTGTGAGATGATTTCACAGAACACAAAGAAGTTTCTCAGAAAGCTTCTTTCTCTCTGTTATGGGAGGATATTTCCTTTGGCCCTATAGTCTTCAAAGGGATCCGAAATATCTGTTCTCAGATTCCACAAAAATAAGGCTAGCAAAGAGATCCACGAAATACTTATGTAACTCTGTGAGTGGAAGTCACATATCACAGAGCAGTTTCTCAGAAAGCTTCTTTCCAGATTTCATCGGAGGATATTTCCTTTTTCACCAAAGCCCTCTATGGGCTTCCAAATATCACTTTGCCAATTCCACAAGAACTGTCTTAGCGAAAGGCTTCTTGAGGGGAAAGCTGTAACTCTGTGAGATGATTTCACAGAAAACAAAGAAGTTTCTCAGAAAGCTTCTTTCTCTTTGTTATCGGAGGATATTTCCTTTGGCCCTATAGTATTCAAAGGGATCCGAAATATCTGTTCTCAGATTACACAGAAATAAGGCTAGCATAGAGACCCGCGAAATACAGATGTAACTCTGTGAGTGGAAGTCACATATCACAGAGCAGTTTCTCAGAAAGCTTCTTTCCAGATTTCATCTGAGGATATTTCCTTTTTCACCATAGCCCTCTATAGGCTTCCAAATATCACTTTTCCAATTCCACAAGAACGGTCTTAGCGAAAGGCTTCTTGAGGGGAAAGCTGTAACTCTGTGAGATGATTTTACAGAACACAAAGAAGTTTCTCAGAAAGCTTCTTTCTCTTTGTTATCGGAGGATATTTCCTTTGGCCCTATAGTCTTCAAAGAGATCCGGAATATCTGTTCTCAGATTCCACAGAAATAAGGCTAGCAAGGAGATCCACGAAATACAGATGTAACTCTGAGAGATGAATTAAGAGAACACTAAGCAGTTTCTCAGAAAGCTTCTATCCAGATTTCATCTGAGGATATTTCCTTTTCCACCATAGCCCTCTAAGGGCTTCCAAATATCACTTTGCCAATTCCACAAGAACTGTCTTAGCGAAAGGCTTTTGAGGGGAAAGCTGTAACTCTGTGAGATGATTTCACAGAACACAAAGAAGTTTCTCAGAAAGCTTCTTTCTCTTTGTTATCAGAGGATATTTCCTTTGGTCCTATAGTCTTCAAAGGCATCCGGAATATCTGTTCTCAGATTCCACAGAAATAAGGCTAGCCAAGAGATCCACGAAATACAGATGTAACTCTGTGAGATGAATTAACAGAACACTAAGCAGTTTCTCAGAAAGCTTCTTTCCAGATTTCATCGGAGGATATTTCCCTTTTCACTATAGCCTTCTATGGGCTTCCAAATATCACTGTGGCAATTCCACAAGAACTGTCTTAGCGAAAGGCTTCTTGAGGGGAAAGCTGTAACTCTATGAAATGATTTCGCAGAACACAAAGAAGGTTCTCAGAAAGCTTCTTTCTCTTTGTTATGGGAGGATATTTCCTTTGGCCCTATTGTCTTCAAAGGGATCCGAAATATCTGTTCTCAGATTCCACATAAATAAGGTTAGCAAAGATATCCACGAAAAACAGATGTAACTCTGGGAGTGGAGTCACATATCACAGAGCAGTTTTTCAGAAAGCTTTTTTCCAGATTTCATCTGAGGATATTTCCTTTTTCACCATAGCCCTCTATGGGCTTCCAAATATCACTTTGCCAATTCCACAAGAACTGTCTTAGCGAAAGGCTTCTAGAGGGGAAAGCTGTATCTCTGTGAGATGATTTCACAGAACACAAAGAAGTTTCTCTGAAAGCTTCTTTCTCTTTGTTATCGCAGGATATTTCCTTTGGCCCTATAGTCTTCAAAGGGATCCGAAACATCTGTTCCCAGATTCCACAGAAATAAGGCTAGCAAAGAGATTCACGAAATACAGATGTAACTCTGTGAGTGGAAGTCACATATCACAGAGCAGTTTCTCAGAAAGCTTCTTTCCAGATTTCATCTGAGGATATTTCCTTTTTCACCCTAGCCCTCTATGGGCTTCCAAATAACACTTTGCCAATTCCACAAGAACTGTCTTAGCGAAAGGCTTCTTGAGGGGAAAGCTGTAACTCTGTGAGATGATTTCACAGAACACAAAGAAGTTTCTCAGAAAGCTTCTTTCTCTTTGTTATCAGAGGATATTTCCTTTGGCCCTATAGTCTTGAAAGGGATCCGGAATATCTGTTCTCAGATTCCACAGAAGTAAGGCTAGCAGAGATACACGAAATACAGATGTAACTCTGTAAGTCGAAGTCACATACCACAGAGCAGCTTCTCAGAAAGCTTCTTTCCCGATTTCATCGGAGGATATTTCCTTTTTCACCATAGCCCTCTATGGGCTTCCAAATATCACTTTTCCAATTCCACGAGAACTGTCTTAGCGAATGGCTTCTTGAGGGGAAAGCTGTAACTCTGTGAGATGATTTCACTGAACACAAAGAAGTTTCTCAGAAAGCTTCTTTCTCTTTGTTATCGGAGGATATTTCCTTTGGCCCTATACTCTTCAAAGGGATCCGAAACATCTGTTCCCAGATTCCACAGAAATAAGGCTAGCAAAGAGATCCACGAAATACCGATGTAACTCTGTGAGTGGAAGTCACATATCACAGAGCAGTTTCTCAGAAACTTTCTTTCCAGATTTCATTGGAGGATATTTCCTTTTTCACCATAGCCCTCTATGGGCTTCCAAATATCACTTTGCCAATTCCACAAGAACTGTCTTAGCGAAAGGCTTCTAGAGGGGAAAGCTGTAACTCTGTGAGATGATTTCACAGAACACAAAGAAGTTTCTCAGATAGCTTCTTTCTCTTTGTTATCGGAGGAATATTTCCTTTGGCCCTATAGTCTTCAAAGAGATCCGAAACATCTGTTCCCAGATTCCACAGAAAAAAGGCTAGCAAAGAGATCCACGAAATACAGATGTAACTCTGTGAGTGGAATTCACATATCACAGAGCAGTTTCTCAGAAACTTCTTTCCAGATTTCATCGGAGGATATTTCCTTTTTCACCATAGCGCTCTAGGAGCTTCCAAATATCACTTTGCCAATTCCACAAGAACTGTCTTAGCGAAAGGCTTCTTGAGGGGAAAGCTGTAACTCTGTGAGATGATTTCACAGAACACAAAGAAGTTTCTCCGAAAGCTTCTTTCTCTTTGTTATCGGAGGATATTTCCTTTGGTCCTATAGTGTTCAAAGGGATCCGAAATATCTGTTCTCAGATTCCACAGAAATAAGGCTAGCAAAGATATCCATGAAATACAGATGTACCTCTATGAGATGAATTAACAGAACACTAAGCAGTTTCTCAGAAAGCTTCTTTCCAGATTTCATCGGAGGATATTTCCTTTTTCACCATAGCCCTCTATGGTCTTCCAAATATCACTTTGCCAATTCCACAAGAACTGTCTTAGCGAAAGGCTTCTTAAGGGCTAAGCTGTAACTCTGTGAGATGATTTCACAGAACACAAAGAAGTTGCTCAGAAAGCCTCTTTCTCTTTGTTATGGGAGGATATTTCCTTTGGCCCTATAGACTTCAAAGGGATCCGAAATATATGTTCTCAGATTCCACATAAATAAGGTTAGCAAAGAGATCCACGAAATACAGATGTAATTCTGGGAATGGAGTCACATATCACAGAGTAGTTTCTCAGAAAGCTTCCTTCCAGATTTCATCTGAGGATATTTCCTTTTTCACCATAGCCCTCTATGGGCTTCCAAATATCACTTTGCCAATTCCACAAGAACTGTCTTAGCGAAAGGCTTCTAGAGGGGAAAGCTGTAACTCTGTGAGATGATTTCACAGAACACAAAGAAGTTTCTCAGATAGCTTCTTTCTCTTTGTTATCGGAGGATATTTCCTTTGGCCCTATAGACTTCAAAGAGATCCGAAACATCTGTTCCCAGATTCCACAGAAAAAAGGCTAGCAAAGAGATCCACGAAATACAGATGTAACTCTGTGAGTGGAATTCACATATCACAGAGCAGTTTCTCAGAAAGCTTCTTTCCAGATTTCATCGGAGGATATTTCCTTTTTCACCATAGCGCTCTAGGAGCTTCCAAATATCAATTTGCCAATTCCACAAGAACTGTCTTAGCGAAAGGCTTCTTGAGGGGAAAGCTGTAACTCTGTGAGATGATTTCACAGAACACAAAGAAGTTTCTCCGAAAGCTTCTTTCTCTTTGTTATCGGAGGATATTTCCTTTGGTCCTATAGTCTTCAAAGGGATCCGAAATATCTGTTCTCAGATTCCACAGAAATAAGGCTAGCAAAGATATCCATGAAATACAGATGTACCTCTATGAGATGAATTAACAGAACACTAAGCAGTTTCTCAGAAAGCTTCTTTCCAGATTTCATCGGAGGATATTTCCTTTTTCACCATAGCCCTCTATGGTCTTCCAAATATCACTTTGCCAATTCCACAAGAACTGTCTTAGCGAAAGGCTTCTTAAGGGCTAAGCTGTAACTCTGTGAGATGATTTCACAGAACACAAAGAAGTTGCTCAGAAAGCCTCTTTCTCTTTGTTATGGGAGGATATTTCCTTTGGCCCTATAGACTTCGAAGGGATCCGAAATATCTGTTCTCAGATTCCACATAAATAAGGTTAGCAAAGAGATCCACGAAATACAGATGTAATTCTGGGAATGGAGTCACATATCACAGAGCAGTTTCTCAGAAAGCTTCCTTCCAGATTTCATCTGAGGATATTTCCTTTTTCACCATAGCCCTCTATGGGCTTCCAAATATCACACTGCCAATTCCACAAGAACTGTCTTAGCGAAAGGCTTCTAGAGGGGAAAGCTGTAACTCTGTGAGATGATTTCACAGAACACAAAGAAGTTTCTCAGATAGCTTCTTTCTCTTTGTTATCGGAGGATATTTCCTTTGGCCCTATAGTCTTCAAAGAGATCCGAAACATCTGTTCCCAGAATTCCACAGAAAAAAGGCTAGCAAAGAGATCCACGAAATACAGATGTAACTCTGTGAGTGGAAGTCACATATCACAGAGCAGTTTCTCAGAAAGCTTCTTTCCAGATTTCATTGGAGGATATTTCCTTTTTCTCCGCAGCCCTCTGTGGGCTTCCAAATATCACTTTGCCAATTCCACAAGAACTGTCTTAGCGAAAGGCTTCTTGAGGGGAAAGCTGTAACTCTGTGAGATGATTTCACAGAACACAAAGAAGTTTCTCAGAAAGCTTCTTTCTCTTTGTTATCGGAGGATATTTCCATTGGCCCTATAGTCTTGAAAGGGATCCGGAATATCTGTTCTCAGATTCCACAGAAATAAGGCTAGCAGAGATACACGAAATACAGATGTAACTCTGTAAGTCGAAGTCACATACCACAGAGCAGCTTCTCAGAAAGCTTCTTTCCAGATTTCATCGGAGGATATTTCCTTTTTCACCATAGCCCTCTATGGGCTTCCAAATATCACTTTGCCAATTCCACAAGAACTGTCTTAGCGAAAGGCTTCTTGAGGGGAAAGGTGTAACTCTGTGAGATGATTTCACAGAACACAAAGAAGTTTCTCAGAAAGCTTCTTTCTCTTTGTTATCGGAGGATACTTCCTTTGGCCCTATAGTCTTCAAAGAGATCCGGAATATCTGATCTCAGATTCCACAGAAATAAGGCTAGCAAAGAGATCCACGAAATACAGATGTAACTCTGGTAGATGAATTAACAGAACACTAAGCAGTTTCTCAGAAAGTTTATTTCAAGATTTCATCTGAGGATATTTCCTTTTTCTCCATAGCCCTCTATGGGCTTCCAAATATCACTTTGCCAATTCTACAAGAGCTGTCTTAGCGAAAGGCTTCTTGACAGGAAAGCTCTAAATCTGTGAGTTGATTTCACAGAACACAAAGAAGTTTCTCAGAAAGCTTCTTTCTCTTTGTTATCGGAGGATATTTCCTTTGGCCCTATAGTCTTCAAAGGGATCCGAAACATCTGTTCTCACATTCCACAGAAATAAGGCTAGCAAAGAGATCCACGAAATACAGATGTACCTCTATGAGATGAATGAAGAGAACACTAAGCAGTTTCTCAGAAATCTTATTTCCAGATTTCATCGGAGGATATTTCCTTTTTCACCGGAGCCGTCTAAGTGATTCCAAATATCACTTTGCCAATTCCACAAGAACTGTCTTACCGAAAGGCTTCCTGAGGGGAAAGCTGTAACTCTGTGAGATGATTTCACAGAACACAAAGAAGTTTCTCAGAAAGCTTCTTTCTCTTTGTTATCGGAGGATATTTCCTTAGGCTGCATAGTCTTCAAAGGGATCCGAAATATCTGTTCTCAGATTCCACAGAAATAAGGCTAGCAAAGAGATCCACGAAATACAGATGTAACTCTGGGAGTGGAAGTCACATATCACAGAGCAGTTTCTCAGAAAACTTCTTTCCAGATTTCATCGGAGGATATTTCCTTTTTCTCCTTAGCCATCTAGGGACTTCCAAATATCACTTTGCCAATTGCACAAGAACTGTCTTAGCGAAAGGCGACTTGAGCGGAAAGCTGTAACTCTGTAAGATGATTTCACAGAACACAAAGTAGTTTCTCAGAAAGCTTCTTTCTCTTTGTTACCGGAGGATATTTCCTTTGGCCCGATAGTCTTCAAAGGCATCCGAAATATCTGTTCTAAGATTCCACAGAAATAAGGCTAGCAAAGAGATCCACGAAATACAGATGTAACTCTGTGAAAGGAAGTCACATATCACAGAGCAGTTTCTCAGAAAGCTTCTTTCCAGATTTCATCTGAGGATATTTCCTTTTTCACCATAGCCCTCTAGGGGTTCAAAATATCACTTTGCCAATTCCACAAGAACTGTCTCAGCGAAAGGCTTCTTGAGGGGAATGCTCTAACTCTGTGAGATGATTTCACAGAACACAAAGAAGTTTCTCAGAAAGCTTCTTTCTCTTTGTTATGGGAGGATATTTCCTTTGGCCCTATAGTCTTCAAAGGGATCCGGAATATCTGTTTACAAATTCCACAGAAAAAAGGCTGGCAAAGAGATCCACGAAATACAGATGTAACTCTGTGAGTGGAAGTCACATAACACAGAGCAGTTTCTCAGAAAGCTTTTTTCCAGATTTCATCGGAGGATATTTCCTTTTTCACCATAGCCCTCTATGGGCTTCCACATATCACTTTGCCAATTCCACAAGAACTGTCTTAGCGAAAGGCTTCTTGAGGGGAAAGCTGTAACTCTGTGAGATGATTACACAGAACACAAAGTACTTTCTGAGAAAGCTTCTTTCTCTTTGTTATCGGAGGATATTTCCTTTGGCCCTGTAGTCTTCAAAGGCATCCGAAATATCTGTTCTCAGATTCCACAGAAATAAGGCTTGCAAAGAGATCCACGAAATACAGATGTAACTCTGTGAGTGGAAGTCACATATCACAGAGCAGTTTCTCAGAAAGCTTCTTTCCAGATTTCATCGGAGGATATTTCCTTTTTCACCATAGCCCTCTAGGGGTTCCAAATATCACTTTGCCAATTCCACAAGAACTGTCTTAGCGAAAGGCTTCTTGAGGGGAAACTCTAACTCTGTGAGATCATTTCACAGAACACAAAGAAGTTTCTCAGAGAGCTTCTTTCTATTTCTTAACGGAGTATATTTCCTTTGGCCCTATAGTCTTCAAAGGCATCCGGAATATCTGTTCTCAGATTCCACAGAAATAAGGCTAGCCAAGAGATCCACGAAATACAGATGTAACTCTGTGAGATGAATTAACAGAACACTAAGCAGTTTCTCAGAAAGCTTCTTTCCAGATTTCATCGGAGGATATTTCCCTTTTCACTATAGCCTTCTATGGGCTTCCAAATATCACTGTGGCAATTCCACAAGAACTGTCTTAGCGAAAGGCTTCTTGAGGGGAAAGCTGTAACTCTATGAAATGATTTCGCAGAACACAAAGAAGGTTCTCAGAAAGCTTCTTTCTCTTTGTTATGGGAGGATATTTCCTTTGGCCCTATTGTCTTCAAAGGGATCCGAAATATCTGTTCTCAGATTCCACAGAAATAAGGCTAGCAAAGAGATTCACGAAATACAGATGTAGCTCTGTGAGTGGAAGTCACATATCACAGAGCAGTTTCTCAGAAACCTTCTTTCCAGATTTCATTGGAGGATATTTCCTTTTTCACCATAGCCCTCTATGGGCTTCCAAATATCACTTTGCCAATTCCACAAGAACTGTCTTAGCGAAAGGCTTCCTGAGGGGAAAGCTGTAACTCTGGGAGATGATTTCACAGAACACAAAGAAGTTTCTCAGAAAGCTTCTTTCTCTTTGTTATCGGAGGATATTTCCTTTGGCCCTAATGTCTTCAAAGGGATCCGAAATATCTGTTCTCACATTCCAAAGAAATAAGGCTAGCAAAGAGATCCATGAAATACAGATGTACCTCTATGAGATGAATGAAGAGAACACTAAGCAGTTTCTCAGAAAGCTTATTTCCAGATTTCATCGTAGGATATTTCCTTTTTCACCGTAGCCGTCTAAGTGATTCCAAATATTACTTTGCCAATTCCTCAAGAACTGTCTTAGCGAAAGGCTTCTTGAGGGGAAAGCTGTAACTCTGTGAGATGATTTCACAGAACACAAAGAAGTTTCTCAGAAAGCTTCTTTCTCTTTGTTACCGAAGGATATTTCCTTTTGCCCTATAGTCTTCAAAGGCATCCGAAATATCTGTTCTCAGATTCCACAGAAATAAGGCTAGGAGAGAGATCCTCGAAATACAGATGTAACTCTGTGAGTGGAAGTCACATATCACAGAGCAGTTCCTCAGAAGTCTTCTTACCAGATTTCATCTGAGGATATTTCCTTTTTCACCGAAGCCCTCTATGGGCTTCCAAATATCACTTTGCCAATTCCAGAAGAACTGTCTTAGCGAAAGGCTTCTTGAGTTGAAAGCTGTATCTCTGTGAGATGATATCACAGAACACAAAAGTTTCTCAGAAAATTCTTTCTCTTTGTTATGGGAGGATATTTCCTTTGGCCCTATAGTCTTCACAGGGATCCGAAATCTCTGTTCTCAAATACCACAGAAATAAGGCTAGCAAAGAGATCCACGAAATACAGATGTAACTCTGTGAGTGGAAGTCACATATCACAGAGCAGTTTCTCAGAAAGCTTCTTTCCAGATTTCATCGGAGGATATTTCCTTTTTCACCATAGCGCTCTAGGAGCTTCCAAATATCACTTTGCCAATTCCACAAGAACTGTCTTAGCGAAAGGCTTCTTGAGGGGAAAGCTGTAACTCTGTGAGATGATTTCACAGAACACAAAGAAGTTTCTCCGAAAGCTTCTTTCTCTTTGTTATCGGAGGATATTTCCTTTGGTCCTATAGTCTTCAAAGGGATCCGAAATATCTGTTCTCAGATTCCACAGAAATAAGGCTAGCAAAGATATCCAGGAAACACAGATGTACCTCTATGAGATGAATTAACAGAACACTAAGCAGTTTCTCAGAAAGCTTCTTTCCAGATTTCATCGGAGGATATTTCCTTTTTCACCGTAGCCCTCTATGGTCTTCCAAATATCAGTTTGCCAATTCCACAAGAACTGTCTTAGCGAAAGGCTTCTTAAGGGCTAAGCTGTAACTCTGTGAGATGATTTCACAGAACACAAAGAAGTTGCTCAGAAAGCCTCTTTCTCTTTGTTATGGGAGGATATTTCCTTTGGCCCTATAGACTTCAAAGGGATCCGAAATATATGTTCTCAAATTCCACATAAATAAGGTTAGCAAAGAGATCCACGAAATACAGATGTAATTCTGGGAATGGAGTCACATATCACAGAGCAGTTTCTCAGAAAGCTTCCTTCCAGATTTCATCTGAGGATATTTCCTTTTTCACCATAGCCCTCTATGGGCTTCCAAATATCACTTTGCCAATTCCACAAGAACTGTCTTAGCGAAAGGCTTCTAGAGGGGAAAGCTGTATCTCTGTGAGATGATTTCACAGAACACAAAGAAGTTTCTCTGAAAGCTTCTTTCTCTTTGTTATCGGAGGATATTTCCTTTGGCCCTATAGTCTTCAAAGGGATCCGAAACATCTGTTCCCAGATTCCACAGAAATAAGGCTAGCAAAGAGATTCAGAAATACAGATGTAACTCTGTGAGTGGAAGTCACATATCACAGAGCAGTTTCTCAGAAAGCTTCTTTCCAGATTTCATTGGAGGATATTTCCTTTTTCACCCTAGCCCTCTATGGGCTTCCAAATAACACTTTGCCAATTCCACAAGAACTGTCTTAGCGAAAGGCTTCTTGAGGGGAAAGCTGTAACTCTGTGAGATGATTTCACAGAACACAAAGAAGTTTCTCAGAAAGCTTCTTTCTCTTTGTTATCAGAGGATATTTCCATTGGCCCTATAGTCTTGAAAGGGATCCGGAATATCTGTTCTCAGATTCCACAGAAGTAAGGCTAGCAGAGATACACGAAATACAGATGTAACTCTGTAAGTCGAAGTCACATACCACAGAGCAGCTTCTCAGAAAGCTTCTTTCCCGATTTCATCGGAGGATATTTCCTTTTTCACCATAGCCCTCTATGGGCTTCCAAATATCACTTTTCCAATTCCACAAGAACTGTCTTAGCGAATGGCTTCTTGAGGGGAAAGCTGTAACTCTGTGAGATGATTTCACTGAACACAAAGAAGTTTCTCAGAAAGCTTCTTTCTCTTTGTTATCGGAGGATATTTCCTTTGGCCCTATACTCTTCAAAGGGATCCGAAACATCTGTTCCCAGATTCCACAGAAATAAGGCTAGCAAAGAGATCCACGAAATACCGATGTAACTCTGTGAGTGGAAGTCACATATCACAGAGCAGTTTCTCAGAAACCTTCTTTCCAGATTTCATTGGAGGATATTTCCTTTTTCACCATAGCCCTCTATGGGCTTCCAAATATCACTTTGCCAATTCCACAAGAACTGTCTTAGCGAAAGGCTTCTAGAGGGGAAAGCTGTAACTCTGTGAGATGATTTCACAGAACACAAAGAAGTTTCTCAGATAGCTTCTTTCACTTTGTTATCGGAGGAATATTTCCTTTGGCCCTATAGTCTTCAAAGAGATCCGAAACATCTGTTCCCAGATTCCACAGAAAAAAGGCTAGCAAAGAGATCCACGAAATACAGATATAACTCTGTGAGTGGAATTCACATATCACAGAGCAGTTTCTCAGAAACTTCTTTCCAGATTTCATCGGAGGATATTTCCTTTTTCACCATAGCGCTCTAGGAGCTTCCAAATATCACTTTGCCAATTCCACAAGAACTGTCTTAGCGAAAGGCTTCTTGAGGGGAAAGCTGTAACTCTGTGAGATGATTTCACAGAACACAAAGAAGTTTCTCCGAAAGCTTCTTTCTCTTTGTTATCGGAGGATATTTCCTTTGGTCCTATAGTCTTCAAAGGGATCCGAAATATCTGTTCTCAGATTCCACAGAAATAAGGCTAGCAAAGTTATCCATGAAATACAGATGTACCTCTATGAGATGAATTAACAGAACACTAAGCAGTTTCTCAGAAAGCTTCTTTCCAGATTTCATCGGAGGATATTTCCTTTTTCACCATAGCCCTCTATGGTCTTCCAAATATCACTTTGCCAATTCCACAAGAACTGTCTTAGCGAAAGGCTTCTTAAGGGCTAAGCTGTAACTCTGTGAGATGATTTCACAGAACACAAAGAAGTTGCTCAGAAAGCCTCTTTCTCTTTGTTATGGGAGGATATTTCCTTTGGCCCTATAGACTTCGAAGGGATCCGAAATATCTGTTCTCAGATTCCACATAAATAAGGTTAGCAAAGAGATCCACGAAATACAGATGTAATTCTGGGAATGGAGTCACATATCACAGAGCAGTTTCTCAGAAAGCTTCCTTCCAGATTTCATCTGAGGATATTTCCTTTTTCACCATAGCCCTCTATGGGCTTCCAAATATCACTTTGCCAATTCCACAAGAACTGTCTTAGCGAAAGGCTTCTAGAGGGGAAAGCTGTAACTCTGTGAGATGATTTCACAGAACACAAAGAAGTTTCTCAGAAAGCTTCTTTCTCTTTGTTATCGGAGGATATTTCCTTTGGCCCTATAGTCTTCAAAGAGATCCGAAACATCTGTTCCCAGATTCCACAGAAAAAAGGCTAGCAAAGAGATCCACGAAATACAGATGTAACTCTGTGAGTGGAAGTCACATATCACAGAGCAGTTTCTCAGAAAGCTTCTTTCCAGATTTCATTGGAGGATATTTCCTTTTTCTCCGCAGCCCTCTGTGGGCTTCCAAATATCACTTTGCCAATTCCACAAGAACTGTCTTAGCGAAAGGCTTCTTGAGGGGAAAGCTGTAACTCTGTGAGATGAATTCACAGAACACAAAGAAGTTTCTCAGAAATCTTCTTTCTCTTTGTTATCGCAGGATGTTTCCATTTGCCCTATAGTCTTGAAAGGGATCCGGAATATCTGTTCTCAGATTCCACAGAAATAAGGCTAGCAGAGATACACGAAATACAGATGTAACTCTGTAAGTCGAAGTCACATACCACAGAGCAGCTTCTCAGAAAGCTTCTTTCCAGATTTCATCGGAGGATATTTCCTTTTTCACCATAGCCCTCTATGGGCTTCCAAATATCACTTTGCCAATTCCACAAGAACTGTCTTAGCGAAAGGCTTCTTGAGGGGAAAGGTGTAACTCTGTGAGATGATTTTAAAGAACACAAAGAAGTTTCTCAGAAAGCTTCTTTCTCTTTGTTATCGGAGGATACTTCCTTTGGCCCTATAGTCTTCAAAGGGATCCGGAATATCTGATCTCAGATTCCACAGAAATAAGGCTAGCAAAGAGATCCACGAAATACAGATGTAACTCTGGTAGATGAATTAACAGAACACTAAGCAGTTTCTCAGAAAGTTTCTTTCAAGATTTCATCTGAGGATATTTCCTTTTTCTCCATAGCCCTCTATGGGCTTCCAAATATCACTTTGCCAATTCTAGAAGAGCTGTCTTAGCGAAAGGCTTCTTGACAGGAAAGCTCTAAATCTGTGAGTTGATTTCACAGAACACAAAGAAGTTTCTCAGAAAGCTTCTTTCTCTTTGTTATCGGAGGATATTTCCTTTGGCCCTATAGTCTTCAAAGGGATCCGAAACATCTGTTCTCACATTCCACAGAAATAAGGCTAGCAAAGAGATCCACGAAATACAGATGTACCTCTATGAGATGAATGAAGAGAACACTAAGCAGTTTCTCAGAAATCTTATTTCCAGATTTCATCGGAGGATATTTCCTTTTTCACCGGAGCCGTCTAAGTGATTCCAAATATCACTTTGCCAATTCCACAAGAACTGTCTTACCGAAAGGCTTCCTGAGGGGAAAGCTGTAACTCTGTGAGATGATTTCACAGAACACAAAGAAGTTTCTCAGAAAGCTTCTTTCTCTTTGTTATCGGAGGATATTTCCTTAGGCTGCATAGTCTTCAAAGGGATCCGAAATATCTCTTCTCAGATTCCACAGAAATAAGGCTAGCAAAGAGATCCACGAAATACAGAGGTAACTCTGGGAGTGGAAGTCACATATCACAGAGCAGTTTCTCAGAAACTTCTTTCCAGATTTCATCGGAGGATATTTCCTTTTTCACCATAGCGCTCTAGGAGCTTCCAAATATCACTTTGCCAATTCCACAAGAACTGTCTTAGCGAAAGGCTTCTTGAGGGGAAAGCTGTAACTCTGTGAGATGATTTCACAGAACACAAAGAAGTTTCTCCGAAAGCTTCTTTCTCTTTGTTATCGGAGGATATTTCCTTTGGTCCTATAGTCTTCAAAGGGATCCGAAATATCTGTTCTCAGATTCCACAGAAATAAGGCTAGCAAAGATATCCATGAAATACAGATGTACCTCTATGAGATGAATTAACAGAACACTAAGCAGTTTCTCAGAAAGCTTCTTTCCAGATTTCATCGGAGGATATTTCCTTTTTCACCATAGCCCTCTATGGTCTTCCAAATATCTCTTTGCCAATTCCACAAGAACTGTCTTAGCGAAAGGCTTCTTAAGGGCTAAGCTGTAACTCTGTGAGATGATTTCACAGAACACAAAGAAGTTTCTCAGAAAGTTCTTTCTCTTTGTTATGGTAGGATATTTCCTTAGGCCCTATAGTCTTCAAAGGGATCCGAAATATCCGTTCTCAGATTCCACAGAAATAAGGCTGGCAAAGAGATCCACGAAATACAGATGTAACTCTGTGAGATGAATTAACAGAACACTAAGCAGTTTCTCAGAAAGCTTCTTTTCAGATTTCATCGGAGGATATTTCCTTTTTCACCATAGCCCTCTATGGGCTTCCAAATATCACTTTGCCAATTCCACAAGAACTGTCTTAGCGAAAGGCTTCTTGAGGGGAACGCTGTAACTCTGTGAGATGATTTCACAGAACACAAAGAAGTTTCTCAGAAAGCTTCTTTCTCTTTGTTATGGGACGATATTTCCTTTGGTCCTATAGTCTTCAAAGGGATCCGAAATTTCTGTTCTCAGATTCCACAGAAATAAGGCTAGCAAAGAGATCCACGAAAGACAGATGTAACCCTGGGAGTGGAAGTCACATATCACAGAGCAGTTTCTCAGAAAGGCTCTTTCCAGATTTCATCAGAGGATATTTGCTTTTTCACCATAGCCCTCTATGGACTTCCAAATATCAATTTGCCAATTCCTCAAGAACTGCCTTAGCGAAAGGATTATTGAGGGGAAAGCTGTAACTCTGTGAGATGATTTCACAGAACACAAAGAAGTTTCTCAGAAAGCTTCTTTCCCCTTGTTATCGGAGGATATTTCCTTTGACCCTATAGTCTTCCAAGGGATCCGAAATATCTGTCCTGGGATGCCACAGAAATAAGGCTAGCCAAGAGATCCACGATATACAGATGTAACTTTGTGAGATGAATTAACAGAACACTAAGCAGTTTCTCAGAGAGCTACCTTACAGATTTCATCTGAGGATATTTCCTTTTTCACCATAGCCGACTAAGGGCTTCCAAATATCACTTTGCCAATTCCACAAGTACTGTCTTACGAAAGGTTTCTTGAGGGGAAAGCTGTAACTCTGTGAGATGATTTCACAGAACACAAAGAAGTTTCTCAGAAAGCTTTTTTCTCTTTGTTATCGGAGGATATTTCCTTTGGCCCTATAGTCTTCAAAACGATCCGAAATATCTGTTCTCAGATTCCACAGAAATAAGGCTAGCAAAGAGATCCACGAAATATAGATGTAACTCTGTGAGATGAATTAACAGAACACAAAGCAGTTTCTCAGAAAGCTTCTTTCTCTTTGTTATCGGAGGATATTTCCTTTGGCCCTATAGTCTTCAAAGGGATCCGAAATATCTGTCCTCAGATGCCACAGAAATAAGGCTAGCCAAGAGATCCACGACATACAGAGGTAACTCTGTGAGATGAATTAACAGAACACTAAGCAGTTTCTCAGAGAGCTTCTTTCCAGATTTCATCTGAGTGTATTTTCTTTTTCACCATAGCCCACTAACGGCTTCCAAATATCACTTTGCCAATTCCACAAGTACTATCTTAGCGAAAGGCTTCTTGAGGGGAAAGCTGTAACTCTGTGAGATAATTTCACAGAACTCAAAGAAGTTTCTCAGAAAGCTTCTTGCTCTTTGTTATCGTAAGATATTTCATTCGGCCCTATAGTCTTCAAGTGATCCGAAATATCTGTTCTAAATTTCCACAGAAATAAGGCTAGCAAAGAGATCCACGAAATACAGATGTAACTCTGTGAGTGGAAGTCACATATCACAGAGCAGTTTCTCAGAAAGCTTCTTTCCAGATTTCATCTGAGGATATTTCCTTTTTGAAAATAGCCTACTATGGGCTTCCAAGTAGCCCTTTGCCAATTACACAAGAGCTGCTTAGCGAAAGGCTTCTTGAGGGGAAAGATATAACTCTGTGAGATGATTTCACAGAACACAAAGAAGTTTCTCAGAAAGCTTCTTTCTCTTTGATATCGTAGGATATTTACTTTGGCCTTATAGTCTTCAAAGGGATCCGAAATATCTGTCCTCAGATTCCACAGACCTAAGGATAGCCAAGAGATCCACGACATACAGATGTAACTCTGTGAGATGAATTAACAGAACACTAAGCAGTTTCTCAGAGAGCTTCTTTCCAGATTTCATCTGAAGATATTCTCTTTTTCACCATAGCCCTCTAGGGGCTTCCAAATATCACTTTGCCAATTCCACAAGTACTGTCTTAGCGAAAGGCTTCTTGAGGGGAAATCTGTAACTCTGTGAGATGATTTCACAGAACACAAAGAAGTTTCTGAGAAAGCTTCTTTCTCTTTGTTATTGGAGGATATTTCTTTTGGCCCTATAGTCTTCCAAGGGATCCGAAATATCTGTTCTCAGATTCCACAGAAATAAGGCTAGCAAAGAGATCCACGAAATACAGATGTAACTCTGTGAGTGGAAGTCACATATCACAGAGCAGTTTCTCAGAAAGCTTCTTTCCAAATTTCATCTGAGGTATTTCCTTTCTCAACATAGCCCTCTATGGGCTTCCATGTATCCCATGGCCAATTACACAAGAGCTGCTAAGCGAAAGGCTTCTTGAGGGGAAAGCTGTAACTCTGTGAGATGATTTCACAGAACACAAAGAAGTTTCTCATAAAGCTTCTTTCTCTTTGTTTCGGAGGATATTTCCTTTGGCCCTATCGTCTTCAAAGGGATCCGTAATATCTATTCTCAGATTCCACAGAAATAAGGCTAGCAAAGAGATTCACGAAATACAGATGTAACCCTGTGAGTGGAAGTCACATAACACAGAGCAGTTTCTCATAAAGGCTCTTTCCAGATTTCATCAGAGGATATTTGCTTTTTCACCATTGCCCTCTATGGACTTCCAAATATCACTTTGCCAGTTCCACAAGAACTGTCTTAGCGAAAGGATTCTTGAGGGGAAAACTGTAACTCTGTGAGATAATTTCACAGAACACAAAGAAGTTTCTCAGAAAGCTTCTTTCTCTTTGTTATGGGAGGATATTTCCTTTGGCCGTATAGTCTTCCAAGGGATCCGAAATATATCTTCTGAGATTCCACAGAAATAAGACTAGCAAAGAGATCCAAGAAATACAGATGTGACTCTGTGAGATGAATTAACAGAACACTAAGTAGTTTCTCAGAAAGCTTCTTTCCAGAATTCATCTGAGGATATTTCCTTTTTCACCATAGCCCTCCATGGGCTTCCAAATATCACTTTGCCAATTCCAAAAGAACTTTCTTAGCGAAAGGCTTCTTGAGGGGAAAGCTCTAACTCTTTGAGATGATTTCAAAGAACACAAAGAAGTTTCTCAGACAGCTTCTTTCTCTTTGTTATCGGAGGATATTTCCTTTGGCCCTATAGTCTTCAAAGGGTTCCGAAATATCTGTTGTCAGATTCCACAGAAATAAGGCTAGCAAAGAGATCCACGAAATACAGATGTAACTCTGTGAGTGGAAGTCACATATCACAGAGCAGTTTCTCAGAAAGCTAATTTCTAGATTTCATAAGGGGATATTTCCTTTTTCACCATAGCCCTCTATGGGCTTCCAAATATCACGTTGCCAATTCCACAAGAACTGTCTTAGCGAAAGGCTTCTTGTGGGGAAAGCTGTAACTCTGTGAGATGATTTCACAAAACTCATAGTAGTTTCTCAGAAAGCTTCTTTCTCTTTGTTATCGGAGGATAGTTCCTTTGGCCCTATTGTCTTCAAAGGGATCCGAAATATCTCTTCTCAGATTCCACAGAAATAAGGCTAGCAAAGAGATCCACGAAATACAGATGTAACTCTGTGAGGTGAATCAACAGAACACTAAGCAGTTTCTCAGAAAGCTTCTTTCCAGATTTCATCTGAGGATATTTCCTTTTTCACCATAGCCCTCTATGGATTTCCAAATATCACCTTGCCAATTCCAAAAGAACTGTCTTAGCGAAAGGCTTCTTGAAGGGAAAGCTGTAACTCTGTGAGATGATTTCACAGAACACAAAGAAGTTTCTCAGAAGGCTTCTTTCTCTTTGTTTTCGGAGAATATTTCCTTTTTCCCTGTAGTCTTCAAAGGGATCCGAAATATCTGTTCTCAGATTCCACAGAAATACGGCTAGCAAAGAGATCCAGGAAGTACAGATGTAACTTTATGAGTGGAAGTCAAATATCACAGAGCAGTTTCTCAGAAAGCTTCTTTCCAGATTTCATCTGAGGATATTTCCTTTTTCAGCATAGCCCTCTATGGGCTTCCAAATATCACGTTGCCAATTCCACAAGAACTGTCTTAGCGAAAGGCTTCTTGTGGGGAAAGCTGTAACTCTGTGATATGATTTCACAGAACACAAAGAAGTTTCTCAGAAAGCTTCTTTCTCTTTGTTATCGGAGGATATTTCCTTTGGCCCTATAGTCTTCCAAGGGATCCGAAATATCTGTTCTCACATTCCACAGATATAAGGCTAGCAAAGAGATCCACGAAATACAGATGTAACACTATGAGTGGAAGTCACATATCACAGAGCAGTTTCTCAGAAAACTTCTTTCCAGATTTCATCTGAGGATATTTCCTTTTTCAACGTAGCCCTCTATGGGCTTCCAAATATCACTTTGCCAATTCCACAAGAACTGTCTTAGCGAAAGGCTTCTTGAGGGGAAAGCTGTAACTCTGTGAGACGATTTCACAGAACACAAAGAAGTATCTCACAAAGCTTCTTTCTCTTTGTTATCGGAGGATATTTCCTTTGGCCCTATAGTCTTCAAAGGGATCCGAAATATCTGTTGTCGGATTCAACAGAAATAAGGCTAGCTAGGAGTTCCACGAAATACAGAGGTAGCTCTGTGAGCTGAATTAACAGAACACTCAACAGTTTCTCAGAAAGCTTCTTTCCAAACTTCATCTTAGGATATTTCCTTTTTCACCGTAGCCCTCTATGGGCTTCCAAATATCACTTTGCCAATTCCACAAGAACTGTCTTAGCGAAAGGCTTCTTGTAGGGAAAGCTGTAACTCTGTGAGATGATTTCAAAAAACGCAAAGAAGTTTCTCAGAAAGCTTCTTTCTCTTTGTTATCGGAGGATATTTCCTTTGGCCCTATAGTCTTCAAAGGGATCCGAAATATCTGTTCTCAGATTCCACAGAAATAAGGCTAGCAAAGAGATCCATGAAATACAGATGTAACTCTGTGAGTGGAAGTCACATATCACAGAGCAGTTTCTCAGAAAGCTTCTTTCCAGATTTCATCTGAGGATATTTCCTTTTTCACCATAGCCCTCTATGGGCTTCCAAATATCACTTTGCCAATTCCACAAGAACTGTCTTAGCGAAAGGCTTCTTGAGGGGAAAGCTGTAACTCTGTAAGATGATTTCACAGAACACAAAAAAGTATCTCACAAAGCTTCTTTCTCTTTGTTATCGGAGGATATTTCCTTTGGCCCTATAGACTTCCAAGGGATCCGAAATATCTGTTCTCAGATTCCTCAGAAATAAGGCTAGCAAAGAGATCCACGAAATACAGATGTAACTCTGTGAGCTGAATTAACAGAACACTAAGCAGTTTCTCAGAAAGCTTCTTTCCAAATTTCATCTGAGGATATTTCCTTTTTCACCGTAGCCCTCTATGGGCTTCCAAATATCACTTTGCCAATCCCACAAGAACTGTCTTAGCGTAAGGCTTCTTGAGGGGAAAGCTGTAACTCTGTGAGATGATTTCACAGAACACAAAGAAGTTTCTCAGAAAGCTTCTTTCTCTTTGTTATCGGAGGATATTTCCTTTGGACCTATAGTCTTCAAAAGAATCCGAAATATCTGTTGTCAGATTCCACAGAAATAAGGCTAGCTATGAGATCCACGAAATACAGATGTAGCTCTGTGAGCTGAATTAACAGAACTATAAGCAATTTCTCAGAAAGCTTCTTTCCAAATTTCATCTGAGGATATTTCCTTTTTCACCATAGCCCTCTATGGCCTTCCAAATATCACTTTGTCAATTCCACACGAACTGTCTTAGCGAAAGGCTTCCGGAGGGGAAAACTGTAACTCTGTGAGATGATTTCACAGAAAACAAAGAAGTTTCTCAGAACGCTTCTTTCTCTTTGTTATCGGAGGATATTTCTTTTGGCCCTATAGTCTTCAAAGGGATCCGATATATCTCTTCTCAGATTCCACAGTAATAAGGCTAACAAAGGGATCCACGAAATACAGATGTAACTCTGTGAGTGGAAGTCACATATCACAGAGCAGTTTCTCAGAAAGCTTCTTTCCAGATTTCATCTGAGGATATTTCCTTTTTCACCATAGCCCTCTATGGGCTTCCAAATATCACTTTGACAATTCCACAATAGCTGTCTTAGCGAAAGGCTTCTGGAGGGGAAAGCTGTAACTCTTTGAGATGATTTCACAGAACACAAAGAAGTTTCTCAGAAAGCTTCTTTCTCTTTGTTATCGGAGGATATTTCCTTTGGCCCTATAGTCTTCCAAGGGATCCTAAATATCTGTTCTCAGATTCCACAGAAATAAGGCTAGCAAAGAGATCCAAGAAATACAGATGTAACTCTGTGAGCTGAATTAACAGAACACTAAGCAGTTTCTCAGAAAGCTTCTTTCTCTTTGTCATTGGAGGATATCTCCTTTGGCCCTATAGTCTTCCAAGGGATCCGAAATATCTGTTCTCAGATTCCACAGAAATAAGGCTAGCAAAGAGATCCACGAAATACAGATGTAACTCTGTGAGATGAATTAACAGAACACTAAGCAGTTTCTCAGAAAGCTTCTTTCCAGATTTCATCTGAGGATATTTCCTTTTTCACCATAGCCGACTAAGGGCTTCCAAATATCACTTTGCCAATTCCACAAGTACTGTCTTACGAAAGGTTTCTTGAGGGGAAAGCTGTAACTCTGTGAGATGATTTCACAGAACACAAAGAAGTTTCTCAGAAAGCTTTTTTCTCTTTGTTATCGGAGGATATTTCCTTTGGCCCTATAGTCTTCAAAACGATCCGAAATATCTGTTCTCAGATTCCACAGAAATAAGGCTAGCAAAGAGATCCACGAAATATAGATGTAACTCTGTGAGATGAATTAACAGAACACAAAGCAGTTTCTCAGAAAGCTTCTTTCTCTTTGTTATCGGAGGATATTTCCTTTGGCCCTATAGTCTTCAAAGGGATCCGAAATATCTGTCCTCAGATGCCACAGAAATAAGGCTAGCCAAGAGATCCACGACATACAGAGGTAACTCTGTGAGATGAATTAACAGAACACTAAGCAGTTTCTCAGAGAGCTTCTTTCCAGATTTCATCTGAGGATATTTTCTTTTTCACCATAGCCCACTAACGGCTTCCAAATATCACTTTGCCAATTCCACAAGTACTATCTTAGCGAAAGGCTTCTTGAGGGGAAAGCTGTAACTCTGTGAGATAATTTCACAGAACTCAAAGAAGTTTCTCAGAAAGCTTCTTGCTCTTTGTTATCGTAGGATATTTCATTCGGCCCTATAGTCTTCAAAGGATCCGAAATATCTGTTCTCAATTTCCACAGAAATAAGGCTAGCAAAGAGATCCACGAAATACAGATGTAACTCTGTGAGTGGAAGTCACATATCACAGAGCAGTTTCTCAGAAAGCTTCTTTCCAGATTTCATCTGAGGATATTTCCTTTTTGAAAATAGCCTACTATGGGCTTCCAAGTATCCCTTTGCCAATTACACAAGAGCTGCTTAGCGAAAGGCTTCTTGAGGGGAAAGATATAACTCTGTGAGATGATTTCACAGAACACAAAGAAGTTTCTCAGAAAGCTTCTTTCTCTTTGATATCGTAGGATATTTACTTTGGCCTTATAGTCTTCAAAGGGATCCGAAATATCTGTCCTCAGATTCCACAGACCTAAGGAGAGCCAAGAGATCCACGACATACAGATGTAACTCTGTGAGATGAATTAACAGAACACTAAGCAGTTTCTCAGAGAGCTTCTTTCCAGATTTCATCTGAAGATATTCTCTTTTTCACCATAGCCCTCTAGGGGCTTCCAAATATCACTTTGCCAATTCCACAAGTACTGTCTTAGCGAAAGGCTTCTTGAGGGGAAATCTGTAACTCTGTGAGATGATTTCACAGAACACAAAGAAGTTTCTGAGAAAGCTTCTTTCTCTTTGTTATTGGAGGATATTTCCTTTGGCCCTATAGTCTTCCAAGGGATCCGAAATATCTGTTCTCAGATTCCACAGAAATAAGGCTAGCAAAGAGATCCACGAAATACAGATGTAACTCTGTGAGTGGAAGTCACATATCACAGAGCAGTTTCTCAGAAAGCTTCTTTCCAAATTTCATCTGAGGTATTTTCTTTCTCAACATAGCCCTCTATGGGCTTCCATGTATCCCATGGCCAATTACACAAGAGCTGCCAAGCGAAAGGCTTCTTGAGGGGAAAGCTGTAACTCTGTGAGATGATTTCACAGAACACAAAGAAGTTTCTCATAAAGCTTCTTTCTCTTTGTTTCGGAGGATATTTCCTTTGGCCCTATCGTCTTCAAAGGGATCCGTAATATCTATTCTCAGATTCCACAGAAATAAGGCTAGCAAAGAGATACACGAAATACAGATGTAACCCTGTGAGTGGAAGTCACATAACACAGAGCAGTTTCTCATAAAGGCTCTTTCCAGATTTCATCAGAGGATATTTGCTTTTTCACCATTGCCCTCTATGGACTTCCAAATATCACTTTGCCAGTTCCACAAGAACTGTCTTAGCGAAAGGATTCTTGAGGGGAAAACTGTAACTCTGTGAGATAATTTCACAGAACACAAAGAAGTTTCTCAGAAAGCTTCTTTCTCTTTGTTATGGGAGGATATTTCCTTTGGCCGTATAGTCTTCCAAGGGATCCGAAATATCTCTTCTGAGATTCCACAGAAATAAGACTAGCAAAGAGATCCAAGAAATACAGATGTGACTCTGTGAGATGAATTAACAGAACACTAAGTAGTTTCTCAGAAAGCTTCTTTCCAGAATTCATCTGAGGATATTTCCTTTTTCACCCTAGCCCTCCATGGGCTTCCAAATATCACTTTGCCAATTCCAAAAGAACTTTCTTAGCGAAAGGCTTCTTGAGGGGAAAGCTCTAACTCTTTGAGATGATTTCAAAGAACACAAAGAAGTTTCTCAGACAGCTTCTTTCTCTTTGTTATCGGAGGATATTTCCTTTGGCCCTATAGTCTTCAAAGGGTTCCGAAATATCTGTTCTCAGATTCCACAGAAATAAGGCTAGCAAAGAGATCCACGAAATACAGATGTAACTCTGTGAGTGGAAGTCACATATCACAGAGCAGTTTCTCAGAAAGCTAATTTCTAGATTTCATAAGGGGATATTTCCTTTTTCACCATAGCCCTCTATGGGCTTCCAAATATCACGTTGCCAATTCCACAAGAACTGTCTTAGCGAAAGGCTTCTTGTGGGGAAAGCTGTAACTCTGTGAGATGATTTCACAAAACTCATAGTAGTTTCTCAGAAAGCTTCTTTCTCTTTGTTATCGGAGGATAGTTCCTTTGGCCCTATTGTCTTCAAAGGGATCCGAAATATCTCTTCTCAGATTCCACAGAAATAAGGCTAGCAAAGAGATCCACGAAATACAGATGTAACTCTGTGAGGTGAATCAACAGAACACTAAGCAGTTTCTCAGAAAGCTTCTTTCCAGATTTCATCTGAGGATATTTCCTTTTTCACCATAGCCCTCTATGGATTTCCAAATATCGCCTTGCCAATTCCAAAAGAACTGTCTTAGCGAAAGGCTTCTTGAAGGGAAAGCTGTAACTCTGTGAGATGATTTCACAGAACACAAAGAAGTTTCTCAGAAGGCTTCTTTCTCTTTGTTTTCGGAGAATATTTCCTTTTTCCCTGTAGTCTTCAAAGGGATCCGAAATATCTGTTCTCAGATTCCACAGAAATACGGCTAGCAAAGAGATCCAGGAAGTACAGATGTAACTTTGTGAGTGGAAGTCAAATATCACAGAGCAGTTTCTCAGAAAGCTTCTTTCCAGATTTCATCTGAGGATATTTCCTTTTTCAGCATAGCCCTCTATGGGCTTCCAAATATCACGTTGCCAATTCCACAAGAACTGTCTTAGCGAAAGGCTTCCTGAGGGGAAAGCTGTAACTCTGGGAGATGATTTCACAGAACACAAAGAAGTTTCTCAGAAAGCTTCTTTCTCTTAGTTATGGGAGGATATTATCTTTGGCCCTATAGTCTTCCAAGGGATCCGAAATATCTGTTCTCACATTCCACAGATATAAGGCTAGCAAAGAGATCCACGAAATACAGATGTAACACTATGAGTGGAAGTCACATATCACAGAGCAGTTTCTCAGAAAACTTCTTTCCAGATTTCATCTGAGGATATTTCCTTTTTCAACGTAGCCCTCTATGGGCTTCCAAATATCACTTTGCCAATTCCACAAGAACTGTCTTAGCGAAAGGCTTCTTGAGGGGAAAGCTGTAACTCTGTGAGACGATTTCACAGAACACAAAGAAGTATCTCACAAAGCTTCTTTCTCTTTGTTACCGGAGGATATTTCCTTTGGCCCTATAGTCTTCAAAGGGATCCGAAATATCTGTTGTCGGATTCAACAGAAATAAGGCTAGCTAGGAGTTCCACGAAATACAGAGGTAGCTCTGTGAGCTGAATTAACAGAACACTCAGCAGTTTCTCAGAAAGCTTCTTTCCAAACTTCATCTTAGGATATTTCCTTTTTCACCGTAGCCCTCTATGGGCTTCCAAATATCACTTTGCCAATTCCACAAGAACTGTCTTAGCGAAAGGCTTCTTGTAGGGAAAGCTGTAACTCTGTGAGATGATTTCAAAAAACGCAAAGAAGTTTCTCAGAAAGCTTCTTTCTCTTTGTTATCGGAGGATATTTCCTTTGGCCCTATAGTCTTCAAAGGGATCCGAAATATCTGTTCTCAGATTCCACAGAAATAAGGCTAGCAAAGAGATCCATGAAATACAGATGTAACTCTGTGAGTGGAAGTCACATATCACAGAGCAGTTTCTCAGAAAGCTTCTTTCCAGATTTCATCTGAGGATATTTCCTTTTTCACCATAGCCCTCTATGGGCTTCCAAATATCACTTTGCCAATTCCACAAGAACTGTCTTAGCGAAAGGCTTCTTGAGGGGAAAGCTGTAACTCTGTAAGATGATTTCACAGAACACAAAAAAGTATCTCACAAAGCTTCTTTCTCTTTGTTATCGGAGGATATTTCCTTTGGCCCTATAGACTTCCAAGGGATCCGAAATATCTGTTCTCAGATTCCTCAGAAATAAGGCTAGCAAAGAGATCCACGAAATACAGATGTAACTCTGTGAGCTGAATTAACAGAACACTAAGCAGTTTCTCAGAAAGCTTCTTTCCAAATTTCATCTGAGGATATTTCCTTTTTCACCATAGCCCTCTATGGGCTTCCAAATATCACTTTGCCAATCCCACAAGAACTGTCTTAGCGTAAGGCTTCTTGAGGGGAAAGCTGTAACTCTGTGAGATGATTTCACAGAACACAAAGAAGTTTCTCAGAAAGCTTCTTTCTCTTTGTTATCGGAGGATATTTCCTTTGGACCTATAGTCTTTAAAAGAATCCGAAATATCTGTTGTCAGATTCCACAGAAATAAGGCTAGCTATGAGATCCACGAAATACAGATGTAGCTCTGTGAGCTGAATTAACAGAACATTAAGCAATTTCTCAGAAAGCTTCTTTCCAAATTTCATCTGAGGATATTTCCTTTTTCACCATAGCCCTCTATGGCCTTCCAAATATCACTTTGTCAATTCCACACGAACTGTCTTAGCGAAAGGCTTCCGGAGGGGAAAACTGTAACTCTGTGAGATGATTTCACAGAAAACAAAGAAGTTTCTCAGAACGCTTCTTTCTCTTTGTTATCGGAGGATATTTCCTTTGGCCCTATAGTCTTCAAAGGGATCCGATATATCTCTTCTCAGATTCCACAGTAATAAGGCTAACAAAGGGATCCACGAAATACAGATGTAACTCTGTGAGTGGAAGTCACATATCACAGAGCAGTTTCTCAGAAAGCTTCTTTCCAGATTTCATCTGTGGATATTTCCTTTTTCACCATAGCCCTATATGGGCTTCCAAATATCACTTTGACAATTCCACAAGAACTGTCTTAGCGAAAGGCTTCTGGAGGGGAAAGCTGTAACTCTTTGAGATGATTTCACAGAACACAAAGAAGTTTCTCAGAAAGCTTCTTTCTCTTTGTTATCGGAGGATATTTCCTTTGGCCCTATAGTCTTCCAAGGGATCCTAAATATCTGTTCTCAGATTCCACAGAAATAAGGCTAGCAAAGAGATCCAAGAAATACAGATGTAACTCTGTGAGCTGAATTAACAGAACACTAAGCAGTTTCTCAGAAAGCTTCTTTCTCTTTGTCATTGGAGGATATCTCCTTTGGCCCTATAGTCTTCCAAGGGATCCGAAATATCTGTTCTCAGATTCCACAGAAATAAGGCTAGCAAAGAGATCCACGAAATACAGATGTAACTCTGTGAGATGAATTAACAGAACACTAAGCTGTTTCTCAGAAAGCTTCTTTCCAGATTTCATCTGAGGATATTTCCTTTTTCACCATAGCCCTCTATGTGCTTCCAAATATCACTTTGCCAATTCCACAAGAACTGTCTTAGCGAAAGTCTTCTGGAGGGGAAAGCTGTAACTCTGTGAGATGATTTCACAGATCACAAAGAATTTTCTCAGAAAGCTTCTTTCTCTTTGTTATCGGAGATTATTTCCTTTGGCCCTAGAGTCTTCAAAGGGATCCGAAATATCACCTCTCAGATTCCACAGAAATAAGGCTAGCAAAGAGAACCACGAAATACAGATGTAACTCTGTGAATGGAAGTCACGTAATACAGAGCAATTTCTCACAAAGCTTCTTTCCAAATTTCATCGGAGGATATTTCCTTTTTCACCATAGTCCTCTATGGGCTTTCAAATATCACTTTGGTAATTCCACAAGAACAGTCTTAGCGAAAGGCTTCTTTAGGGGAAAGCTGTAACTCTGTGAGATGATTTCACAGAACACAAAGAAGTTTCTCAGAAAGCTTCTTTCTCTTTATTTCGGAGGATACTTCCTTTGGCCCTATAGTCTTCAGAGGGATGCGAAATATCTGTTCTCAGATTCCACAGAAATAAGGCTAGCAAAGAGATCCACGAAATACAGTTGTAACTCTGTGAGTGGAAGTCACATATCACATAGCAGTTTCTCAGAAAGCTTCTTTCCAGATTTCGTCTAAGGATATTTCCTTTTTCACCATAGTCCTCTATGGGCTTCCAAGTATCACTTTGCCAATTCCACAAGAACTGTGTTAGCGAAAGGCTTCTTGAGGGGAAAGCTGTAACTCTGTGAGATGATTTCACAGAACACAAAGAAGTTTCTCTGAAAGCTTCTTTCTCTTTGTTATCGGAGGATATTTCCTTTGGCCCTATAGTCTTCAAAGGGATCCGAAATATCTGTTCTCAGATTCCACAGAAATAAGGCTAGCAAAGAGATCCACGAAATACAGATGTAACTCTGTGAGATGAATTAAGAGAACACTAAGCAGTTTCACAGAAAGCTTTTTTCCAGATATCTTCTGAGGATATTTCCTTTTCCACCACAGCCCTTTAAGGTCTTCCAGATATCACTTTGCCAATTCCTCAAGAACTGTCTTAGCTAAGGGCTTCTTGAGGGGAAAGCTGTAACTCTGTGAGATGATTTCACACAACACAAAGAAGTTTCTCAGAAAGCTTCTTTCTCTTTGTTATCGGAGGATAATTCCGTTGGCCCTGTAGTGTTGAAAGGGACCCGAAATATGTGTTCTCAGATTCCACAAACATAAGGCAAGCAAAGAGATCCACGAAATTCAGATGTTACTCTGTGGTATGAATTAACAGAACACTAAGCAGTTTCTCAGAAAGCTTATTTCCAGATTTCATCTGAGGATACTTCCTTTTTAACCATAGCCCTCTATGGGCTTCCAAATATCACTTTGCCAATTCCACAAGAACTCTCTTACCAAACGGCTTGTTGAGCGGAAAACGGTAACTCTGTGAGATGATTTCACACAACATAAAGAAGTTTCTCAGAAAGCTTTTTTCTCTTTGTTTCGGAGGATATTTTCTTTGGCCCTATAGTCTTCGGAGGGATGCCAAATATCTGTTCTAAGATTCCACAGAAATAAGGCTAGCAAAGAGATCCACGAAATACAGATGTAACTCTGTGAGTGGAAGTAACATATCACAGAGCAGTTTCTCAGAAAGCTTCTTTCCAGATTTCATCTGAGGATATTTCCTTTTTCACCATAGCCCTCTATGGACTTCCAAATATCACTTTGCCAATTCCACAAGAACTGTGTTAGCGAAAGGCTTCTTGAGGGGAAAGCTGTAACTCTGTGAGATGATTTCACGGAACACAAAGAAGTTTCTCAGAAAGCTTCTTTCTCATTGTTTCGGAGGATATTTCCTTTGGCCTATAGTCTTCAAAGGAATGCGAAATATCTGTTCTCAGATTCCACAGAAATAAGGCTAGCAAACAGATCCTCGAAATACAGATGTAAATCTGTGAGATGAATTAACAGAACACTAAGCAGTTTCTCTGAAAGCTTCTTTCCAGATTTCATCTGAGGATATTTACTTTTTCACCATAGCCCTCTATTGGCTTCCAAATATCACTCTGCCAATTCCACAAGAACTGTCTTAGCGAAAGGCTTCTTGAGGGGGAAGCTGTAACTCTGTGAGATGATTTCACAGAACACAAAGAAGTTTCTCAGAAAGCTTCTTACTCTTTGTTATCGGAGGATATTTCCTTTGACCCTATAGTCTTCCAAGGGATCCGAAATATCTGTTCCCATATTCCACAGAAATAAGGCTAGCAAAGAGATCCACGAAATACAGATGTAACTCTGTGAGTGGAAGTCACATATCACAGAGCACTTTCTCAGAAAGCTTCTTTCCAGATTTCATCTGAGGATATTTCCTTTTTCACCAAAGCCCTCTATGGGCTTTCAAATATCGCTTTGCCAATTCCACAAGAACAGTCTTAGCGAAAGGCTTCTTTAGGGGAAAGTTGTAACTCTGTGAGATGATTTCACAGAACACAAAGAAGTTTCTCAGAAAGCTTCTTTCTCTTTATTTCGGAGGATATTTCCTTTGGCCCTATAGTCTTCAGAGGGATGCGAAATATCTGTTCTCAGATTCCACAGAAATAAGGCTAGCAAAGAGATCCACGAAATACAGTTGTAACTCTGTGAGTGGAAGTCACATATCACATAGCAGTTTCTCAGAAAGCTTCTTTCCAGATTTCGTCTAAGGATATTTCCTTTTTCACCATAGTCCTCTATGGGCTTCCAAGTATCACTTTGCCAATTCCACAAGAACTGTGTTAGCGAAAGGCTTCTTGAGGGGAAAGCTGTAACTCTGTGAGATGATTTCACAGAACACAAAGAAGTTTCTCTGAAAGCTTCTTTCTCTTTGTTATCGGAGGATATTTCCTTTGGCCCTATAGTCTTCAAAGGGATCCGAAATATCTGTTCTCAGATTCCACAGAAATAAGGCTAGCAAAGAGATCCACGAAATACAGATGTAACTCTGTGAGATGAATTAAGAGAACACTAAGCAGTTTCACAGAAAGCTTTTTTCCAGATATCTTCTGAGGATATTTCCTTTTCCACCACAGCCCTTTAAGGTCTTCCAGATATCACTTTGCCAATTCCTCAAGAACTGTCTTAGCTAAGGGCTTCTTGAGGGGAAAGCTGTAACTCTGTGAGATGATTTCACACAACACAAAGAAGTTTCTCAGAAAGCTTCTTTCTCTTTGTTATCGGAGGATAATTCCGTTGGCCCTGTAGTGTTGAAAGGGACCCGAAATATGTGTTCTCAGATTCCACAAACATAAGGCAAGCAAAGAGATCCACGAAATTCAGATGTTACTCTGTGGTATGAATTAACAGAACACTAAGCAGTTTCTCAGAAAGCTTATTTCCAGATTTCATCTGAGGATACTTCCTTTTTAACCATAGCCCTCTATGGGCTTCCAAATATCACTTTGCCAATTCCACAAGAACTCTCTTACCAAACGGCTTGTTGAGCGGAAAACGGTAACTCTGTGAGATGATTTCACACAACATAAAGAAGTTTCTCAGAAAGCTTTCTTCTCTTTGTTTCGGAGGATATTTTCTTTGGCCCTATAGTCTTCGGAGGGATGCCAAATATCTGTTCTAAGATTCCACAGAAATAAGGCTAGCAAAGAGATCCACGAAATACAGATGTAACTCTGTGAGTGGAAGTAACATATCACAGAGCAGTTTCTCAGAAAGCTTCTTTCCAGATTTCATCTGAGGATATTTCCTTTTTCACCATAGCCCTCTATGGACTTCCAAATATCACTTTGCCAATTCCACAAGAACTGTGTTAGCGAAAGGCTTCTTGAGGGGAAAGCTGTAACTCTGTGAGATGATTTCACGGAACACAAAGAAGTTTCTCAGAAAGCTTCTTTCTCATTGTTTCGGAGGATATTTCCTTTGGCCTATAGTCTTCAAAGGAATGCGAAATATCTGTTCTCAGATTCCACAGAAATAAGGCTAGCAAACAGATCCACGAAATACAGATGTAACTCTGCGAGATGAATTAACAGAACATTAAGCAGTTTCTCAGAAAGCTTCTTTCCAGATTTCATCTGAGGATATTTCCTTTTTCACCATAGCCCTCTATGGGCTTCCAAATATCACTTTGCCAATTCCACAAGAACAGTCTTAGCGAAGGCTTCTGGAGGGGAATGCTGTAACTCTGTGAGATTATTTCACAGAACACAAAGAAGTTTCTCAGAAAGCTTCTTTCTCTTTATTTCGGAGGATATTTCCTTTGGCCCTATAGTCTTCAGAGGGATGCGAAATATCTGTTCTCAGATTCCACAGAAATAAGGCTAGCAAAGAGATCCACGAAATACAGATGTAATTCTGTGAGCTGAATTAACAGAAAACTTAGCAGTTTTTCAGAAAGCTACTGTCCAGATTTCATCTGAGGATATTTCGTTTTTCACCATAGCCCTCCATGGGCTTAGAAATATCACTTTGCCAATTCCACAAGAACTGCCTTAGCGAAAGGCTTCTTGAGGGGAAAGCTGTAACTCTGTGAGATGATTTCAGAGAACACCAAAAAGTTTCTCAGAAAGCTTCTTTCTCTTTGAAGTCGGAGGATATTTCCTTTGGCCCTCTAGTCTTCAAAGGGATACGAAATATCTGTTGTCAGATTCCACAGAAATAAGGCTATCCAAGAGATCCACGACATGCAGATGTAACTCTGAGAGATGAATTAACAGAGCACTAAGCAGTTTCTCAGAGAGCTTCTTTCCAGATTTCAACTGAGGATATTTCCTTTTTCACCATAGCCCTATAAGGGGTTCCAAATATCACTTTGCCAATTCCACAAGAAATGTCTTAGCGAAAGGCTTCTTGAGAGGAAAGCTGTAACTCTGTGAGATGATTTCGCAGAACACAAAGAAGTTTCTCAGAAAGCTTCTTTCTCTTTGTTATCGGAGGATATTTCCTTTGGCCCTATAGTCTCCCAAGGTATCCGAAATATCTGTTCTCAGATTCCACAGAAATAAGGCTAGCAAAGAGAGCCACGAAATACAGATGTAATTCTGTGAGTTGAATTAACAGAACACTAAGCAGTTTCTCAGAAAGCTTTCCAAATTTCATCTGAGGACATTTCCTTTTTCACCATAGCCCTATATGGGCTTCCAAATATCCCTTTGCCAATTCCACAGGAACTGTCTTATCGAAAGGCTTCTTGAGGGAAAAGCTGTAACTCTGTGAGATGATTTCACAGAACACAAAGAAGTTTCTCAGAAAGCTTCTTTCTCTTTGTTATTGGAGGATATTTCCTTAGGCCCTATAGTCTTCCAGAGGATCCGAAATATCTGTTCTCAGATTCCAAAGAAATAAGGCTAGCAAAGTTATCCACAAAATACAGATGTAATTCTGTGAGATGAATTAACACAACACTAAGTAGTTTCTCAGAAAGCTTCTTTCCAGATTTCATCTGAGTATATTTCCTTTTTCACAATAGCCCTCTAAGGGCTTCCAATTATCATTTTGTCAATTCCACAAGAACTGTCTTAGCGAAAGGCTTCTTGAGGGGAAAGCTGTAACTGTGTGAGATGATTTCACCGAACACAAAGAAGTTTCTCAGAAAGCTTCTTCCTCTTTTTTTCGGAGGATATTTCTTTGGCCCTATAGACTTCAAAGGGATGCGAAATATCTGTTCTCACATTACACAGAAATAAGGCTAGCAAAGAGATCCATGAAATACAGATGTAACTCTGTGAGTGGAAGTCACATATCACAGAGCAGTTTCTCAGAAAGCTTCTTTCCAGATTTCATCCGAGAAAGTTTCCTTTTTCACCATAGCCCTCTATGGGCCTCCAAATATCACTTTGCCAGTTCCACAAGAACTGTCTTAGCGAAAGGATTCTTGAGGGGAAAGCTGTAACTCTGTGAGATGATTTCACAGAACACAAAGAAGTTTCTCAGAAAGCTTCTTTCTCCTTGGTATCGGAGGACATTTCCTTTGGCCCTATAGTCTTCCATTGGATCCGAAATATCTGTTCTCAGATTCCACAGAAATAAGGCTAGCAAAGAGATCCACGAAATAAAGATGTAACTCTGTGAGTGGAAGTCACATATCACAGAGCAGTTTCACAGAAAGCTTCTTTCCAGATTTCATTGGAGGATATTTCCTTTTTCACCATAGCCCTCTATGGGCTTCCAAATATCACTTTGCCAATTCCACAAGAAGTGTCTTAGCGAAAGGCTTCTTGAGGGGAAAGCTGTAACTCTGTGAGATGATTTCACAGAACACGAAGAAGTTTCTCAGAAAGCTTCTTTCTCTTTGTTATCGGAGGATATTTCCTTTGGCCCTATAGTCTTCAAAGGGATCCGAAATATCTGTTCTCAAATTCCACAGAAATAAGGCAAACAAAGAGATCCACGAAATACAGATGTAACTCTGTGAGCTGAATTAACAGAACACTAAGCAGTTTCTCAGAAAGCTTCTTTCCAAATTTCATCTGAGGATATTTCCTTTTTCACCATAGCCCTCTATGGGCTTCCAAATATCACTTTGCCAATCCCACAAGAACTGTCTTAGCGTAAGGCTTCTTGAGGGGAAAGCTGTAACTCTGTGAGATGATTTCACAGAACACAAAGAAGTTTCTCAGAAAGCTTCTTTCTCTTTGTTATCGGAGGATATTTCCTTTGGACCTATAGTCTTCAAAAGAATCCGAAATATCTGTTGTCAGATTCCACAGAAATAAGGCTAGCTATGAGATCCACGAAATACAGATGTAGCTCTGTGAGCTGAATTAACAGAACATTAAGCAATTTCTCAGAAAGCTTCTTTCCAAATTTCATCTGAGGATATTTCCTTTTTCACCATAGCCCTCTATGGCCTTCCAAATATCACTTTGTCAATTCCACACGAACTGTCTTAGCGAAAGGCTTCCGGAGGGGAAAACTGTAACTCTGTGAGATGATTTCACAGAAAACAAAGAAGTTTCTCAGAACGCTTCTTTCTCTTTGTTATCGGAGGATATTTCCTTTGGCCCTATAGTCTTCAAAGGGATCCGATATATCTCTTCTCAGATTCCACAGTAATAAGGCTAACAAAGGGATCCACGAAATACAGATGTAACTCTGTGAGTGGAAGTCACATATCACAGAGCAGTTTCTCAGAAAGCTTCTTTCCAGATTTCATCTGAGGATATTTCCTTTTTCACCATAGCCCTCTATGGGCTTCCAAATATCACTTTGACAATTCCACAAGAACTGTCTTAGCGAAAGGCTTCTTGAGGGGAAAGCTGTAACTCTTTGAGATGATTTCACAGAACACAAAGAAGTTTCTCAGAAAGCTTCTTTCTCTTTGTTATCGGAGGATATTTCCTTTGGCCCTATAGTCTTCCAAGGGATCCTAAATATCTGTTCTCAGATTCCACAGAAATAAGGCTAGCAAAGAGATCCAAGAAATACAGATGTAACTCTGTGAGCTGAATTAACAGAACACTAAGCAGTTTCTCAGAAAGCTTCTTTCTCTTTGTCATTGGAGGATATCTCCTTTGGCCCTATAGTCTTCCAAGGGATCCGAAATATCTGTTCTCAGATTCCACAGAAATAAGGCTAGCAAAGAGATCCACGAAATACAGATGTAACTCTGTGAGATGAATTAACAGAACACTAAGCTGTTTCTCAGAAAGCTTCTTTCCAGATTTCATCTGAGGATATTTCCTTTTTCACCATAGCCCTCTATGTGCTTCCAAATATCACTTTGCCAATTCCACAAGAACTGTCTTAGCGAAAGTCTTCTGGAGGGGAAAGCTGTAACTCTGTGAGATGATTTCACAGATCACAAAGAATTTTCTCAGAAAGCTTCTTTCTCTTTGTTATCGGAGATTATTTCCTTTGGCCCTAGAGTCTTCAAAGGGATCCGAAATATCACCTCTCAGATTCCACAGAAATAAGGCTAGCAAAGAGAACCACGAAATACAGATGTAACTCTGTGAATGGAAGTCACGTAATACAGAGCAATTTCTCACAAAGCTTCTTTCCAAATTTCATCGGAGGATATTTCCTTTTTCACCATATTCCTATATGGGCTTTCAAATATCACTTTGGTAATTCCACAAGAACAGTCTTAGCGAAAGGCTTCTTTAGGGGAAAGCTGTAACTCTGTGAGATGATTTCACAGAACACAAAGAAGTTTCTCAGAAAGCTTCTTTCTCTTTATTTCGGAGGATACTTCCTTTGGCCCTATAGTCTTCAGAGGGATGCGAAATATCTGTTCTCAGATTCCACAGAAATAAGGCTAGCAAAGAGATCCACGAAATACAGTTGTAACTCTGTGAGTGGAAGTCACATATCACATAGCAGTTTCTCAGAAAGCTTCTTTCCAGATTTCGTCTAAGGATATTTCCTTTTTCACCATAGTCCTCTATGGGCTTCCAAGTATCACTTTGCCAATTCCACAAGAACTGTGTTAGCGAAAGGCTTCTTGAGGGGAAAGCTGTAACTCTGTGAGATGATTTCACAGAACACAAAGAAGTTTCTCTGAAAGCTTCTTTCTCTTTGTTATCGGAGGATATTTCCTTTGGCCCTATAGTCTTCAAAGGGATCCGAAATATCTGTTCTCAGATTCCACAGAAATAAGGCTAGCAAAGAGATCCACGAAATACAGATGTAACTCTGTGAGATGAATTAAGAGAACACTAAGCAGTTTCACAGAAAGCTTTTTTCCAGATATCTTCTGAGGATATTTCCTTTTCCACCACAGCCCTTTAAGGTCTTCCAGATATCACTTTGCCAATTCCACAAGAACTGTCTTAGCTAAGGGCTTCTTGAGGGGAAAGCTGTAACTCTGTGAGATGATTTCACACAACACAAAGAAGTTTCTCAGAAAGCTTCTTTCTCTTTGTTATCGGAGGATAATTCCGTTGGCCCTGTAGTGTTGAAAGGGACCCGAAATATGTGTTCTCAGATTCCACAAACATAAGGCAAGCAAAGAGATCCACGAAATTCAGATGTTACTCTGTGGTATGAATTAACAGAACACTAAGCAGTTTCTCAGAAAGCTTATTTCCAGATTTCATCTGAGGATACTTCCTTTTTAACCATAGCCCTCTATGGGCTTCCAAATATCACTTTGCCAATTCCACAATAACTCTCTTACCAAACGGCTTGTTGAGCGGAAAACGGTAACTCTGTGAGATGATTTCACACAACATAAAGAAGTTTCTCAGAAAGCTTTCTTCTCTTTGTTTCGGAGGATATTTTCTTTGGCCCTATAGTCTTCGGAGGGATGCCAAATATCTGTTCTAAGATTCCACAGAAATAAGGCTAGCAAACAGATCTTCGAAATACAGATGTAAATCTGTGAGATGAATTAACAGAACACTAAGCAGTTTCTCTGAAAGCTTCTTTCCAGATTTCATCTGAGGATATTTACTTTTTCACCATAGCCCTCTATTGGCTTCCAAATATCACTCTGTTAATTCCACAAGAACTGTCTTAGCGAAAGGCTTCTTGAGGGGGAAGCTGTAACTCTGTGAGATGATTTCACAGAACACAAAGAAGTTTCTCAGAAAGCTTCTTACTCTTTGTTATCGGAGGATATTTCCTTTGACCCTATAGTCTTCCAAGGGATCCGAAATATCTGTTCCCATATTCCACAGAAATAAGGCTAGCAAAGAGATACACGAAATACAGATGTAACTCTGTGAGTGGAAGTCACATATCACAGAGCACTTTCTCAGAAAGCTTCTTTCCAGATTTCATCTGAGGATATTTCCTTTTTCACCATAGCCCTCTATGGGCTTTCAAATATCGCTTTGCCAATTCCACAAGAACAGTCTTAGCGAAAGGCTTCTTTAGGGGAAAGCTGTAACTCTGTGAGATGATTTCACAGAACACAAAGAAGTTTCTCAGAAAGCTTCTTTCTCTTTGTTATCGGAGGATATTTCCTTTGGCCTTATAGTCTTCAAAGGGATCCGAAATATCTGACCTCAGATTCCACAGAACTAAGGATAGCCAAGAGATCCACGACATACAGATGTAACTCTGTGAGATCAATTAACAGAACACTAAGCAGTTTCACAGAGAGCGTCTTTCCAGATTTCATCTGAGGATATTCCCTTTTTCACCATAGCCCTCTAAGGGCTTCCAAATATCACTTGGCCAATTCGACAAGTACTGTCTTAGCAAAAGGCTTCTTGAGGGGAAATCTGTAACTCTGTGAGATGATTTCACAGAACACAAAGAAGTTTCTCAGAAAGCTTCTTTCTCTTTGTTATCGGAGGATATTTCCTTTGGCCCTATAGTCTTCCAAAGGATACGAAATATCTGTTCCCATATTCCACAGAAATAAGGCTAGCAAAGAGATACACGAAATACAGATGTAACTCTGTGAGTGGAAGTCACATATCACAGAGCACTTTCTCAGAAAGCTTCTTTCCAGATTTCATCTGAGGATATTTCCTTTTTCACCATAGCCCTCTATGGGCTTTCAAATATCGCTTTGCCAATTCCACAAGAACAGTCTTAGCGAAAGGCTTCTTTAGGGGAAAGCTGTAACTCTGTGAGATGATTTCACAGAACACAAAGAAGTTTCTCAGAAAGCTTCTTTCTCTTTATTTCGGAGGATATTTCCTTTGGCCCTATAGTCTTCAGAGGGATGCGAAATATCTGTTCTCAGATTCCACAGAAATAAGGCTAGCAAAGAGATCCACGAAATACAGTTGTAACTCTGTGAGTGGAAGTCACATATCACATAGCAGTTTCTCAGAAAGCTTCTTTCCAGATTTCGTCTAAGGATATTTCCTTTTTCACCATAGCCCTCTAAGGGCTTCCAAATATCACTTTGCCAATTCCACAAGAACTGTGTTAGCGAAAGGCTTCTTGAGGGGAAAGCTGTAACTCTGTGAGATGATTTCACAGAACACAAAGAAGTTTCTCAGAAAGCTTCTTTCTCTTTGTTATCGGAGGATATTTCCTTTGGCCCTATAGTCTTCAAAGGGATCCGAAATATCTGTTCTCAGATTCCACAGAAATAAGGCTAGCAAAGAGATCCACGAAATACAGATGTAACTCTGTGAGATGAATTAACAGAACACTAAGCAGTTTCACAGAAAGCTTTTTTCCAGATATCTTCTGAGGATATTTCCTTTTCCACCACAGCCCTTTAAGGTCTTCCAGATATCACTTTGCCAATTCCACAAGAACTGTCTTAGCTAAGGGCTTCTTGAGGGGAAAGCTGTAACTCTGTGAGATGATTTCACACAACACAAAGAAGTTTCTCAGAAAGCTTCTTTCTCTTTGTTATCGGAGGATAATTCCGTTGCCCCTGTAGTGTTGAAAGGGACCCGAAATATGTGTTCTCAGATTCCACAAACATAAGGCAAGCAAAGAGATCCACGAAATTCAGATGTTACTCTGTGGTATGAATTAACAGAACACTAAGCAGTTTCTCAGAAAGCTTATTTCCAGATTTCATCTGAGGATACTTCCTTTTTAACCATAGCCCTCTATGGGCTTCCAAATATCACTTTGCCAATTCCACAAGAACTCTCTTACCAAACGGCTTGTTGAGCGGAAAACGGTAACTCTGTGAGATGATTTCACACAACATAAAGAAGTTTCTCAGAAAGCTTTCTTCTCTTTGTTTCGGAGGATATTTTCTTTGGCCCTATAGTCTTCGGAGGGATGCCAAATATCTGTTCTAAGATTCCACAGAAATAAGGCTAGCAAAGAGATCCACGAAATACAGATGTAACTCTGTGAGTGGAAGTAACATATCACAGAGCAGTTTCTCAGAAAGCTTCTTTCCAGATTTCATCTGAGGATATTTCCTTTTTCACCATAGCCCTCTATGGACTTCCAAATATCACTTTGCCAATTCCACAAGAACTGTGTTAGCGAAAGGCTTCTTGAGGGGAAAGCTGTAACTCTGTGAGATGATTTCACGGAACACAAAGAAGTTTCTCAGAAAGCTTCTTTCTCATTGTTTCGGAGGATATTTCCTTTGGCCTATAGTCTTCAAAGGAATGCGAAATATCTGTTCTCAGATTCCACAGAAATAAGGCTAGCAAACAGATCCACGAAATACAGATGTAACTCTGCGAGATGAATTAACAGAACATTAAGCAGTTTCTCAGAAAGCTTCTTTCCAGATTTCATCTGAGGATATTTCCTTTTTCACCATAGCCCTCTATGGGCTTCCAAATATCACTTTGCCAATTCCACAAGAACAGTCTTAGCGAAGGCTTCTGGAGGGGAATGCTGTAACTCTGTGAGATTATTTCACAGAACACAAAGAAGTTTCTCAGAAAGCTTCTTTCTCTTTATTTCGGAGGATATTTCCTTTGGCCCTATAGTCTTCAGAGGGATGCGAAATATCTGTTCTCAGATTCCACAGAAATAAGGCTAGCAAAGAGATCCACGAAATACAGATGTAATTCTGTGAGCTGAATTAACAGAAAACTTAGCAGTTTTTCAGAAAGCTACTGTCCAGATTTCATCTGAGGATATTTCGTTTTTCACCATAGCCCTCCATGGGCTTAGAAATATCACTTTGCCAATTCCACAAGAACTGCCTTAGCGAAAGGCTTCTTGAGGGGAAAGCTGTAACTCTGTGAGATGATTTCAGAGAACACCAAAAAGTTTCTCAGAAAGCTTCTTTCTCTTTGAAGTCGGAGGATATTTCCTTTGGCCCTCTAGTCTTCAAAGGGATACGAAATATCTGTTGTCAGATTCCACAGAAATAAGGCTATCCAAGAGATCCACGACATACAGATGTAACTCTGAGAGATGAATTAACAGAGCACTAAGCAGTTTCTCAGAGAGCTTCTTTCCAGATTTCAACTGAGGATATTTCCTTTTTCACCATAGCCCTATAAGAGGTTCCAAATATCACTTTGCCAATTCCACAAGAAATGTCTTAGCGAAAGGCTTCTTGAGAGGAAAGCTGTAACTCTGTGAGATGATTTCGCAGAACACAAAGAAGTTTCTCAGAAAGCTTCTTTCTCTTTGTTATCGGAGGATATTTCCTTTGGCCCTATAGTCTCCCAAGGTATCCGAAATATCTGTTCTCAGATTCCACAGAAATAAGGCTAGCAAAGAGAGCCACGAAATACAGATGTAATTCTGTGAGTTGAATTAACAGAACACTAAGCAGTTTCTCAGAAAGCTTTCCAAATTTCATCTGAGGACATTTCCTTTTTCACCATAGCCCTATATGGGCTTCCAAATATCCCTTTGCCAATTCCACAGGAACTGTCTTATCGAAAGGCTTCTTGAGGGAAAAGCTGTAACTCTGTGAGATGATTTCACAGAACACAAAGAAGTTTCTCAGAAAGCTTCTTTCTCTTTGTTATTGGAGGATATTTCCTTAGGCCCTATAGTCTTCCAGAGGATCCGAAATATCTGTTCTCAGATTCCAAAGAAATAAGGCTAGCAAAGTTATCCACAAAATACAGATGTAATTCTGTGAGATGAATTAACACAACACTAAGCAGTTTCTCAGAAAGCTTCTTTCCAGATTTCATCTGAGTATATTTCCTTTTTCACAATAGCCCTCTAAGGGCTTCCAAATATCATTTTGTCAATTCCACAAGAACTGTCTTAGCGAAAGGCTTCTTGAGGGGAAAGCTGTAACTGTGTGAGATGATTTCACCGAACACAAAGAAGTTTCTCAGAAAGCTTCTTCCTCTTTTTTTCGGAGGATATTTCTTTGGCCCTATAGACTTCAAAGGGATGCGAAATATCTGTTCTCACATTCCACAGAAATAAGGCTAGCAAAGAGATCCATGAAATACAGATGTAACTCTGTGAGTGGAAGTCACATATCACAGAGCAGTTTCTCAGAAAGCTTCTTTCCAGATTTCATCCGAGAATGTTTCCTTTTTCACCATAGCCCTCTATGGGCCTCCAAATATCACTTTGCCAGTTCCACAAGAACTGTCTTAGCGAAAGGATTCTTGAGGGGAAAGCTGTAACTCTGTGAGATGATTTCACAGAACACAAAGAAGTTTCTCAGAAAGCTTCTTTCTCCTTGGTATCGGAGGACATTTCCTTTGGCCCTATAGTCTTCCATTGGATCCGAAATATCTGTTCTCAGATTCCACAGAAATAAGGCTAGCAAAGAGATCCACGAAATAAAGATGTAACTCTGTGAGTGGAAGTCACATATCACAGAGCAGTTTCAAAGAAAGCTTCTTTCCAGATTTCATTGGAGGATATTTCCTTTTTCACCATAGCCCTCTATGGGCTTCCAAATATCACTTTGCCAATTCCACAAGAAGTGTCTTAGCGAAAGGCTTCTTGAGGGGAAAGCTGTAACTTTGTGAGATGATTTCACAGAACACAAAGAAGTTTCTCAGAAAGCTTCTTTCTCTTTGTTATCGGAGGATATTTCCTTTGGCCCTATAGTCTTCAAAGGGATCCGAAATATCTGTTCTCAGATTCCACAGAAATAAGGCAAACAAAGAGATCCACGAAATACAGATGTAACTCTGTGAGCTGAATTAACAGAACACTAAGCAGTTTCTCAGAAAGCTTCTTTCCAAATTTCATCTGAGGATATTTCCTTTTTCACCATAGCCCTCTATGGGCTTCCAAATATCACTTTGCCAATCCCACAAGAACTGTCTTAGCGTAAGGCTTCTTGAGGGGAAAGCTGTAACTCTGTGAGATGATTTCACAGAACACAAAGAAGTTTCTCAGAAAGCTTCTTTCTCTTTGTTATCGGAGGATATTTCCTTTGGACCTATAGTCTTCAAAAGAATCCGAAATATCTGTTGTCAGATTCCACAGAAATAAGGCTAGCTATGAGATCCACGAAATACAGATGTAGCTCTGTGAGCTGAATTAACAGAACATTAAGCAATTTCTCAGAAAGCTTCTTTCCAAATTTCATCTGAGGATATTTCCTTTTTCACCATAGCCCTCTATGGCCTTCCAAATATCACTTTGTCAATTCCACACGAACTGTCTTAGCGAAAGGCTTCCGGAGGGGAAAACTGTAACTCTGTGAGATGATTTCACAGAAAACAAAGAAGTTTCTCAGAACGCTTCTTTCTCTTTGTTATCGGAGGATATTTCCTTTGGCCCTATAGTCTTCAAAGGGATCCGATATATCTCTTCTCAGATTCCACAGTAATAAGGCTAACAAAGGGATCCACGAAATACAGATGTAACTCTGTGAGTGGAAGTCACATATCACAGAGCAGTTTCTCAGAAAGCTTCTTTCCAGATTTCATCTGAGGATATTTCCTTTTTCACCATAGCCCTCTATGGGCTTCCAAATATCACTTTGACAATTCCACAAGAACTGTCTTAGCGAAAGGCTTCTGGAGGGGAAAGCTGTAACTCTTTGAGATGATTTCACAGAACACAAAGAAGTTTCTCAGAAAGCTTCTTTCTCTTTGTTATCGGAGGATATTTCCTTTGGCCCTATAGTCTTCCAAGGGATCCTAAATATCTGTTCTCAGATTCCACAGAAATAAGGCTAGCAAAGAGATCCAAGAAATACAGATGTAACTCTGTGAGCTGAATTAACAGAACACTAAGCAGTTTCTCAGAAAGCTTCTTTCTCTTTGTCATTGGAGGATATCTCCTTTGGCCCTATAGTTTTCCAAGGGATCCGAAATATCTGTTCTCAGATTCCACAGAAATAAGGCTAGCAAAGAGATCCACGAAATACAGATGTAACTCTGTGAGATGAATTAACAGAACACTAAGCTGTTTCTCAGAAAGCTTCTTTCCAGATTTCATCTGAGGATATTTCCTTTTTCACCATAGCCCTCTATGTGCTTCCAAATATCACTTTGCCAATTCCACAAGAACTGTCTTAGCGAAAGTCTTCTGGAGGGGAAAGCTGTAACTCTGTGAGATGATTTCACAGATCACAAAGAATTTTCTCAGAAAGCTTCTTTCTCTTTGTTATCGGAGATTATTTCCTTTGGCCCTAGAGTCTTCAAAGGGATCCGAAATATCACCTCTCAGATTCCACAGAAATAAGGCTAGCAAAGAGAACCACGAAATACAGATGTAACTCTGTGAATGGAAGTCACGTAATACAGAGCAATTTCTCACAAAGCTTCTTTCCAAATTTCATCGGAGGATATTTCCTTTTTCACCATATTCCTATATGGGCTTTCAAATATTACTTTGGTAATTCCACAAGAACAGTCTTAGCGAAAGGCTTCTTTAGGGGAAAGCTGTAACTCTGTGAGATGATTTCACAGAACACAAAGAAGTTTCTCAGAAAGCTTCTTTCTCTTTATTTCGGAGGATACTTCCTTTGGCCCTATAGTCTTCAGAGGGATGCGAAATATCTGTTCTCAGATTCCACAGAAATAAGGCTAGCAAAGAGATCCACGAAATACAGTTGTAACTCTGTGAGTGGAAGTCACATATCACATAGCAGTTTCTCAGAAAGCTTCTTTCCAGATTTCGTCTAAGGATATTTCCTTTTTCACCATAGTCCTCTATGGGCTTCCAAGTATCACTTTGCCAATTCCACAAGAACTGTGTTAGCGAAAGGCTTCTTGAGGGGAAAGCTGTAACTCTGTGAGATGATTTCACAGAACACAAAGAAGTTTCTCTGAAAGCTTCTTTCTCTTTGTTATCGGAGGATATTTCCTTTGGCCCTATAGTCTTCAAAGGGATCCGAAATATCTGTTCTCAGATTCCACAGAAATAAGGCTAGCAAAGAGATCCACGAAATACAGATGTAACTCTGTGAGATGAATTAAGAGAACACTAAGCAGTTTCACAGAAAGCTTTTTTCCAGATATCTTCTGAGGATATTTCCTTTTCCACCACAGCCCTTTAAGGTCTTCCAGATATCACTTTGCCAATTCCACAAGAACTGTCTTAGCTAAGGGCTTCTTGAGGGGAAAGCTGTAACTCTGTGAGATGATTTCACACAACACAAAGAAGTTTCTCAGAAAGCTTCTTTCTCTTTGTTATCGGAGGATAATTCCGTTGCCCCTGTAGTGTTGAAAGGGACCCGAAATATGTGTTCTCAGATTCCACAAACATAAGGCAAGCAAAGAGATCCACGAAATTCAGATGTTACTCTGTGGTATGAATTAACAGAACACTAAGCAGTTTCTCAGAAAGCTTATTTCCAGATTTCATCTGAGGATACTTCCTTTTTAACCATAGCCCTCTATGGGCTTCCAAATATCACTTTGCCAATTCCACAAGAACTCTCTTACCAAACGGCTTGTTGAGCGGAAAACGGTAACTCTGTGAGATGATTTCACACAACATAAAGAAGTTTCTCAGAAAGCTTTTTTCTCTTTGTTTCGGAGGATATTTTCTTTGGCCCTATAGTCTTCGGAGGGATGCCAAATATCTGTTCTAAGATTCCACAGAAATAAGGCTAGCAAAGAGATCCACGAAATACAGATGTAACTCTGTGAGTGGAAGTAACATATCACAGAGCAGTTTCTCAGAAAGCTTCTTTCCAGATTTCATCTGAGGATATTTCCTTTTTCACCATAGCCCTCTATGGACTTCCAAATATCACTTTGCCAATTCCACAAGAACTGTGTTAGCGAAAGGCTTCTTGAGGGGAAAGCTGTAACTCTGTGAGATGATTTCACGGAACACAAAGAAGTTTCTCAGAAAGCTTCTTTCTCATTGTTTCGGAGGATATTTCCTTTGGCCTATAGTCTTCAAAGGAATGCGAAATATCTGTTCTCAGATTCCACAGAAATAAGGCTAGCAAACAGATCCTCGAAATACAGATGTAAATCTGTGAGATGAATTAACAGAACACTAAGCAGTTTCTCTGAAAGCTTCTTTCCAGATTTCATCTGAGGATATTTACTTTTTCACCATAGCCCTCTATTGGCTTCCAAATATCACTCTGCCAATTCCACAAGAACTGTCTTAGCGAAAGGCTTCTTGAGGGGGAAGCTGTAACTCTGTGAGATGATTTCACAGAACACAAAGAAGTTTCTCAGAAAGCTTCTTACTCTTTGTTATCGGAGGATATTTCCTTTGACCCTATAGTCTTCCAAGGGATCCGAAATATCTGTTCCCATATTCCACAGAAATAAGGCTAGCAAAGAGATACACGAAATACAGATGTAACTCTGTGAGTGGAAGTCACATATCACAGAGCACTTTCTCAGAAAGCTTCTTTCCAGATTTCATCTGAGGATATTTCCTTTTTCACCATAGCCCTCTATGGGCTTTCAAATATCGCTTTGCCAATTCCACAAGAACAGTCTTAGCGAAAGGCTTCTTTAGGGGAAAGCTGTAACTCTGTGAGATGATTTCACAGAACACAAAGAAGTTTCTCAGAAAGCTTCTTTCTCTTTATTTCGGAGGATATTTCCTTTGGCCCTATAGTCTTCAGAGGGATGCGAAATATCTGTTCTCAGATTCCACAGAAATAAGGCTAGCAAAGAGATCCACGAAATACAGTTGTAACTCTGTGAGTGGAAGTCACATATCACATAGCAGTTTCTCAGAAAGCTTCTTTCCAGATTTCGTCTAAGGATATTTCCTTTTTCACCATAGCCCTCTAAGGGCTTCCAAATATCACTTTGCCAATTCCACAAGAACTGTGTTAGCGAAAGGCTTCTTGAGGGGAAAGCTGTAACTCTGTGAGATGATTTCACAGAACACAAAGAAGTTTCTCAGAAAGCTTCTTTCTCTTTGTTATCGGAGGATATTTCCTTTGGCCCTATAGTCTTCAAAGGGATCCGAAATATCTGTTCTCAGATTCCACAGAAATAAGGCTAGCAAAGAGATCCACGAAATACAGATGTAACTCTGTGAGATGAATTAAGAGAACACTAAGCAGTTTCACAGAAAGCTTTTTTCCAGATATCTTCTGAGGATATTTCCTTTTCCACCACAGCCCTTTAAGGTCTTCCAGATATCACTTTGCCAATTCCTCAAGAACTGTCTTAGCTAAGGGCTTCTTGAGGGGAAAGCTGTAACTCTGTGAGATGATTTCACACAACACAAAGAAGTTTCTCAGAAAGCTTCTTTCTCTTTGTTATCGGAGGATAATTCCGTTGGCCCTGTAGTGTTGAAAGGGACCCGAAATATGTGTTCTCAGATTCCACAAACATAAGGCAAGCAAAGAGATCCACGAAATTCAGATGTTACTCTGTGGTATGAATTAACAGAACACTAAGCAGTTTCTCAGAAAGCTTATTTCCAGATTTCATCTGAGGATACTTCCTTTTTAACCATAGCCCTCTATGGGCTTCCAAATATCACTTTGCCAATTCCACAAGAACTCTCTTACCAAACGGCTTGTTGAGCGGAAAACGGTAACTCTGTGAGATGATTTCACACAACATAAAGAAGTTTCTCAGAAAGCTTTCTTCTCTTTGTTTCGGAGGATATTTTCTTTGGCCCTATAGTCTTCGGAGGGATGCCAAATATCTGTTCTAAGATTCCACAGAAATAAGGCTAGCAAAGAGATCCACGAAATACAGATGTAACTCTGTGAGTGGAAGTAACATATCACAGAGCAGTTTCTCAGAAAGCTTCTTTCCAGATTTCATCTGAGGATATTTCCTTTTTCACCATAGCCCTCTATGGACTTCCAAATATCACTTTGCCAATTCCACAAGAACTGTGTTAGCGAAAGGCTTCTTGAGGGGAAAGCTGTAACTCTGTGAGATGATTTCACGGAACACAAAGAAGTTTCTCAGAAAGCTTCTTTCTCATTGTTTCGGAGGATATTTCCTTTGGCCTATAGTCTTCAAAGGAATGCGAAATATCTGTTCTCAGATTCCACAGAAATAAGGCTAGCAAACAGATCCACGAAATACAGATGTAACTCTGCGAGATGAATTAACAGAACATTAAGCAGTTTCTCAGAAAGCTTCTTTCCAGATTTCATCTGAGGATATTTCCTTTTTCACCATAGCCCTCTATGGGCTTCCAAATATCACTTTGCCAATTCCACAAGAACAGTCTTAGCGAAGGCTTCTGGAGGGGAATGCTGTAACTCTGTGAGATTATTTCACAGAACACAAAGAAGTTTCTCAGAAAGCTTCTTTCTCTTTATTTCGGAGGATATTTCCTTTGGCCCTATAGTCTTCAGAGGGATGCGAAATATCTGTTCTCAGATTCCACAGAAATAAGGCTAGCAAAGAGATCCACGAAATACAGATGTAATTCTGTGAGCTGAATTAACAGAAAACTTAGCAGTTTTTCAGAAAGCTACTGTCCAGATTTCATCTGAGGATATTTCGTTTTTCACCATAGCCCTCCATGGGCTTAGAAATATCACTTTGCCAATTCCACAAGAACTGCCTTAGCGAAAGGCTTCTTGAGGGGAAAGCTGTAACTCTGTGAGATGATTTCAGAGAACACCAAAAAGTTTCTCAGAAAGCTTCTTTCTCTTTGAAGTCGGAGGATATTTCCTTTGGCCCTCTAGTCTTCAAAGGGATACGAAATATCTGTTGTCAGATTCCACAGAAATAAGGCTATCCAAGAGATCCACGACATACAGATGTAACTCTGAGAGATGAATTAACAGAGCACTAAGCAGTTTCTCAGAGAGCTTCTTTCCAGATTTCAACTGAGGATATTTCCTTTTTCACCATAGCCCTATAAGGGGTTCCAAATATCACTTTGCCAATTCCACAAGAAATGTCTTAGCGAAAGGCTTCTTGAGAGGAAAGCTGTAACTCTGTGAGATGATTTCGCAGAACACAAAGAAGTTTCTCAGAAAGCTTCTTTCTCTTTGTTATCGGAGGATATTTCCTTTGGCCCTATAGTCTCCCAAGGTATCCGAAATATCTGTTCTCAGATTCCACAGAAATAAGGCTAGCAAAGAGAGCCACGAAATACAGATGTAATTCTGTGAGTTGAATTAACAGAACACTAAGCAGTTTCTCAGAAAGCTTTCCAAATTTCATCTGAGGACATTTCCTTTTTCACCATAGCCCTATATGGGCTTCCAAATATCCCTTTGCCAATTCCACAGGAACTGTCTTATCGAAAGGCTTCTTGAGGGAAAAGCTGTAACTCTGTGAGATGATTTCACAGAACACAAAGAAGTTTCTCAGAAAGCTTCTTTCTCTTTGTTATTGGAGGATATTTCCTTAGGCCCTATAGTCTTCCAGAGGATCCGAAATATCTGTTCTCAGATTCCAAAGAAATAAGGCTAGCAAAGTTATCCACAAAATACAGATGTAATTCTGTGAGATGAATTAACACAACACTAAGCAGTTTCTCAGAAAGCTTCTTTCCAGATTTCATCTGAGTATATTTCCTTTTTCACAATAGCCCTCTAAGGGCTTCCAAATATCATTTTGTCAATTCCACAAGAACTGTCTTAGCGAAAGGCTTCTTGAGGGGAAAGCTGTAACTGTGTGAGATGATTTCACCGAACACAAAGAAGTTTCTCAGAAAGCTTCTTCCTCTTTTTTTCGGAGGATATTTCTTTGGCCCTATAGACTTCAAAGGGATGCGAAATATCTGTTCTCACATTCCACAGAAATAAGGCTAGCAAAGAGATCCATGAAATACAGATGTAACTCTGTGAGTGGAAGTCACATATCACAGAGCAGTTTCTCAGAAAGCTTCTTTCCAGATTTCATCCGAGAATGTTTCCTTTTTCACCATAGCCCTCTATGGGCCTCCAAATATCACTTTGCCAGTTCCACAAGAACTGTCTTAGCGAAAGGATTCTTGAGGGGAAAGCTGTAACTCTGTGAGATGATTTCACAGAACACAAAGAAGTTTCTCAGAAAGCTTCTTTCTCCTTGGTATCGGAGAACATTTCCTTTGGCCCTATAGTCTTCCATTGGATCCGAAATATCTGTTCTCAGATTCCACAGAAATAAGGCTAGCAAAGAGATCCACGAAATAAAGATGTAACTCTGTGAGTGGAAGTCACATATCACAGAGCAGTTTCACAGAAAGCTTCTTTCCAGATTTCATCTGAGGATATTTCCTTTTTCACCTTAGCCCTCTATGGGCTTCCAAATATCACCTTGCCAATTCCACAAGAACTGTGTTAGCGAAAGTCTTCTTGAGGGGAAAGCTGTAACTCTGTGAGATGATTTCACAGAACAAAAATAAGTTTCTCAGAAGGCTTCTTTCTCTTTGTTATCGGAGGATATTTCATTTGTCCCAATAGTCTTCCAAGGGATCTGAAATATCTGTTCTCAGATTCCACAGAAATAAGGCTAGCAAAGAGATCCACGACATACAGATGTAACTCTGTGAGTGGAAGTCACATATCACAGAGCAGTTTCTCAGAATGCTTCTTTCCAGATTCCATCTGAGTATATTTCCTTTTTCACCATAGCCCTCTATGAGCTTCCAAATATCACCTTGCCAATTCCCCAAGAACTGTGTTAGCGAAAGGCTTCTTGAGGGGAAAGCTGTAACTCTGTCAGACGATTTCACAGAACACAAAGAAGTTTCTCAGAAAGCTTCTTTCTCATTGTTATCGGAGGATATTTCCTTTGGCCCTATAGTCTTCAAAGGGATCCGAAATATCTGTTCTCTGATTCCACAGAAATAAGGCAAGCAAAGAGATCCACGAAATACAGATGTAACTCTGTGAGTGGAAGTCACATATCACAGACCACTTTCTCAGAAAGCTTCTTTCCAGATTTCATCTGAGGATATTTCCTTTTTCACCATAACCCTCTATGGTCTTCCAAATATCACTTTGCCCATTCCACAAGAACTGTGTTAGCGAAAGGCTTCTTGAGCGGAAAGCTGTAACTCTGTTAGATGATTTCACAGAACACAAAGAAGTTTCTCAGAAAGCTTCTTTCTCTTTGTTATCGGAGGATATTTCCTTTGGCCCTATAGTCTTCAAAGGGATCCGAAATATCTGTTCTCAGATTCCACAGAAATAAGGCAAACAAAGAGATCCACGAAATAGAGATGTAACTCTGTGAGTGGAAGTCACATATCACAGAGTACTTTCTCAGAGAGCTTCTTTCCAGATTTCATCTGAGGATATTTCCTTTTTCACCATAGCCCTCTAAGGGCTTCCAAATATCACTTTGCCAATTCCACAAGTACTGTCTTAGCGAAAGGCTTCTTGAGGGCAGAGCTATAACTCCGTGAGATGATTTCACAGAACACAAAGAAGTTTCTCAGAAAGCTTCTTTCTCTTTGTTTCGGAGGGTATTTCCTTTTGCCCTATGGTCTTCAAAGGCATGCGAAATATCTGTTCTCAGATTCCACAGAAATAAGGCTAGCAAAGAGATACACGAAATACAGATGTAATTTTGTGAGCTGAATTAACAGAACACTAAGCAGTTTCTCAGAAAGCTTCTTTCCAGATTTCATCGGAGGATATTTCCTTTTTCACCATAGCCCTCTAGGGGCTTCCAAATATCACTTTGCCTATTCCACAAGAACTGTCTTAGCGAAAGGCTTCTGGACGGGAAAGTTGTAACTCTGTGAGATGATTTCACAGAACACAAAGAAGTTTCTCAGAAAGCTTCTTTCTCTTTGTTATCGGAGGATATTTCCTTTGGCCCTATAGCCTTCAAAAGGATCCGAAATATCTGTTCTCAGATTCCACAGAAATAAGGCTAGCAAAGAGATCCACGAAATACAGATGTAACTCTGTGAGTGGAAGTCACATATCACAGAGCAGTTTCTCAGAAAGCTTCTTTCCAGATTTCATCTGAGGATATTTCCTTTTTCACCTTAGCCCTCTATGGGCTTCCAAATATCACTTTGCCAATTCCACAAGAACTGTCTTAGCGAAAGGCTTCTGGAGAGGAAAGCTGTAACTCTGTGAGATGATTTCACAGAACACAAAGAAGTTTCTCAGAAAGCTTCTTTCTCTTTGTTATCGGAGGATATTTCCTTTGGCCTTATAGTCTTCAAAGGGATCCGAAATATCTGACCTCAGATTCCACAGAACTAAGGATAGCCAAGAGATCCACGACATACAGATGTAACTCTGTGAGATCAATTAACAGAACACTAAGCAGTTTCACAGAGAGCGTCTTTCCAGATTTCATCTGAGGATATTCCCTTTTTCACCATAGCCCTCTAAGGGCTTCCAAATATCACTTGGCCAATTCGACAAGTACTGTCTTAGCAAAAGGCTTCTTGAGGGGAAATCTGTAACTCTGTGAGATGATTTCACAGAACACAAAGAAGTTTCTCAGAAAGCTTCTTTCTCTTTGTTATCGGAGGATATTTCCTTTGGCCCTATAGTCTTCCAAAGGATACGAAATATCTGTTCCCATATTCCACAGAAATAAGGCTAGCAAAGAGATACACGAAATACAGATGTAACTCTGTGAGTGGAAGTCACATATCACAGAGCACTTTCTCAGAAAGCTTCTTTCCAGATTTCATCTGAGGATATTTCCTTTTTCACCATAGCCCTCTATGGGCTTTCAAATATCGCTTTGCCAATTCCACAAGAACAGTCTTAGCGAAAGGCTTCTTTAGGGGAAAGCTGTAACTCTGTGAGATGATTTCACAGAACACAAAGAAGTTTCTCAGAAAGCTTCTTTCTCTTTATTTCGGAGGATATTTCCTTTGGCCCTATAGTCTTCAGAGGGATGCGAAATATCTGTTCTCAGATTCCACAGAAATAAGGCTAGCAAAGAGATCCACGAAATACAGTTGTAACTCTGTGAGTGGAAGTCACATATCACATAGCAGTTTCTCAGAAAGCTTCTTTCCAGATTTCGTCTAAGGATATTTCCTTTTTCACCATAGCCCTCTAAGGGCTTCCAAATATCACTTTGCCAATTCCACAAGAACTGTGTTAGCGAAAGGCTTCTTGAGGGGAAAGCTGTAACTCTGTGAGATGATTTCACAGAACACAAAGAAGTTTCTCAGAAAGCTTCTTTCTCTTTGTTATCGGAGGATATTTCCTTTGGCCCTATAGTCTTCAAAGGGATCCGAAATATCTGTTCTCAGATTCCACAGAAATAAGGCTAGCAAAGAGATCCACGAAATACAGATGTAACTCTGTGAGATGAATTAAGAGAACACTAAGCAGTTTCACAGAAAGCTTTTTTCCAGATATCTTCTGAGGATATTTCCTTTTCCACCACAGCCCTTTAAGGTCTTCCAGATATCACTTTGCCAATTCCTCAAGAACTGTCTTAGCTAAGGGCTTCTTGAGGGGAAAGCTGTAACTCTGTGAGATGATTTCACACAACACAAAGAAGTTTCTCAGAAAGCTTCTTTCTCTTTGTTATCGGAGGATAATTCCGTTGGCCCTGTAGTGTTGAAAGGGACCCGAAATATGTGTTCTCAGATTCCACAAACATAAGGCAAGCAAAGAGATCCACGAAATTCAGATGTTACTCTGTGGTATGAATTAACAGAACACTAAGCAGTTTCTCAGAAAGCTTATTTCCAGATTTCATCTGAGGATACTTCCTTTTTAACCATAGCCATCTATGGGCTTCCAAATATCACTTTGCCAATTCCACAAGAACTCTCTTACCAAACGGCTTGTTGAGCGGAAAACGGTAACTCTGTGAGATGATTTCACACAACATAAAGAAGTTTCTCAGAAAGCTTTCTTCTCTTTGTTTCGGAGGATATTTTCTTTGGCCCTATAGTCTTCGGAGGGATGCCAAATATCTGTTCTAAGATTCCACAGAAATAAGGCTAGCAAAGAGATCCACGAAATACAGATGTAACTCTGTGAGTGGAAGTAACATATCACAGAGCAGTTTCTCAGAAAGCTTCTTTCCAGATTTCATCTGAGGATATTTCCTTTTTCACCATAGCCCTCTATGGACTTCCAAATATCACTTTGCCAATTCCACAAGAACTGTGTTAGCGAAAGGCTTCTTGAGGGGAAAGCTGTAACTCTGTGAGATGATTTCACGGAACACAAAGAAGTTTCTCAGAAAGCTTCTTTCTCATTGTTTCGGAGGATATTTCCTTTGGCCTATAGTCTTCAAAGGAATGCGAAATATCTGTTCTCAGATTCCACAGAAATAAGGCTAGCAAACAGATCCACGAAATACAGATGTAACTCTGCGAGATGAATTAACAGAACATTAAGCAGTTTCTCAGAAAGCTTCTTTCCAGATTTCATCTGAGGATATTTCCTTTTTCACCATAGCCCTCTATGGGCTTCCAAATATCACTTTGCCAATTCCACAAGAACAGTCTTAGCGAAGGCTTCTGGAGGGGAATGCTGTAACTCTGTGAGATTATTTCACAGAACACAAAGAAGTTTCTCAGAAAGCTTCTTTCTCTTTATTTCGGAGGATATTTCCTTTGGCCCTATAGTCTTCAGAGGGATGCGAAATATCTGTTCTCAGATTCCACAGAAATAAGGCTAGCAAAGAGATCCACGAAATACAGATGTAATTCTGTGAGCTGAATTAACAGAAAACTTAGCAGTTTTTCAGAAAGCTACTGTCCAGATTTCATCTGAGGATATTTCGTTTTTCACCATAGCCCTCCATGGGCTTAGAAATATCACTTTGCCAATTCCACAAGAACTGCCTTAGCGAAAGGCTTCTTGAGGGGAAAGCTGTAACTCTGTGAGATGATTTCAGAGAACACCAAAAAGTTTCTCAGAAAGCTTCTTTCTCTTTGAAGTCGGAGGATATTTCCTTTGGCCCTCTAGTCTTCAAAGGGATACGAAATATCTGTTGTCAGATTCCACAGAAATAAGGCTATCCAAGAGATCCACGACATACAGATGTAACTCTGAGAGATGAATTAACAGAGCACTAAGCAGTTTCTCAGAGAGCTTCTTTCCAGATTTCAACTGAGGATATTTCCTTTTTCACCATAGCCCTATAAGGGGTTCCAAATATCACTTTGCCAATTCCACAAGAAATGTCTTAGCGAAAGGCTTCTTGAGAGGAAAGCTGTAACTCTGTGAGATGATTTCGCAGAACACAAAGAAGTTTCTCAGAAAGCTTCTTTCTCTTTGTTATCGGAGGATATTTCCTTTGGCCCTATAGTCTCCCAAGGTATCCGAAATATCTGTTCTCAGATTCCACAGAAATAAGGCTAGCAAAGAGAGCCACGAAATACAGATGTAATTCTGTGAGTTGAATTAACAGAACACTAAGCAGTTTCTCAGAAAGCTTTCCAAATTTCATCTGAGGACATTTCCTTTTTCACCATAGCCCTATATGGGCTTCCAAATATCCCTTTGCCAATTCCACAGGAACTGTCTTATCGAAAGGCTTCTTGAGGGAAAAGCTGTAACTCTGTGAGATGATTTCACAGAACACAAAGAAGTTTCTCAGAAAGCTTCTTTCTCTTTGTTATTGGAGGATATTTCCTTAGGCCCTATAGTCTTCCAGAGGATCCGAAATATCTGTTCTCAGATTCCAAAGAAATAAGGCTAGCAAAGTTATCCACAAAATACAGATGTAATTCTGTGAGATGAATTAACACAACACTAAGCAGTTTCTCAGAAAGCTTCTTTCCAGATTTCATCTGAGTATATTTCCTTTTTCACAATAGCCCTCTAAGGGCTTCCAAATATCATTTTGTCAATTCCACAAGAACTGTCTTAGCGAAAGGCTTCTTGAGGGGAAAGCTGTAACTGTGTGAGATGATTTCACCGAACACAAAGAAGTTTCTCAGAAAGCTTCTTCCTCTTTTTTTCGGAGGATATTTCTTTGGCCCTATAGACTTCAAAGGGATGCGAAATATCTGTTCTCACATTCCACAGAAATAAGGCTAGCAAAGAGATCCATGAAATACAGATGTAACTCTGTGAGTGGAAGTCACATATCACAGAGCAGTTTCTCAGAAAGCTTCTTTCCAGATTTCATCCGAGAATGTTTCCTTTTTCACCATAGCCCTCTATGGGCCTCCAAATATCACTTTGCCAGTTCCACAAGAACTGTCTTAGCGAAAGGATTCTTGAGGGGAAAGCTGTAACTCTGTGAGATGATTTCACAGAACACAAAGAAGTTTCTCAGAAAGCTTCTTTCTCCTTGGTATCGGAGAACATTTCCTTTGGCCCTATAGTCTTCCATTGGATCCGAAATATCTGTTCTCAGATTCCACAGAAATAAGGCTAGCAAAGAGATCCACGAAATAAAGATGTAACTCTGTGAGTGGAAGTCACATATCACAGAGCAGTTTCACAGAAAGCTTCTTTCCAGATTTCATCTGAGGATATTTCCTTTTTCACCTTAGCCCTCTATGGGCTTCCAAATATCACCTTGCCAATTCCACAAGAACTGTGTTAGCGAAAGTCTTCTTGAGGGGAAAGCTGTAACTCTGTGAGATGATTTCACAGAACAAAAATAAGTTTCTCAGAAGGCTTCTTTCTCTTTGTTATCGGAGGATATTTCATTTGTCCCAATAGTCTTCCAAGGGATCTGAAATATCTGTTCTCAGATTCCACAGAAATAAGGCTAGCAAAGAGATCCACGACATACAGATGTAACTCTGTGAGTGGAAGTCACATATCACAGAGCAGTTTCTCAGAATGCTTCTTTCCAGATTCCATCTGAGTATATTTCCTTTTTCACCATAGCCCTCTATGAGCTTCCAAATATCACCTTGCCAATTCCCCAAGAACTGTGTTAGCGAAAGGCTTCTTGAGGGGAAAGCTGTAACTCTGTCAGACGATTTCACAGAACACAAAGAAGTTTCTCAGAAAGCTTCTTTCTCATTGTTATCGGAGGATATTTCCTTTGGCCCTATAGTCTTCAAAGGGATCCGAAATATCTGTTCTCTGATTCCACAGAAATAAGGCAAGCAAAGAGATCCACGAAATACAGATGTAACTCTGTGAGTGGAAGTCACATATCACAGACCACTTTCTCAGAAAGCTTCTTTCCAGATTTCATCTGAGGATATTTCCTTTTTCACCATAACCCTCTATGGTCTTCCAAATATCACTTTGCCCATTCCACAAGAACTGTGTTAGCGAAAGGCTTCTTGAGCGGAAAGCTGTAACTCTGTTAGATGATTTCACAGAACACAAAGAAGTTTCTCAGAAAGCTTCTTTCTCTTTGTTATCGGAGGATATTTCCTTTGGCCCTATAGTCTTCAAAGGGATCCGAAATATCTGTTCTCAGATTCCACAGAAATAAGGCAAACAAAGAGATCCACGAAATAGAGATGTAACTCTGTGAGTGGAAGTCACATATCACAGAGTACTTTCTCAGAGAGCTTCTTTCCAGATTTCATCTGAGGATATTTCCTTTTTCACCATAGCCCTCTAAGGGCTTCCAAATATCACTTTGCCAATTCCACAAGTACTGTCTTAGCGAAAGGCTTCTTGAGGGCAGAGCTATAACTCCGTGAGATGATTTCACAGAACACAAAGAAGTTTCTCAGAAAGCTTCTTTCTCTTTGTTTCGGAGGGTATTTCCTTTTGCCCTATGGTCTTCAAAGGCATGCGAAATATCTGTTCTCAGATTCCACAGAAATAAGGCTAGCAAAGAGATACACGAAATACAGATGTAATTTTGTGAGCTGAATTAACAGAACACTAAGCAGTTTCTCAGAAAGCTTCTTTCCAGATTTCATCGGAGGATATTTCCTTTTTCACCATAGCCCTCTAGGGGCTTCCAAATATCACTTTGCCTATTCCACAAGAACTGTCTTAGCGAAAGGCTTCTGGACGGGAAAGTTGTAACTCTGTGAGATGATTTCACAGAACACAAAGAAGTTTCTCAGAAAGCTTCTTTCTCTTTGTTATCGGAGGATATTTCCTTTGGCCCTATAGCCTTCAAAAGGATCCGAAATATCTGTTCTCAGATTCCACAGAAATAAGGCTAGCAAAGAGATCCACGAAATACAGATGTAACTCTGTGAGTGGAAGTCACATATCACAGAGCAGTTTCTCAGAAAGCTTCTTTCCAGATTTCATCTGAGGATATTTCCTTTTTCACCTTAGCCCTCTATGGGCTTCCAAATATCACTTTGCCAATTCCACAAGAACTGTCTTAGCGAAAGGCTTCTGGAGAGGAAAGCTGTAACTCTGTGAGATGATTTCACAGAACACAAAGAAGTTTCTCAGAAAGCTTCTTTCTCTTTGTTATCGGAGGATATTTCCTTTGGCCTTATAGTCTTCAAAGGGATCCGAAATATCTGACCTCAGATTCCACAGAACTAAGGATAGCCAAGAGATCCACGACATACAGATGTAACTCTGTGAGATCAATTAACAGAACACTAAGCAGTTTCACAGAGAGCGTCTTTCCAGATTTCATCTGAGGATATTCCCTTTTTCACCATAGCCCTCTAAGGGCTTCCAAATATCACTTGGCCAATTCGACAAGTACTGTCTTAGCAAAAGGCTTCTTGAGGGGAAATCTGTAACTCTGTGAGATGATTTCACAGAACACAAAGAAGTTTCTCAGAAAGCTTCTTTCTCTTTGTTATCGGAGGATATTTCCTTTGGCCCTATAGTCTTCCAAAGGATACGAAATATCTGTTCCCATATTCCACAGAAATAAGGCTAGCAAAGAGATACACGAAATACAGATGTAACTCTGTGAGTGGAAGTCACATATCACAGAGCACTTTCTCAGAAAGCTTCTTTCCAGATTTCATCTGAGGATATTTCCTTTTTCACCATAGCCCTCTATGGGCTTTCAAATATCGCTTTGCCAATTCCACAAGAACAGTCTTAGCGAAAGGCTTCTTTAGGGGAAAGCTGTAACTCTGTGAGATGATTTCACAGAACACAAAGAAGTTTCTCAGAAAGCTTCTTTCTCTTTATTTCGGAGGATATTTCCTTTGGCCCTATAGTCTTCAGAGGGATGCGAAATATCTGTTCTCAGATTCCACAGAAATAAGGCTAGCAAAGAGATCCACGAAATACAGTTGTAACTCTGTGAGTGGAAGTCACATATCACATAGCAGTTTCTCAGAAAGCTTCTTTCCAGATTTCGTCTAAGGATATTTCCTTTTTCACCATAGCCCTCTAAGGGCTTCCAAATATCACTTTGCCAATTCCACAAGAACTGTGTTAGCGAAAGGCTTCTTGAGGGGAAAGCTGTAACTCTGTGAGATGATTTCACAGAACACAAAGAAGTTTCTCAGAAAGCTTCTTTCTCTTTGTTATCGGAGGATATTTCCTTTGGCCCTATAGTCTTCAAAGGGATCCGAAATATCTGTTCTCAGATTCCACAGAAATAAGGCTAGCAAAGAGATCCACGAAATACAGATGTAACTCTGTGAGATGAATTAAGAGAACACTAAGCAGTTTCACAGAAAGCTTTTTTCCAGATATCTTCTGAGGATATTTCCTTTTCCACCACAGCCCTTTAAGGTCTTCCAGATATCACTTTGCCAATTCCTCAAGAACTGTCTTAGCTAAGGGCTTCTTGAGGGGAAAGCTGTAACTCTGTGAGATGATTTCACACAACACAAAGAAGTTTCTCAGAAAGCTTCTTTCTCTTTGTTATCGGAGGATAATTCCGTTGGCCCTGTAGTGTTGAAAGGGACCCGAAATATGTGTTCTCAGATTCCACAAACATAAGGCAAGCAAAGAGATCCACGAAATTCAGATGTTACTCTGTGGTATGAATTAACAGAACACTAAGCAGTTTCTCAGAAAGCTTATTTCCAGATTTCATCTGAGGATACTTCCTTTTTAACCATAGCCATCTATGGGCTTCCAAATATCACTTTGCCAATTCCACAAGAACTCTCTTACCAAACGGCTTGTTGAGCGGAAAACGGTAACTCTGTGAGATGATTTCACACAACATAAAGAAGTTTCTCAGAAAGCTTTCTTCTCTTTGTTTCGGAGGATATTTTCTTTGGCCCTATAGTCTTCGGAGGGATGCCAAATATCTGTTCTAAGATTCCACAGAAATAAGGCTAGCAAAGAGATCCACGAAATACAGATGTAACTCTGTGAGTGGAAGTAACATATCACAGAGCAGTTTCTCAGAAAGCTTCTTTCCAGATTTCATCTGAGGATATTTCCTTTTTCACCATAGCCCTCTATGGACTTCCAAATATCACTTTGCCAATTCCACAAGAACTGTGTTAGCGAAAGGCTTCTTGAGGGGAAAGCTGTAACTCTGTGAGATGATTTCACGGAACACAAAGAAGTTTCTCAGAAAGCTTCTTTCTCATTGTTTCGGAGGATATTTCCTTTGGCCTATAGTCTTCAAAGGAATGCGAAATATCTGTTCTCAGATTCCACAGAAATAAGGCTAGCAAACAGATCCACGAAATACAGATGTAACTCTGCGAGATGAATTAACAGAACATTAAGCAGTTTCTCAGAAAGCTTCTTTCCAGATTTCATCTGAGGATATTTCCTTTTTCACCATAGCCCTCTATGGGCTTCCAAATATCACTTTGCCAATTCCACAAGAACAGTCTTAGCGAAGGCTTCTGGAGGGGAATGCTGTAACTCTGTGAGATTATTTCACAGAACACAAAGAAGTTTCTCAGAAAGCTTCTTTCTCTTTATTTCGGAGGATATTTCCTTTGGCCCTATAGTCTTCAGAGGGATGCGAAATATCTGTTCTCAGATTCCACAGAAATAAGGCTAGCAAAGAGATCCACGAAATACAGATGTAATTCTGTGAGCTGAATTAACAGAAAACTTAGCAGTTTTTCAGAAAGCTACTGTCCAGATTTCATCTGAGGATATTTCGTTTTTCACCATAGCCCTCCATGGGCTTAGAAATATCACTTTGCCAATTCCACAAGAACTGCCTTAGCGAAAGGCTTCTTGAGGGGAAAGCTGTAACTCTGTGAGATGATTTCAGAGAACACCAAAAAGTTTCTCAGAAAGCTTCTTTCTCTTTGAAGTCGGAGGATATTTCCTTTGGCCCTCTAGTCTTCAAAGGGATACGAAATATCTGTTGTCAGATTCCACAGAAATAAGGCTATCCAAGAGATCCACGACATACAGATGTAACTCTGAGAGATGAATTAACAGAGCACTAAGCAGTTTCTCAGAGAGCTTCTTTCCAGATTTCAACTGAGGATATTTCCTTTTTCACCATAGCCCTATAAGGGGTTCCAAATATCACTTTGCCAATTCCACAAGAAATGTCTTAGCGAAAGGCTTCTTGAGAGGAAAGCTGTAACTCTGTGAGATGATTTCGCAGAACACAAAGAAGTTTCTCAGAAAGCTTCTTTCTCTTTGTTATCGGAGGATATTTCCTTTGGCCCTATAGTCTCCCAAGGTATCCGAAATATCTGTTCTCAGATTCCACAGAAATAAGGCTAGCAAAGAGAGCCACGAAATACAGATGTAATTCTGTGAGTTGAATTAACAGAACACTAAGCAGTTTCTCAGAAAGCTTTCCAAATTTCATCTGAGGACATTTCCTTTTTCACCCTAGCCCTATATGGGCTTCCAAATATCCCTTTGCCAATTCCACAGGAACTGTCTTATCGAAAGGCTTCTTGAGGGAAAAGCTGTAACTCTGTGAGATGATTTCACAGAACACAAAGAAGTTTCTCAGAAAGCTTCTTTCTCTTTGTTATTGGAGGATATTTCCTTAGGCCCTATAGTCTTCCAGAGGATCCGAAATATCTGTTCTCAGATTCCAAAGAAATAAGGCTAGCAAAGTTATCCACAAAATACAGATGTAATTCTGTGAGATGAATTAACACAACACTAAGCAGTTTCTCAGAAAGCTTCTTTCCAGATTTCATCTGAGTATATTTCCTTTTTCACAATAGCCCTCTAAGGGCTTCCAAATATCATTTTGTCAATTCCACAAGAACTGTCTTAGCGAAAGGCTTCTTGAGGGGAAAGCTGTAACTGTGTGAGATGATTTCACCGAACACAAAGAAGTTTCTCAGAAAGCTTCTTCCTCTTTTTTTCGGAGGATATTTCTTTGGCCCTATAGACTTCAAAGGGATGCGAAATATCTGTTCTCACATTCCACAGAAATAAGGCTAGCAAAGAGATCCATGAAATACAGATGTAACTCTGTGAGTGGAAGTCACATATCACAGAGCAGTTTCTCAGAAAGCTTCTTTCCAGATTTCATCCGAGAATGTTTCCTTTTTCACCATAGCCCTCTATGGGCCTCCAAATATCACTTTGCCAGTTCCACAAGAACTGTCTTAGCGAAAGGATTCTTGAGGGGAAAGCTGTAACTCTGTGAGATGATTTCACAGAACACAAAGAAGTTTCTCAGAAAGCTTCTTTCTCCTTGGTATCGGAGGACATTTCCTTTGGCCCTATAGTCTTCCATTGGATCCGAAATATCTGTTCTCAGATTCCACAGAAATAAGGCTAGCAAAGAGATCCACGAAATAAAGATGTAACTCTGTGAGTGGAAGTCACATATCACAGAGCAGTTTCACAGAAAGCTTCTTTCCAGATTTCATCTGAGGATATTTCCTTTTTCACCTTAGCCCTCTATGGGCTTCCAAATATCACCTTGCCAATTCCACAAGAACTGTGTTAGCGAAAGTCTTCTTGAGGGGAAAGCTGTAACTCTGTGAGATGATTTCACAGAACAAAAATAAGTTTCTCAGAAGGCTTCTTTCTCTTTGTTATCGGAGGATATTTCATTTGTCCCAATAGTCTTCCAAGGGATCTGAAATATCTGTTCTCAGATTCCACAGAAATAAGGCTAGCAAAGAGATCCACGACATACAGATGTAACTCTGTGAGTGGAAGTCACATATCACAGAGCAGTTTCTCAGAATGCTTCTTTCCAGATTCCATCTGAGTATATTTCCTTTTTCACCATAGCCCTCTATGAGCTTCCAAATATCACCTTGCCAATTCCCCAAGAACTGTGTTAGCGAAAGGCTTCTTGAGGGGAAAGCTGTAACTCTGTCAGACGATTTCACAGAACACAAAGAAGTTTCTCAGAAAGCTTCTTTCTCATTGTTATCGGAGGATATTTCCTTTGGCCCTATAGTCTTCAAAGGGATCCGAAATATCTGTTCTCTGATTCCACAGAAATAAGGCAAGCAAAGAGATCCACGAAATACAGATGTAACTCTGTGAGTGGAAGTCACATATCACAGACCACTTTCTCAGAAAGCTTCTTTCCAGATTTCATCTGAGGATATTTCCTTTTTCACCATAACCCTCTATGGTCTTCCAAATATCACTTTGCCCATTCCACAAGAACTGTGTTAGCGAAAGGCTTCTTGAGCGGAAAGCTGTAACTCTGTTAGATGATTTCACAGAACACAAAGAAGTTTCTCAGAAAGCTTCTTTCTCTTTGTTATCGGAGGATATTTCCTTTGGCCCTATAGTCTTCAAAGGGATCCGAAATATCTGTTCTCAGATTCCACAGAAATAAGGCAAACAAAGAGATCCACGAAATAGAGATGTAACTCTGTGAGTGGAAGTCACATATCACAGAGTACTTTCTCAGAGAGCTTCTTTCCAGATTTCATCTGAGGATATTTCCTTTTTCACCATAGCCCTCTAAGGGCTTCCAAATATCACTTTGCCAATTCCACAAGTACTGTCTTAGCGAAAGGCTTCTTGAGGGCAGAGCTATAACTCCGTGAGATGATTTCACAGAACACAAAGAAGTTTCTCAGAAAGCTTCTTTCTCTTTGTTTCGGAGGGTATTTCCTTTTGCCCTATGGTCTTCAAAGGCATGCGAAATATCTGTTCTCAGATTCCACAGAAATAAGGCTAGCAAAGAGATACACGAAATACAGATGTAATTTTGTGAGCTGAATTAACAGAACACTAAGCAGTTTCTCAGAAAGCTTCTTTCCAGATTTCATCGGAGGATATTTCCTTTTTCACCATAGCCCTCTAGGGGCTTCCAAATATCACTTTGCCTATTCCACAAGAACTGTCTTAGCGAAAGGCTTCTGGACGGGAAAGTTGTAACTCTGTGAGATGATTTCACAGAACACAAAGAAGTTTCTCAGAAAGCTTCTTTCTCTTTGTTATCGGAGGATATTTCCTTTGGCCCTATAGCCTTCAAAAGGATCCGAAATATCTGTTCTCAGATTCCACAGAAATAAGGCTAGCAAAGAGATCCACGAAATACAGATGTAACTCTGTGAGTGGAAGTCACATATCACAGAGCAGTTTCTCAGAAAGCTTCTTTCCAGATTTCATCTGAGGATATTTCCTTTTTCACCTTAGCCCTCTATGGGCTTCCAAATATCACTTTGCCAATTCCACAAGAACTGTCTTAGCGAAAGGCTTCTGGAGAGGAAAGCTGTAACTCTGTGAGATGATTTCACAGAACACAAAGAAGTTTCTCAGAAAGCTTCTTTCTCTTTGTTATCGGAGGATATTTCCTTTGGCCTTATAGTCTTCAAAGGGATCCGAAATATCTGACCTCAGATTCCACAGAACTAAGGATAGCCAAGAGATCCACGACATACAGATGTAACTCTGTGAGATCAATTAACAGAACACTAAGCAGTTTCACAGAGAGCGTCTTTCCAGATTTCATCTGAGGATATTCCCTTTTTCACCATAGCCCTCTAAGGGCTTCCAAATATCACTTGGCCAATTCGACAAGTACTGTCTTAGCAAAAGGCTTCTTGAGGGGAAATCTGTAACTCTGTGAGATGATTTCACAGAACACAAAGAAGTTTCTCAGAAAGCTTCTTTCTCTTTGTTATCGGAGGATATTTCCTTTGGCCCTATAGTCTTCCAAAGGATACGAAATATCTGTTCCCATATTCCACAGAAATAAGGCTAGCAAAGAGATACACGAAATACAGATGTAACTCTGTGAGTGGAAGTCACATATCACAGAGCACTTTCTCAGAAAGCTTCTTTCCAGATTTCATCTGAGGATATTTCCTTTTTCACCATAGCCCTCTATGGGCTTTCAAATATCGCTTTGCCAATTCCACAAGAACAGTCTTAGCGAAAGGCTTCTTTAGGGGAAAGCTGTAACTCTGTGAGATGATTTCACAGAACACAAAGAAGTTTCTCAGAAAGCTTCTTTCTCTTTATTTCGGAGGATATTTCCTTTGGCCCTATAGTCTTCAGAGGGATGCGAAATATCTGTTCTCAGATTCCACAGAAATAAGGCTAGCAAAGAGATCCACGAAATACAGTTGTAACTCTGTGAGTGGAAGTCACATATCACATAGCAGTTTCTCAGAAAGCTTCTTTCCAGATTTCGTCTAAGGATATTTCCTTTTTCACCATAGCCCTCTAAGGGCTTCCAAATATCACTTTGCCAATTCCACAAGAACTGTGTTAGCGAAAGGCTTCTTGAGGGGAAAGCTGTAACTCTGTGAGATGATTTCACAGAACACAAAGAAGTTTCTCAGAAAGCTTCTTTCTCTTTGTTATCGGAGGATATTTCCTTTGGCCCTATAGTCTTCAAAGGGATCCGAAATATCTGTTCTCAGATTCCACAGAAATAAGGCTAGCAAAGAGATCCACGAAATACAGATGTAACTCTGTGAGATGAATTAAGAGAACACTAAGCAGTTTCACAGAAAGCTTTTTTCCAGATATCTTCTGAGGATATTTCCTTTTCCACCACAGCCCTTTAAGGTCTTCCAGATATCACTTTGCCAATTCCACAAGAACTGTCTTAGCTAAGGGCTTCTTGAGGGGAAAGCTGTAACTCTGTGAGATGATTTCACACAACACAAAGAAGTTTCTCAGAAAGCTTCTTTCTCTTTGTTATCGGAGGATAATTCCGTTGGCCCTGTAGTGTTGAAAGGGACCCGAAATATGTGTTCTCAGATTCCACAAACATAAGGCAAGCAAAGAGATCCACGAAATTCAGATGTTACTCTGTGGTATGAATTAACAGAACACTAAGCAGTTTCTCAGAAAGCTTATTTCCAGATTTCATCTGAGGATACTTCCTTTTTAACCATAGCCCTCTATGGGCTTCCAAATATCACTTTGCCAATTCCACAAGAACTCTCTTACCAAACGGCTTGTTGAGCGGAAAACGGTAACTCTGTGAGATGATTTCACACAACATAAAGAAGTTTCTCAGAAAGCTTTCTTCTCTTTGTTTCGGAGGATATTTTCTTTGGCCCTATAGTCTTCGGAGGGATGCCAAATATCTGTTCTAAGATTCCACAGAAATAAGGCTAGCAAAGAGATCCACGAAATACAGATGTAACTCTGTGAGTGGAAGTAACATATCACAGAGCAGTTTCTCAGAAAGCTTCTTTCCAGATTTCATCTGAGGATATTTCCTTTTTCACCATAGCCCTCTATGGACTTCCAAATATCACTTTGCCAATTCCACAAGAACTGTGTTAGCGAAAGGCTTCTTGAGGGGAAAGCTGTAACTCTGTGAGATGATTTCACGGAACACAAAGAAGTTTCTCAGAAAGCTTCTTTCTCATTGTTTCGGAGGATATTTCCTTTGGCCTATAGTCTTCAAAGGAATGCGAAATATCTGTTCTCAGATTCCACAGAAATAAGGCTAGCAAACAGATCCACGAAATACAGATGTAACTCTGCGAGATGAATTAACAGAACATTAAGCAGTTTCTCAGAAAGCTTCTTTCCAGATTTCATCTGAGGATATTTCCTTTTTCACCATAGCCCTCTATGGGCTTCCAAATATCACTTTGCCAATTCCACAAGAACAGTCTTAGCGAAGGCTTCTGGAGGGGAATGCTGTAACTCTGTGAGATTATTTCACAGAACACAAAGAAGTTTCTCAGAAAGCTTCTTTCTCTTTATTTCGGAGGATATTTCCTTTGGCCCTATAGTCTTCAGAGGGATGCGAAATATCTGTTCTCAGATTCCACAGAAATAAGGCTAGCAAAGAGATCCACGAAATACAGATGTAATTCTGTGAGCTGAATTAACAGAAAACTTAGCAGTTTTTCAGAAAGCTACTGTCCAGATTTCATCTGAGGATATTTCGTTTTTCACCATAGCCCTCCATGGGCTTAGAAATATCACTTTGCCAATTCCACAAGAACTGCCTTAGCGAAAGGCTTCTTGAGGGGAAAGCTGTAACTCTGTGAGATGATTTCAGAGAACACCAAAAAGTTTCTCAGAAAGCTTCTTTCTCTTTGAAGTCGGAGGATATTTCCTTTGGCCCTCTAGTCTTCAAAGGGATACGAAATATCTGTTGTCAGATTCCACAGAAATAAGGCTATCCAAGAGATCCACGACATACAGATGTAACTCTGAGAGATGAATTAACAGAGCACTAAGCAGTTTCTCAGAGAGCTTCTTTCCAGATTTCAACTGAGGATATTTCCTTTTTCACCATAGCCCTATAAGGGGTTCCAAATATCACTTTGCCAATTCCACAAGAAATGTCTTAGCGAAAGGCTTCTTGAGAGGAAAGCTGTAACTCTGTGAGATGATTTCGCAGAACACAAAGAAGTTTCTCAGAAAGCTTCTTTCTCTTTGTTATCGGAGGATATTTCCTTTGGCCCTATAGTCTCCCAAGGTATCCGAAATATCTGTTCTCAGATTCCACAGAAATAAGGCTAGCAAAGAGAGCCACGAAATACAGATGTAATTCTGTGAGTTGAATTAACAGAACACTAAGCAGTTTCTCAGAAAGCTTTCCAAATTTCATCTGAGGACATTTCCTTTTTCACCATAGCCCTATATGGGCTTCCAAATATCCCTTTGCCAATTCCACAGGAACTGTCTTATCGAAAGGCTTCTTGAGGGAAAAGCTGTAACTCTGTGAGATGATTTCACAGAACACAAAGAAGTTTCTCAGAAAGCTTCTTTCTCTTTGTTATTGGAGGATATTTCCTTAGGCCCTATAGTCTTCCAGAGGATCCGAAATATCTGTTCTCAGATTCCAAAGAAATAAGGCTAGCAAAGTTATCCACAAAATACAGATGTAATTCTGTGAGATGAATTAACACAACACTAAGCAGTTTCTCAGAAAGCTTCTTTCCAGATTTCATCTGAGTATATTTCCTTTTTCACAATAGCCCTCTAAGGGCTTCCAAATATCATTTTGTCAATTCCACAAGAACTGTCTTAGCGAAAGGCTTCTTGAGGGGAAAGCTGTAACTGTGTGAGATGATTTCACCGAACACAAAGAAGTTTCTCAGAAAGCTTCTTCCTCTTTTTTTCGGAGGATATTTCTTTGGCCCTATAGACTTCAAAGGGATGCGAAATATCTGTTCTCACATTCCACAGAAATAAGGCTAGCAAAGAGATCCATGAAATACAGATGTAACTCTGTGAGTGGAAGTCACATATCACAGAGCAGTTTCTCAGAAAGCTTCTTTCCAGATTTCATCCGAGAATGTTTCCTTTTTCACCATAGCCCTCTATGGGCCTCCAAATATCACTTTGCCAGTTCCACAAGAACTGTCTTAGCGAAAGGATTCTTGAGGGGAAAGCTGTAACTCTGTGAGATGATTTCACAGAACACAAAGAAGTTTCTCAGAAAGCTTCTTTCTCCTTGGTATCGGAGGACATTTCCTTCGGCCCTATAGTCTTCCATTGGATCCGAAATATCTGTTCTCAGATTCCACAGAAATAAGGCTAGCAAAGAGATCCACGAAATAAAGATGTAACTCTGTGAGTGGAAGTAACATATCACAGAGCAGTTTCTCAGAAAGCTTCTTTCCAAATTTCATCTGAGGATATTTCCTTTTTCAACATAGCCCTCTAAGGGCTTCCATGTATCCCATGGCCAATTACACAAGAGCTGCTAAGCGAAAGGCTTCTTGAGGGGAAAGCTGTAACTCTGTCAGACGATTTCACAGAACACAAAGAAGTTTCTCAGAAAGCTTCTTTCTCATTGTTATCGGAGGATATTTCCTTTGGCCCTATAGTCTTCAAAGGGATCCGAAATATCTGTTCTCTGATTCCACAGAAATAAGGCAAGCAAAGAGATCCACGAAATACAGATGTAACTCTGTGAGTGGAAGTCACATATCACAGACCACTTTCTCAGAAAGCTTCTTTCCAGATTTCATCTGAGGATATTTCCTTTTTCACCATAACCCTCTATGGTCTTCCAAATATCACTTTGCCCATTCCACAAGAACTGTGTTAGCGAAAGGCTTCTTGAGCGGAAAGCTGTAACTCTGTTAGATGATTTCACAGAACACAAAGAAGTTTCTCAGAAAGCTTCTTTCTCTTTGTTATCGGAGGATATTTCCTTTGACCCTATAGTCTTCAAAGGGATCCGAAATATCTGTTCTCAGATTCCACAGAAATAAGGCAAACAAAGAGATCCACGAAATACAGATGTAACTCTGTGAGTGGAAGTCACATATCACAGAGTACTTTCTCAGAGAGCTTCTTTCCAGATTTCATCTGAGGATATTTCCTTTTTCACCATAGCCCCCTAAGGGCTTCCAAATATCACTTTGCCAATTCCACAAGTACTGTCTTAGCGAAAGGCTTCTTGAGGGCAGAGCTATAACTCCGTGAGATGATTTCACAGAACACAAAGAAGTTTCTCAGAAAGCTTCTTTCTCTTTGTTTCGGAGGGTATTTCCTTTTGCCCTATGGTCTTCAAAGGCATGCGAAATATCTATTCTCAGATTCCACAGAAATAAGGCTAGCAAAGAGATACACGAAATACAGATGTAATTTTGTGAGCTGAATTAACAGAACACTAAGCAGTTTCTCAGAAAGCTTCTTTCCAGATTTCATCGGAGGATATTTCCTTTTTCACCATAGCCCTCTAGGGGCTTCCAAATATCACTTTGCCAGTTCCACAAGAACTGTCTTAGCGAAAGGATTCTTGAGGGGAAAACTGTAACTCTGTGAGATAATTTCACAGAACACAAAGAAGTTTCTCAGAAAGCTTCTTTCTCTTTGTTATGGGAGGATATTTCCTTTGGCCGTATAGTCTTCCAAGGGATCCGAAATATCTCTTCTGAGATTCCACAGAAATAAGACTAGCAAAGAGATCCAAGAAATACAGATGTGACTCTGTGAGATGAATTAACAGAACACTAAGTAGTTTCTCAGAAAGCTTCTTTCCAGAATTCATCTGAGGATATTTCCTTTTTCACCATAGCCCTCCATGGGCTTCCAAATATCACTTTGCCAATTCCAAAAGAACTTTCTTAGCGAAAGGCTTCTTGAGGGGAAAGCTCTAACTCTTTGAGATGATTTCAAAGAACACAAAGAAGTTTCTCAGACAGCTTCTTTCTCTTTGTTATGGGAGGATATTTCCTTTGGCCCTATAGTCTTCAAAGGGTTCCGAAATATCTGTTCTCAGATTCCACAGAAATAAGGCTAGCAAAGAGATCCACGAAATACAGATGTAACTCTGTGAGTGGAAGTCACATATCACAGAGCAGTTTCTCAGAAAGCTAATTTCTAGATTTCATAAGGGGATATTTCCTTTTTCACCGTAGCCCTCTATGGGCTTCCAAATATCACGTTGCCAATTCCACAAGAGATGTATTAGCGAAAGGCTTCTTGTGGGGAAAGCTGTAACTCTGTGAGATGATTTCACAAAACTCAAAGTAGTTTCTCAGAAAGCTTCTTTCTCTTTGTTATCGGAGGATATTTCCTTTGGCCCTATTGTCTTCAAAGGGATCCGAAATATCTCTTCTCAGATTCCACAGAAATAAGGCTAGCAAAGAGATCCACGAAATACAGATGTAACTCTGTGAGGTGAATCAACAGAACACTAAGCAGTTTCTCAGAAAGCTTCTTTCCAGATTTCATCTGAGGATATTTCCTTTTTCACCATAGCCCTCTATGGATTTCCAAATATCACTTTGCCAATTCCAAAAGAACTGTCTTAGCGAAAGGCTTCTTGAAGGGAAAGCTGTAACTCTGTGAGATGATTTCACAGAACACAAAGAAGTTTCTCAGAAGGCTTCTTTCTCTTTGTTTTCGGAGAATATTTCCTTTTTCCCTGTAGTCTTCAAAGGGATCCGAAATATCTGTTCTCAGATTCCACAGAAATACGGCTAGCAAAGAGATCCAGGAAGTACAGATGTAACTTTGTGAGTGGAAATCAAATATCACAGAGCAGTTTCTCAGAAAGCTTCTTTCCAGATTTCATCTGAGGATATTTCCTTTTTCAGCATAGCCCTCTATGGGCTTCCAAATATCACGTTGCCAATTCCACAAGAACTGTCTTAGCGAAAGGCTTCTTGTGGGGAAAGCTGTAACTCTGTGATATGATTTCACAGAACACAAAGAAGTTTCTCAGAAAGCTTCTTTCTCTTTGTTATCGGAGGATATTTCCTTTGGCCCTATAGTCTTCAAAGGGATCCGAAATATCTGTTCTCGCATTCCACAGATATAAGGCTAGCAAAGAGATCCACGAAATACAGATGTAACACTATGAGTGGAAGTCACATATCACAGAGCAGTTTCTCAGAAAACTTCTTTCCAGATTTCATCTGAGGATATTTCCTTTTTCACCGTAGCCCTCTATGGGCTTCCAAATATCACTTTGCGAATTCCACAAGAACTGTCTTAGCGAAAGGCTTCTTGAGGGGAAAGCTGTAACTCTGTGAGACGATTTCACAGAACACAAAGAAGTATCTCACAAAGCTTCTTTCTCTTTGTTATCGGAGGATATTTCCTTTGGCCCTATAGTCTTCAAAGGGATCCGAAATATCTGTTGTCAGATTCAACAGAAATAAGGCTAGCTAGGAGTTCCACGAAATACAGAGGTAGCTCTATGAGCTGAATTAACAGAACACTCAGCAGTTTCTCAGAAAGCTTCTTTCCAAACTTCATCTTAGGATATTTCCTTTTTCACCGTAGCCCTCCATGGGCTTCCAAATATCACTTTGCCAATTCCACAAGAACTGTCTTAGCGAAAGGCTTCTTGTAGGGAAAGCTGTAACTCTGTGAGATGATTTCAAAAAACGCAAAGACGTTTCTCAGAAAGCTTCTTTCTCTTTGTTATCGGAGGATATTTCCTTTGGCCCTATAGTCTTCAAAGGGATCCGAAATATCTGTTCTCAGATTCCACAGAAATAAGGCTAGCAAAGAGATCCATGAAATACAGATGTAACTCTGTGAGTGGAAGTCACATATCACAGAGCAGTTTCTCAGAAAGCTTCTTTCCAGATTTCATCTCAGGATATTTCCTTTTTCACCATAGCCCTCTATGGGCTTCCAAATATCACTTTGCCAATTCCACAAGAACTGTCTTAGCGAAAGGCTTCTTGAGGGGAAATCTGTAACTCTGTAAGATGATTTCACAGAACACAAAAAAGTATCTCACAAAGCTTCTTTCTCTTTGTTATCGGAGGATATTTCCTTTGGCCCTATAGACTTCCAAGGGATCCGAAATATCTGTTCTCAGATTCCTCAGAAATAAGGCTAGCAAAGAGATCCACGAAATACAGATGTAACTCTGTGAGCTGAATAAACAGAACACTAAGCAGTTTCTCAGAAAGCTTCTTTCCAAATTTCATCTGAGGATATTTCCTTTTTCACCATAGCCCTCTATGGGCTTCCAAATATCACTTTGCCAATCCCACAAGAACTGTCTTAGCGTAAGGCTTCTTGAGGGGAAAGCTGTAACTCTGTGAGATGATTTCAAAGAACATAAAGAAGTTTCTCAGAAAGCTTCTTTCTCTTTGTTATCGGAGGATATTTCCTTTGGCCCTATAGTCTTCAAAAGGATCAGAAATATCTGTTGTCAGATTCCACAGAAATAAGGCTAGCTATGAGATCCACGAAATACAGATGTAGCTCTGTGAGCTGAATTAACAGAACATTAAGCAATTTCTCAGAAAGCTTCTTTCCAAATTTCATCTGAGGATATTTCCTTTTTCACCATAGCCCTCTATGGCCTTCCAAATATCACTTTGTCAATTCCACACGAACTGTCTTAGCGAAAGGCTTCCGGAGGGGAAAACTGTAACTCTGAGAGATGATTTCACAGAAAACAAAGAAGTTTCTCAGAACGCTTCTTTCTCTTTGTTATCGGAGGATATTTCCTTTGGCCCTATAGTCTTCAAAGGGATCCGATATACCTCTTCTCAGATTCCACAGTAATAAGGCTAACAAAGAGATCCACGAAATACAGATGTAACTCTGTGAGTGGAAGTCACATATCACAGAGCAGTTTCTCAGAAAGCTTCTTTCCAGATTTCATCTGAGGATATTTCCTTTTTCACCATAGCCCTCTATGGGCTTCCAAATAAAACTTTGCCAATCCCACAAGAATTGTCTTAGCGTAAGGCTTCTTGAGGGGAAAGCTGTAACTCTGTGAGATGATTTCACAGAACACAAAGAAGTTTCTCAGAAAGCTTCTTTCTCTTTGTTATCGGAGGATATTTCCTTTGGCCCTATAGTCTTCAAAAGGATCCGAAATATCTGTTGTCAGATTCCACAGAATTAAGGCTAGCTATGAGATCCACGAAATACAGATGTAGCTCTGTGAGCTGAATTAACAGAACATGAAGCAATTTCTCAGACAGCTTCTTTCCAAATTTCATCTGAGGATATATCCTTTTTCACCATAGCCCTCTATTGCCTTCCAAATATCACTTTGTCAATTGCACACGAACTGTCTTAGCGAAAGGCTTCCGGAGGGGAAAACTGTAACTCTGAGAGATGATTTGACAGAAAACAAAGAAGTTTCTCAGAACGCTTCTTTCTCTTTGTTATCGGAGGATATTTCCTTTGGCCCTATAGTCTTCAAAGGGATCCGATATATCTCTTCTCAGATTCCACAGTAATAAGGCTAACAAAGAGATCCACGAAATACAGTTGTAACTCTGTGAGTGGAAGTCACATATCACAGAGCAGTTTCTCAGAAAGCTTCTTTCCAGATTTCATCTGAGGATATTTCCTTTTTCACCATAGCCCTCTATGGGCTTCCAAATATCACTTTGACAATTCCACAAGAACTGTCTTAGCGAAAGGCTTCTGGAGGGGAAAGCTGTAACTCTTTGAGATGATTTCACAGAACACAAAGAAGTTTCTCAGAAAGCTTCTTTCTCTTTGTTATCGGAGGATATTTCCTTTGGCCCTATAGTCTTCCAAGGGATCCTAAATATCTGTTCTCAGATTACACAGAAATAAGGCTAGCAAAGAGATCCAAGAAATACAGATGTGACTCTGTGAGCTGAATTAACAGAACACTAAGCAGTTTCTCAGAAAGCTTCTTTCTCTTTGTCATTGGAGGATATCTCCTTTGGCCCTATAGTCTTCCAAGGGATCCGAAATATCTGTTCTCAGATTCCACAGAAATAAGGCTAGCAAAGAGATCCACGAAATACAGATGTAACTCTATGAGACGAATTAACAGAACACTAAGCAGTTTCTCAGAAAGCTTCTTTCCAGATGTCATCTGAGGATATTTCCTTTTTCACCATAGCCCTCTATGTGCTTCCAAATATCACTTTGCCAATTCCACAAGAACTGTCTTTGCGAAAGTCTTCTGGAGGAGAAAGCTGTAACTCTGTGAGATGATTTCACAGATCACAAAGAATTTTCTCAGAAAGCTTCTTTCTCTTTGTTATCGGAGGATAGTTCCTTTGGCCCTAGAGTCTTCAAAGGGATCCGAAATATCTCCTCTCAGATTCCACAGAAATAAGGCTAGCAAAGAGAACCACGAAATACAGATGTAACTCTGTGAATGGAAGTCACGTAATACAGAGCAATTTCTCACGAAGCTTCTTTCCAAATTTCATCGGAGGATATTTCCTTTTTCACCATAGCCCTCTACGGGCTTCCAAATATCACTTTGCCACTTACACAAGAGCTGCTTAGCGAAAGGCTTCTTGAGGGGAAAGCTGTAACTCTGTGAGATGATTTCAAAAAACACAAAGAAGTTTCTCAGAAAGCTTCTTTCTCTTTGTTATCGGAGGATATTTCCTTTGGCCCTATAGTCTTCAAAGGGATCCGAAATATGTGTCCTCAGATTCCACAGAAATAAGGCCAGCTAAGAGATCCAAGAAATACCGATGTAGCTCTGTGAGCTGAATTAACAGAACACTAAGCATTTTCTCAGAAAGCTTCTTTCCAGGTTTCATCTGCGGATAATTCCTTTTTCACCATAGCTCTCTATGGGTTTCCAAATATCACTTAGCCATTTCCACAAGAACTGTCTTAGCGAAAGTCTTCTGGAGGGGAAAGTTGTATCTCTGTAAAATGATTTAATCGAAAACAAAGAAGTTTCTCAGAAAGCTTCTTTCTGTTATCGGAGGATATTTCCTTTGGCCCTATAGTCTTCCAAGGAATCCGAAATATCTGTTCTCAGATTCCACAGAAATAAGACTAGCAAAGAGATCCACGAAATAGAGATGTAACACTGTGATTGGAAGTCACATATCATAGAGCAGTTTCTCAGAAAGCTTCTTTCCAGATTTCATCTGAGGATATTTCCTTTTTCACCATAGCCCTCTATGAGCTTCCAAATATGACTTTGCCAATTCCAGAAGAACTGTCTTAGTGAAAGGCTTCTTGAGGGGAAAGCTGTAACTCTGAGAGATGATTTCACAGAACACAAAGAAGTTTCTCAGAAAGCTTCTTTCTCTTTGTTATTGGAGGATATTTACTGTGGCCCTATAGTCTTCCAAGGGATCCGAAATATCTATTCTCAGATTCCACAGAAATAAGGATAGCAAAGAGATCCACGAAATACAGATGTAACTCTGTGAGATGAATTAACAGAACACTAAGCAGTTTCTCAGAAAGCTTCTTTCCAGATTTCATGTGAGGATATTTCCGTTATCACCATAGCCCTCTATGGACTTCCAAATATCACTTTGCCAATTCCACAAGAACTGTCTTAGCGAAAGGCTTCTTGAGGGGAAAGCTGTAACTCTGTGAGATGATTTCACAGAACAAAAAGAATTTTCTCAGAAAGCTTCTTTCTCTTTGTTTCGGAGGATATTTCCTTTGGCCCTATCGTCTTCAAGGCATGCGAAATTTCTGTTCTCAGATTCCACAAAATAAGGCTAGCAAAGAGATCCACGAAATACAGATGTAACTCTGTGAGTGGAAGTCAAACATCACAGAGTAGTTTCTCAGAAAGCTTCTTTCCAGATTTCATCTGAGGATATTTCCTTTTTCACCATAGCCCTCTATGGGCTTCCAAATATCACTTTGCCAATTCCACAAGAACTGACTTAGAGAAAGGCTTCTGGAGGGGAAAGCTGTAACTCTGTGAGATGATTTCACAGAACACAAAGAAGTTTCTCAGAAAGCTTCTTTCTCTTTTTTATTGGAGGATATTTCCTTTGGCCCTATAGTCTTCCAAGGGATCCGAAATATCTGTTCTCATATTCCACAGAAATAAGGCTAGCAAAGAGACCCACGAAATACAGATGTAACTCTGTGAGATGAATTAACAGAACACTAAGCAGTTTCTCAGAGAGCTTCTTTCCAGATTTCATCTGAAGATATTCCCTTTTTCACCATAGCCCTCTAGGGGCTTCCAAATATCACTTTGCCAATTCCACAAGTACTGTCTTAGCGAAAGGCTTCTTGAGGGGAAATCTGTAACTCTGTGAGATGATTTCACAGAACACAAAGAAGTTTCTGAGAAAGCTTCTTTCTCTTTGTTATTGGAGGATATTTCCTTTGGCCCTATAGTCTTCCAAGGGATCCGAAATATCTGTTCTCAGATTCCACAGAAATAAGGCTAGCAAAGAGATCCACGAAATACAGATGTAACTCTGTGAGTGGAAGTAACATATCACAGAGCAGTTTCTCAGAAAGCTTCTTTCCAAATTTCATCTGAGGATATTTCCTTTTTCAACATAGCCCTCTATGTTCTTCCATGTATCCCATGGCCAATTACACAAGATCTGCTAAGCGAAAGGATTCTTGAGGGGAAAGCTGTAACTCTGTGAGATGATTTCACAGAACACAAAGAAGTTTCTCATAAAGCTTCTTTCTCTTTGTTTCGGAGGATATTTCCTTTGGCCCTATCGTCTTCAAAGGGATCCGTAATATCTATTCTCAGATTCCACAGAAATAAGGCTAGCAAAGAGATTCACGAAATACAGATGTAACCCTGTGAGTGGAAGTCACATAACACAGAGCAGTTTCTCATAAAGGCTCTTTCCAGATTTCATCACAGGATATTTGCTTTTTCACCATTGCCCTCTATGGACTTCCAAATATCACTTTGCCAGTTCCACAAGAACTGTCTTAGCGAAAGGATTCTTGAGGGGAAAACTGTAACTCTGTGAGATAATTTCACAGAACACAAAGAAGTTTCTCAGAAAGCTTCTTTCTCTTTGTTATGGGAGGATATTTCCTTTGGCCGTATAGTCTTCCAAGGGATCCGAAATATCTCTTCTGAGATTCCACAGAAATAAGACTAGCAAAGAGATCCAAGAAATACAGATGTGACTCTGTGAGATGAATTAACAGAACACTAAGTAGTTTCTCAGAAAGCTTCTTTCCAGAATTCATCTGAGGATATTTCCTTTTTCACCATAGCCCTCCATGGGCTTCCAAATATCACTTTGCCAATTCCAAAAGAACTTTCTTAGCGAAAGGCTTCTTGAGGGGAAAGCTCTAACTCTTTGAGATGATTTCAAAGAACACAAAGAAGTTTCTCAGACAGCTTCTTTCTCTTTGTTTCGGAGGATATTTCCTTTGGCCCTATCGTCTTCAAAGGCGTGCGAAATATCTGTTCTCAGATTCCACAGAAATAAGGCTAGCAAACAGACCCACGAAATACAGATGTAACTCTGTGAGTGGAAGTCAAATATCACAGAGCAATTTCTCAGAAAGCTTCTTTCCAAATTTCATCTGAGGATATTTCCTTTTTCACCATAGCCCTCTATGGGCTTCCAAATATCACTTTGCCAATCCCACAAGAATTGTCTTAGTGTAAGTCTTCTTGAGGGTAAAGCTGTAACTCTGTGAGATGATTTCACAGAACACAAAGAAGTTTCTCAGAAAGCTTCTTTCTCTTTGTTATCGGAGGATATTTCCTTTGGCCCTATAGTCTTCAAGGGGATCCGAAATATCTGTTGTCAGATTCCACAGAAAGAAGGCTAGCTAGGAGATCCACGAAATACAGATGTAGCTCTGTGAGCTGAATTAACAGAACAGTAAGCAGTTTCTCAGAAAGCTTCTTTCCAAATTTCATCTGAGGATATTTCCTTTTTCACCGTAGCCCTCTATGGGCTTCCAAATATCACTTTGTCAACTCCACAAGAACTGTCTTAGCGAAAGGCTTCTGGAGGGGAAGCTGTAACTCTGTGTGATGATTTCACAGAACACAAAGAAGTTTCTCAGAACGCTTTTTTCTCTTTGTTATCGGAGGATATTTCCTTTGGCCCTATAGTCTTCAAAGGGATCCGATATATCTCTTCTCAGATTCCACAGTAATAAGGCTAGCAAAGAGATCCACGAAATACAGATGTAACTCTGTGAGTGGAAGTCACATATCACAGAGCAGTTTCTCAGAAAGCTTCTTTCCAGATTTCATCTGAGGATATTTTCTTTTTCACCATAGCCCTCTATGGGCTTCCAAATATCACTTTGCAAATTCCACAAGAACTGTCTTAGCGAAAGGCTTCTTGAAGGGAAAGCTGTAACTCTGTGAGATGATTTCACAGAACACAAAGAAGTTTCTCAGAAAGCTTCTTTCTCTTTGTTATCGGAGGATATTTCCTTTGGCCCTATAGTCTTCAAAAGGATCCGAAATATCTGTTCTCAGATTCTACAGAAATAAGGCTGGCAAGGAGACCCACTAAATACAGATGTAACTCTGTGAGTGGAAGTCACATATCACAGAGTAGTTTCTCAGAAAGCTTCTTTCCAGATTTCGTCTGAGGATATTTCCTTTTTCACAATAGCCCTCTATGGGCTTCCAAATATCACTTTGCCAATTCCACAAGAACTGTCTTAGCGAATGGCTTCTGGAGGAGAAAGCTGTAACTCTGTGAGATGATTCCACAGAACACAAAGAAGTTTCTCAGAAAGCTTCTTTCTCTTTGTTATGGGAGGATATTTCCTTTGGCCGTATAGTCTTCCCAGGGATCCGAAATATCTGTTCTCAGATTCCACAGAAATACGACTAGCAAAGAGATCCACAAAATACAGACGTAACTCTGTGAGATGAATTAACAGGACACTAAGCAGTTTCTCAGAAAGCTTCTTTCCAAATTACATCTGAAGATATTTCCTTTTTCACCATAGCCCTCTATGGGCTTCCAAATATCACTTTGCCAATCCGACAAGAACTGTCTTAGTGTAAGGCTTGTTGAGGGTAAAGCTGTAACTCTGTGACATGATTTCACAGAACACAAAGAGTTTCTCAGAAAGCTTCTTTCTCTTTGTTATCAGAGGATATTTCCTTTGGCCCTATAGTCTTCAAAGGGATCCGAAATATCTGTTGTCAGATTCCACAGAAATAAGGCTAGCTAGGAGATCCACGAAATACACATGTAGCTCTGTGAGCTGAATTAACAGAACAGTAAGCAGTTTCTCAGAAAGCTTCTTTCCAAATTTCATCTGAGGATATTTCCTTTTTCACCGTAGCCCTCTATGGGCTTCCAAATATCACTTTGTCAACTGCACAAGAACTGTCTTAGCGAAAGGCTTCTGGAGGGGAAAGCTGTAACTCTGTGTGATGATTTCACAGAACACAAAGAAGTTTCTCAGAACGCTTCTTTCTCTTTGTTATCGGAGGATATTTCCTTTGGCCCTATTGTCTTCAAAGGGATCCGATATATCTCTTCTCAGATTCCACAGTAATAAGGCTAGCAAAGAGATCCACGAAATACAGATGTAACTCTGTGAGTGGAAGTCACATATCACAGAGCAGTTTCTCAGAAAGCTTCTTTCCAGATTTCATCTGAGGATATTTTCTTTTTCACCATAGCCCTCTATGGGCTTCCAAATATCACATTACAAATTCCACAAGAACTGTCTTAGCGAAAGGTTTCTTGAGGAGAAAGCTGTAACTCTGTGAGATGATTTCACAGAACACAAAGAAGTTTCTCAGAAAGCTTCTTTCTCTTTGTTATCGGAGGATATTTCCTTTGGCCCTATAATCTTCAAAGGGATCCGAAATATCTGTTCTCAGATTCCACAGAAATAAGGCTAGCAAAGAGACCCACGAAATACACATGTAACCCTGTGAGTGGAAGTCACATATCACAGAGTAGTTTCTCAGAAAGCTTCTTTCCAGATTTCGTCTGAGGATATTTCCTTTTTCACCATAGCCCTCTAAGGGCTTCCAAATATCACTTTGCCAATTCCACAAGAACTGTCTTAGCGAATGGCTTCTGGAGGGGAAAGCTGTAACTCTGTGAGATAATTTCACAGAACACAAAGAAGTTTCTCAGAAAGCTTCTTTCTCTTTGTTATGGGAGGATATTTCCTTTGGCCGTATAGTCTTCCAAGGGATCCGAAATATCTGTTCTGAGATTCCACAGAAATTAGAGTAGCAAAGAGATCCACGAAATACAGATGTGACTCTGTGAGATGAATTAACAGAACACTAAGCAGTTTCTCAGAAAGCTTCTTTCCAGATTTCATCTGAGGATATTTCCTTTTTCACCATAGCCCTCTATGGATTTCCAAATATCACTTTGCGAATTCCAAAAGAACTGTCTTATCGAAAGGCTTCTTGAGGGGAAAGCTGTAACTCTGTGAGATGATTTCACAGAACACAAAGAAGTTTCTCAGAAAGCTTCCTTCTCTTTGTTATCGGAGGATATTTCCTTTTTCCCTGTAGTCTTCAAAGGGATCCGAAATATCTGTTCTCAGATTCCACAGAAATAAGGCTAACAAAGAGATCCACGAAGTACAGATGTAACTTTGTGAGTGGAAGTCAAATATCACAGAGCAGTTTCTCAGAAAGCTTCTTTCCAGATTTCATCTGAGGATATTTCCTTTTTCACCGTAGCCCTCTATGGGCTTCTAAATATCACTTTGCCAATTCCACAAGAACTGTATTAGCGAAAGGCTTCTTGAGGGAAAAGCTGTAACTCTGTGAGACGATTTCAGAGAACACAAAGAAGTATCTCACAAAGCTTCTTTCTCTTTGTTATCGGAGGATATTTCCTTTGGCCCTATAGTCTTCAAAGGGATCCGAAATATCTTTTGTCAGATTCAACAGAAATAAGGCTAGCTAGGAGATCCACGAAATACAGATGTAGCTCTGTGAGCTGAATTAACAGAACACTCAGCAGTTTCTCAGAAAGCTTCTTTCCAGATTTCATCTGAGGATATTCCCTTTTTCACCATAGCCCTCTATGGGCTTCCAAATATCACTTTGACAATTCCACAAGAACTATCTTAGCGAAAGGCATCTTGAGGGGAATGCTGTAACTCTGTGAGATGATTTCACAGAACACAAAGAAGTTTCTCACAAAGCTTCTTTCTCTTTGTTATCGGAGGATATTGTCTTTGGCCCTATAGTCTTCAAAGGGATCCGAAATATCTGTTCTCAGATTCCACAGAAATAAGGCTAGCAAAGAGATCCACGAAATACAGATGTAACTCTGTGAGTGGAAGTGAAATATCACAGAGCAGTTTCTCAGAAAGCTTCTTTCCACATTTCGTCTGAGGATAATTCCTTTTTCACCATAGCCCTCTATGGGCTTCCAAATATCTCTTTGCCAATTCCACAAGAACTGTCTTAGCGAAAGGCTTCTTGAGGGGAAAGCTGTAACTCTGTGAGATGATTTCACAGAACACAAAGAAGTTTCTCAGAAAGCTTCTTTCTCTTTGTCATTGGAGGATATCTCCTTTGGCCCTAGAGTCTTCAAAGGGATCCGAAATATCTCCTCTTAGATTCCACAGAAATAAGGCTAGCAAAGAGAACCACGAAATACAGATGTAACTCTGTGAATGGAAGTCACGTAATACAGAGCAATTTCTCACAAAGCTTCTTTCCAAATTTCATCTGAGGATATTTCCTTTTTCACCATAGCCCTCTATGGGCTTCCAAATATCACTTTGCCAATTTCACAAGTACTCTCTTAGCGAAAGGCTTCTTGAGGGGAAAGCTGTAACTCTGTGAGATGATTTCACAGAACACAAAGAAGTTTCTCAGAAAGCTTCTTTCTCTTTGTTATCGGAGGATATTTCCTTTGGCCCTATAATCTTCAAAGGGATCCGAAATATCTCTCTCAGATTCCACAGAAATAAGGATAGCAAAGAGATCCACGAAATACAGATGTAACTCTGTGAGTGGAAGTCACATATCACAGAGCAGTTTCTCAGAAAGCTTCTTTCCAGATTTCATCTGAGGATATTTCCTTTTTCACCATAGCCCTCTAAGGGCTTCCAAATATCACTTTGCCAATTACACAAGAGCTGCTTAGCGAAAGGCTTCTTGAGGGGAAAGCTGTAACTCTGTGAGATGATTTCACAGAACACAAAGAAGTTTCTCAGAAAGCTTCTTTCTCTTTGTTATCGGAGGATATTTCCTTTGGCCCTATAGTCTTCAAAGGGATCCGAAATATGTGTCCTCAGATTCCACAGAAATAAGGCCAGCTAAGAGATACACGAAATACCGATGTAGCTCTGTGAGCTGAATTAACAGAACAATAAGCATTTTCTCCGAAAGCTTATTTCCAGTTTTCATCTGCGGATTATTCCTTTTTCACCATAGCCCTCTATGGGTTTCCAAATATCATTTAGCCATTTCCACAAGAACTGTCTTAGCGAAAGGCTTCTGGAGGGGAAAGCTGTAACTCTGTGAGATGATTTAACCGAAAACAAAGAAGTTTCTCAGAAAGCTTCTTTCTGTTATCGGAGGATATTTCCTTTGGCCTATAGTCTTTCAAGGAATTCGAAATATCTGTTCTCAGATTCCACAGAAATAAGAATAGCAAAGACATCCACGAAATAGAGATGTAACACTGTGAGTGGAAGTCACATATCATAGAGCAGTTTCTCAGAAATCTTCTTTCCAGATTTCTTCTGAGGATATTTCCTTTTTCACCAAAGCCTTCTAAGGGCTTCCAAATATCACTTTGCCAATTCCACAAGAACTGTCTTAGCGAAAGGCTTCTGGAGGGGAAAGCTGTAACTCTGTGAGATGATTTCACAGAACAAAAAGAAGTTTCTCAGAACGCTTCTTTCTCTTTGTTATCAGAGGATTTTTCCTTTGGCCCTATAGTCTTCAAAGGGATCCGATATATCTCTTCTCAGATTCCACAGTAATAAGGTTAGCAAAGAGATCCAGAAATACAGATGTATCTCTGTGAGTGGAAGTCACATATCACAGAGCAGTTTCTCAGTAAGCTTCCTTCCAGATTTCATCTGAGGATATTTCCTTTTTCACCATAGCCCTCTATGGGCTTCCAAATATCACTTTGCCAATTCCACAAGAACTGTCTTAGCGAAAGGCTTCTTGAGGGGAAAGCTGTAACTCTGTGAGATGATTTCACAGAACACAAAGAAGTTTCTCAGAAAGCTTCTTTCTCTTTGTTATCGGAGGATATTTCCTTTGGCCCTATAGTCTTCAAAGGGATCCGAAATATCTGTTCTCAGATTCCACAGAAATAAGGCTAGCAAAGATATCCACGAAATACAGATGTAACTCTGTGAGTGGAAGTGACATATCACAGAGCAGTTTCTCAGAAAGCTTCTTTCCACTTTTCGTCTGAGGATAATTCCTTTTTCACCAAAGTCCTCTATGAGCTTCCAAATATCACTTTGCCAATTCCACAAGAACTGTCTTAGCGAAAGTTTTCTGGAGGGAAAGCTATAACTCTGTGAGATGATTTCACAGAACACAAAGAAGTTTCTCAGAAAGCTTCTTTCTCTTTGTTATCGCAGGATATTTCCGTTGGCCCTATAGTCTTCAAAGGGATCCAAAATATCTATTCTCAGATTCCACAGAAATAAGGCAAACAAAGAGATCCACGAAATACAGATGTAACTCTGTGAGTGGAAGTCTCATATCACAGAGCAGTTTCTCAGAAAGCTTCTTTCCAGATTTCATCTGAGGATATTTCCTTTTTCACCATAGCCCTCTCTGGGCTTCCAATATCATTTGCCAATTACACAAGAGCTGCTTAGCGAAAGGCTTCTTGAGGGGAAAGCTGTAACTCTGTGAGATGATTTCACAGAACACAAAGAAGTTTCTCAGAAAGCTTCTTTCTCTTTGTTATCAGAGGATATTTCCTTTGGTCCTCTAGTCTTCAAAGGGATCCGAAATATCTGTCCACAGATGCCACAGAAATAAGGCTAGCCAAGAGATCCACGACATACAGATGTAACTCTGTGAGATGAATTAACAGAACACTAAGCAGTTTCTCAGAAAGATTCTTTCTCTTTTTTATCGGAGGATATTTGCTTTGGCCCTGTAGTCTTCAAAGGGATGCGAAATATCTTTTCTCAGATTCCACAGAAATAAGGCAAGCAAAGAGATCCACCAAATACAGATGTAACTCTTTGAGTGGAAGTCACATATCACAGTGCAGTTTCGTTGAAAGCTTCTTTCCAGATTTCATCTGAGGATATTTCCTTTTTCACCATAGCCCCCTATGGGTTTCCAAATATCACTTTGCCAATTCCACAAGAATTGTCTTAGCGAAAGGTTTCTTGAAGAGAAAGCTGTAACTCTGTGAGCTTATGTCACAGAACACAAAGAAGTTTCTCAGAAAGCTTCTTTCTCTTTGTTATCGAAGGATATTTCCTTTGTCCCTATATTCTTCAAAGGGATGCGAAATATCTGTTGTCAGATTCCACAGAAATAAGGCCAGCTAAGAGATCCACGAAATACAGATGTAGCACTGTGAGGTGAATAAACAGAACACTAAGCAGTTTCTCAGAAAGCTTCTTTCCAGATTTCATCTGCGGATAATTCCTTTTTCACCATAGCCCTCTATGGGCTTCCAAATAACACTTTGCCAATTCCACAAGAACTGTCTTAGCGAAAGGCTTCTGGAGGGGAAAGCTGTAACTCTGTGAGATGATTTCACAGAACACAAAGACCTTTCTCAGAAAGCTTCTTTCACTTTGCTATCGTAGGATATTTCCTTAGGCCCTATAGTCTTCAAAGGGATCCGAAATATCTGTTCTCAGATTCCACAGAAATAAGGTTAGCAAAGAGATCCACGAAATACAGATATAATTCTGTGAGCTGAATTAACAGAACACCAAGCAGTTTCTCAGAAAGCTTCTTTCCAGTTTTCATGTGAGGATATTTCCTTTTTCACCATAGCCCTCTATGGGCTTTCAAATATCACCTTGCCAATTGCACAAGAACTGTCTTAGCGAAAGGCTTCTGGAGGGGAAAGCTGTAACTCTATGAGATGATTTCCCAGAACACAAAGAATTTTCTCAGAAAGCTTCTTTCTCTTTGTTATCGGAGGATATTTCCTTTGGCCCTAGAGTCTTCAAAGGGATCCGAAATATCTCCTCTCAGATTCCACAGAAATAAGGCTAGCAAAGAGATCCACGAAATACAGATGTAACTCTGTGAGTGGAAGTCACGTATCACAGAGCAGTTTCTCAGAAAGCTTCTTTCCAAATTTCATCTGAGGATATTTCCTTTTTCACCATAGCCCTCTATGGGCTTCCAAATATCAATTTGCCAATTTCACAAGTACTGTCTTAGCGAACGGCTTCTTGAGGGGAAAGCTGTAACTCTGTGAGATGATTTCACAGAACACAAAGAAGTTTCTCAGAAAGCTTCTTTCTCTTCGTTATCGGAGGATATTTCCTTTGGCTCAATAACTTCAAAAGGATCCGAAATATCTGTTCTCAGATTCCACAGAAATAAGGCAAACAAAGAGATCCACAAAATACAGATGTAACTCTGTGAGATGAATTAACAGAACACTAAGCAGTTTCTCAGAAAGCTTCTTTCCAAATTTCATCTGAGGATATTTCCTTTTTCACCATAGACCTCTATGGGCTTCCAAATATCACTTTGCCGATTCCACAAGAAGTGTCTTAGCGAAAGGCTTCTGGAGGGGAAAGCTGTAACTCTGTGAGATGATTTCACATAACACAAAGAAGTTTCTCAGAAAGCTTCTTTCTCCTTGTTATCGGAGGATATTTCCTTTGGCCCTGTAGTCTTCAAAGGGATCCAAAATCTCTGTTCTCAGATTCCACAGAAATAAGGCTAGCAAAGAGATCCACGAAATACAGATGTAACTCTGTGAGATGAATTAACAGGACACTAAGCAGTTTCTCAGAAAGCTTCCTTCCAGATTTCATCTGAGGATATTTCCTTTTTCACCTTAGCCCTCTATGGGTTTCCAAATATCATTTGCCCATTACACAAGAGCTGCTTAGCAAAAGGCTTCTTGAGGGGAAAGCTGTAACTCTGTGAGATGATTTCACAGAACACAAAGAAGTTTCTCAGAAAGCTTCTTTCTCTTTGTTATCGGAGGATATTTCCTTTGGCCCTAGAGTCTTCAAAGGGATCCGAAATATCTCCTCTCAGATTCCACAGAAAGAAGGCTAGCAAAGGGATCCACGAAATACAGATGTAACTCTGTGAGTGGAAGTCACGTATCACAGAGCAGTTTCTCAGAAAGCTTCTTTCCAAATTTCATCTGAGGATATTTCCTTTTTCACCATAGCCCTCTATGGGCTTCCAAATATCAATTTGCCAATTTCACAAGTACTGTCTTAGCGAACGGCTTCTTGAGGGGAAAGCTGTAACTCTGTGAGATGATTTCACAGAACACAAAGAAGTTTCTCAGAAAGCTTCTTTCTCTTTGTTATCGGAGGATATTTCCTTTGGCTCAATAACTTCGAAAGGATCCGAAATATCTGTTCTCAAACTCCAAGAAATAAGGCTAGCAAAGAGATCCACGAAATACAGATGTAACTCTGTGAGATGAATTAACAGAACACTAAGCAGTTTCTTAGAAAGCTTCCTTCCAGATTTCATCTGAGGATATTTCCTTTTTCACCATAGCCCTCTATGGGTTTCCAAATATCATTTGCCCATTACACAAGAGCTGCTTAGCGAAAGGCTTCTTGAGGGGAAAGCTGTAACTCTGTGAGATGATTTCACAGAACACAAAGAAGTTTCTCAGAAAGCTTCTTTCTCTTTGTTATCGGAGGATATTTGCTTTGGCCCTATAGTCTTCAAAGGGATGCGAAATATCTGTTCTCAGAATCCACAGAAATAAGGCAAGCAAAGAGATCCACGAAATATAGATGTAACTCTTTGAGTGGAAGTCACATATCACAGAGCAGTTTCTTTGAAAGCTTCTTTCCAGATTTCATCTGAGGATATTTCCTTTTTCACCATAGCCCTCTATGAGTTTCCAAATATCACCTTACGAATTCCACAAAAACTGTCTTAGCGAAAGGTTTCTTGAAGGGAAAGCTGTAACTCTGTGAGATTATGTCCCAGAACACAAAGAAGTTTCTCAGAAAGCTTCTTTCTCTTTCTTATCGAAGGATATTTCCTTTGTCTCTATATTCTTCAAAGGAATGCGAAATATCTGTTGTCAGATTCCACAGAAATAAGGCCAGCTAAGAGATCCACGAAATACAGATATAGCACTGTGAGCTGAATTAACAGAACACTAAGCAGTTTCTCAGAAAGCTTCTTTCCAAATTTCATCGGCGGATAATTCCTTTTTCACCATAGCCCTCTATGGGCTTCCAAATATCACTTAGCCATTTCCACATGAACTGTCTTAGAGAAAGGCTTCTGGATGGGAAAGCTGTAACTCTGTGAGATGATTTCACAGAACACAAAGAAGTTTCTCAGAAAGCTTCTTTCTCTTTGTTATCGGAGGATATTTCCTTTGGCCCTATAGTCTTCAAAGGGATCCGAAATATCTGTCCTCAGATTCCACAGAAATAAGGCCATCTAAGACATCCACGAAATACCGATGTAGCTCTGTCAGCTGAATTAACAGAACACTAAGCAGTTTCTCAGAAAGCTTCTTTCCAGATTTCATCTGCGGATAATTCCTTTTTCACCATAGCCCTCTATGGGCTTCCAAATATCACTTAGCCATTTCCACAAGAACTGTCTTAGCGAAAGGCTTCTGGAGGGGAAAGCTGTAACTCTGTGAGATGATTTCACAGAAAACAAAGAAGTTTCTCAGAAATCTTCTTTCTCCTTGTTATCGGAGGATATTTTCTTTGGCCCTATAGTCTTCCAAGGAATCCGAAATATCTGTTCTCAGATTCCACAGAAATAAGGCTAGCAAAGAGATGCACGAAATACAGATGTAACTCTGTGAGTGGAAGTCACATATCACAGAGCAGTTTCTCAGAAAGCTTCTTTCCAGATTTCTTCTGAGGATATTTCCTTTTTCACCAAAGCCCTCTATGGGCTTCCAAATATCACTTTGCCAATTCCAAAAGAACTGTCTTAGCGAAAGGCTTCTGGAGGGGAAAGCTGTAACTCTGTGAGATGATTTCACAGAACACAAAGACCTTTCTCAGAAAGCTTCTTTCTCTTTGTTATCGTAGGATATTTCCTTTGGCCCTATAGTCTTCAAAGGGATCCGAAGTATCTGTTCTCAGATTCCACAGAAATAAGGCTAGCAAAGAGATCCACGAAATACAGATGTAATTCTGTGAGCTGAATTAACAGAACACTAAGCAGTTTCTCACAAAGCTACTTTCCATATTTCATCTGAGGATATTTCCTTTTTCACCATAGCCCTCTATATTCTTCTAAATATCACCTTGCCAATTCCACAAGAACAGTGTTAGCGAAAGGCTTCTTGAGGGGAAAGCTGTAACTCTGTGAGATAATGTCACAGAACACAAAGAAGTTTCTCAGAAAGCCTCTTTCCAGATTTCATCTGAGGATATTTCCTTTTTCACCAAAGCCCTCTATGGGCTTCCAAATATCGGGCTTCAAAGGCATGCGAAATATCTGTTTACAGACTCCACAGAAATAAGGCTAGCAAAGAGATACACGAAATACAGATGTAATTCTGTGAGCTGAATTAACAGAACACTAAGCAGTTTCTCAGAAAGCTACTTTCCAGATTTCATCCGAGGATATTTCCTTTTTCACCATAGCCCTCTGGGGCTTCCAAATATCACTTTGCCAATTCCACAAGAACTGTCTTAGGGAAAAGCTTCTTGTGGAGAAAGCTGTAACTCTGTGAGATGATTTCACAGAACACAAAGAAGTTTCTCAGAAAGCTTCTTTCTCTTTGTTATCGGAGGATATTTCCTTTGGACCTATAGTATTCAAAGGGATCCGAAATATCTCTTCTCAGATTCCACAGAAATAAGGCTAGCAAAGAGATACACGAAATACAGATGTAATTCTGTGAGCTGAATTAACAGAACACTAAGCAGTTTCTCAGAAAGCTTCTTTCCAGATTTCATCTGAGGATATTTCCTTTTTCACCATAGCCCTCTATGGGCTTCCAAATATCATTTTGCCTATTCCACAAGAACTGTCTTAGGGAAAGGCTCCTTGAGGGGAAAGATGTAACTCCTTGAGATGATTTCACAGAACACAAAGAAGTTTCTCAGAAAGCTTCTTTATCTTTGTAATAGGAGGATATTTCCTTTGGCCCTATAGTCTTCCAAGGGATCCGAAATGTCTGTTCTCAGATTCCACAGAAATAAGGCTAGAAAAGAGATCCACGAAATACAGATGTAACTCTGTGAATGGAAGTCACATATCACAGACCAGTTTTTCAGAAAGCCTCTTTCCGGATTTCATCTGAGGATATTTCCTTTTTCACCATAGACCTCTATGGGCTTCCAAATATCACTTTTCCAATTCCACAAGAACTGTCTTAGCGAAAGGCTTCTTGAGGGAAAAGCTGTAACTCTGTGAGATGAATTCACAGAACACAAAGAAGTTTCTCAGAAAGCTTCTTTCTCTTTGTTATCGGAGGATATTTCCTTTGGCCCTATAGTCTTCCAAGGGATGCGAAATATTTGTTCTCAGATACCACAGAAATAAGGCTAGCAAAGAGATCCACGAAATGCAGATGTAACTCTGTGAGATGAATTAACAGGACACTAAGCAGTTTCTCAGAAAGCCTCTTTCCATATTTCATCTGAGGATATTTCCTTTTTCACCCTAGCCTTTTATGGGCTTCCAAATATCACTTTGCCAATTCCACAAGAACTCTATTAGCGAAAGGCTTCTTGTAAGGAAAGCTGTAACTCTGTGAGATGATTTCACAGAACACAAAGAAGTTTCTCAGAAAGCTTCTTTCTCCTTGTTATCGGAGGATATTTCCTTTGGCTCTATAGTCTTCGAAGGGATCCGATATATTTGTTCTCAGATTCCAAGAAATAAGGCTAGCAAAGAGATCCACGAAATACAAATGCAACACTGTGAGGGGAAGTCACATATCACAGAGCAGTTTCTCAGAAAGCTTCTTTCCAGATTTCATCTGAGGATATTTCCTTTTTCAACATAGCCCTGTATGGGCTTCCAAATATAACTTCGCCAATTCCACAAGAACTGTCTAAGCGAAAGGCTTCTTGAGGGGAAATCTGTAACTCTGTGAGATGATTTCACAGAACACAAAGAAGTTTCTGAGAAAGCTTCTTTCTCTGTGTTATCGGAGGATATTTCCTTTGGCCCTCTAGTCTTCAAAGGGATCCGAAATATCTGTTCTCAGAATCCACAGAAATAAGGTTAGCAAAGAGATCCACGAAATACAGATGTAACTCTGTGAGATGAATTAACAGAACACTAAGCAGTTTCTCAGAAAGCTTCTTTCCAGATTTCATCGGAGGATATTACCTGTTTCACGATAGCCCTCTATGGGCTTCCAAATATCACATTGCCAATTCCACAAGAACTGTCTTAGCGAAAGGCTTCTTGAGGGGAAAGCTGTAACTCCGTGAGACGATTTCACAGAAAACAAAGAAGTTTCTCACAAAGCTTCTTTCTCTTTGTAATCGGAGGATATTTCCTTTGGCCCTATAGTCTTCCAAGGGATCCGAAATATCTGTCCTCAGATTCCACAGAAATAAGGCTAGCAAAGAGATCCACGAAATAGAGATGTAACCCTGTGAGTGGAAGTCACATATCACAGAGCAGTTTGTCAGAAAGCTTCTTTCTAGATTTCATCTGAGGATATTTCCTTTTTCACCATTGCCATCTATGGGCTTCAAAATATCACTTGGCCAATGCCACAATAACGGTCTTAGCGAACGGCTTCTTGAGGGGAAAGCTGTAACTCTGTGACATGATTTCACAGAACACAAAGAAGTTTCTCAGAAAGCTTCTTTCTCTTTGAAATCGGAGGATATTTCCTTTGGCTCTACAGTCTTCAAAGTGATCCGAAATATCTGTACTCAGATTCCACAGAAATAAGGCTAGCAAAGAGATCCACGAAATACAGATGTAACTCTGTGAGATGAATTAACAGAACACTAAGCAGTTTCTCAGAAAGCTTCTTTCGAGATTTCATCTGAGGATATTTCCTTTTTCACCATAGCCCTCGATGGGCTTCCAAATATCACTTTGCCAATTCCACAAGAACTGTCTTAGCGAAAGGCTTCTTGTCGGAAAGCTGTAACTCTGTGAGATGATTTCACAGAAAACAAAGAAGTTTCTCACAAAGCTTCTTTCTCTTTGTAATCGGAGGATATTTCCTTTGGCCCTATAGTCTTCAAAGTGATCCGAGATATCAGTTCTCAGAATCCACAGAAATAAGGCTAGCAAAGAGATCCACGAAATACAGATGTAACTCTGTGAGATGATTTACCAGAACACTAAGCAGTTTCTCAGAAAGTTTCTTTCCAGATTTCATCAGAGGATATTTCCTTTTTCACCATAGCCCTTGATGGGCTTCCAAATATCACTTTGCCAATTCCACAAGAACTGTCTTAGCGAAAGGCTTCTTGCGGGGAAAACTTTAACTCTGTGAGATGATTTCACAGAACACAAAGAAGTTTCTCAGAAAGCTTCTTTCTCCTTGTTATCGTTGGATTATTCCTTTGGCTCTATAGTCTTCGAAGGGATCCGATATATATGTTCTCAGATTCCAAGAAATAAGGCTAGCAAAGAGACCCACGAAACACAGATGCAACACTGTGAGTGGAAGTCACATATCACAGAGCAGTTTCTCAGAAAGCTCCTTTGCAGATTTCATCTGAGGATATTACCTTTTTCAACATAGCCCTGTATGGGCTTCCAAATATCACTTCGCCAATTCCACAAGAACTGTCTAAGCGAAAGGCTTTTGAGGGGAAAGCTGTAACTCTGTGAGATGATTTCACAGAACACAAAGAAGTTTCTCAGAAAGCTTCTTTCTCTGTGTTATCGGAGGATATTTCCTTTGGTCCTATAGACTTCAAAGGGATCCATAATATCTGTTCTCAAATTCCACAAAAATAAGGCTAGCAAAGAGATTCACGAAATACAGATGTAACTCTGTGAGATGAATTAACAGAACACTAAGCAGGTTCTCAGACAGCTTCTTTCCAGATTTCATCTGAGGATATTTCCTTTTTAACCACAGCCCTCTATGGGCTTCCAAATATCACTTTGCCAATTCCACCAGAACTGTCTTAGCGAAAGGCTTCATGAGGGAAAGCTGTATCTGAGAGATGATTTCACAGAACACAAAGAAGTTTCTCAGAAAACTTCTTTCTCTTTGTTATCGGAGGATATTTCCTTTGGCCCTATAGTCTTCCAAGGAATCCGAAATATCTGTCCACAGATTCCACAGAAATAAGTCTAGCAAAGAGATCCACGAAATACAGATGTAACTCTGTGAGTGGAAGTCACATATCACAGAGCAGTTTCTCAGAAAGCTTCTTTCCAGATTTCATCTGAGGATATTTCCTTTTTCACCATAGCCCTCTAGGGGATTCCAAATATCACGTTGCCAATTCCACAAGAACTGTCTTAGCGAACGGCTTCTTGAGGGGAAAGCTGTAACTCTGTGAAATGATTTCACAGAACACAAAGAAGTTTCTCAGAAAGCTTCTTTCTCTTTGTTATCGGAGGATATTTTCTTTGGCCCTAGAGTCTTCCAAGGGATCCGAAATATCTGTTCTCAGATTCCACAGAAATACGGCAAGCAAAGAGATCCAAGAAATACCGATGTAACTCTGTGAGATGAATTAACAGAACACTAAGCAGTTTCTCAGAAAGATTCTTTCCAGATTTCATCTGAGGATATTTCCTTTTTCACCATAGCCTCTTTGGGCTTCCAAATATCACTTTGCCAATTCCACAAAAACTGTGTTAGCGAAAGGCTTCTTGTGGGGAAAGCTGTAACTCTGTGAGATGATTTCACAGAACACAAAGAAGTTTCTCAGAAAGCTTCTTTCTCTTTGTTATCGGAGGATATTTCCTTTGGCCCTATAGTCTTCAAAGATATCCCAAATATCTGTTCTCAGATTCCACAGAAATAAGGCTAGCAAAGAGATCTACGAAATACCGATGTAACTCTATGAGTGGAAGTCACATATCACAGAGCAGTTTCTCAGAAAGCCTCTTTCCAGATTTCATTTGAGGATATTTCCTTTTTCATCATAGCCCTTTATGAGCTTCCAAATATCACTTTGCCTATTCCACAAGAGCTGTCTTAGCGAAAGGCTTCTTGAGAGGAAAGCTGTAACTCTGTGAGTTGATTTCCCAGAACACAAAGAAGTTTCTCAGATAGCTTCTTTTCTTTGTTATCGGAGGATATTTCCTTTGGCCCTATATTCTTCCAAGGGATCCGAAATATCTGTTCTCAGATTCCAAGAAATAAGGCTGGCAAAGAGATCCACGAAATACAGATGCAACACTGCGAGTGGAAGTCACATATCACAGAGCAGCTTCTCAGAAAGCTCCTTTCCATATTTCATCTTAGGATATTTCCTTTTTCAACATAGCCCAGTATGGGCTTCCAAATATCACTTCACCAATTCCACAAGAACTGTCTAAGCCAAAGGCTTCTTGAGGGGAAAGCTGTAACTCTGTGAGATGATTTCACAGAACACAAGGAAGTTTCTCAGAAAGCTTCCTTCTCTTTGTTATCGGAGGATATTTCCTTTGGCCCTATAGACTTCCAAGGGATCCGAAATATCTGTTCTCAGATTCCACAGAAATAAGGCTACAAAAGAGATCCACGAAATACAGATGTAACTCTGTGAGATGAATTAACAGAACACTAAGCAGTTTCTCAGAAAGCTTCTTTCCAGATTTCATCTGAGGATATTTCCTTTTTCAACATAGCCCACTATGGGCTTCCAAATATCACTTTGCCAATTCCACAAGAACTGTCTTAGCGAAAGGCTTCTTGTGGGGAATACTGTAACTCTGTGAGATCATTTCACAGAACACAAAGAAGTTTCTCAGAAAGCTTCTTTCTGTTTGTTATCGGAGGATATTTCCTTTGGCTTTATAGTCTTCAAAGGGATCCGAAATATCTGTTCTCAGATTCCATAGAAATAAGGCTAGCAAAGAGTTCCACGAAATACATAGGTAACTCTGTGAGATGAATTAACAGGACACTAAGTAGTTTCTCAGAAAGCCTCTTTCCAGATTTCATCAGAGGATATTTCCTTTTTCACCCTAGCCTTTTATGGCCTTCCAAATATCACTTTGCCAATTCCACAAGAACCCTCTTAGCGAAAGGCTTCTTGTGAGGAAAGCTGTAACTCCGTGAGATGATTTCATAGAAAACAACGAAGTTTCTCACAAAGCTTCTTTCTCTTTGTTATCGGAGGATATTTCCTTTGGCCCTATAGTCTTCAAAGGGATCCAAAATATCTGTTCTCAGAATCCACAGAAATAAGTCTAGCAAAGAGATCCACGAAATACAGATGTAACTCTGTGAGATGAATTAACAGAACACTAAGCACTTTCTCAGAAATCTTCTTTCCAGAATTCATCTGAGGATATTTCCTTTTTCACCATAGCCCTCGATGGGCTTCCAAATATCACTTTGCCAATTCCACAAGAGCTGTCTTAGCGAAAGGCTTCTTGAGGGGAAAGCTTTAACTCTGTGAGATGATTTCACAGAACACAAAGAAGTTTCTCAGAAAGCTTCTTTCTCTTTGTTATCGGTGGATATTTCCTTTGGCTCTATAGTCTTCGAAGGGATCCGATATATCGGTTCTCAGATTCCAAGAAATAAGGCTAGCAAAGAGATCCACGAAATACAGATGCAACTCTGTGAGTGGAAGTCACATATCACAGAGCAGTATCTCAGAAAGCTTCTTTACAGATTTCATCTGAGGATATTTCCTTTTTCACCATAGCCCTGTATGGGCTTCCAAATATCACTTTGCCAATTCCACAAGAACTGTCTTAGCGAAAGGCTTCTTGTGGGGAAAGCTGTAACTCTGTGAGATGATTTCACAGAAAACAAAGAAGTTTCTCAGAAAGCTTCTTTCTCTGTGTTATCGGAGGATATTTCCTTGGCCCTATAGACTTCCAAGGGATCCGAAATATCTGTTCTCAGATTCCACAGAAATAAGGCTACAAAAGAGATCCACGAAATATAGATGTAACTCTGTGAGATGAATTAACAGAACACTAAGCAGTTTCTCAGAAAGATTCTTTCCAGATTTCATCTCAGGATATTTCCTTTTTCACCATAGCCCTCTTTGGGCTTCCAAATATCACTTTGCCAATTCCACAAGAACTGTCTTAGCGAAAGGCTTCTTGTGGGGAAAGCTGTAACTCTGTGAGATGATTTCACAGAACACAAAGAAGTTTCTCAGAAAGCATCTTTCTCTTTGTTATCGGAGGATATTTCCTTTGGCCCTATAGTCTTCAAAGATATCCGAAATATCTGTTCTCAGATTCCACAGAAATAAGGCTAGCAAAGAGATCTACGAAATACAGATGTAACTCTATGAGTGGAAGTAACATATCACAGAGCAGTTTCTCAGAAAGCCTCTTTCCAGATTTCATTTGAGGATATTTCCTTTTTCACCATAGCCCTTTATGGGCTTCCAAATATCACTTTGCCTATTCCACAAGAGCTGTCTTAGCGAAAGGCTTCTTGAGAGGAAAGCTGTAACTCTGTGAGATGATTTCACAGAACACAAAGAAGTTTCTCAGATAGCTTCTTTCTCTTTGTTATCGGAGGATATTTCCTTTGGCCCTATATTCTTCCAAGGGATCCGAAATATCTGTTCTCAGATTCCACAGAAATAAGGCTAGCAAAGAGATCCTCGAAATACAGATGTAACTCTGTGAGTGGGAGTCACATATCACAGAGCAGTTTCTCAGAAAGCTTCCTTCCAGATTTCATCTGAGGATATTTCCTGTTTCACCATAGCCCTCTATGGGCTTCGAAATATCACTTTGCCAATTCCACAAGAACTGTCTTAGCGAAAGGCTTCTTGAGGGGAAAGCTGTAACTCTGTGAGATGATTTCACAGAACACAAAGAAGTTTCTCAGAAAGCTTCTTTCTCTTTGTTATCGGAGGATATTACCTTTAGCCCTGTAGTCTGCAAGGGATCTGAAATATCTGTTCTCAGATTCCACAAAAATAAGGCTAGGAAAGAGATCCATGAAATAAAGATATATCTCTGTGAGATGAATTAACAGAACACTAAGCAGTTTCTCAGAAAGCTTCTTTCCAGATTTCATCTGAGGATATTTCCTTTTTCACCATAGACCTCTATGGGCTTCCAAATATCACATTGCCAATTCCACAAGAACTGTCTTAGCGAAAGGCTTCTTGAGGGGAAAGCTGTAACTCTGTGAGATGATTTCACAGAACACAAAGAAGTTTCTCAGAAAGCTTCTTTCTCTTTCTTATCGGAGGGTAATTCCTTTGGCCCCATAGTTTTCAAACGGATCCGAAATATCTGTGCTCAGATTACACAGAATTAAGGCTAGCAAAGAGATCCACGAAATACAGATGTAACTCTGTGAGATGAATTAACATAACACTAACAGTTTCTCAGAAAGCTTCTTTCCAGATTTCATCTGAGGATATTTCCTTTTTCACCATAGCCCTCTATGGGCTACCCAATATCACTTTGCAAATTCCAAAAGAACTGTCTTAGTGAAAGTCTTCTTGAGGGGAATGCTGTAACTCTGTGAGATGATTTCACAGAACACAAAGAAGTTTCTCAGAAAGCTTCTTTCTCTTTGTTATCGGAGGATATTTCCTTTGGCCCTATAGTCTTCCAAGGGATCCGAAATATCTGTTCCCAGATTCCCCAGAAATAAGGCTAGCAAAGAGATCCACGAAATACAGATGTTACTCTGTGAGTGGAATTCACATATCACAGAGCAGATTCTCAGAAAGCTTCTTTCCAGATTTCATCTGAGTATATTTCCTTTTTCACCACAGCCCTCTTTGGGCTTCCCAATATCACTTTGGCAATTCCACAAGAACTGTCTTAGCGAAAGGCTTCTGGAGGATAATGCTGTAACTCTGTGAGATGATTTCACAGAACACAAAGAAATTTCTCCGAAAGCTTCTTTCTCTTTGTTATCGGAGGATATTTCCTTTTGCCCTATAGTTTTCAAAGCTATCCGAAATATCTGTTCTCAGATTCCACCGAAATAAGGCTAGCAAAGAGATCCACGAAATACAGATGTAACTCTGTGAGTGGAAGTCACATATCACAGAGCAGTTTCTCAGAAAGCTTCTTTCCAGATTTCATCTGAGTATATTTCCTTTTTCACCTTAGCCCTCTATGGGCTTCCAAATATCACTTTGCCAATTCCACAAGAACTGTCTAAGCGAAAGGCTTCTTGAGGGGAGAGCTGTAACTCTGTGAGATGATTTCACAGAACACAAAGAAGTTTCTCAGAAAGCTTCTTTCTCTTTGTTATCGGAGGATATTTCCTTTGGCCCTATAGTCTTCCTAGGGATCCGAAATATCTGTTCTCAGATTCCACAGAAATAAGACTTGCAAAGCGATCCACGAAATACAGATGTAACTCTGTGAGTTGAATTAACAGAACACTAAGCTGTTTCTCAGAAAGCTTCTTTCCAGATTTCATCTGAGGATATTTCCTTTTTCACCATAGCCCTCCATGGGCTTCCAAATATCACTTTGCCAATTCCACAAGAACTGTCTTAGCGAAAGTCTTCCTGAGGGGAAAGCTGTAACTCCGTGAGATGATTTCACAGAACACAAAGAAGTTTCTCAGAAAGCTTCTTTCTCTTTGTTATCGGAGGATAATTCCTTTGGCCCTACTGTCTTCAAAGGGATCCGAAATATCTGTACTCAGATTCCACAGAAATAAGGCTAGCAAAGAGATCCACGAAATACAGATGTAACTCTGTGAGATGAATTAAGAGAACACTAAGCAGTTTCTCAGAAAGCATCTTTCGAGATTTCATCTGAGGTAATTTCATTTTTCACCATAGCCCTCTATGGGCTTCCAAATATCACTTTGCCAATTCCACAAGAGCTGTCTTAGCGAAAGGCTTCCTGAGGGGAAAGCTGTAACTCCGAGAGCTGATTTCACAGAACACAAAGAAGTTTCTGAGAAATCTTCTTTTTCTTTGTTATCGGAGGATATTTCCTTTGGCCCTATAGTCTTCCTAGGGATCCGAAATATCTGTTCTCAGATTCCACAGAAATAAGGCTAGCAAAGAGATCCACGAAACACAGATGTTACTCTTGAGTGGAAGTCACATATCACAGAGCAGTTTCTCCGAAAGCTTCTTTCCAGATTTCATCTGAGGATATTTCGTTTTTCACCATAGCCCTCTATGGGGTTCCAAATATCATTTTGCCAATTCCACAGGAACTGTCTTAGCGAAAGGCTTCTTGAGAGGTAAGCTGTAACTCTGTGAGATGATTTCACAGAACACAAAGAAGTTTCTCAGAAAGCTTCTTTCTGTTTGTTATCGGAGGATATTTCCTTTGGCCCTATAGTCTTCCTAGGGATCCGAAATATCTGTTCTCAGATTCCACAGAAATAAGACTTGCAAAGCGATCCACGAAATACAGATGTAACTCTGTGAGTTGAATTAACAGAACACTAAGCTGTTTCTCAGAAAGCTTCTTTCCAGATTTCATCTGAGGATATTTCCTTTTTCACCATAGCCCTCCATGGGCTTCCAAATATCACTTTGCCAATTCCACAAGAACTGTCTTAGCGAAAGTCTTCCTGAGGGGAAAGCTGTAACTCCGTGAGATGATTTCACAGAACACAAAGAAGTTTCTCAGAAAGCTTCTTTCTCTTTGTTATCGGAGGATAATTCCTTTGGCCCTACTGTCTTCAAAGGGATCCGAAATATCTGTACTCAGATTCCACAGAAATAAGGCTAGCAAAGAGATCCACGAAATACAGATGTAACTCTGTGAGATGAATTAAGAGAACACTAAGCAGTTTCTCAGAAAGCATCTTTCGAGATTTCATCTGAGGTAATTTCATTTTTCACCATAGCCCTCTATGGGCTTCCAAATATCACTTTGCCAATTCCACAAGAGCTGTCTTAGCGAAAGGCTTCCTGAGGGGAAAGCTGTAACTCCGAGAGCTGATTTCACAGAACACAAAGAAGTTTCTGAGAAATCTTCTTTTTCTTTGTTATCGGAGGATATTTCCTTTGGCCCTATAGTCTTCCTAGGGATCCGAAATATCTGTTCTCAGATTCCACAGAAATAAGGCTAGCAAAGAGATCCACGAAACACAGATGTTACTCTTGAGTGGAAGTCACATATCACAGAGCAGTTTCTCCGAAAGCTTCTTTCCAGATTTCATCTGAGGATATTTCCTTTTTCACCATAGCCCTCTATGGGGTTCCAAATATCATTTTGCCAATTCCACAGGAACTGTCTTAGCGAAAGGCTTCTTGAGAGGTAAGCTGTAACTCTGTGAGATGATTTCACAGAACACAAAGAAGTTTCTCAGAAAGCTTCTTTCTGTTTGTTATCGGAGGATATTTCCTTTGGCCCTATAGTCTTCCTAGGGATCCGAAATATCTGTTCTCAGATTCCACAGAAATAAGGCTAGCAAAGAAATCCAAGAAACGCAGATGTTACTATTGAGTGGAAGTCTCATAACACAGAGCATTTTCTCAGAAAGCTTCTTTCCAGATTTCATCTGAGGATATTTCCTTTTTCACCATAGCCCTCTTTGGGCTTCCAAATATCACTTTGCCAATTCCACAAGAACTGTCTTAGCGAAAGGCTTCTTGAGGGGAAAGCTGTAACTCTGTGAGATGATTTCACAGAACACAAAGAAGTTTCTCAGAAAGCTTCTTTCTCTTTGTTATCGGAGGGTAATTCCTTTGGCCCTATAGTTTTCAAACGGATCCGAAATATCTGTTCTCATTTTCCACAGAATTAAGGCTAGCAAAGAGATCCACGAAATACAGATGTAACTCTGTGAGATGATTTAAGATAACACTAAGCAGTTTCTCAGAAAGCTTCTTTCCAGATTTCTTCTGAGGATATTTCCTTTTTCACAATAGCCCTCTATGGGCTACCCAATATCACTTTGCAAATTCCACAAGAACTGTCTTAGTGAAAGTCTTCTTGAGGGGAAAGCTGTAACTCTGTGAGATGATTTCACAGAACACAAAGAAGTTTCTCAGAAAGCTTCTTTCTCTTTGTTATCGGATGATATTTCATTTGTCCCTATAGTCTTCCAAGGGATCCGAAATATCTGTTCCCAGATTCCCCAGAAATAAGGCTAGCAAAGAGATCCACGAAATATAGCTTAACTCTGTGAGTGGAAGTCACATATCACAGAGCAGATTCTCAGAAAGCTTCTTTCCAGATTTCATCTGAGGATATTTCCTTTTTCACCATAGCCCTCTATGGGCTTCCCAATATCACTTTGGCAATTCCACAAGAACTGTCTTAGCGAAAGGCTTCTGGAGGATAATGCTGTAACTCTGTGAGATGATTTCACAGAACACAAAGAAATTTCTCAGAAAGCTTCTTTCTCTTTGTTATCGGAGGATATTTCCTTTGGCCCTATAGTCTTCCAAGGGATCCGAAATATCTGTTCTCAGATTCCACCGAAGTAAGGCTAGCAAAGAGATCCACGAAATATAGTTGTAACTCTGTGAGTGGAAGTCACATATCACAGAGCAGTTTCTCAGAAAGCTTCTTTCCAGATTTCATCTGAGGATATTTCCTTTTTCACCCTAGCCATCTAAGGGCTTCCAAATATCACTTTGCCAATTCCACAAGAACTGTCTTAGCCAAAGGCTTCATGAGGGGAAAGCTGTAACTCTGTGAGATGATTTCACAGAACACAAAGAAGTTTCTCAGAAAGCTTCTTTCTCTTTGTTATCGGAGGATATTTCCTTTGGCCCTATAGTCTTCAAAGGCATCCGAAATATCTCTTCTCAGATTCCACAGAAATAAGGCTAGCAAAGAGATCCACGAAATACAGACGTAAATCTGTTAGATGAATTAACAGAACACTAAGCAGTTTCTCAGAAAGCTTCTTTCCAGATTTCATCTGAGGATATTTCCATTTTCACCATAGTCCTCTATGGGCTACCAAATGTCACTTTGCCAATTCCACAAGAACTGTCTTATGGAAAGGCTTCTTGAGGGGAAAGCTGTAACTCTGTGAGATGATTACACAGAACACAAAGAAGTTTCTCAGAAAGCTTCTTTCTGTTTGTTATCGGAGGATATTTCCTTTGACCTTATAGTCTTCCAAGGGATCCGAAATATGTGTTCCAATATACCCCAGAAATAAGGCTAGCAAAGAGATCCACGAAATACAGATGTAACTCTGTGAGTGGAAGTCTGATATCAAAGAGCACTTTCTCAGAAAGCTTCTTTGCAGATTTCATCTGAGGATATTTCCTTTTTCACCTTAGCCCTCTATGGGCTTCCAAATATCACTTTGCCAATTCCACAAGAACTGTCTTAGCGAAAGGCTTCTTGAGGGGAAAGCTGTAACTCTGTGAGATGATTTCACAGAAAACAAAGAAATTTCTCAGAAAGCTTCTTTCTCTTTGTTATCGGAGGATATTTCCTTTTGCCCTATAGGCTCCAAAGGGATCCGAAATATCTGTTCTCAGATTCCACAGAAATAAGGCTAGCAAAGAGATCCACGAAATACAGATATAACTCTGTGAGATGAATTAACAGAACACTAAGCAGTTTCTCAGAAAGCTTCTTTCCACATTTCATCTGAGGATATTTCCTTTTTCACCATAGCCCTCTATGGGCTTCCAAGTATCACTTTGCGAATTCCAAAAGAACTGTCTTAGCGAAAGGCTTATGGTAGGGAAAGCTGTAACTCTGTGAGATGATTTCACAGAACACAAAGAAGTTTCTCAGAAAGCTTCTTTCTCTTTGTTATCGGAGGATAATTCCTTTGGCCTTACTGTCTTCAAAGGGATCCGAAATATCTGTACTCAGATTCCACAGAAATAAGGCTAGCAAAGAGATCCACGAAATACAGATGTAACTCTGTGAGATGAATTAACAGAACACTAAGCAGTTTCTCAGAAAGCTTCTTTCCACTTTTCATCTGAGGATATTTCCTTTTTCACCGTTGACCTCTATGGGCTTCCAAATTTCACTTTGCCAATTCCACAACAACTGTCTTACTCAAAGGCTTCTTGAGGGGAAAGATGTAACTCGGTAAGATGATTTCACAGAACACAAAGAAGTTTCTCAGAAATCTTCTTTCTCTTTGTTTTCGGAGGATATTTCCTTTGGCCCTACTGTCTTCAAAGGGATCCGATATCTGTACTCAGATTCCACAGAAATAACGCTAGCAAAGAGATCCACGAAATGCAGATGTAACTCTGTGAGATGAATTAACAGAACACTAAGCATTTTCTCAGAAACTTCTTTCCAGATTTCATTGAGGATATTTCTTTTTTCACCATAGCCCTCTATGGGCTCCCAAGTATCACTTTGCCAATTCCACAAGAACTGACTTAGCGAAAGGCTTCTTGAGGGGAAAGCTGTAACTCTGTGAGATGATTTCACAGAACACAAAGAAGTTTCTCAGAAAGCTTCTTTCTCTTTGTTTTCGGAGGATATTTCCTTTGACCCTATAGTCTTCCAAGGGATCCGAAATATCTGTTCTCAGAATCCACAGCAATAAGTCTAGCAAAGAGAACCACGAAATACAGATGTAACTCTGTGAGATGAGTTAACAGAGCACTAAGCAGTTTCTCAGAAAGCTTCTTTCCAGATTTCATATGAGGATATTTCCTTTTTCACCATAGCACTCTATGGGCTTCCAAATCTCACTTTGCCAATTCCACAAGAACTGTCTTAGCGAAAGGCTTCCTGAGGGGAAAGCTGTAACTCCGTGAGTTGATTTCACAGAACACAAAGAAGTTTCTGAGAAATCTTCTTTCTCTTTGTTATCGGAGGATATTTCCTTTGGCCCTATAGTCTTCCTATGGATACGAAATATCTGTTCTCAGATTCCACAGAAATAAGGCTAGCAAAGAGATCCACGAAATACAGATGTAACTCTGTGCGATGAATTAACATAACACTAAGCAGTTTCGCAGAAAGCTTCTTTCCAGATATTTTCTGAGGATATTTTCTTTTTCACCATAGCCCTCTATGGGCTTCCCAATATCACTTTGCCAATTCCACAAGAACTGTCTTAGTGAAAGGCTTCTTGAGGGGAAAGCTGTAACTCTGTGAGATGATTTCACAGAACACAAAGAAGTTTCTCAGAAAGCTTCTTTCTCTTTGTTATGGGAGGATATTTCCTTTGGCCCTATAGTCTGCAAAGGGATCCGAAATATCTGTTCTCAGATTCCACAGAAATAAGGCTAGCAAAGAGATCCACGAAATACAGATGTAACTCTGTGAGTGGAAGTCACATATCACAGAGCAGTTTCTCAGAAAGCTTCTTTCCAGATTCCATCTGAGGATATTTCCTTTTTCACCACATCCCTCTATGGGCTTCCCAATATCACTTTGCCAATTCCACAACAACTGTCTTAGCGAAAGGCTTCTGGAGGATAACGCTGTAACTCTGTGAGATGATTTCACAGAACACAAGGAAGTTTCTCAGAAAGCTTCTTTCTCTTTGTTATCGGAGGATATTTCCTTTTGCCCTATAGGCTTCAAAGGGATCCGAAATATCTGTTCTCAGATTCCACAGAAATAAGGCTAGCAAAGAGATCCACGAAATACAGATATAACTCTGTGAGATGAATTAACAGAACACTAAGCAGTTTCTCAGAAAGCTTCTTTCCACCTTTCATCTGAGGATATTTTCTTTTTCACCATAGCCCTCAATGGGCTTCCAAGTATCACTTTGCCAATTCCACAAGAACTCTCTTAGCCAAAGGCTTCATGAGGGGAAAGCTGTAACTCTGTGAGATGATTTCACAGAACACAAAGAAGTTTCTCAGAAAGCTTCTTTCTCTTTGTTATCGGAGGATATTTCCTTTGGCCCTATAGTCTTCAAAGGCATCCGAAATATCTCTTCTCAGATTCCACAGAAATAAGACTAGCAAAGAGATCCACGAAATACAGACGTAAATCTGTGAGATGAATTAACAGAACACTAAGCAGTTTCTCAGAAAGCTTCTTTCCAGATTTCATCTGAGATTATTTCCATTTTCACCATAGCCCTCTATGGGCTTCCAAATATCACTTTGCCAATTCCAGAAGAACTGTCTTAGCGAAAGGCTTCTTGAGGGGAAAGCTGTAACTCTGTGAGATGATTGCACAGAACACAAAGAAGTTTCTCAGAAAGCTTCTTTCTGTTTGTTATCGGAGGATATTTCTTTGGCCTTATAGTCTTCCAAGGGATCCGAAATATCTGTTCCCATATTTCCCAGAAATAAGGCTAGCAAAAAGATCCACGAAATACAGATGTAACTCTGTGAGTGGAAGTCTGATATCACAGAGCACTTTCTCAGAAAGCTTCTTTCCAGATTTCATCTGAGGATATTTCCTCTTTCACCATAGCCCTCTATGGGCTTCCCAATATCACTTTGCCAATTCCACAAAAACTGTCTTAGCGAAAGGCTTCTGGAGGATAAAGCTGTAACTCTGTGAGATGATTTCACAGAACACAAAGAAGTTTCTCAGAAAGCTTCTTTCTCTTTGTTATCGGAGGATATTTCCTTTGGAACTATAGTCTTCAAGGGGATCCAATATATCAGTTCTCAGATTCCACAGAAATAAGGCTAGCAAACAGATCCACGAAATACAGATGTAACTCTGTGAGTGGAAGTGACACATCACAAAGTAGTTTCTCAGAAAGCTTCTTTCCTGTTTTTCTCGGAGGATATTTTCTTTTTCACCATAGGTTCCATGGGCTTCCAAATATCATTTTGCCAATTCCACAAGAACAGTCTTTGCCAACGGCTTCTGGAGGAGAAAGCTGTAACTCTCTGAGATGAATTAACAGAACACTAAGCAGTTTCTCAGAAAGCTTCCTTCAAGAGTTCATCTGAGGATATTTCCTTGTTCACCGTAGCCCTCTATGGTCATCGAAATATCACTTTGCCAATTCCACAAGAACACGGTTAGCCAAAGGCTTCTTGAGGGGAAAGCTGTAACTCTCTGAGATGATTTCACAGAACACAAATAAGTTTCTCCGAAAGCTTCTTTCTCTTTGTTATCGGGGGATGTTTCCTTTGGCCCTATAGTGTTCAAAGGGATCCGAAATATCAGTTCTCAGATTCCACAGAAATAAGGCTAGGAAACAGATCCACGAAATACAGATGTAACTCTGTGAGTGGAAGTCACACATCACAAAGCAGTTTCTCAGAAAGCTTCTTTACATGTTTTCTCGTAGGATAATTTCTTTTTCACCATAGCACTCTATGGTCTTCCAAATATAACTTTGCCAATTCCACATGAACAGGCTTAGCAAACAGCTTCTTGAGTGGAATGCTGAAACGCTGTGAGATGAATTAACAGAACACTAAGCAGTTTCTTAGAAAGCTTCCTTCCAGATTTCATCTGAGGATATTTCCTTTTTCAACTAAGCCCTCTATAGGCATCGAAATATCACTATGCCTATTCCACAAGAACAGGCTTAGCGAAAGGCTTCTTGAGGGGAAAGCTGTAACTCTGTGAGATGATTTCACAGAACACAAAGAAGTTTTTTAGAAAGCTTCTTTCTCTTTGTTTTCGGAGGAAATTTCCTATGGCCCTATAGTCTTCAAAGGGATCTGAAATATCATTTCTCAGATTCCACAGAAATAAGGCTAGCAAACAGATCCACGAAATACAGATGTAATTCTCAGAGTGGAAGTCACACATCACAAAGCAGTTTCTCAGGAAGCTTCTTTCCAGTTTTTCTCGGAGGATAATTTCTTTTTCACCGTAGCCCTCTATGGGCTTCCAAATACCACTTTACCAATTCCACAGGAACAGGCTTAGCGAACGGCTTCATGAGGGGATAGCTCTAACTCTGTGTTATGAATTAACAGAACACTAAGCAGTTTCTCAGAAAGGTTCTTTCCAGATTTCATCTGAGGATATGTCCTTTTTCACCGGAGCCCTCTATGGACATCGAAATATCGCTTTGCCAATTCCCCAAGAACAGGCTTAGCAAAAGGCTTCTTGAGGGGAAAGCTGTAACTCTGTGAAATGATTTCACAGAACACAAAGAAGTTTCTCAGAAAGCTTCTTTCTCTTTGTTATCGGAGGATGTTTCCTTTGGCCCTATAGAGTTCAAAGGGATCCGAAATATCAGTTCGCAGATTCCACAGAAATAAGGCTAGCAAACAGATCCACGAAATACAGATGTAACTCTGTGAGTGGAAGTCACACATCACCAAACAGTTTCTCAGAAAGCTTCTTTCCAGGTTTTCTCGCAGGATATTTTCTTTTTCACCATAGCTCTCTAAGGGCTTCCACATATCACTTTACCACTTCTACGAGAACAGGCTTAGCGAACGGCTTCTTGAGGGGAAAGCTGTAACTCTGTGAGATGAATTATCAGAACACTAAGCAGTTTCTCAGAAAGCTTATTTCCAGATTTCATCTGAGGATATTTCCTTTTTCACCGTAGACCTCTATGTTCATCGACATATCACTTTGCCAATTCCACAAGAGCAGGCTTAGAGAAAGTCTTTTGAGGGGAACGCTGTACCTCTGTGAGATGATTTCACAGAACACGAAGGAGTTTCTCAGAAATCTCCTTTCTCTTTCTTATCGGAGGATATTTCCTTTGGCCCTATACTCTTCAAAGGGATCCGTTTATCAGATCGCAGATTCCAAAGAAATAAGGCTAGCAAACAGATCCACGAAATACCGATGTAACTCTGTGAGTGGAAGACACACATCACAAAGCAGTTTTTCAGAAAGTTTCTTTCCAGTTTTTCTCGGAGGATTTTTTCTTTTTCACCATACCCTCTATGGGCTTCGAAATATCACTTTGCCAAGTCCACAAGAACAGGCTTAGCGAACGGCTTCTTGAGGGGAAAGCTGTAACTCTGTGAGATGAATTAAAAGAACACTAAGCAGTTTCTCAGAAAGCTTCTTTCAAAATTTCCTCTGTGGATTTTTCCTTTTTCACCGTAGTCCTCTATGGGCATCGAAATATCACTTTGCCAATTCCAAAAGAACAGGCTTAGCGTAAGGCTTCTTGAGTGGAAAGCTGTCACTCTGTGAGATGATTTCACAGAACACGAAGAAGTTTCTCAAAAAGCTTATTTCTCTTTTTTACCAGAGGATAGTTCCTTTGGCCCTAGAGTCTTCAAAGGGATCCGAAATATCAGTTCTCAGATTCCACAGAAATAAGGCGAGCAAACAGATCCACAAAATACAGATGTAATCTGTGAGTGGAGGTCACACATCACAAAGCAGTTTCTCAGAAAATTTCTTTCCAGTTTTTCTCGGAGGATATTTTCTTTTTCACCATAGCCCTCTATGGGCTTCTAAATATCACGTTGCCAATTCCACAAGAACAGGCTTAGCGAACGGCTTCTTGAGGGGAAAGCTGTAACTCTGTGAGATGAATTAATAGAACATTAAGCGATTTCTCAGAAAGCTTCTTTCCAGATTTCATCTGATGATATTTCCTTTTTCACCCTAACCCTCTATGGGCATCGAAATATCACTTTGCCAATTCCACAAGAGCAGGCTTAGCGAAAGGCTTCTTAAGGGGAAAGCTGTAACTCTCTGAAATGATTTGACAGAACACGAAGAAGTTTCTCTGAAAGCTTCTTTCTCTTTGTTATCGGAGGATATTTCCCTTGGCCATATAGTCTTCAAAGGGATTCAAAACATCAGTTCTCATATTCCACAGAAATAAGGCTAGCAAACAGATCCACGAAATACAGATGTAACTCTGTGAATCGAAGACACACATCACAAAGCAGTTTCTCAGAAAGCTTCTTTACAGTTTTTCTCGGATAATATTTTCTTTTTGACCATAGCCTCTAAGGGCTTCGAAATATCACTTTACCAATTCCACAAAAACAGGCTTAACGAAAGGCTTCACGAGGGGAAAGCTGCAAATCCGTGAGATGAATTAACAGAAAACTAAGCAGTTTCTCAGAAAGCTTCTTTCCAGATTTCATCTAAGGATATTTCCTTTTTCACCGTAGCCCTATATGTTCATCGAAATATCACTTTGCCAAATCCACAAGTACAGGCTTACCGAATGGCTTCTTGAGGGGAAAGCTTTAACTCTGTGAGATGACTTCACAGAATGTGAAGAAGTTTCTCAGTAAGCTTTTTCTCTTTGTTATAAGAGGATATTTCCTTTGTCCCTGTAGTCTTCAAAGGGATTCAAAATATCAGTTCTCAGATTCCACAGAAATAAGGCTAGCAAACAGATCCACGAAATACAGATGTAACTCTGTGAGTGGAAGTCACACATCACAAAGCAGTTTCTCAGAAAACTTCTTTCAAGTTTCTCTCGGAGGATATTTTCTTTTTCACCATAGTCGTCTATGGGCTTCCAAATATCACTTTGCCAATTCCACACGAACAGGCTTGGCGAACGGCTTTTGAGGGGAAAGCTGTAACTCTGTGAGATGAATTTACAGAACACTAAGCAGTTTCTCAGACAGCTACTTTCCAGATTTCATCTGAGGATATTTCCTTTTTCACCGTAGCCCTCTATGGGCATCTAAATATCACTTTGCCAATTGCACAAAAAGAGGCTTAGCGAAAGGTTTCTTGAGGGGAAAGCTGTAACTCTGTGAGCTGATTTCACAGAACACAAAGAAGTTTCTCAGAAAGCATCTTTCTCTTCGTTATAGGAGGATATTTCCTTTTTCCCTAGAGTCTTCAAAGGGATCCGAAATATCAGTTTTCAGATTCCACAGATATAAGGCTAGCAAACAGACCCACGAAATATAGATGTAACTCTGTGAGTGGAAGTCACACATCACAAAGCAGTTTCTCAGAAAGCTTCGTTCCAGTTTTTCTCCTAGGATATTTTCTTTTTCACCACAGCCCTCTAAGGGCTTCCAAATACCACTTTGCCAATTCCACAAGAACAGGCTAGGCGAACGGCTTGCTGAGGCAAAAGCTGTAACTCTGTGAGATGAATTAACAGAACACTAAGGAGTTTCTCAGAAAGCTTCCTTCCAGATTTCATCTGAGGATATTTCCTTTTTCACCTAAGCCCTCTATAGGCATCGTAATATCACTGTGCCAATTCCACAAGAACAGGCTTAGCGAAAGGCTTCTTGAGGGGAAAGCTGTAACTCTGTGAGATGATTTCACGGAACACGAAGAAGATTCTCCGAAAGCTTCTTTCTCTTTGTTATCGTAGGATGTTTCCTTTGGAACTATAGTCTTCAAAGGGATCCGAAACATCACTTCTCAGATTCCACAGAAATAAGGCTAGCAAACAGATCCACGAAATACAGCTGTATCTCTGTGAGTTGAAGTCACACACCACAAAGCAGTTTCTCAGAAAGCTTCTTTAGAGTTTCTCTCGGAGGATATTTTCTTTTTCACCACAGCCTCTATGGGCTTCGAAATATCACTTTGCCAATTCCACAAGAACAGGCTTAGCGAACGGCTTCTTGAGGGGAAAATTGTAACTCTCTGAGATGAATTAACAGAACACTAAGCAGTTTCTCAGAAAGCTTCCTTCCAGATTTCATCTGAGGACATTTCCTTTTTAACCATAGCCCTCTATGGGCATCGAAATATCACTTTGACAATTCTACAAGAACAGGCTTAGCAAAAGGCTTCTGAAGGGCAAAGTTGTAACTCAGAGAGATGATTTCACAGAAAACTAAGAAGTTTCTCAGAAAGCTTCTTTCTCTTTGTTACCGGAGGATATTTCCTTTGGCCCTATAGTCTTCAAAGGGATCCGAAATATCAGTTCTCAGATTCCACAGAAATAAGGCGAGCAAACAGATCCACGAAATACAGATGTAACTATGTGAGTGGAAGTCACACATCACAAAGCACTTTCTCAGAAAGCTTCTTTACAGTTTTTTCGGAGGATATATTCTTTTTCACCATAGCACTCTATGGTCTTCCAAATATCACTTTACCAATTCCACAAGAACAGGCTTAGCAAACAGCTTCTTGAGTGGAATGCTGAAACGCTGTGAGATGAATTAACAGAACACTAAGCAGTTTCTCAGAAAGCTTCCTTCCAGATTTCATCTGAGAATATTTCCTTTTTCACCTAAGCCCTCTATAGGCATCGAAATATCACTGTGCCAATTCCACAAGAACAGGCTTAGCGAAAGGCTTCTTGAGGGGAAAGCTGTAACCCTGTGAGATAATTTCACGGAACACGAAGAAGATTCTCCGAAAGCTTCTTTCTCTTTGTTATCGTAGGATATTTCCTTTGGAACTATAGTCTTCAAAGGGATCCGAAACATCACTTCTCAGATTCCACAGAAATAAGGCTAGCAAACAGATCCACGAAATACAGCTGTAACTCTGTGAGTGGAAGTCACACACCACAAAGCAGTTTCTCAGAAAGCTTCTTTAGAGTTTCTCTCGGAGGATATTTTCTTTTTCACCATAGCCTCTATGGGCTTCGAAATATCACTTTGCCAATTCCACAGGAACAGGCTTAGCGAACAGCTTCTTGAGGGGAAAGCTGTAACACTCTGAGAAATTAACAGAACACTAAGCAGTTTCTCAGAAAGCTTCCTTCCAGATTTCGTCTGAGGACATTTCCTTTTTCACCATAGCCCTCTATGGGCATCGAAATATCACTTTGCCAATTCCACAAGAACAGGCTTAGCGAAAGGCTTCTGAAGGGGAAAGTTGTAACTCTGTGAGATGATTTCACAGAAAACGAAGAAGTTTCTCAGAAAGCTTCTTTCTCTTTGTTATCGGAGGATATTTCCTTTGGCCCTATAGTCTTCAAAGGGATCCGCAATATCAGTTCTCAGATTCCACAGAAATAAGGCTAGCAAACAGATCCACGAAATACAGATGTAACTTTGTGATCGAAGTCAAACATCACAAAGCAGGTTCTCAGAAAGCTTCTTTCCAGTTTTTCTCGTAGGATATTTTCTTTTTCACCATAGCCTCTATGGGATTCGAAATATCACTTTGCTAATTCCACAAGAACAGGTATAGAGAACGGCATCTTGAGGGGAAAGCTGTAACTCTGTGAGATGAATTAAAAGGACACTAAGCAGTTTTCAGAAAGCATCTTTCCAGATTTCATCTGAGGATATTTCCTTTTGCACCATAGCCCTCTATGGGCATCGAAATATAACTTTGCCTATTCCACAAGAACAGGCTTAGCGAAAGGCTTCTTGACGGGAAAGCTGTAACTCTGTGAGATGATTTCACAGAACACAAAGCTGTTTCTCAGAGAGCTTCTTTACAGTTTTTCTCGGAGGATATTTTCTTTTTCGCCACAGCCCTCTATGGGCTTCCAAATACCACTTTGCGAATTCCACAAGAACAGGCTTAGCGAATGGCTTCTTGAGGGGAAAGCTGTAACTCTGTGAGATGAATTAACAGAACACTAAGCATTTTCTCAGAAAGCTGCCTTCAAGATTTCATCTGAGGATAATTCCTTTTTCACCGTAGCCCTCTATGGGCATGGAAATATCACATTGCCAATTCCACAAGAACAGGCTTAGCGAAAGGCTTCTGAAGGGGAAAGCTGTAACTCTGTGAGATGATTTCACAGAACACGAAGAAGTTTCTCAGAAAGCTTCTTTCTCTTTTTTACCGGAGGATATATCCTTTGGCCCTATAGACTTCAAAGGGATCCGAAATATCAGTTCTCAGATTCCACAGAAATAAAGCTAGGAAACAGATCCACAAAATACAGATGTAACTCTGTGAGTGGAAGTCACGCATCACAAAGCAGTTTCTCAGAAAGCTTCTTTCCAGTTTTTCTCGTAGGATATTTTCTTTATCACCATAGCCCTCTATGGGCTTCCAAATATCACTTTGCCAATTCCACAAGAACAGGCTTATGAACGGCTTCTTAAGGGGACAGCTGTAACTCTGTGAGATGAATTAACAGAACACTAAGCAGTTTCTCAGAAACCTTCTTTCCAGATTTCATCTGAGGATATTTCCCTTTTCACCGTTGCCCTCTTTGGGCATCGAAATATCACTTTGTCAATTCCACAAGAACTCGCTTAGCGACAGGCTTCTTGAGGGGAAAGCTGTAACTCTGTGAGATGATTTCACAGAACACGAAGAAGTTTCTCAGAAAGCTTCTTTCTCTTTATTATAGGCGGATATTTCCTTTGGCACTATAGTCTTCAAAGGGATCCGAAATATCAGTTCTCAGATTCCACAGAAATAAGCCCAGCAAACAGTTCCACGAAATACAGATGTAACTCTGTGAGTCGAAGTAACACATCACAAAGCCGTTTCTTAGAAAGCTTCTTTCCAGTTTTTCTCGGAGGATATTTTCTTTTTCACCATAGCCCTCTTTGGGCTTACATATACCACTTTGCCAATTCCACAAGAACAGGCTTAGCGAACGGCTTCTTGAGGGAAGGCTTTAACTCTGTGAGATGAATTAACAGAACTCTAAGCATTTTCTCAGAAAGCTTCTTTCCAGATTTAATATGAGGATATTTCCTTTTTCACCGTAACCCTCTATGGGCATCGAAATATCACTTTGCCAATTCCACAAGAAGAGGCTTTGCGAAAGGCATCTTGAGGGGAAAGCTGTAACTCTGTGAGATGATTTCACAGAACACGAAGAAGTATCTCAGAAAGCTTCTATCTCTTTCATATCGGAGGATACTTCCTTTGGCCCTATAGTCTTCAAATGGATCCGCAATATTAGTTCTCAGATTCCACAGAAATAAGGCTAGCAAACAGATCCACGAAATACAGATGTAACTTTGTGATCGAAGTCACACATCACAAAGCAGTTTCTCAGAAAGCTTCTTTCAGATTTTTCTCGGAGGATATTTTCTTATTCACCATAGCCTCTATGGGATTCGAAATATCACTTTGCCAATTCCACAAGAACAGTCTTAGAGAACGGCTTCTTGAGGGGAAAGCTGTAATTCTGTGAGATGAATTAAAAGGACACTAAGCCGTTTCTCAGAAAGCTTCTTTCCAGATTTCATCTCAGGATATTTGCTTTTTCACCGTAGCCCTCTATGGGCATTGAAATATCACTTTGCCAATTCCACTAGAACAGGATTAGCGAAAGGCTTCTTGAAGGGAAAGCTGTAACTCTGTGAGATGATTTCACAGAACACGAAGAATTTTCTCAGAAAGCTTCTTTCCCTTGGTTATCGGAGGATATTTCCTTTGGCCCTATAGTCTACAAAGGGATCCGAAATATCAGTTCTCAGAAACCACAGAAATAAGGCTAGCAAAAAGATCCATGAAATACAGATGTAACTCTGTGAGTGGAAATCACACATCACAAAGCAGTTTCTCAGAAAGATTCTTTGCAGTTTTTCTCAGAGGATATTTTCTTTTTCACCCTAGCCTCTATGGGCTTTGAAATATCACTTTGCCAATTCCACAAGAACAGACTTAGCGAACGGTTTCTTGAGACGAAAGCTGTAACTCTGTGAGATGAATTAACAGAACACTAAGCATTTTCTCAGAAAACTTCCTTCATGATTTCATCTGGGGATAATACCTTTTTCACCATCGCCCTCTATGGGCATCGAAATATCACTTTGCCAAATCCAAAGGAACAGGCTTAGCGAAAGGCTTCTCAAGGGGAAAGCTGTAACTCTGTGAGATGATTTCACGGAACACGAAGAAGTTTCTCAGAAAGCTTCTTTCTCTTTGTTACCGGAGGATATGTCACGCATCACAAAGCAGTTTCTCAGAAAGCTTCTTTCCAGTTTTTCTCGGAGGATATTTTCTTTTTCACCATAGCCATCTATGGGCTTCCAAATATCACTTTGCCAATTCCACAAGAACAGGCTTATGAATGGCTTCTTGAGGGGACAGCTGTAACTCTGTGAGAAGAATTAACAGAACACTTAGCAGTTTCCCAGAAAGCTTCTTTCCAAATTTCATCTAAGGAGATTTCCTTTTTCACCATAGCCTTCTATGGTCATCGAAATATCACTTTGCCAATTCCACAAGAACAGGCTTAGGGAATGGATTTTTGAGGAGAAAGCTGTAACTCTGTGAGATGATTTCACAAAACAGGAAGAAGTATCTCAGAAAGCTTCTTTCTCTTTGTTATCGGAGGATATTTCCTTTGGCCCTATAGTCTTCAAAGGGATCCGCAATATCAGTTCTGAGATTCTACAGAAATAAGGATAGCAAACAGATCCACGAAACAGATGTAACTCTGTGAGTGGAAGTCACACATCACAAAGCAGTTTCTCAGAAAGCTTCTTTCCAGTTTTTCTCGAAGGATATTTTCTTTTTCGCCATAGCCCTCTATGGGCTTCGAAATATCACTTCGCCAATTCCACAAGAACAGGCTTAGCGAACGGCTTCATGAGTGGAAAGATGTAACTCTGTGAGATGAATTAACAGAACACTAAGCAGTTTCTCAGAAATCTTCTTTCCAGATTTCATCTGAGGATTTATCCTTTTTCACCGTAGCCCTCTATGGGCATCGAAATATCACTATTCCAATTCCACAAGAACGGGCTTAGCGAAAGGCTTCTTGAGGGAAAAGCTGTAACTCTGTGAGATGATTTCACAGAACATGAAGAAGTATTTCAGAAAGCTTCTTTCTTTGTTATCGGAGGATATTTCCTTTGGCCCTGTAGTCTTCAAAGGGATCCGAATTATCAGTTCTCAGATTCCACAGAAATAAGGCTAGCAAACAGATCCACGAAATACAGATGTAACTCTGTGAGTGGAAGTCACACATCACAAAGCAGTTTCTCAGAAAGCTTCTTTCCAGTTTTTCTCAGAGGATATTTTCCTTTTCAACATAGCCCTCTATGGGCTTCCTAATATCACTTTGCCAATTCCACAAGAACAGGCTTAGCGAAGGGCTTCTTCAGGGGAAAGCTGTAACTCCGTGAGATGAATTAACAGAACACTAAGCAGTTTCTCAGAAAGCTTCTTTCCAGTTATCATCTGAGGATATTTCCTTTTTCACCTTAGAAATGTATGGGCATGGAAATATCACTTTGCCAATTCCACAAGAACAGGCTTAGCGAAAGGCTTCTTCAGGGGAAGGCTGTAACTCTGTGAGATGATTTCACAGAACACGAAGAAGTTTCTCAGAAAGCTTCTTACTCTTCGTTATAGGAGGATATTTCCTTTGGCCCTATAGTCTTCAAAGGGATCCGAAATATCAGTTCTCAGATTTCACAGAAATAAGCCAGGCAAACATTTCCACGAAATACAGATGTAACTCTGTGAGTCGAAGTCACACATCACAAAGCAGTTTCTTAGAAAGCTTCTTTCCAGTTTTTCTCGGAGGATATTTTCTTTTTGACCATAGCCTCTATGGGCTTCGAAATACCACTTTGCCAATTTCACAAGAACAGGCTTAGCGAACGGCTTCTTGAGGGGAAAGCTGTAACTCTGTGAGATGAATTAACAGAACACTAAGCAGTTTCTCAGAATGCTTCTTTCAAGATTTCATCTGAGGATATTTCCTTTTTCACCATTGCCCACTATGGGCATCAAAATATCACTTTGCCAATTCCACAAGAACAGGCTTAGCGAAAGGCTTCTTGAGGGGAAAGCTGTAACTCTGTGAGATGATTTCACAGAACACAAAGAAGTTTCTCAGAAAGCTTCTTTCTCTTCGTTACCGGAGGATATTTCCTTTGGCCCTATAGGCTTCAAAGGGATCCGAAAAATCAGTTCTCAGATTCCACAAAAATAAGGGTAGCCAAGAGATCCACGAAATACTGATGTAACTCTGTGAGTGGAAGTTACACATCAAAAAGCAGTTTCTCAGAAAGCTTCTTTCCAGTTTTTCTCGGAGGATATTTTCTTTTTCACCATAGACCTCTAAGGGCTTCCAAATATCACTTTGCGAATTCCACAAGAACAGGCTTAGAGAACGGCTTCTTGAGGGGAAAGCTGTAACTCTGTGAGATGAATTAAAAGGACACTAAGCAGTTTCTCAGAAAGCTTCTTTGCAGATTTATCTGAGGACATTTCCTTTTTCACCGTAGCCCTCTATGGGCATCGAAATATCACTTTGCCAATTCCACTACAACAGCATTAGCGAAAGGCTTCTTGAGGGGAAAGCTGTAACTCTGTGAGATGATTTCACAGAACAAGAAGAATTTTCTCAGAAAGCTTCTTTCCCTTTGTTATCGAAGGATATTTCCTTTGGCCCTATAGTCTACAAAGGGATCCGAAATATCAGTTCTCAGATTCCACAGAAATAAGGCTAGCAAACAGATCCATGAAATACAGAAGTAACTCTGTGAGTGGAAATCACACATCTCAAAGCAGTTTCTCAGAAAGATTCTTTCCAGTTTTTCTCGGAGGATATTTTCTTTTTCACCATAGCCTCTATGGGCTTCCAAATATCACTTTGCCAATTCCACAAGAACAGGCTTAGCGAACGGTTTCTTGAGCGGAAGGCTGTAACTCTGTGAGATGAATTAACAGAACACTAAGCATTTTCTCAGAAAGCTTCCTTCAAGATTTCATCTGAGGATATTGCCTTTTTCATCATCGCCCTCTATGGGCATCGAAATATCACTTTTCCAATTCCACAAGAACAGGTTTAGCGAAAGGCTTCTGAACGGGAAAGCTGTAACTCTGTGAGATGATTTCACAGAATACGAAGTAGTTTCTCAGAAAGCTTATTTCTCTTTGTTACCGGAGGATATGTCACGCATCACAAAGTAGTTTCTCAGAAAGCTTCTTTCCAGTTTTTCTCGGAGGATATTTTCTTTTTCACCATAGCCCTCTATGGGCTTCCAAATATCACTTTGCCAATTCCACAAGAACAGGCTTATGAACGGCTTCTTGAGGGGACAGCTGTAACTCTGTGAGATGAATTAACAGAATACTTAGCAGTTTCCCAGAAAGCTTCTTTCCAGATTTCATCTAAGGATATTTCCTTTTTCACCATAGCCTTCTAAGGTCATCGAAATATCACTTTGCCAATTCCACAAGAACAGGCTTAGCGAAAGGATTTTTGAGGGGAACCTGTAACTCTGTGAGATGATTTCACAGAACACGAAGAAGTATCTCAGAAAGCTTCTTTCTCTTTGTTATCGGAGGATATTTGCTTTGGCCCTAGAGTCTTCAAAGGGATCCGAATTATCAGTTCTCAGATTCCACAGAAATAAGGATAGCAAACAGATCCACGAAATACAGATGTAACTTTGTGAGTCGAATTCACACATCACAAACCAGTTTCTCAGAAAGCTTCTTTACAGTTTTTCTCAGAGGATATTTTCTTTTTCGCCATAGCCTCTATGGGCTTTGAAATATCACTTCGCCAATTCCACAAGAGCAGGCTTAGCGAACGGCTTCATGAGTGGAAAGATGTAACTCGGTGAGATGAATTAACAGAACACTAAGCAGTTTCTCAGAAATCTTTTTTCCAGATTTCATCTGAGGATATTTCCTTTTTCACCGTAGTCCTCTATGGGCATCGAAATATCACTTTGCCAATTCCACAAGAACGGGCTTAGCGAAAGGCTTCTTGAGGGAAAAGCTGTAACTCTGTGAGGTGATTTCACAGAACACGAAGAAGTTTCTCAGAAAGCTTCTTTCTCTTTGTGATCGGAGGATATTTCCTTTGGCCCTATAATCTTCAGAGGGATCCGAAATTTCAGTTCTCAGATTCCACAGAAATAAGGCTAGCAAACAGATCCACGAAATACAGATGTAACTCTGTGAGTGGAAGTCACGCATCACAACGCAGTTTCTCAGAAAGCTTCTTTCCCATTTTTCTCAGAGGATATTTTCTTTTTCGCCATAGCCCTCTGTGGGCTTCCAAATATCACTTTGCCAATTTCACAAGAACAGGCTTAGCGAACGGCTTCTTGAGGGGAAAGCTGTAACTCTGTGAGATGAATTAACAGAACACTAAGCAGTTTCTGAGAAAGCTTCCTTCAAGATTTCATCTGAAGATATTTCCTTTTTCACCGTAGCCATCTATGGGCATAGAAATATCACTTTGCCAATTCCACAAGAACAGGCTTTGCGAAAGGCTTCTTGTGGGAAAAGCTGTAACTCTTTGAGATGATTTCACAGAACACGAAGAAGTTTCTCAGAAAGCTTCTTTCTGTTTGTTACGGGAGGATATTTTCTTAGGCCCTAAAGTCTTCAAAGGGATCCGAAATATCAGTTCTCACATTCCACAGAAAAAAGGCTACCAAACAGATCCACGAAATACAGATGTAACTCTGTGAGTGTAAGTCCCACCTCACAAAGCAGTTTCTCAGAAAGCTTCTTTCCAGTTTTTCTCGAAGGATATTTTCTTTTTCACCATAGCCCTCTATGGGCTTCCAAATATCACTTTGAAAATTCCACAAGAACAGGCTTAGCGAACGGCTTCTTGAGGGGAAAGCTGTAACTCTGTGAGATGATTTCACAGAACACAAAGAAGTTTCCCAGAAAGCTTCTTTCCAGATTTCATCTGAGCATATTTCCTTTTTCACCGTAGCCTTCTATGGGCATCGAAATATAACTTTGCCAATTCCACAAGAACAGGCTTAGCGAAAGGCTTCTTCAGGGAAAGCTGTAACTCTGTGAGATGATTTCACAGAACACAAAGAAGTTTCTCAGAAAACTTCTTTCTCTTTGTTATTGGAGGATATTTCCTTTGGCCCTATAGTCTACAAAGGGATCCGAAATATCAGTTCTCAGATTCCACAGAAATAAGGCTAGCAAACAGATCCACGGAATACAGATGTAACTTTATGATCGAAGTCACACATCACAAAGCAGTTTCTCAGAAAGCTTCTTTCCCGTTTTTCTCGGAAGATATTTACTTTTTCACCATAGCCTCTATGGGATTCGAAATATCACTTTGCCAATTCCACAAGAACAGGCTTAGCGAACGGCTTCTTGAGGGGAAAGCTGTAACTCTGTGAGATGTATTAAAAGGACACCAAGCAGTTTCCCAGAAAGCTTCTTTCCAGATTTCATCTGAGGATATTTCCTTTATCACCTTAGCCCTCTATGGGCATCGAAATATCACTTTGCCAATACCACTACAACAGCATTAGCGAAAGGCTTCTTGAGGGGAAAGCTGTAACTCTGTGAGATGATTTCACAGAACATGAAGAATTTTCTCAGAAAGCTTCTTTCCCTTGGTTATCGGAGGATTTTTCCTTTGGCCCTATAGTCTAAAAAGGGATCCGAAATATCAGTTCTCAGATTCCACAGAAATAAGGCTAGCAAACAGATCTATGAAATACAGATGTAACTCTGTGAGTGGAAATCACACTTCACAAAGCAGTTTCTCAGAAAGTTGCTTTCCAGTTTTTCTCGGAGGATATTTTCTTTTTCACCATAGCCTCTATGGGCTTCGAAATATCACTTTGCCATTTCCACAAGAACAGGCTTAGCGAACGGTTTCTTGAGGGGAAAGCTGTAACTCTGTGAGATGAATTAACAGAACACTAAGCATTTTCTCAAAAAGCTTCCTTCAAGATTTCATCTGAGGATAATGCCTTTTTCACCATAGCCCTCTAGGGGCATCGAAATATTACTTTGCCAATTCCACAAGAACAGGCTTAGCGAAAGGCTTCTTGTGGGGAAGGCTGTAATTCTGTGAGATTATTTCACAGAACACGAAGAAGTTTCTCAGAAAGCTTCCTTCTCTTTGTTACGGGAGGATATTTCCTTAGGCCCTATAGTCTTCAAAAGGATCCGAAATATCAGTTTTCAGATTCCACAGAAATAAGGCTAGCAAGCAGATCCACGAAATACAGATGTAACTCTGTGAGTCGAAGTCACACATCACAAAGCAGTTTCTCAGAAAGCTTGTTTCCAGATTTCATCTGAGGATATTTTCTTTTTACCCTAGCCCTATAAGAGCATCGATACATCACTTTGCCAATTCCACAAGAACAGGCTTAGAGAAAGGCTTCTTGAGGGGAAGGCTGTAATTCTGTGAGATGATTTCACAGAACTCAAAGAATTTTCTAAGAAAGCATCTTTCTCTTTTTTAACTTAGGATATTTCCTTTGGCCCCAGAGTCTTCAAAGGGATCCGAAATATCAGATCTCAGATTCCACAGAAATAAGGATAGCAAACAGATCCACGAAATACAGATGTAACTCTCTGAGTGGAAGTCACACATCACAAAGCAGTTTCTCAGAAAGCTTCTTTCCAGTTTTTTTCAGAGGATATTGTCTTTTTCACCATAGCCCTCTATGGGCTTCCAAATACCACTTTGCCAATTCCACAAGAACAGGCTTAGCGAACGGCTTCTGGAGGGGAAAGCTGTAACTCTGTGAGATGAATTTACAGAACACTAAGCAGGTTCTCAGCAAGCTTCTTTCCAGATTTCATCTGAGGATATTTCCTTTTTCAACATAGCCCTCTATGGGCATCGAAATATCACTTTGCCAATTCCACAAGAACAGGCTTAGCGACTTCTTGAGAGGAAAGCTGTAACGCTTTGAGATGATTTAACAGAACGCGAAGAAGTTTCTCAGAAAGCTTCTGTCTCTTTGTTATCGGAGGATATTTCCTTGGCCCTATTGTCTTCAAAGGGATCCGATATATCAGTTCTCAGATTCCACAGAAATAAGGCTAGCAAACAGATCCACGAAATACAGATGTAACTCTGTGAGTGGAAGTCACACATCACAAAGCAGTTTCTCAGAAAGCTTCTTTCCAGTTTTTCCCGGAGGACATTTTCTTTTTCACCAGAGCCCTCTGAGGGCTTCCAAATATCACTTTGCCAATCCCACAAGAACAGGCTTAGCGAAAGCTTCTTGAGGGGAAAGCTGTAACTCTGTGAGATGAATTAACAGAACACTAAGCAGTTTCTCAGTAAGCTTCTTTCCAGATTTCATCTGAGGATATTTCCTTTTTCACCCTAGCCCTCTATGGGCATCGAAATATCACTTTGCCAATTCCACAAGAACAGGCTTAGCGAAAGTCTTCTTGAGGCGAAAGCTGTAACTCTGTGAGATGATTTCACAGAACATGAAGAAGTATTTCAGAAAGCTTTTTTTCTCTTTCTTATCGGAGGATATTTCCTTTGGCCCTGTAGTCTTCAAAGGGATCCGAATTATCAGTTCTCAGATTCCACAGAAATAAGGCTAGCAAACAGATCCACGAAATACAGATGTAACTCTGTGAGTGGAAGTCACACATCACAAAGCAGTTTCTCAGAAAGCTTCTTTCCAGTTTTTCTCGGAGGGTGTTTTCCTTTTCAACATAGCCCTCTATGGGCTTCCTAATATCACTTTGTCAATTCCAGAAGAACAGGCTTAGCGACGGGCTTCTTAAGGGGAAAGCTGTAACTCCTTGAGATGAATTAACAGAACACTAAGAAGTTTCTCAGAAAGCTTCTTTTCAGTTTTTCTCAGAGGATATTTTCTTTTTCACCATAGCCCTCTATGGGCTTCCAAATACCACTTTGCCAATTCCACAAGAACAGACGTAGCGAACGGCTTCTGGAGGGGAAACATGTAACTCTGTGAGATGAATTTACAGAACACTAAGCAGGTTCTCAGAAAGCTTCTTTCCAGATTTCATCTGAGGATATTTCCTTTTTCAACGTAGCCCTCTATGGGCATCGAAATATCACTTTGCCAATTCCACAAGAACAGGCTTAGCGAAAGGCTTCTTGAGGGGAAAGCTGTATCTCTTTGAGATGATTTCTCAGAACACGAAGAAGTTTCTCAGAAAGCTTGTTTCTCTTTGTTATCGGAGGATATTTCCTTTGGCCCTATAGTCTTCAAAGAGATCCGATATATCAGTTCTCAGATTCCACAGAAATAAGGCTAGCAAACAGATCCACGAAATACAGATGTAACTCTGTGAGTGGAAGTCACACATCACAAAGCAGATTCTCTGAAAACTTCTTTCCAGTTTTTGCCGGAGGATATTTTCTTTTGCACCATAGCCCTCTATGGGCTTCCAAATATCACTTTGCCAATTTCACAAGAACAGGCTTAGCGAACGCCTTCTTGAGGGGAAAGCTGTAACTCTGTGAGATGAATTAACAGAACACTAAGCAGTTTCTCAGAAAGCTTCTTTCCAGATTTCATCTGAGGATATTTCCTTTCTCACCCTAGCACTCTATGGGCATAGAAATATCACTTTGCCAATTCCACAAGAACAGGCTTAGCGAAAGGCTTCCTGAGGCCAAAGCTGTAACTCTGTGAGATGATTTCACAGAACATGAAGTAGTATTTCAGAAAGCTTCTTTCTCTTTGTTATCGGAGGATATTTCCTTTGGCCCTGTAGTCTTCAAAGGGATCCGAATTATCAGTTGTCAGATTCCACAGAAATAAGGCTAGCAAACAGATCCACGAAATACAGATGTAACTCTGTGAGTGGAAGTCACACATAACAAAGCAGTTTCTCAGAAAGCTTCTTTCCATTTTTTCTCGGAGGATATTTTCTTTTTCACCATAGCGCTCTAAGGGCTTCCAAACTGCACTTTGCCAATTCCACAAGAACAGGTTTAGTGAACGGCTTCTGGAGGGCAAAGCTGTAACTCGGAGAGATGAATTAACAGAACACTAAGCAGTTTCTCAGAAAGCTTCTTTCCAGATTTCATCTCAGGATATTACCTTTTTCACCTTAGAACTCTATGGGCATCGAAATATCACTTTGCCAATTCCACAAGAACAGGCTTAGCGAAAGGCTTCTGAAGGGGAAAGCTTAACTCTGTGAGGTGATTTCACAGAACACGAAGAAGTTTCTCAGAAAGCTTCTTTCTCTTTGTTACCGGAGGATATTTCCTTTGGCCCTATAGTCTTCAAATGGATCCGAAATATCAGTTCTCAGATTCCACAGAAGTAAGGCGAGCAAACAGATCCACAAAATACAGATTTAACTCCGTGAGTGGAAGTCACGCATCACAAAGCAGTTTCTAAGAATGCTTCTTTCCAGGATTTCTCGGAGGATATTTTCTTTTTCACCATAGCCCTCTATGGGCTTCCAAATATCACTTTGCCAATTCCACAAGAACAGGCTTAGCGAAAGGTTTCTTGAGGGGAAAGCTGTAACTCTGTGAGATGATTTCACAGAAGAGGAAGAAGTTTTTCATAAAGCTTCTTTCTCTTTGTTATCGGAGGATATTTCCTTTGGCCCTATAGTCTTCAACGGCATACGAATTATCAATTCTCAGATTCCACAGAAATAAGGCTAGTAAACAGATCCACGAAATACAGATGTAACTCTGTTAGTGGAAGTCACACATCACAAAGCAGTTTCTCAGAAAGCTTCTTTCCAGTTTTTCTCAGAGGATATTTTCTTTTTCACCATAGCTCTCTATGGGCTTCCAAATACCACTTTGCCAATTCCACAAGAACTGGCTTAGCGAACGGCTTCTGGAGGGGAAAGCTGTAACTCTGTGAGATTAATTTACAGAACACTAAGCAGGTTCTCAGAACACTTCTTTCCAGATTTCATCTGAGGATATTTCCTTTTTCAACATAGCCCTCTATGGGCATCGAAATATCACTTTGCCAATTCCACAAGAACAGGCTTAGCGAAAGGCTTCTTGAGGCGAAATCTGTTACTCTGTGAGATGATTTCACAGAACATGAAGAAGTATTTCAGAAAGCTTGTTTCTATTTGTTATCGGAGGATATTTCCTTTGGCCCTGTAGTCTTCAAAGGGATCCGAACAATCTGTTGTCAGATTCCACAGAAATAAGGCTAGCAAACAGACCCACGAAATACAGATGTAATTCTGTGAGTGTAAGTCAGACATCACAAAGCAGTTTCTCAGAAAGCTTCTTTCCATTTTTTCTCAGAGGATATTTTCTTTTTCACCATAGCGCTCTATGGGCTTCCAAACTGCACTTTGCCAATTCCACGAGAACAGGTTTAGTGAACGGCTTCTGGAGGGCAAAGCTGTAACTCGGAGAGATGAATTAACAGAACACTAAGAGGTTTCTCAGAAAGCTTCCTTCCAGATTTCATCTCAGGATATGTCCTTTTTCACCTTAAAACGCTATGGGCATCGAAATATCACTTTGCCAATTCCACAAGAACAGGCTTAGCGAAAGGCTTCTGAAGGGGAAAGCTGTAACTCTGTGAGATGATTTCACAGAACACGAAGAAGTTTCTCAGAAAGCTTCTTTCTCTTTTTTACCGGAGGATATTTCCTTTGGCCCTATAGTCTTCAAAGGGATCCGAAATATCAGTTCTCAGATTCCACAGAAGTAAAGCTAGCAAACAGATCCACAAAATACAGATGTAACTCTGTGAGTGGAAGTCACGCATCACAAAGCAGTTTCTCAGAATGCTTCTTTCCAGGTTTTCGCGGAGAATATTTTCTTTTTCACCATAGGCCTCTATGGGCTTCCAAATATCACTTTGCCAATTCCACAAGAACAGGCTTAGCGAAAGGCTTCTTGAGGGGAAAGCTGTAACTCTGTGAGATGATTTCACAGAACAGGAAGAAGTTTATCATAAAGCTTCTTTCTCTTTGTTATCGGAGGATATTTCCTTTGGCCCTATAGTCTTCAAAGGCATCCGAATTATCAATTCTCAGATTCCACAGAAGTAAGGCTAGCAAACAGACACACGAAATACAGATGTAACTCTGTTAGTGGAAGTCACACATCACAAAGCAGTTTCTCAGAAAGCTTCTTTCCATTTTTTCTCAGAGGATATTTTCCTTTTCACCATAGCCCTCTATGGGCTTCCAAATATCACTTTGCCAATTTCACAAGAACAGGCTTAGCGAACGGCTTCTTAAGGGGAAAGCTGTAACTCTGTGAGATGAATTAACAGAACACTAAGCAGTTTCTCAGTAAGCTTCTTTCCAGATTTCATCTGGGGATATTTCCTTTTTCACCCTACCCCTCTATGGGCATCGAAATATCACTTTGCCAATTCCACAAGAACAGGCTTAGCGAAAGGCTTCTTGAGGGGAAAGCTGTAACTCTGTGAGATGATTTCACAGAACAGGAAGAAGTTTATCATAAAGCTTCTTTCTCTTTGTTATCGGAGGATATTTCCTTTGGCCCTAGAGTCTTCAAAGGCATCCGAATTATCAATTCTCAGATTCCACAGAAGTAAGGCTAGCAAACAGACCCACGAAATACAGATGTAACTCTGTTAGTGGAAGTCACACATCACAAAGCAGTTTCTCAGAAAGCTTCTTTCCAGTTTTTCTCAGAGGATATTTTCTTTTTCACCATAGCCCTCTATGGGCTTCCAAATACCACTTTGCCAATTCCACAAGAACAGGCTTAGCGAACGGCTCCTGGAAGGGAAAGCTGTAACTCTGTGAGATGAATTTACAGAACACTAAGCAGGTTCTCACAACGCTTCTTTCCAGATTTCATCTGAGGATATTTCCTTTTTCAACATAGCCCTCTATGGGCATCGAAATATCACTTTGCCAATTCCACAAGAACAGGCTTAGCGAAAGGCTTCTTGAGAGAAAAGCTGTAACTCTTTGAGATGATTTCACAGAACACGAAGAAGTTTCTCAGAAAGCTTCTTTCTCTTTTTTATCGGAGGATATTTCCTTTGGCCCTATAGTCTTCAAAGGGATCCGATATATCAGTTCTCAGATTCCACAGAAAAAAGGCTAGCAAAGAGATCCACGAAATACAGATGTAACTCTGTGAGTGGAAGTGACACATCACAAAGCAGTTTCTCAGAAAGCTTCTTTCCAGTTTTTCTCGGAGGATATTTTCCTTTTCACCATAGCCCTCTATGGGCTTCCAAATATCACTTTGCCAATTTCACAAGAACAGGCTTAGCGAACGGCTTCTTAAGGGGAAAGCTGTAACTCTGTGAGATGAATTAACAGAACACTAAGCAGTTTCTCAGTAAGCTTCTTTCCAGATTTCATCTGGGGATATTTCCTTTTTCACCCTACCCCTCTAAGGGCATCGAAATATCACTTTGCCAATTCCACAAGAACAGGCTTAGCGAAAGGCTTCTTGAGGCGAAAGCTGTTACTCTGTGAGATGATTTCACAGAACATGAGGAAGTATTTCAGAAAGCTTGTTTCTCTTTGTTATCGGAGGATATTTCCTTTGGCCCTGTAGTCTTCAAAGGGATCCGAATTATCAGTTCTCAGATCCCACAGAAATAAGGCTAGCAAACAGATCCACGAAATGCAGATGTAACTCTGTGAATGGAAGTCACACATCAAAAGCAGTTTCTCAGAAAGCTTCTTTCCAGTTTTTCTCGGAGGATGTTTTCCTTTTCAACATAGCCCTCTATGGGCTTCCTAATATCACTTTGTCAATTCCACAAGAACAGGCTTAGCGAAGGTCTTCTTAAGGGGAAAGCTGTAACTCCGTGAGATGAATTAACAGAACACTAAGAAGTTTCTCAGAAAGCTTCTTTTCAGTTTTTCTCAGAGGATATTTTCTTTTTCACCATACCCTTCTATGGGCTTCCAAATACCACTTTGCCAATTTCACAAGAACAGGCTTAGCGAACGGCTTCTTGAGGGGAAAGCTGTAACTCTGTGAGATGATTTCACAGAACATGAAGAAGTTTCTGAGAAAGATTCTTTCTCTTTGTTATCGGAGGATATTTCCTTTGGCCCTATAGTCTTCCTAGGGATCCGAAATATCTGTGCTCAGATTCCACAGAAATAAGGCTAGCAAAGAGATCCGCGAAACACAGATGTTACTCTTGAGTGGAAGTCACATATCACAGAGCAGTTTCTCAGAAAGCTTCTTTCCAGATTTCATCTGAGGATATTTCCTTTTTCACCATAGCGCTCCATGAGCTTCCAAATATCACTTTGGCAATTCCACAAGAACAGGCTTAGCGAACGGCTTCTTGAGGGGAATGCTGTACCTCTGTGAGATGAATTAACAGAACACTAAGCAGTTTCTCAGAAAGCTTCCTTCCTGATTTCATCTGAGGATATTTCCTTTTTCACTGTAGCCCACTTGGGCATCGAAATATCACTTTGCCCATTCCACAAGAACAGGATTAGCGAAAGGCTTCTTTAGGGGAAGGCTGTAACTCTGTGAGATGATTTCACTGAACACGAAGAAGTATCTCAGAAAGCTTCTTTCTCTTTGTTATCGGAGGATAATCACTTTGGCCCTATTGTCTTCAAAGGGATCCGAAATATCAGTTCTCAGTTTCCACAGAAATAAGGCTAGCAAAGAGATCCACGAAATACAGATATAACTCTGTGAGTCAAAGTCACACTTCACAAAGCAGATTCTCAGAAAGCTTCTTTCCAGTATTTCTCGGAGGATATTTTCTTTTTCACCATAGCCCTCTATGGGCTTCCAAATACAACTTTGCCAATTCGACAAGAACAGGCTTAGCGATCGGCTTCTTGAGGGGAAATCTGTAACTCTGTGAGATGAATTAACAGAACACTAAGCAGTTTCTCAGAAAGCTTATTTCTAGTTTTTCTCAGAGGATATTTCCTTTTTCACCAAAGCCCTCTATGGGCATCGAAATATCACTTTGCCAATTCCACAAGAACAGGCTTAGCAATAGGCTTCTTGAGGGGAAAGCTGTCACTCTGTGAGATGATTTCACAGAACACAAAGAAGTTTCTCAGAAAGCTTCTTTCTCTTTGTTATCGGAGGATATTTACTTTGGCCCTATAGTCTTCAATGGAATCCGAAATACAAGTTCTCAGATTCCCAGAAATAAGGCTACCAAACAGATCCACGAAATATAGATGTAACTCTGTGAGTGGAAGTAACACATCACAAAGCAGTTTCTCAGAAAGCTTCTTTCCAGTTTTTCTCAGAGGATATTTCCTTTTTCACCGAAACCCTCTATGTGCATCGAAATATCACTTTGCCAATTCCGCAAGAAGAGGCTTAGTGAAAGGCTTCTTGAGGGCAAAGCTGTAACTCTCTCTGTGAGATGATTTCACAGAACACAAAGAAGTTTCTCTGAAAGCTTCTTTCTCTTTGTTATCGGAGAATATTTCTTTTTCCCTATTGTTTTCAAAGGGATCCGAAATATCAGTTCTCAGATTCCACAGAAATAAGGCTCGCAAACAGATCCATGAAATACAGTTGTAACTCTCTCTGTGGAAGTCACACATACGAAAGCAGTTTCTCAGAAATCTTCTCTCCAGTTTTTCTCGGAGAATATTTTCTTTTTCACCATAGCCCTCTATGGGCTTCCAAATATCACTTTGCCAATTCCACAAGAACTGTCTTAACGAAAGGCTTCTTGAGGGGAAAGCTGTAACTCTGTGAGATGATTTCACAGATCACAAAGAAGTTTCTCAGAATGCTTCTTTCTCTTTGCTATCGGAGGATATTTCCTTTGGCCCTATAGTCTTCAAAGGGATCCCAAATATCAGTTCTCAGATTACACAGAAATAAGGCTAGCAAACAGATCCACGAAATACAGATGTAACTCTGTAAGTGGAAGTCACACATCACAAAGCAGTTTCTCAGAAAGCTTCTTTCCAGTTTTTCTGGGATGATATTTTCTTTTTCACCATAGACCTCTATCGCTTCCATATATCACTTTGTCAATTCCACAAAACAGGCTTAGCGAACGGCTTCTTGAGGGGAAAGCTGTAACTCTTTGAAATGAATTAACAGAATACAAAGCAGTTTCTCAGAAAGCTTCTTTCCAGTTTTTCTCGGGGGATATTTTCTTTTTCACCATAGCCCTCTATTGGCTTCCAAATATCACTTTGCCAATTCCACAAGAACAGGCTTAGCGAAAGGCTTCTTGAGGGGAAAGCTGTAACTCTGTGAGATGAATTAACAGAACACTAAGCAGGTTCTCAGAAAGCTTCTTTCCAGATTTCATCTGAGGGTATTTCCTTTTTCATCGTAGCCCTCTATGGGCATCGAAATATCACTTTGCCAGTTCCACAACAACAGACTTAGCGAAAGGCTTTTGAGGGGAAAGCTGTAACTCTGTGAGATAATTTCACAGAACACGAAGAAGTTTCTCAGAAAGCTTCTTTCTCTTTGTTATCGGAGGATATTTCCTTTGGCCCTATATTCTTCAAAGGGAACCGAAATATCAGTTCTCAGACTCCGCAGAAATAAGGCTATCAAACAGATCCACGAAATACTGATGTAACTCTGAGAGTGGAAGTCACACATCCGAAAGCAGTTTCTCAGAAAGCTTCTTTCCAGTTTTTCTCGGAGGATATTTTCTTTTTCAACATAGCCCTCTACGGGCTTCCAAATATCACTTTGCCAATTCCACAAGAACAGTCTTAGCGAAAGGCTTCTGGAGGGGAAAGCTGTAACTCTGTGAGATGAATTCACACAACACAGAGCAGTTTCTCTGAAAGTTTCCTTCCCGTTTTTATCTGAGGATATTTCCCTTTTCACCATAGCCCTCCATGGGCTTCCAAATATCCCTTTGCCAATTCCACAAGAACAGTCTTAGCGAAAGGCTTCTTGAGGGGAAATCTGTAACTCTGTGAGTTGAATTCACAGATCACAAAGAAGTTTCTCTGAAAGCTTCTTTCTCATTTTAATCGGAGGATATTTGCCTTGGCCTTATTGTCTTCAAAGGGATCAAAAATATCTGTTCTCAGATTCCACAGAAAGAAGGCTAGCAAACAGCTCCACGAAATACAGCTGTAACTCAGTGAGTGGAGGTCACACATCAGAAAGGAGCTTCTCAGAAAGCTTCTTTCCAGTTTTCTTCTGAGAATATTTTCTTTACCGTCATAGGCCTCCAAGGGCTTCCAAATATCCCTTTGTAAATTCCACAAGAACAGTCTTTGCGAACGGCTTCAGTAGAGGAAAGCTGTAACGCTGTGAAATGAATTCACAGAACACAGAGAAATGCCACAGAAAGCTTCTTTCCAGTTTTTATCTGAGGATACATTCATGGACTTCCAAATATCACTTTGCCAATTACACAAGAACAGTGATAGCGAAAGGCTTCTTGAGGGGAAAGCTGTAACTCTGTGAGGTGAATTCACAGATCACAAAGAAGTTTCTAGGAAAGCTTCTTTCTCATTTTGATCGGAGGATATTTCCTTTGGCTCTGTAGTCTTCAAAGGGATGCGAAATATCAGTTCTCAGATTCACAGAAATAAGGCTAGCAAATAACTCCCCGAAATACAGCTGTAACTCAGTGAGTGGAAGTCACACATCACAAAGCAGCTTCACAGAAAGCTTCTTTCCAGTTTTCATCTGAGGATATTTTCTTTTTTAGCATAGGTCTCTATGAGCTACCAAATATCCCTTTGCAAATTCCTCAAGAACAGTCGTAGTGAACGGCTTCTGGAGGGGAAAGCTGTATCTCTCTGAGATGAATTCACAAAACACAGAGCAGTATCTCAGAAAGCTTCTTTCTAGTTTTTATCTGAGGATATTTCCCTTTTCACCATAGCCCTCCATGGGCTTCCAAATATCACTTTGCCAATTCCACAAGAACAGTCTTAGAGAAAGGCTTCTTGAGGGGAAGCTGTAACTCTGTGAGAAGAATTCCCAGATCACAAAGAAGTTTCTCAGAAAGCTTCTTTCTCATTTTGATCGGAGGATATTTCCTTTGGCCCTATAATCATCAAAGGAATGCGAAATATCAGTTCTCAGATTCCACAGAAATAAGGCTGGCAAACAGTTCCACGAAATACAGCTGTAACTCATTGAGTGGAAGTCACACATCACAAAGCAGTTGCTCAGAAAGGTTCTTTTCTGCTTTCCTCTCAGGATATTTCGTTTTTCCTCATAGGCCTCTAAGGGCTCCCAAATATCCCTTTGCAAATTCCACAAGAACAGTCTTACCGAACGGCTTCAGGAGGGGAAAGATGTAAGTCTGTGATATGAATTCACGGAACACAGATCAGTATCTCAGAAAGCTTCTTTCCAGTTTTTATCTGAGGATATTTCCTTTTTCACCATAGCCCTCTCTAGGCTTCCAAATATCACTTTGCCAATTCCACAAGAAGAGTCTTAGCGAAAGGCTTCTTGAGGCTTAAGCTGTAACTCTGTAAGATGAATTCACAGATAACAAAGAAGTTTCTCAGAAAGCTTCTTTCTCATTTTGATTGGAGGATATTTCCTTTGGCCCTATAGTCTTCAAAGGGATCCGAAATATCAGTTCTCAGGTTCCACAGAAATAAGGCTCGAAAACTGCTCCACGACATACAGCTGACACGCAGTGAGTGGAAGTCACACATCACAATGAAATTTCTCAGAAAGCTTCTTTCCAGTTTTCCTCTGTGGATATTCCCTGTTTCACCATAGGCCTCTATGGGCTTCAAAATATCCCTTTGCAAATACCACAAGAACAGTCTTAGTGAACGGCTTCTGGAGGGGAAAGCTCTAACTCTGTGAGATGAATTCAGGGAACACAGAGCACTATCTCAGAAAGCATCTTTCCAGTTTTTATCTAACAATATTTCCCTTTTCACCATAGCCCTCCATGGGCTTGCAAATATCAATATACCAATTCCACAAGAACAGTCTTAGCGAAAGGCTTCTTGAGGGGAAGCTGTAACTCAGTGAGAAGAATTCCCAGATCACAAAGAAGTTTCTCAGAAAGCTTCTTTCTCATTTTGATCGGAGGATATTTCCTTTGGCCCTAGAGTCTTCAAAGGGATCCGAAATATCAGTTCTCAGACTACACAAAAAAAAGGCTAGCAAACAGCTGCACGAAAAACAGCTGTAACTCAGTGAGTGGATGTCACACATCACAAAGCAGCTGCTCAGAAATCTTCTTTCCAGTTTTCATCTGACGATATTTTCTTTTTGACCATAGGCCTCTATGGGCTTCCAAATATCCCTTTGCAAATTTCACATGAAGAGTCTTAGCGAACGGCTTCCGGAGGGGAAAGCTGTAAATCTGTGAGATGAATTCACAGATCACAGAGCAGTATCTCAGAAAGCTTCTTTCCAGTTTTTATCTGAGGATATTTCACTTTTCACTGTAGCCCTCCATGGGCTTCCAAATATCACTTTTCCAATTCCACAAGAACAGTCTTAGTGAAAGGCTTCTTGAGGGGAAAGCTGTAACTCTGTGAGATGAATTCACAGATGACAAAGAAGTTTCTCAGAAAGCTTCTTTATCATTTTGATCGGAGTATATTTCCTTTGGCCCTATAGTCTTCAAAGGGATCCTAAATATCAGTTCTCACATTCCACAGAAATAAGGCTAGCAAACAGCTCCACGAAATACAGCTGTAAGTCATTTAGTGGAAGTCACACATCACAAAGCAGTTGCTCAGAATGCTTCTTTCCAATTTTCATCTGAGGATATTTTCTTTTTCACCAAGGCCTCTAAGGGCTTCCAAATATCCCTTTGCAAATTCCACAAGAACAGTCTTAGCGATCGGCTTCTGGACTGGAAAGCTGTAACTCTGTGAGATGAATTCACAGAACACAGAGCAGTATCTCAGAAAGCTTTTTTCCAGTTTTTAACTGAGGATACCTCCATGGGCTTCCAAATATCATTTTGCCAATTCCACAAGAACAGTGTTAGCGAAAGGCTTCTTGAGGGGAAAGCTGTAACTCTGTGAGATGAATTCACAGATCACAAAGAAGTTTCTCAGAAAGCTTCTATCTCATTTTGATCGGAGGATATTTACTTTGGCCGTATAGTCTTCAAAGGGATCCGAAATATCAGTTCTCAGATTCCACAGAAATAAGGCTAGCAAACAGCTCCACGAAATACAGCTGTAACTCAGTGAGTGGAAGTCAAACATCACAAAGCAGTTTCTCAGAAGCTTCTTTCCAGTTTTTATCTTAGGATATTTCCCTTTTCACCATAGCGCTCCATGGGCTTCCAAATATCACTTTGCCAATTCCACAAGAACAGTCTTAGCGAAAGACTTCTTGAGGGGAAAGCTGTAACTCTGTGATGTGAATTCACAGAACACAGAGCAGTTTCTCAGAAAGCTTCTTTCCAGTTTTTATCTGAGGATATTTTTCTTTTCAACATAGCCCTCCATGGGCTTCCAAATATCCCTTTGCCAATTCCAAAAGAACAGTCTTCGCGAAAGGTTTCTTGATGGGAAATCTGTTCCTCTGTGTGCTGAATTCACAGATCAGAAAGAAGTTTCTCTGAAAGCTTCTTTCTCATTTTGATCGGAGGATATTTCCTTTGGCCCTATCGTCTTCAACGGGATCCGAAATATCAGTTATCAGATTCCACAGAAATAAGGCTAACAAACAGCTCCACGAATTACAGCTGTAACTCAGTGAGTGGAAGTCACACATCACAAAGCAGCTTCTCAGAAAGCTTCTTTCCAGTTTTCATCTGACGATATTTTCTTTTTCACCATAGGCCTCTATGGGCTTCCAAATATCCCTTTGCAAATTCCACAAGAACAGTCTTAGCGAACAGCTTCTAGAGGGGGAAGCTGTAACACTGTGAGATGAATTCACAGAACACAGAGCAGTTTCTCAGAAAGTTCTTTCCATTTTTTATCTGAGGATATTTCCCTTTTCACCATAGCCCTCCATGGGGTTCCAAATATCACTTTGCCAATTCCACAAGAACAGTCTTAGCGAATGGCTTCTGCAGGGGAAAGATGTAACTCTGTGAGAAGAATTCACACAACACAGAGCAGTTTGTCAGAAAGCTTCTTTCCAGTTTTTATCTGAGGATATTTCCCTTTTCACCATAGCCCTCCATTTGCTTCCAAATATCACTTTGCCAATTACTCAAGAACAGTCTTATCGAAAGGCTTCTTGAGGGGAATGCTGTAACTTCTGTGAGATGAATTCACAGATCACAATGAAGTTTCTCAGAAAGCTTCTTTCTCATTTTGATCGGAGGATATTTCCTTTGGCCCTATAGTCTTCAAAGGGATGCGAAATATCAGTTCTCAGATTCCACAGAAATAAGGCTGGCAAACAGCTTCACGAAATACAGGTGTATCTCAGTGTGTGGAAGTGACATATCACAAAGCAGCTTCTATGAAAGCTCCATTCCAGTTTTCATCTGACCATATTTTCTTTTTCCCCAAAGGCCTCTATTTGCTTCCAAATATTCCTGTGCCAAATCCACAAGAACACTCTTAGCGAACGGCTTCTGGAGGGGAAAGCTGTAAGTCTGTGAGACGAATTCACAGAACTCAGGGAAGTATCTCAGAAAGCTTCTTTCTCATTTTTATCTGAGGATATTTCCCTTTTCACCATAGCCCTCCATGGGCTTCCAAATATCACTTTGCCAATTCCACAAGAACAGTCTTAGCGAAAGGCTTCTTGAGGGGAAAGCTGTAACTCTGTGAGATGAATTAACAGATCACAAAGAAGTTTTCCAGAAAGTTTCTTTCTCTTTTGGATCGGAGGATATTTCCTTTGGCCCCATAGTCTTCAAAGGGATCCGAAATATCAGTTCTCAGATTCCAAAGAAATAAGGCTATCAAACAGCTCCACCAAATACAGCTGTAACTCAGTGAGTGGAAGTCACACATCACAAAGCAGCTTCTCAGACAGGTTGTTTCCAATTTTCATCAGTGGATATTTTCTTTTTCACCATAGGCCTCTTGGGGCTTCCAAATATCACTTTGCAAATTCCAGAAGAACAGTCTTAGCGAACGTCTTCTGGAGGGGATAGCTGTAACTCTGTGAGATGAATTCACAGATCACAAAGAAGTTTCTCAGAAAGCTTCTTTCTCATTTTGATCGGAGGATGTTTCCTTTGGCCCTATAGACTTCAAAGGGATCCGAAATATCAGTTCTCAGATTCCACAGAAATAAGGCGAGCAAACAGCTCCACGAAATACAGCTGTAACTCAGTAAGTGGAAATTACAACATCACAAAGCAGTTGCTCAGAAAGCTTCTTTGCAGTTTTTATCTGACGATATTTTCTTTTTCACCATAGGCCTCTAGGGTCTTCCAAATGTCTCTTTGCAAATTCCACCAGAACAGTCTTAGCGAACGGCTTCTGGAGGGGAAAGCTGTAACTCTGTGAGATGAATTCAGAGAACACAGAGCAGTATCTCAGAAAGCTTCTTTCTCATTTTTATCTGAGGATATTTCCCTTTTTAACATAGCCCTCCATGGGCTTCCAAATATCCCTCTGCCAATTCCACAAGAACAGTCTTAGCGAACGGCTTCTGGAGGGGAAAGCTGTAACTCTTTGAGATGAATTCATAGATCACAAAGAAGTTTCTCAGAAAGCTTCTTTCTCATTTTGATCGGAGGATATTTACTTTGAAGCTATAGTCTTCAAAGGGAACCAAAATATCAGTTCACAGATTCCACAGAAATAAGGCTAGCATCAGCTCCACGAAATACAGCTGTAACTCAGTGAGGGGAAGTCACACATCACAAAGCAGCTTCCAAGAAATCTTATTTCCAGTTTTTATATGAGGATATTTCCCTTTTCTCCATAGCCCTCCATAGGCTTCCAAATATCCCTTTGCCAATTCCACTAGAACAGTATTAGCGAACGGCTTCTTTAGGGGCAAGCTGTAACTCTGTGAGATGAATTCTCAGGACAGAGAGCAGTTTCTCAGAAAGCTTCTTTCCACTTTTTATCTTAGGATATTTCCCTTTTCACCATAGTCCTCCATGGGCTTCCAAATATCCCTCTGCCAATTCCACAAGAACAGTCTTAGCGAACGGCTTCTGGAGGGGAAAGCTGTATCTCTGTGAGACGAATTCACAGAACACAGAGCAGTTTCTCAGAAAGCCTCTTTCCAGTTTTTATCTGAGGATATTTCCCTTTTCACCATAGCCCTCCATAGGCTTCCAAATATCCCTTTGCCAATTCCACAAGAACAGTCTTAGCGAAAGGCTTCTTTAGGGGAAAGCTGTAACTCTGTGTGATGAATTCACAGATCACAAAGAAGTTTCTAAGAAAGCTTCTTTCTCATTTTGATCGGAGGATATTTACTTTGGAGCTATAGTCTTCAAAGGGATCCGAAATATCAGTTCTCAGATTCTACAGAAATATGGCTAGTAAACAGCACCATGAAATACAGCTGTAACTCAGTGAGGGGAAGTCACAAATCACAAAGCAGCTTCTAAGAAATCTTCTTTCCAGTTTTCATCTGAGGATATTTTCTTTTTCACCATAGGCCTCTAGGGGCTTCCAAATATCCCTTTGGAAATTCCACAAGAACAGTCTTAGCGAACGGTTTCTGGAGGGTAAAGCTGTAACGCTGTGAGGTGAATTCACAGAACACAGAGCAGTATCTCAGAAAGCTTCTTTCTCATTTTTATCTGAGGATATTTCCCTTTTCACCATAGCCCTCCATAGGCTTCGAAATATCCTTTGCCAATACCACAAGAAAAGTCTTAGCGAAAGGCTTCTTGAGGGGAAACCTGTAACTCTGTGTGATGAATTCACAGATCACAAAGAAGTTTCTCGAAAGCTTCCTTCTCATTTTGATCAGAGGATATTTCCTTTGGCCCTGTGGTCTTCAGAGTGATCCGAAATATCAGTTCTCAGATTCCACAGAAATAAGGCTAACAAACAGCTCCAAAAATACAGCTGTAACTCAGTGAGTGGAAGTCACACATCACAAAGCAGCTTCTCAGAAAGCTTCTTTCCAGTTTTCATCTGACGATATTTTCTTTTTGACCATAGGCCTCTTTGGGCTTCCAAATAATCCTTTGTAAATTCCACAAGAACAGTCTTAGCGAACGGCTTCTGGAGAGGAAAGCTGTAACTCTGTGAGATGAATTCACAGAACACAGAGCAGTATCTCAGAAAACTTCTTTCTCATTTTTATCTCAGGATATTTCCCTTTTCACCATAGCCCTCCATAGGCTTCCAAATATCCCTTTGCCAATTCCACAAGAACAGTCTTAGCGAAAGGCTTCTTGAGGGGAAAGCTGAAACTCTGTGTGATGAATTCACAGATCACAAAGAAGTTTCTCAGATAGCTTCTTTCTCATTTTGATCGGAGGATATTTCCTTTGGCCCTATAGTCTTCAAATTGATCCGCAATATCACTTCTCAGATTCCACAGAAATAAGGCTAGCATCAGCTCCACGAAATACAGCTGTAACTCAGTGAGTGGAAGTCACACATCACAAAGCAGCTTCTCAGAAAACTTCTTTCCAGTTTTCATCTGACGATATTTTCTTTTTGACCATAGGCCTCTATGGGCTTCCAAATATCCCTTTGTAAATTCCACAAGAACAGTCTTAGCGATCGGGTTCTGGAGGGGAAAGCTGTAACTCTGTGAGATGAATTCACAGAACACAGAACAGATTCTCAGAAAGCTTCTTTCCAGTTTTTATCTAAGGATATTTCCCTTTTCACCATAGCCCTCCATGGGCTTCCAAATATCACTTTGACAATCCCACAAGAACAGTCTTAGCGAAAGGCTTCTTGAGCGGAAAGCTGTAACTCTGTGAGATGAATTCACAGATCACAAAGAAGTTTCTCAGAAAGCTTCTTTCTCATTTTGATCGTGGGATATTTCCTTTGGCCCTATAGTCTTCAACGGGATCCGAAATAGCAGTTCTCACATTCCACAGAAATAAGGCTTGCAAACAGCTCCACGAAATACAGCTGTAACTCTGTGAGTGGAAGTCACACATCACAAAGCAGCTTCTCAAAAATCTTCTTTTCAGTTTTTATCTGACGATATTTTCTTTTTCACCACAGGCCTCTAGGGTCTTCCAAATATCCCTTTGCAAACTCCACAAGAACAGTCTTAGCGAATGGCTTCTGGAGGGGAAAGCTGTAAGTCTGTGAGATGAATTCACAGAACACAGAGCCGTTTCTCAGAGAGCTTCTTTCCAGTATTCATCTGAGGATATTTTCTTTTTCCCCAGAGGCCTCTTTGGGCTTACAATTATCACTTTGAAAATTCCACAAGAACAGTCTCATCGAAAGGCTTTTTGTGGGAAAGCTGTAACTCTGTGAAATGAATTTTATAGAACACAAAGAAGTTTCTCAGAAATCTTCTTTCTCATTTTGATCGGAGGATATTTCCTTTAGCCCTATAGCCTTCAAAGGGATCCGAAATATCTGTTCTCACATTCCACAGAAATAAGGCTAGCAAACAGCTCCACGAAATACAGCTGTAACTAGGTGAGTGGAAGTCACACATCACAAAGCAGCTTCTCAGAACGCTTCTTTCCAGTGTTCATTTGAGGATATTTTCTTTTTCACCATAGGGCTCTAGGGGCTTCTAAATATCCCTTTGCAAATTCCACGAGAACAGTCTTAGCGAACGGCTTCTGGAGGGGAAATCTGTAACTCTGTGAGATGAATTCACAGAACACAGAGCAGTTTCTCAGAAAGCTTCTTACAAGTTTTTATCTGAGGATATTTCCCTTTTCACCATAGCCCTCCATGGGCTTCCAAATATCCCTTTGCCAATTCCACAAGAACAGTCTTAGCGAAAGGCTTCTTGAGCGGAAAGCTGTAACTCTGTGAGATGAATTCACAGATCACGAAGAAGTTTCTCAGAAAGCTTCTTTCTCATTTTGATTGGAGGATATATCCTTTGGCCCTATAGTCTTCAAAGGGATCTGAAATATCAGTTCTCAGATCCCAAAGAAATAAGGGTAGCAAACAGCTCCACGAAATACAGCTGTAACTCAGTGAGTGGAAGTCACACATCACAAAGCAGCTTCTCAAAAATCTTCTTTTCAGTTTTTATCTGACGATATTTTCTTTTCCACCATAGGCCTCTAGGGTCTTCCAAATATCCCTTTGCAAATTCCACAACAACAATGGTGGCGAACGGCTTCTGGAGGGGAAAGCTGTAACTCTGTGAGATGAATTCACAGAACACAGAGCAGTTTCTCAGAGAGCTTCTTTCCAGTTTTCATCTGAGGATATTTTGTTTTTCACCATAGCCCTCCATGGGCTTCCAAATATCACTTTGCCAATTCCACAAGAACCGTCTTAGAGAAAGGCTTATTGAGGGGAAAGCTGTAACTCTGGGTAATGAATTCACATACCACAAAGAAGTTTCTTGAAAGCTTCCTTCTCATTTTGATCAGAGGATATTTCCTTTGGCCCTGTAGTCTTCAAAGGGATCCGAAATATCAGTTCTCAGATTCCACAGAAATAAGGCTAGCAAACAGCTCCACGAAATACAGCTGTAACTCAGTGAGTGTAAGTCACACATCACAAAGCAGCTTCTCAGAAAGCTTCTTTCCAGTTTTCATCTGACGATATTTTCTTTTACACCATAGGGCTCTAGGGGCTTCTAAATATCCCTTTGCAAATTCCACGAGAACAGTCTTAGCGAACGGCTTCTGGAGGGGAAAGCTGTAAGTCTGTGAGATGAATTCACAGATCACAAAGAAGTTTCTCAGAAAGCTTCTTTCTCATTTTGATCGGAGGATATTTCCTTTGGCCATATAGTCTTCAAAGGGATCCGAAATACCAGTTCTCAGATTCTACAGAAAAAAGGCTAGCAAACAGCTCCACGAAATACAGCTGTAACTCAGTGAGTGTAAGTCACACATCACAAAGCAGCTTCTCAGAAATCTTCTTTCCAGTTTTCATCTGACGATATTTTCTTTCTCACCATAGGCCTCTAGGGGCTTCCAAATATCCCTTTGCAAATTCCACCAGAACAGTCTTAGCAAACGTCTTATGGTGGGGAAAGCTGTAAGTCTGTGAGATGAATTCACAGAACACAGAGCCGTTTCTCAGAGAGCTTCTTTCCAGTTTTCATCTGAGGATATTTTCTTTTTCCCCATAGGCACTTTGGGCTTCCAAATATCACTTTGAAAATTCCACAAGAACAGTCTCATCGAAAGGCTTTTTGTGGGAAAGCTGTAACTCTGTGAAATCAATTTTATAGATCAAAAAGAAGTTTCTCAGAAATCTTCTTTCTCATTTTGATCGGAGGATATTTCCTTTGGCCCTATAGCCTTCAAAGGGATCCGAAATATCAGTTCTCACATTCCACAGAAATAAGGCTAGTAAACAGCTCCACGAAATACAGCTGTAACTCAGTGAGTGGAAGTCACACATCACAAAGCAGCTTCTCAGAAAGCTTCTTTCCAGTTTTCATCTGAGGATATTTTCTTTTTCACCATAGGCCTCTAGGGGCTTCCAAATATGGCTTTGCAAATTCCACAAGAACAGTCTTAGCGAACGGCTTCTGGAGGGGAAAGCTGTACCTCTGTGAGATGAATTCACAGAACACAGAGCAGTTTCTCAGGAAGCTTCTTTCCAGTTTTTATCTGAGGACACTTCCCTTTTCTCCATAGCCCTCCATGGGCTTCCAAATATCCCTTTGCCAAATCCACAAGAACAGTCTTAGCGAAAGACTTCTTGAGGGGAAAGCTGTAACTCTTTGAGATGAATTCACAGATCACAAAGAAGTTTCTTAGAAAGCTTCTTTCTCATTTTGATCAGAGGATATTTACTTTGGAGCTATAGTCTTCAAAGGGATCCGAAATATCAGTTCTCAGATTCTACAGAAATCAGGCTAGCTAACAGCTCAACGAAATACAGCTGTAACTCAGTGATGGGAAGTCACACATCACAAAGCAGCTTCTCAGAAATCTTCATTCCAGATTTCATCTGACGATATTATCTTTTTCACCATAGGCCTCTACGGGCTTCCAAATATCCCTTTGAAAATTCCACAAGAACAGTCTTAGTGAACGGTTTCTGGAGGGTAAAGCTGTAACTCTGTGAGGGGAATTCACAGAACACAGAGCAGTATCTCAGAAAGCTTCTGTCTCATTTTTATCTGACGATATTTCCCTTTTCACCATAGCCCTCCATTGGCTTCCAAATATCCCTTTGCCAATTCCAAAAGAACAGTCTTAGCGAAAGGCTTCTTGAGGGGAAAGCTGTATCTCTGTGAGATGAATTCACAGATCACAAAGAAGTTTCTAGGAAAGCTTCTTTCTCATTTTGATCGAAGAATATTTCCTTTGGCAATATAGTTTTCAAAGGGATCGGAAATATCAGTTCTCAGATTCCACAGAAATATGGCTAGCAAACAGCTCAACGAAATACAGCTGTAACTCAGTGAGTGGAAGTCACACATCACAAAGCAGCTTCTCAGAAATCTTCTTTCCAGTTTTCATCTGAGGATATTTTCTTTTTCACCATAGGCCTCTAGGGGCTTCCAAATATCCCTTTGCAAATTCCACAAGAACAGTGTTAGCGAATGGCTTCTGGAGGGGAAAGCTGTAACTCTGTGAGATGAATTCACAGAACACAGAGCAGTATCTCAGAAAACTTCTTTCTCATTTTTATCTGAGGATATTTCCCTTTTCATCATAGCCCTCCATAGGCTTCCAAATATCCCTCTGCCAATTCCACAAGAACAGTCTTAGCGAAAGGCTTCTTGAGGGGAAAGCTGAAACTCTGTGTGATGAATTCACAGATCACAAAGAAGTTTCTCAGATAGCTTCTTTCTAATTTAGATCGAAGGATATTTCATTTGGCCCTATAGTCTTCACAGGGATCCGAAATATCACTTCTCAGATTCCACAAAAATAAGACTAGCAAACAGCTCCACGAAATACAGCTGTAACTCAGTGAGTGGAGGTCACACATCAGAAAGCAGCTTCTCAGAAAACTTCTTTCCAGTTTTCATCTGACGATATTTTCTTTCTCACCATAGGCCTCTAGGGGCTTCCAAATATCCCTTTGCAAATTCCACCAGAACAGTCTTAGCAAACTTCTTCTGGAGGGGAAAGCTGTAACTCTGTGAGATGAATTCACAGAACACAGAGCAGTATCTCAGAAAACTTCTTTCTCATTTTCATCTGAGGATATTTCCCTTTTCTCCATAGCCCTCCATTGGCTTCCAAATATCCCTTTGACAATTCCACAAGAACAGTCTTAGCGAAAGGCTTCTTGAGGGGAAAGCTGAAACTCTGTGTGATGAATTCAGAGATCACAAAGAAGTTTCTCAGATAGCTTCTTTCTAATTTAGATCGAAGGATATTTCCTTTGGCCCTATAGTCTTCAAAGGGATCCGAAATATCACTTCTCAGATTCCACAGAAATAAGGCTAGCAAACAGCTCCACGAAATACAGCTGTAACTCAGTGAGTGGAGGTCACATATCACAAAGCAGCTTCTCAGAAAACTTCTTTCCTGTTTTCATCTGACGATATTTTCTTTTTGACCATAGGCCTCTATGGGATTTCAAATATCCCTTTGTAAATTCCACAAGAAGAGTCTTAGCGAACGGCTTCTGTAGGGGAAAGCTGTAACTTTGTGAGATGAATTCACAGAACACAGAGCAGTTTCTCAGAGAGCTTCTTTCCAGTTTTCATCTGAGGATATTTTCTTTTTCACCATAGCCCTCCATGGGCTTCCAAATATCACTTTGCCAATTCCACAAGAACCGTCTTAGCGAAAGGCTTATTGAGGGGAAAGCTGTAACTCTGGGTAATGAATTCACATACCACAAAGAAGTTTCTCGAAAGCTTCCTTCTCATTTTGATCAGAGGATATTTCCTTTGGCCCTGTAGTCTTCAAAGGGATCCGAAATATCAGTTCTCAGATTCCACAGAAATAAGGCTAGCAAACAGCTCCACGAAATACAGCTGTAACTCAGTGAGTGTAAGTCACACATCACAAAGCAGCTTCTCAGAAAGCTTCTTTCCAGTTTTCATCTGACGATATTTTCTTTTTCACCATAGGGCTCTAGGGGCTTCTAAATATCCCTTTGCAAATTCCACGAGAACAGTCTTAGCGAACGTCTTCTGGAGGGGAAATCTGTAACTCTGTCAGATGAATTCACAGAACACAGAGCAGTTTCTCAGAAAGCTTCTTACAAGTTTTTCTCTGAGGATATTTTCCTTTTCACCATAGCCCTCCATGGGCTTCCAAATATCACTTTGCCAATCCCACAAGAACAGTCTTAGCGAAAGGCTTCTTGAGGGGAAAGCTGTAACTCTTTGAGATGAATTCACAGATCACAAAGAAGTTTCTTAGAAAGCTTCTTTCTCATTTTGATCAGAGGATATTTACTTTGGAGCTATAGTCTTCAAAGGGATCCGAAATATCAGTTCTCAGATTCTACAGAAATAAGGCTAGCAAACAGCTCAACGAAATACAGCTGTAACTCAGTGATGGGAAGTCACACATCACAAAGCAGCTTCTAAGAAATCTTCTTCCCAGTTTTCACCTGAGGATATTTTCTTTTTGACCATAGGCCTTTAGGGGCTTCCAAATATTCCTGTGGAAATTCCACAAGAACAGTCTTAGCGAATGGTTTCTGGAGGTTAAAGTTGTAACTCTGTGAGATGAATTCACAGAACACGGAGCAGTATCTCGGAAAGCTTCTGTCTCATTTTTATCTGATGATATTTCCCTTTTCTCCATAGCCCTCCATTGGCTTCCAAATATGCCTTTGCCAATTCCAAAAGAACAGTCTTAGCGAAAGGCTTCTTGAGGGGAAAGCTGTATCTCTGTGAGATGAATTCACAGATCACAATTAAGTTTCTAGGAAAGCTTCTTTCTCATTTTGATCGAAGAATATTTCCTTTGGTAATATAGTCTTCAAAGGGATCGGAAATATCAGTTCTCAGATTCCACAGAAATATGGCTAGCAAACAGCTCAACGAAATACAGCTGTAACTCAGTGAGTGGAAGTCACACATCACAAAGCAGCTTCTCAGAAATCTTCTTTCCAGTTTTCATCTGAGGATATTTTCTTTTTCACCATAGGCCTCTAGGGGCTTCCAAATATCCCTTTGCAAATTCCACAAGAACAGTCTTAGCGAATGGCTTCTGGAGGGGAAAGCTGTAACTCTGTGAGATGAATTCACAGAACACAGAGCAGTATCTCAGAAAACTTCTTTCTCATTTTTATCTGAGGATATTTCCCTTTTCTCCATAGCCCTCCATTGGCTTCCAAATATCCATTTGCCAATTCCACAAGAACATTCTTAGTGAAAGGCTTCTTGAGGGGAAAGCTGAAACTCTGTGTGATGAATTCACAGATCACAAAGAAGTTTCTCAGATAGCTTCTTTCTAATTTAGATCGAAGGATATTTCCTTTGGCCCTATAGTCTTCAAAGGGATCCGAAATATCACTTCTCAGATTCCACAGAAATAAGGCTAGCAAACAGCTCCATGAAATACAGCTGTAACTCAGTGAGTGGAGGTCACATATCACAAAGCAGCTTCTCAGAAAACTTCTTTCCTGTTTTCATCTGAGGATATTTTCTTTTTGACCATAGGCCTCTATGGGCTTCCAAATATCCCTTTGTAAATTCCACAAGAAGAGTCTTAGCGAACGGCTTCTGGAGGGGAAAGCTGTAACTTTGTGAGATGAATTCACAGAACACAGAGCAGTTTCTCAGAGAGCTTCTTTCCAGTTTTCATCTGAGGATATTTTCTTTTTCACCATAGCCCTCCATGGGCTTCCAAATATCACTTTGCCAATTCCACAAGAACCGTCTTAGCGAAAGGCTTATTGAGGGGAAAGCTGTAACTCTGGGTAATGAATTCACATACCACAAAGAAGTTTCTCGAAAGCTTCCTTCTCATTTTGATCAGAGGATATTTCCATTGGCCCTGTAGTCTTCAAAGGGATCCGAAATATCAGTTCTCAGATTCCACAGAAATAAGGCTAGCAAACAGCTCCACGAAATACAGCTGTAACTCAGTGAGTGTAAGTCACACATCACAAAGCAGCTTCTCAGAAAGCTTCTTTCCAGTTTTCATCTGACGATATTTTCTTTTTCACCATAGGGCTCTAGGGGCTTCTAAATATCCCTTTGCAAATTCCACGAGAACAGTCTTAGCGAACGTCTTCTGGAGGGGAAATCTGTAACTCTGTGAGATGAATTCACAGAACACAGAACAGTTTCTCAGAAAGCTTCTTACAAGTTTTTCTCTGAGGATATTTCCCTTTTCACCATAGCCCTCCATGGGCTTCCAAATATCACTTTGCCAATCCCACAAGAACAGTCTTAGCGAAAGGCTTCTTGAGGGGAAAGCTGTAACTCGGTGTGATGAATTCACAGATCACAAAGAAGTTTCTCAGAAAGCTTCTTTCTCATTTTGATCGTGGGATATTTCCTTTGGCCCTATAGTCTTCAACGGGATCCGAAATATCAGTTCTCACATTCCACAGAAATAAGGCTAGCAAACAGCTCCACGAAATACAGCTGTAACTCTGTGAGTGGAAGTCACACATCACAAAGCAGCTTCTCAAAAATCTTCTTTTCAGTTTTTATCTGACGATATTTTCTTTTTCACCACAGGCCTCTAGGGTCTTCCAAATATCCCTTTGCAAATTCCACAAGAACAGTCTTAGCGAACGGCTTCTGGAGGGGAAAGCTGTAAGTCTGTGAGATGAATTCACAGAACACAGAGCAGTTTCTCAGAGAGCTTCTTTCCAGTTTTCATCTGAGGATATTTTCTTTTTCCCCATAGGCCTCTTTGGGCTTACAATTATCACTTTGAAAATTCCACAAGAACAGTCTCATCGAAAGGCTTTTTGTGGGAAAGCTGTAACTCTGTGAAATGAATTTTATAGATCACAAAGAAGTTTCTCAGAAATCTTCTTTCTCATTTTGATCGAAGGATATTTTCTTTGGCCCTATAGCCTTCAAAGGGATCCGAAATATCAGTTCTCACATTCCACAGAAATAAGGCTAGCAAACAGCTCCACGAAATACAGCTGTAACTCGGTGAGTGGAAGTCACACATCACAAAGCAGCTTCTCAGAAAGCCTCTTTCCAGTTTCCATCTGACGATATTTTCTTTTTCACCATTGGCCTCTAGGGGCTTCCAAATATCCCTTTGCAAATTCCACAAGAACAGTCTTAGCCATCGGCATCTGGAGGGGAAGCTGTAACTCTGTGAGATGTATTCACAGAACATAGAGCAGTATCTCAGAAAGCTTCTTTCGCATTTTCATCTGAGGATATTTCCCTTTTCACCATAGCCCTCCATAGGCTTGCAAATATCCCTTTGCCAATTCCACAAGAACAGTCTTAGCGAATGTCTTGTTGATGGGAAAGCTGTAACTCTGTGTGATGAATTAACAGATCACAAAGAAGTTTCTCAGAAAGCTTCTTTCTCATTTTGATCGGAGGATATTTCCTTATGGCCCTATAGTCTTCCAAGGGATCAGAAATATCAGTTTTCAGATTCCACAGAAATAAGGCTAGCTAACAGCTCCACGAAATATAGCTGTAATTCAGTGAGTGGAAGTCACACATCACAATGCAGTTGCTCAGAAATCTTCTTTCCAGTTTTCATCTGACGATATTCTCTTCTTCATCATAGGCCTCTAAGGGCTTCCAAATATCCCTTGGCAAATTCCACAAGAACAGTCGTAGCGAACGGCTTCTGGAGGGGAAAGCTGTATCTCTGTGAGATGAATTCACAGAACACAGAGCAGTTTCTCAGAAAGCTTCTTTCCAGTTTTTATCTGAGGATATTTCCCTTTTCTCCATACCCCTCCATGAGCTTCCAAATATCCCTTTGCCAAATCCACAAGAACAGTCTTAGCGAAAGACTTCTTGAGGAGAAAGCTGTAACTCTTTGAGATGAATTCACAGATCACAAAGAAGTTTCTTAGAAAGTTTCTTTCTCATTTTGATCAGAGGATATTTATTTTGGAGCTATAGTCTTCAAAGGGATCCGAAATATCAGTTCTCAGATTCTACAGAAATAAGGCTAGCAAACAGCTCCACGAAATACAGCTGTAACTCAATGAGGGGAAATCACACATCACAAAGCAGCTGCTAAGAAATCTTCTTTCCAGTTTTCATCTGAGGATATTTTCTTTTTGACCTTAGGCCTTTAGGGGCTTCCAAATATTCCTTTGGATATTCCACAAGAACAGTCTTAGCGAATGGTTTCGTGAGGGTAAAGCTGTAACTCTCTGAGATGAATTCACAGAACAGAGAGCAGTATCTCAGAAAGCTTCTTTCTCGTTTTTATCTGAGGATATTTCCCTTTTCACCATAGCCCTCCATTGGCTTCCAAATATCCTTTGCCAATTCCACAAGAACAGTCTTAGTGAAAGGCTTCTTGAGGGGAAAGCTGTATCTCTGTGAGATGAATTCACAGATCACAAAAAAGTTTCTAGGAAAGCTTCCTTCTCATTTTGATCGGAGGATATTGCCTTTGGCAATATAGTCTTCAAAGGGATCCGAAATATCAGTTCTCAGATTCCACAGAAATAAGGCTAGCAAACAGCTCAACGAAATAAAGCTGTAACTCAGTGAGCGGAAGTCACACATCACAAAGCAGCTTCTCAGAAATCTTCTTTCCAGTTTTCATCTGACGATATTATCTTTTTCACCATAGGCCTCTAGGGGCTTCCAAATATCCCTTTGCAAATTCCACCAGAACAGTCTTAGCGAACGTCTTCTGGAGGGGAAAGCTGTAACTCTGTGAGATTAATTCACAGAACACAGAGCAGTATCTCAAAAACCTTCTTTCTCATTTTCATCTGAGGATATTTCCCTTTTCACCGTAGCCCTCCATAGGCTTCCAAATATCCCTTTGCAAATTCCACCAGAACAGTCTTAGTGAACGTCTTCTGGAGGGGAAAGCTGTAACTCTGTGAGATGAATTCACAGAACACAGAGCAGTATCTCAGAAAGCTTCTTTCTCATTTTCATCTGAGGATATTTTCCTTTTCACCATTGCCCTCCATAGGCTTTCAAATATCCCTTTGCCAATTCCACAAGAACAGTCTTAGGGAAAGGCTTCTTGATGGGAAAGCTGTAACTCTGTGTGATGAATTCACAGATCACAAAGAAGTTTCTCAGAAAGCTTCTTTCTCATTTTGATCGTGGGATATTTCCTTTGGCCCTATAGTCTTCAACGGGATCCGAAATATCAGTTCTCACATTCCACAGAAATAAGGCTAGCAAACAGCTCCACGAAATACAGCTGTAACTCTGTGAGTGGAAGTCACACATCACAAAGCAGCTTCTCAAAAATCTTCTTTTCAGTTTTTATCTGACGATATTTTCTTTTCCACCATAGGCCTCTAGGGTCTTCCAAATATCCCTTTGCAAATTCCACAACAACAATGGTGGCGAACGGCTTCTGGAGGGGAAAGCTGTAACTCTGTGAGATGAATTCACAGAACACAGAGCAGTTTCTCAGAGAGCTTCTTTAAAGTTTTCATCTGAGGATATTTTCTTTTTCCCCATAGGCCTCTTTGGGCTTCCAAATATCACTTTGAAAATTCCACAAGAACAGTCTCATCGAAGGGCTTTTTGTGGGAAAGCTGTAACTCTGTGAAATGAATTTTATAGATCACAAAGAAGTTTCTCAGAAATCTTCTTTCTCATTTTGATCGGAGGATATTTCCTTTGGCCCTATAGCCTTCAAAGGGATCCGAAATATCAGTTCTCACATTCCACAGAAATAAGGCTAGCAAACAGCTCCACGAAATACAGCTGTAACTCAGTGAGTGGAAGTCACACATCACAAAGCAGCTTCTCAGAAAGCTTCTTTCCAGTTTTCATCTGAGGTTATTTTCTTTTTCACCATAGGCCTCTAGGGGCTTCCAAATATCGCTTTGCAAATTCCACAAGAACAGTCTTAGCGAACGGCTTCTGGAGGGGAAAGCTGTACCTCTGTGAGATGAATTCACAGAACACAGAGCAGTTTCTCTGGAAGCTTCTTTCCAGTTTTTACCTGAGGATATTTCCCTTTTCACCATAGCCCTCCATGGGCTTCCAAATATCCCTTTGCCAATTCCACAAGAACAGTCTTAGCGAAAGGCTTCTTGAGGGGAAAGCTGTAACTCTGTGAGATGCATTCACAGATCACGAAGAAGTTTCTCAGAAAACTTCTTTCTCATTTTGATCGGAGGATATTTCCTTTGGCCCTACAGTCTTCAAAGGGATCTGAAATATCAGTTCTCAGATCCCACAGAAATAAGGGTAGCAAACAGCTCCACGAAATACAGCTGTAACTCAGTGAGTGGAAGTTACATACCACAAAGCAGTTGCTCAGAAAGCTTCTTTCCAGTTTTCCTCTGAGGATATTTTCTTTTTCACCATCGGCCTCTATGGGCTTCCAAATATCCCTTTGCAAATTCCACCAGAACAGTCTTAGCCAACGGCTTCTGGAGGGGAAAGCTGTAACTCTGTGAGGTGAATTCACAGAACACAGAGCAGTTTCTCAGAAAGCTTCTTTCCAGTTTTTATCTGAGGATATTTCCCTTTTCACCATAGCCCTCCAAGGGCTTCCAAATATCACTTTGACAATTCCACAAGAACAGTCTTAGCGAAAGGCTTCTTCAGGGGAAAGCTCTAACTCTGTGAGGTGAATTCACAGATCACAAAGAAGTTTCTCAGAAAGCTTCTTTCTCATTTTGATCGGAGGATATTTCCTTTGGCCCTATAGTCTTCAAAGGGATGCGAAATATCAGTTCTCAGATTCCACAGAAATAAGGGTAGCAAACAGCTCCACGAAATATAGCTGTAATCCAGTGAGTGAAGTCACACATCACAAAGCAGTTGCTCAGAAAGCTTCTTTCCAGTTTTCACCTGACGATATTCTCTTCTTCATCATAGGCTTCTAAGGTCTTCCAAATATCCCTTTGCAAATTCCACAAGAAGAGTCTTAGCAAACGGCTTCTACAGGGAAAGCTGTAACTCTGTGAGATGAATTCACAGGACACAGAGCAGTTTCTCAGGAAGCTTCTTTCCAGTTTTTATCGGAGGATATTTCCCTTTTCACCATAGCCCTCCATGGGCTTCCAAATATCCCTTTGCCAATTCCACAAGAAAAGTCTTAGCGAAAGGCTACTTCAGGGGACAGCTGTAACTCTCTGAGATGAATTCACAGATCACGAAGAAGTTTCTCAGAAAGCTTCTTTCTCATTTTGTTCGTAGGATATTTAATTTGGCCCTCTAGTCTTCAAAGAGATCTGAAATATCAGTTCTCAGATCCCACAGAAATAAGGCTAGCAAACAGCTCCACGGAATACAGCTGTAACTCAGTGAGTGGAAGTCACACATCACAAAGCAGTTGCTCAGAAAGCATCTTTCCAGTATTCCTCTGAGGATATTTTCTTTTTCACCATCGGCCTCTATGAGCTTCCAAATATCCCTTTGCAAATTCCAACAGAACAGTCTTAGCGAACGGCTTCTGGAGGGTAAGGCTGTAACTCTGTGAGATGAATTCACAGAACACAGAGCAGTTTCTTTTTTTTTTTTTTTTTTTTTTTTTTTTTTTTTTTTTTTTTTTTAATTTATTTATTATTATTATACTTTAAGTTGTAGGGTACATGTGCATAACGTGCAGGTTTGTTACATATGTATACTTGTGCCATGTTGCTGTGCTGCACCCATCAACTCGTCATTTACATCAGGTATAACTCCCAATGCAATCCCTCCCCCCTCCCCCCTCCCCATGATAGGCCCCGGTGTGTGATGTTCCCCTTCCTGAGTCCGAATGATCTCATTGTTCAGTTCCCACCTATGAGTGAGAACATGCGGTGTTTGGTTTTCTGTTCTTGTGATAGTTTGCTAAGAATGATGGATTCCAGCTGCATCCAAGTCCCTACAAAGGACTCAAACTCATCCTTTTTTATGGCTGCATAGTATTCCATGGTGTATATGTGCCACATTTTCTTAATCCAATCTGTCACTGATGGACATTTGGGTTGATTCCAAGTCTTTGCTATTGTGAATAGTGCTGCAATAAACATACGTGTGCATGTGTCTTTATAGCAGCATAATTTATAATCCTTTGGGTATATACCCAGTAATGGGATGGCTGGGTCATATGGTACATCTAGTTCTAGATCCTTGAGGAATCGCCATACTGTTTTCCATAATGGTTGAACTAGTTTACAATCCCACCAACAGTGTAAAAGTGTTCCTATTTCTCCACATCCTCTCCAGCACCTGTTGTTTCCTGACTTTTTAATGATTGCCATTCTAACTGGTGTGAGATGGTATCTCATGGTGGTTTTGATTTGCATTTCTCTGATGGCCAGTGATGATGAGCATTTTTTCATGTGTCTGTTGGCTGTATGAATGTCTTCTTTTGAGAAATGTCTGTTCATGTCCTTTGCCCACTTTTTGATGGGGTTGTTTGTTTTTTTCTTGTAAATTTGTTTGAGTTCTTTGTAGGTTCTGGATATTAGCCCTTTGTCAGATGAGTAGATTGCAAAAATTTTCTCCCATTCTGTAGGTTGCCTGTTCACTCTGATGGTAGTGTCTTTTGCTGTGCAGAAGCTCTTTAGTTTAATGAGATCCCATTTGTCAATTTTGGCTTTTGCTGCCATTGCTTTTGGTGTTTTAGACATGAAATCTTTGCCCATGCCTATGTCCTGAATGGTACTACCTAGGTTTTCCTCTAGGATTTTTATGGTATTAGGTCTAACATTTAAGTCTCTAATCCATCTTGAATTAATTTTCGTATAAGGAGTAAGGAAAGGATCCAGTTTCAGCTTTCTACTTATGGCTAGCCAATTTTCCCAGCACCATTTATTAAATAGGGAATCCTTTCCCCATTTCTTGTTTCTCTCAGGTTTGTCAAAGATCAAATGGCTGTAGATGTGTGGTATTATTTCTGAGGACTCTGTTCTGTTCCATTGGTCTATATCTCTGTTTTGGTACCAGTACCATGCTGTTTTGGTTACTGTAGCCTTGTAGTATAGTTTGAAGTCAGGTAGCGTGATGCCTCCAGCTTTGTTCTTTTGACTTAGGATTGTCTTGGAGATGCGGGCTCTTTTTTGGTTCCATATGAACTTTAAAGCAGTTTTTTCCAATTCTGTGAAGAAACTCATTGGTAGCTTGATGGGGATGGCATTGAATCTATAAATTACCTTGGGCAGTATGGCCATTTTCACAATATTGATTCTTCCTATCCATGAGCATGGTATGTTCTTCCATTTGTTTGTGTCCTCTTTTATTTCACTGAGCAGTGGTTTGTAGTTCTCCTTGAAGAGGTCCTTTACATCCCTTGTAAGTTGGATTCCTAGGTATTTGATTCTCTTTGAAGCAATTGTGAATGGAAGTTCATTCCTGATTTGGCTCTCTGTTTGTCTGTTACTGGTGTATAAGAATGCTTGTGATTTTTGCACATTAATTTTGTATCCTGAGACTTTGCTGAAGTTGCTTATCAGCTTAAGGAGATTTTGGGCTGAGACAATGGGGTTTTCTAAATATACAATCATGTCATCTGCAAACAGGGACAATTTGACTTCTTCTTTTCCTAACTGAATACCCTTGATTTCTTTCTCTTGCCTGATTGCCCTAGCCAGAACTTCCAACACTATGTTGAATAGGAGTGGTGAGAGAGGGCATCCCTGTCTTGTGCCAGTTTTCAAAGGGAATTTTTCCAGTTTTTGCCCATTCAGTATGATATTGGCTGTGGGTTTGTCATAAATAGCTCTTATTATTTTGAGGTACGTTCCATCAATACCGAATTTATTGAGCGTTTTTAGCATGAAGGGCTGTTGAATTTTGTCAAAAGCCTTTTCTGCATCAATTGAGATAATCATGTGGTTCTTGTCTTTGGTTCTGTTTATATGCTGGATTATGTTTATTGATTTGCGAATGTTGAACCAGCCTTGCATCCCAGGGATGAAGCCCACTTGATCATGGTGGATAAGCTTTTTGATGTGTTGCTGAATCCGGTTTGCCAGTATTTTATTGAGGATTTTTGCATCGATGTTCATCAGGGATATTGGTCTAAAATTCTCTTTTTTTGTTGTGTCTCTGCCAGGCTTTGGTATCAGGATGATGTTGGCCTCATAAAATGAGTTAGGGAGGATTCCCTCTTTTTCTATTGATTGGAATAGTTTCAGAAGGAATGGTACCAACTCCTCTTTGTACCTCTGGTAGAATTCAGCTGTGAATCCATCTGGTCCTGGACTTTTTTTGGTTGGTAGGCTATTAATTGTTGCCTCAATTTCAGAGCCTGCTATTGGTCTATTCAGGGATTCAACTTCTTCCTGGTTTAGTCTTGGAAGAGTGTAAGTGTCCAGGAAATTATCCATTTCTTCTAGATTTTCCAGTTTATTTGCGTAGAGGTGTTTATAGTATTCTCTGATGGTAGTTTGTATTTCTGTGGGGTCGGTGGTGATATCCCCTTGATCATTTTTAATTGCATCGATTTGATTCTTCTCTCTTTTCTTCTTTATTAGTCTGGCTAGTGGTCTGTCAATTTTGTTGATCTTTTCAAAAAACCAACTCCTGGATTCATTGATTTTTTGGAGAGTTTTTTGTGTTTCTATCTCCTTCAGTTCTGCTCTGATCTTAGTTATTTCTTGCCTTCTGCTAGCTTTCGAATGTGTTTGCTCTTGCTTCTCTAGTTCTTTTAATTGCGATGTTAGAGTGTCAATTTTACATCTTTCCTGCTTTCTCTTGTGGGCATTTAGTGCTATAAATTTCCCTCTACACACTGCTTTAAATGTGTCCCAGAGATTCTGGTATGTTGTATCTTTGTTCTCATTGGTTTCAAAGAACATCTTTATTTCTGCCTTCATTTCGTTATGTACCCAGTAGTCATTCAGGAGCAGGTTGTTCAGTTTCCATGTAGTTGAGCGGTTTTGATTGAGTTTCTTAGTCCTGAGTTCTAGTTTGATTGCACTGTGGTCTGAGAGACAGTTTGTTATAATTTCTGTTCTTGTACATTTGCTGAGGAGTGCTTTACTTCCAATTATGTGGTCAATTTTGGAGTAAGTATGATGTGGTGCTGAGAAGAATGTATATTCTGTTGATTTGGGGTGGAGAGTTCTATAGATGTCTATTAGGTCTGCTTGCTGCAGAGATGAGTTCAATTCCTGGATATCCTTGTTAACTTTCTGTCTCGTTGATCTGTCTAATGTTGACAGTGGAGTGTTGAAGTCTCCCATTATTATTGTATGGGAGTCTAAGTCTCTTTGTAAGTCTCTAAGGACTTGCTTTATGAATCTGGGTGCTCCTGTATTGGGTGCATATATATTTAGGATAGTTAGCTCTTCCTGTTGAATTGATCCCTTTACCATTATGTAATGGCCTTCTTTGTCTCTTTTGATCTTTGATGGTTTAAAGTCTGTTTTATCAGAGACTAGTATTGCAACCCCTGCTTTTTTTTGTTCTCCATTTGCTTGGTAAATCTTCCTCCATCCCTTTATTTTGAGCCTATGTATGTCTCTGCGTGTGAGATGGGTCTCCTGAATACAGCAGACTGATGGGTCTTGACTCTTTATCCAGTTTGCCAGTCTGTGTCTTTTAATTGGAGCATTTAGTCCATTTACATTTAAGGTTAAGATTGTTATGTGTGAACTTGATCCTGCCATTATGATATTAACTGGTTATTTTGCTCATTAGTTGATGCAGTTTCTTCCTAGCCTCGATGGTCTTTACATTTTGGCATGTTTTTGCAATGGCTGGTACCGGTTGTTCCTTTCCATGTTTAGTGCTTCCTTCAGGATCTCTTGTAAGGCAGGCCTAGTGGTGACAAAATCTCTAAGCATTTGCTTATCTGTAAAGGATTTTATTTCTCCTTCACTTATGAAACTTAGTTTGGCTGGATATGAAATTCTGGGTTTAAAATTCTTTTCTTTAAGAATGTTGAATATTGGCCCCCACTCTCTTCTGGCTTGTAGAGTTTCTGCTGAGAGATCTGCTGTTAGTCTGATGGGCTTCCCTTTGTGGGTAACCCGACCTTTCTCTCTGGCTGCCCTTAAGATTTTTTCCTTCATTTCAACTTTGGTGAATCTGGCAATTATGTGTCTTGGAGTTGCTCTTCTCGAGGAGTATCTTTGTGGCGTTCTCTGTATTTCCTGGATTTGAATGTTGGCCTGCCCTACTAGGTTGGGGAAGTTCTCCTGGATGATATCCTGAAGAGTGTTTTCCAACTTGGTTCCATTTTCCCCCTCACTTTCAGGCACCCCAATCAGACGTAGATTTGGTCTTTTTACATAATCCCATACTTCTTGCAGGCTTTGTTCGTTTCTTTTTCTTCTTTTTTCTTTTGGTTTCTCTTCTCGCTTCATTTCATTCATTTGATCCTCAATCGCTGATACTCTTTCTTCCAGTTGATCGAGTCGGTTACTGAAGCTTGTGCATTTGTCACGTATTTCTCGTGTCATGGTTTTCATCTCTTTCATTTCGTTTAGGACCTTCTCTGCATTAATTACTCTAGCCATCAATTCTTCCACTTTTTTTTCAAGATTTTTAGTTTCTTTGCGCTGGGTACGTAATTCCTCCTTTAGCTCTGAGAAATTTGATGGACTGAAGCCTTCTTCTCTCATCTCGTCAAAGTCATTCTCTGTCCAGCTTTGATCCGTTGCTGGCGATGAGCTGCGCTCCTTTGCCGGGGGAGATGCGCTCTTATTTTTTGAATTTCCAGCTTTTCTGCCCTGCTTTTTCCCCATCTTTGTGGTTTTATCTGCCTCTGGTCTTTGATGATGGTGATGTACTGATGGGGTTTTGGTGTAGGTGTCCTTCCTGTTTGATAGTTTTCCTTCTAACAGTCAGGACCCTCAGCTGTAGGTCTGTTGGAGATTGCTTGAGGTCCACTCCAGACCCTGTTTGCCTGGGTATCAGCAGCAGAGGCTGCAGAAGATAGAATATTTCTGAACAGCGAGTGTACCTGTCTGATTCTTGCTTTGGAAGCTTCCTCTCAGGGGTGTACTCCTCCCTGTGAGGTGTGGGGTGTCAGACTGCCCCTAGTGGGGGATGTCTCCCAGTTAGGCTACTCAGGGGTCAGGGACCCGCTTGAGCAGGGAGTCTGTCCCTTCTCAGATCTCAACCTCCGTGTTGGGAGATCCACTGCTCTCTTCAAAGCTGTCAGACAGAGTCGTTTGCGTCTGTACAGAGGTGTCTGTGTGTCTTAGTTTACTGTGCCCTGTCCCCAGAGGTGGAGTCTACAGAGACCGGCAGGTTTCCTTGAGCTGCTGTGAGCTCCACCCAGTTCGAGCTTCCCAGCAGCTTTGTTTACCTACTTAAGCCTCAGCAATGGCGGGCGCCCCTCCCCCAGCCTCGCTGCTGCCTTGCCGGTAGATCACAGACTGCTGCGCTAGCAACGAGGGAGGCTCCGTGGGTGTGGGACCCTCCCGGCCAGGTGTGGGATATGATCTCCTGGTGTGCCTGTTTCCTAAAGCGCAGTATTGGGGTGGGAGTTACCCGATTTTCCAGGTGTTGTGTGTCTCAGTTCCCCTGGCTAGGAAAAGGGACTCCCTTCCCCCTTGCGCTTCCCAGGTGAGGCAATGCCTCGCCCTGCTTCAGCTCTCGCTGGTCGGGCTGCAGCAGCTGACCAGCTCCGATCGTCTGGCACTCCCCAGTGAGATGAACCCAGTACCTCAGTTGAAAATGCAGAAATCACCGGTCTTCTGTGTCGCTGGCGCTGGGAGTTGGAGACTGGAGCTGCTCCTATTCGGCCATCTTGCTCCGCCCCCTTCAAAACTCAAATCTTCAGAACACAGAGCAGTTTCTAAGAAAGCTTCTTTCCAGTTTTTATCTGAGGATATTTCCCTTTTCACCATAGCCCTCCTTTGGCCTCCAAATAACACTTTGACAATTCCACAAGAACACTCTTAGCGAAAGGCTTCTTGAGGGGAAAGCTGTAACTCAGTGTGATGAATTCACAGATCACAAAAAGTTTCTGAGAAAGCTTCTTTCTCATTTTGATGGAGGACATTTCCTTTGGCCATGTAGTCTTCAAAGGGATCCGAAATATCAGTTCTCAGATTCCCAGGAATAAGGCTAGGAAACAGCTCCATGAAATACTGCTGTAACACTCTGAGTGGATGTCACACATAACAAAGCAGGTTCTCAGAGAGCTTCTTTCCAGTTTTCATCTGAGAATACTTTCTGTTTACCATTGCCCTCTATGGTCTTCCAAATATCACTTTGCAAATTCCACAAGAACAGGCTTAGCGAACGGCTTCTTCAGGGGAAAGCTGTAATTCTGTGAGCTGAATTAACAGAACACTAAGCAGTTTCTCAGGAAGCTTCTTTCCAGTATTCATCTGAGGATATTTACTTTTTCACCATAGCCCTCCATGAGCTTCCAAATATCACTTTGCAAATTCCACAAGGACAGTCTTAGCGAAAGGCTTTTTGAGGGGAAAGCTGTAGCTCTTTGAGATGATTTCACAGAATACAAAGAAGTTTCTCAGAAAGCTTCTTTCACATTTTCATCGGAGGATATTTCCTTTGGCCCTCTACTCTTCAAAGGGATCCGGAATATCAGTTCTCAGATTCCACAGAAATAAGGCTAGTACACAGATCCACGGAATACAGCTGTAACTCTGTGAGTGGAAGTCACACATCACAAATCAGTTTCTCAAAATGCTTATTTCCAGTTTTTTTCTGAAGATATTTTCATTTTCACCGTAGCACTCTATGGGTTTCAAATTGCACTTTGCGAATCCCACAAGAACAGGCTTAGCGAACGGCTTCTTGAGGGGAAAGCTCTAACTCTGTTAGATGAATTAACAGAACACTAAGCAGTTTCTCAGAAAGCTTCCTTCCAGTTTTCATCTGAGGATATTTCCTTTTTCACCATAGCCCTCCATGGGCTTCCAAATATCACTTTGCAAATTCCACAAGAACAGTCTTAGCGAAAGGCTTCCTGAAGGCAATGCTCTAACTCTGTGAGATGATTTCACAGAACACAAAGAAGTTTCTCAGAAAGCTTCTTTCTCTTTGCTGTCGGAGGATATTTCATTTGGCCCTATAGTCTTCAAATGGATCCTAAATATCCGTTCTCAGATTCCACAGAAATAAGGCTAGCAAACTGCTCCACGAAATACAGCTGTAACTCTGTGAGTGGAAGACACACATCACAAAGCAGTTTCTCAGAAAGCTTCTTAGCACTTTTTCTCTGAGGATTTTTTCTTCTCACCATAAACCTCTATGGGCTTCCAAATATCACTTTGCAAATTCCACAAGAACAGGCTTAGCGAACGCCTTCTTGAGGGGAAAGCTGTAACTCTGTGAGTTGCATTAACAGAACACTAAACAGTTTCTCAGAAAGCTTCGTTCCTGTTTTCATCTGAGGATAATTACCTTTCCACCATAGCCCTCCATGGGCTTCCAAATATCACTTGCAAATTCCATAATTACAGTCATAGCGAAAGGCTTCTTGAGGGGAAAGCTGTAGCTCTGTGAGATGATTTCACAGAACACAAAGAAGTTTCTCAGAAAGCTTCTTTGTCTTTGTTGTCGGAGGATATTTCCTTTGGCCAGATAGTCTTCAAAAGGATCCAAAATTTCCGTTCCCAAATTCCACAGAAATAAGGCTAGGAAACAGCTCCACGAAATTCAGCTGTAACTCTGTGACTGGTAGTCACACATAACAAAGCAGTTTCTCAGAGAGCTTCTTTCCAGTTATCAGCTGAGAATAGTTTCTTTTTCACCATTACCCTCTATGGGCTTCCAAATATAACTTTGCAAACTCCACAAGAACAGGCTTTGCAAACTCCAGGCGAACGGCTTCTTGAGGGGAAAGCTGTAACTCTCTGAGATTAATTAACAGAACACTAAGCAGTTTCTCAGAAACCTTCTTTCCAGTTTTCATCTGAGGATATTTTCTTTTTCAACATAGCCTTCATGGGCTTCCAAATATCACTTTGCAAATTCCACAAGAACCGTCTTAGCGAAAGTTTTCCTGACGAGAGAGCTGTAACTCTGTGAGATGATTTCACAGAACTGAAAGAAGTTTCTTAGAAAACTTCTTTCTCTTTGTTATCGGAGGATATTTCCTTTGGCCCTATGGTCTTCAAAGAGATCCGAAATATCCGTTCTCAGATACCACAGAAATAAGGCTAGCAAACAGCTCCACAAAATACAGCTGTAACTCTGTGAGTTTAAGTCACACATCACAAAGCAGTTTCTCAGAAAGCTTATATCCAGTTTTTCTCAGAGGATATTTTCTTTTTCTCCGTAGCCCTCTATGGGCTTCCAAATATCACTTTGCAAATTCCACAAGAACAAGCTTAGCGAACGGCTTCTTGAGGGGAAAGCTGTATCTCTGTAAAAAGAATTAACGGAGCACTTAGCAGATTCTCAGAAAGATTCTTTCCAGTTTTCATCTGAGGATATTTCCGTTTTCACCTTAGCCTTCCAAGGGCATCCAAATATCACTTTGCCAATTCCAAAAGAACAGTCTTAGTGAAAGGCTTCTTGACGGGAAAGCTGTAAATCTGTGAGATGATTTCACAGATCACAAAGAAGTTTCTCAGAAAGCTTCTTTCACTTTGTTATCGGAGGATATTTCCTTTGGCCGTATAGTCTTCAAAGAGATCCGAAATATCCGTTCTCAGAGTTCACAGAAATAAGGCTAGCAAACACCTCCACGAAACACAGCCGTAATTCTGTGATGGAAGTCACAGATCAGAAAGCAGTTTCTCAGAAAGTTTCTTTCCAGTTTTCATCTGAGGATATTTTCTTTTTCACCATAGCCCTCTATGGGCTTCCAAATATCACTGAAAATTCCATAAGAACAGGCTTAGCGATCGGCTTCTTGAGGGGAAAGCTGTAACTCTGTGAGATGAATTAACAGAACACTAAGTAGATTCTCAGAAAGCTTCTTTCCAGTTTTCATCTGAGGATATTTCCTTATTCACCATAGCCCTCCAAGGGCTTCCAAATATTACTTTGTAAATTCCACAAGAACAGTCTTAGTGAAAGGCTTCATGAGGGGAAAGCTGTAACTCTGTGAGATGATTTCACAGATCACAAAGAAGTTTCTCAGAAAGCTTCTTTCTCTTTGTTATCGGAGGATATTTCCTTTGGTCCTATAGTCTTCAAAGAGATCCGAAATATCCGTTCTCAGATTCCACAGAAATAAGGCTAGGAAACAGCTCCACGAAATACAGCTGTAACACTGTGAGTGGATGTCACACATAACAAAGCAGTTTCTCACAAATCTTCTTTCCAGTTTTTCTCTGAGGATATCTTTTTTTCAGCATAGCACTGTGAGTGGATGTGACACATAACAAAGCAGTTTCTCACAAATCTTCTTTCCAGTTTTTCTCTGAGGATATCTTTTTTTCAGCATAGCCTTCTATGGGCTTCCAAATATCACTTTGCCAATTCCACAAGAACAGGCTTAGCGAGCGACTTCTTGAATGGAAAGTTGCAACTCTGTGAGATGATTTAACAGAACACGAAACAGTTTCTCAGAAAGCTTCTTTCAGATTTCATCTGAGGATATTTACTTTTTCACCATAGCCCTCCATGGGCTTCCAACTATCACATTGCAAATTCCACAAGAACAGTCTTAGCGAAAGGCTTCTTGAGGGGAAAGCTGTAACTCTCAGAGATGAATTCACAGAACACAAAGAAGTTTCTCAGAAAGCTTCTTTCTCTTTGTTAACGGAGGATATTTCCTTTGGCCCTATAGTCTTCAAAGGGATCCGAAATATCCGTTCTCAGATTCTCCAGAAATAAGGCTAGCAAACGGCTCCACGAAATACAGCTGTAACTCTGTGAGTGGAAGTCGCACATCACAAAGCAGTTTCTCACAAAGCTCCTTTCCAGTTTTTTTCTGAGGATATTTTCTTTTTCACCATAGCACTTTATGGGCTTTATATTGCACTTTGCAAATTTCACAAGAACAGGCTTAGCGAACGGCTTCTTGAGGGGAAAACTCTAACTCTGTGAGATAAATTAACAGAACACTAAGCAGATACTCAGAAAGCTTCTTTCCAGTTTTCAACTTAGGATATTTCCTTTTTCACCGTAGCCCTCCATGGACTTCCAAAATCACTTTGCAAATTCCACGAGAACAGTCTTAGCGACAGACGTCTTGAGGGGAAAGCTGTAACTGTGTGAGATGATTTCACAGAACACAAAGAAGTTTCTCAGAAAGCTTCTTTCTCTTTGTTACTGGAGGATATTTCCTTTGGCTCTATAGCCTTCATCGAGATCCAAAATATCCGTTCACAGATTACACAGAAATAAGGCTAGTAACAGATCCACGAAATACTGCTGTAACTCTGTGAGTGGAAGTCACAAATCACAAAGCAATTTCTCAAAAAGCTTCTTACCAGTTTTTCTTTGAGCATATGTTCCTTTCACCATAGACCTCTATGGGCTTCCAAATATCACTTTGCAAATTCCACAAGAACAGGCTTAGCGAATGGCTTATTGAGGGGAAAGCTCTATCTCTGGTAGATGAATTAACAGAACACTAAGCAGTTTCTCAGAAAGCTTCTTTCCAGTTTTCATCTGAGGATATTTCCTTTTTCACCATAGCCCTCCATGGGCTTCCAAATATCACTTTGCAAATTCTACTAGAACAGTCTTAGCGAAAGACTTCCTGACGGGAAAGCTATAACCCTGAGAGATGATTTCACAGCACACAAAGAAGTTTCTCAGAAAGCTTCTTTCTCTTTGTTATCGGAGGATATTTCCTTTGGCCCTGTGGTCTTCAAACAGATCCAAAATATCCGTTCATCGATTCCAAAGAAATAAGGCGAGCAAACAGCTCCAAGAAATACAGCTGTAACTCTGTGACTGGAAGTCACACATCACAAAGCAGTTACTCCGAAAGCTTATTTCCACTTAATCTCTGAAAATATTTTCCTTTTCTTCGTAGCCCTCTATGGGCTTTCAAATATCATTTTGTAAATTCCACAAGAAAAGTCTTAGCTTAAGACTCTTGAGGGGAAAGCTGTAACTCTGTGAGATGATTTCGCAGAACACAAAGAATTTTCTCAGAAAGCTTCTTTCTCTTTGTTATCGGACGATATTTCCTTTAGCCCTATAGTCTTCAAAAGGATCCGAAATATCAGTTCTCAGATTCCACTACAATAAGGCTTGCAAACAGATCCACGAAACACAGCTGTAACTCTGTGAGTGGAAGTCACATATTACAAAGCCGTTTCTCAGGAAGCTTCTTTCCAGGTTTTCTCTCAGGATATTTTCTTTTTCAACATAGCCCTCTATCGGATTCCAAATATCACTTTACAAATTCCAAAAGAACAGGCTTAGCGAACGGATGCTTGAGGGGAAAGCTGTAACTCTGTGAGACGAATTAACAGAACAGTAAGCAGTTTCTCAGAAAGCTTCCTTCCAGATTTCATCTGAGGATATTTCCTTTTTCACCATAGCCCTCCATGCACTTCCAACTATCACTTTGCAAATTCCACAAGAACAGGCTTATCGAACGGCTTCTTGAGGGGAAAGCTGTAACTCTGTGAGATGAATTAACAGAACACTAAGCAGTTTCTCAGAAACCTTCTTTCCAGTTTTCATCTGAGGATATTTCCTTTTTCACCATAGCCCTCCAAGGGCTTCCAAATATCACTTTGCAAATTCCACAAGAACCGTCTTAGAGAAAGGCTTCATAACGGGAAAGCTGTAACTCTGTGAGATGATTTCACAGAACACAAAGAAGTCTCTCAGAAGGCTTCTTTCTCTTTGTTATCGGAGGATATTTCCTTTGGCCCTATAGTCTTCAAAGGGATCCGGAATATCAGTTCTCAGATTCCACAGAAATAAGGCTAGTAAACAGCTCCACGGAATACAGCTGTAACACTGTGAGTGGAAGTCACACATCACAAAGCAGTTTCTCAGAAACCTTCTTTCCAGTTTTCATCTGAGAATATTTCCTTTTTCAACACAGCCTTTCATGGGCTTCCAAATATCACTTTGCAAATTCCACAAGAACAGTCTTAGCGAAAGGCTTCTTGAGGGGAAATCTGTAGCTCTGTGAGATGATTTCACGGAACACAAAGAAGTTTCTCAGAAAGCTTCTTTCTCTTTGCTGTCGGAGGATATTTCATTTGGCCCTATTGTCTTCAAAGCGATCCGAAATATCCGTTCTCAGATTCCACAGAAATAAGGCTAGCATACAGATCCACGAAATACAGCTGTAACACTGTGAGTGGAAGTCACACATTACAAAGCAGTTTCTCACAAATCTTGTTTCCAGTTTTTCTCGGAGGATATTTTTTTTTTCACCATTGCCCTCTATGGGCTTCCAAATATCACTTTGCAAGTTCCACAAGAAGAGGCTTAGCGAACGGCTACTTCAGGGGAAAGCTATAACTCTGTGAGATGAATTAATAGAACACTAAGCAGTTTCTCAGAAACCTTCTTTCCAGATTTCATCTGAGGATATTTCCTTTTTCACCATAGCCCTCCATGGGCTTCGAAATATCACTTTGCAAATTCCACAAGAACAGTATTAGCGAAAGGCTTCTTGAGGGGAAAGCTGTAACTCTCAGAGATGATTTCACAGAACACAAAGAAGTTTGTCAGAAATCTTCTTTCTCATTTTAATCGGAGGATATTTCCTTTGGCCCTCTAGTCTTCAAAGGGATCCGGAGTATCAGTTCTCAGATTCCTCAGAAATAAGGCTAGTACAAAGACCCACGGAATACAGCTGTAACTCTGTGAGTGGAAGTCACACATCACAAATCAGTTTCTCAAAATGCTTATTTCCAGTTTTTTTCTGAAGATATTTTCATTTTCACCGTAGCACTCTATGGGTTTCAAATTGCACTTTGCGAATCCCACAATAACAGGCTTAGCGAACGGCTTCTTGACGGGAAAGCTCTAACTCTGTTAGATGAATTAACAGAACACTAAGCAGTTTCTCAGAAAGCTTCTTTCCAGTTTTCATCTGAGGATATTTCCTTTTTCACCATAGCCCTCCGTGGGCTTCCAAATATCACTTTGCCAATTCCACAAGAACTGTCTTAGCGAAAGGCTTCTTGAGGGGAAAGCTGTAGCTTTCTGAGATGATTTCTCAGAACACAAAGTAGTTTCTCAAAAAGAATCTTTTTCTTTGTTATCGGAGGATATTTCCTTTGTCCCTATAGTCTTCAAAAGGATCCGAAATATCCGTTCTCAGTTTCCACAGAAATAAGGCTAGGAAACAGCTCCAAGAAATACAGCTGTAACTCTGTGAGTGGAAGTCACACTTAACAAAGCAGTTTCTCAAAAGTCTTCTTTCCAGTTTTTCTCTGAGGATATTTTTTTTTTTCACCATAGCCCTCTATGGGCTTCCAAATATCACTTTGCAAATTCCACAACAACAGGCTTACCGAGCGGCTTCTTGAGGGGAAACTGCAACTCTGTGAGATGAATTAACAGAACACTAAGCAGTTTCCCAGAAAGCTTCTTTCCAGATTTCATCTGAGGGTATTTCCTTTTTCACCATAGCCCTCCATGGGCTTAAAGGAGTCACTTTGCAAATTCCACAAGAACAGTCTCTGCGAAAGGGTTTTTGAAGGGAAAGCTGTAACTCTGTTAGATGATTTCATAGAACACAAAGACGTTTCTCAGAAACCTTCTTTTTCTTTGTTATCGGAGGATATTTCCTTTGGCCCTATAGTCTTCAAATGGATCCGAAATATCCGTTCTCAGATTCCACAGAAATAAGGCTAGGAAACAGCTCCAGGAAATACAGCTGTAACTCTGTGAGTGGAAGTCACAAATAACAAAGCAGTTTCTCAGAGAGCTTCTTTCCATTTTTCATCTGAGAATACTTTCTTTTTCACCATTGCCCTCTATAGGCTTCCAAATATAACTTTGCAAATTCCACAAGAACAGGCTTAGCGAACGCCTTCTTCAGGGGAAAGCTGTAACTCTGTGAGACGAATTAACAGAACACTAAGCAGTTTCTCAGAAAGCTTCGTTCCAGTTTTCATCTGAGGATACTGACTTTTTCACCATAGCCCTCCATGGGCTTCCAAAAATCACTTTGCAAATTCCACAAGGACAGTCTTAGCGAAAGGCTTCCTGAGGGGAAAGCTGTAGCTCTGTGAGATGATTTCACAGAACACAAAGAAGTTTCTCAGAACGCTTCTCTGTCTTTGTTGTCGGAGGATATTTCCTTTGCCCGATAGTCTTCAAAAGGATCATAAATATCCGTTCTCAGATTCCACAGAAATAAGGCTAGGAAACAGCTCCACGAAATACAGCTGTAACTCTGTGAGTGGAAGTCACACATCACAAAGCAGTTTCTCAGAAAGCTTCTTGCCACTTTTTCTCTGAGGATATTTTCTTTTTCACCGTAGCCCCCTATGGGCTTCCAAATATCATTTTGCAAATTCCACAAGAGCAGGCTTAGCGAACGGCTTCTTAGGGGGAAAGCTGTAACTCCGTGAGATGAATTAACAGAACACTAAACAGTTTCTCAGAAAGCTTCGTTCCAGTTTTCATCTGAGGATATTTACTTTTTCACCATAGCCCTCCATGGGCTTCCAAATATCACTTTGCAAATTCCACAAGGACAGTCTTAGTAAAAGGCTTCTTGAGGGGAAAGCTGTAGCTTTGTGAGATGATTTCACAGAACACAAAGAAGTTTCTCAGAAAGCTTCTTTTTCTTTGTTATCGGAGGATATTTCCTTTGGCCCTAGAGTCTTCAAAAGGATCCGAAATATTCGTTCACAGATTCCACAGAAATAAGACGAGGAAACAGCTCCATGAAATACATCTGTAACTCTGTGAGTGTAAGTCACACATAACAAAGCAGTTTCTCAGAGAGCTTCTTTTCAGTTATCGTCTGAGAATACTTTGTTTTTCACCATTGCCCTCTATTGGCTTCCATATATCAATTTGCAAATTCCACAAGAACAGGCTTAGCGAACGGCTTCTTGAGGGAAAAGCTGCAACTCTGTGAGATGAATTAACAGAACAAAAAGCAGTTTCCAGAAAGCTTCTTTCCAGTTCTCATCTGAGGATATTTCCTTTTTCACCATAGCCCTCCATGGGCTTCCAAATATCACTTTGCGAATTCCACAAGGACAGTCTTACCGAAAGGCTTCTTGAGGGGAAAGCTGTAGCTCTGTGAGATGATTTCAAAGAACACAAAGAAGTTTTTCAGAAAGCTTCTTTGTCTTTGTTGTCGGAGGATATTTCATTTGGCTCTATAGTCTTGAAAGAAATCCGAAATATCCGTTCTCAGATTCCACAGAAATAAGACTAGCAAACAGATCCAAGAATTACAGCTGTAACTCTGTGTGTGGAAGTCAAACATCACAAAGCAGTTTCTCAGAAACTTCTTACAAGTTTTTCTCTGAAGATATTTTCTTTTCACCATACACCTCTATGGGCTTCCAAATATCACTTTGCAAATTCCACAAGAACAGGCTTAGCGAACGGCTTATTGAGGGGAAAGCTGTAACTCTGTTAGATGAATTAACAGATCACTAAGCAGTTTCTCAGAAAGCTTCTTTGCAGTTTTCATCTGAGGATATTTACTTTTTCACTATAGCCCTCCGTGAGCTTCCAAATATCACTTTGCAAATTCCACAAAGACAGTCTTAGCGAAAGGCTTCTTGAGGGGAAAGCTGTAGCTCTGGGAGATGATTTCACAGAACACAAAAAAGTTACTCAGAAATCTTCTTTTTCTTTGTTATGGGAGGATATTTCCTTTGGCCCTATAGTCTTCAAAGGGATCCGAAATATCCTTTCTCAGATTCCACAGAAATAAGGCTAGGAAACAGATCCACGAAATACAGCTGTAACACTGTGAGTGGATGTCACACATAACAAAGCAGTTTCTCAGAGAGCTTCTTTCCAGTTTTCTTCTGAGAATACTTTCTTTTTCACCTTTGCCCTCTATGGGCTTCCAAATATCACTTTGCAAATTCCACAAGAACAGGCTTAGCGAACGGCTTCTTGAGGGGAAAGCTGTAACTCTGTGAGATAAATTAACAGAACACTAAGCAGTTTCTCAGAAAGCTTCTTTCCAGTTTTCATCTGAGGATATTTACTTTTTCACCATAGCCCTCCTTGAGCTTCCAAATATCACTTTGCAAATTCCACAAGGACAGTCTTAGCGAAAGGCTTCTTGAGGGGAACGCTGTAGCTCTGTGAGATGATTTCACAGAACACAAAGAAGTTTGTCAGAAATCTTCTTTCTCATTTTAATCGGAGGATATTTCCTTTGGCCCTCTAGTCTTCAAAGGGATCCGGAGTATCAGTTCTCAGATTCCTCAGAAATAAGGCTAGTACAAAGACCCACGGAATACAGCTGTAACTCTGTGAGTGGAAGTCACACATCACAAATCAGTTTCTCAAAATGCTTATTTCCAGTTTTTTTCTGAAGATATTTTCATTTTCACCGTAGCACTCTATGGGTTTCAAATTGCACTTTGCGAATCCCACAATAACAGGCTTAGCGAACGGCTTCTTGACGGGAAAGCTCTAACTCTGTTAGATGAATTAACAGAACACTAAGCAGTTTCTCAGAAAGCTTCTTTCCAGTTTTCATCTGAGGATATTTCCTTTTTCACCATAGCCCTCCGTGGGCTTCCAAATATCACTTTGCCAATTCCACAAGAACTGTCTTAGCGAAAGGCTTCTTGAGGGGAAAGCTGTAGCTTTCTGAGATGATTTCTCAGAACACAAAGTAGTTTCTCAAAAAGAATCTTTTTCTTTGTTATCGGAGGATATTTCCTTTGCCCGATAGTCTTCAAAAGGATCCGAAATATCCGTTCTCAGATTCCACAGAAATAAGGCTAGGAAACAGCTCCAAGAAATACAGTTGTAACTCTGTGAGTGGAAGTCACACTTAACAAAGCAGTTTCTCAAAAGTCTTCTTTCCAGTTTTTCTCTGAGGATATTTTTTTTTCACCATAGCCCTCTATGGGCTTCCAAATATCACTTTGCAAATTCCACAACAACAGGCTTACCGAGCGGCTTCTTGAGGGGAAACTGCAACTCTGTGAGATGAATTAACAGAACACTAAGCAGTTTCCCAGAAAGCTTCTTTCCAGATTTCATCTGAGGGTATTTCCTTTTTCACCATAGCCCTCCATGGGCTTAAAGGAGTCACTTTGCAAATTCCACAAGAACAGTCTCTGCGAAAGGGTTTTTGAAGGGAAAGCTGTATCTCTGTTAGATGATTTCAAAGAACACAAAGACGTTTCTCAGAAACCTTCTTTTTCTTTGTTATCGGAGGATATTTCCTTTGACCCTATAGTCTTCAAATGGATCCGAAATATCCGTTCTCAGATTCCACAGAAATAAGGCTAGGAAACAGCTCCAGGAAATACAGCTGTAACTCTGTGAGTGGAAGTCACAAATAACAAAGCAGTTTCTCAGAGAGCTTCTTTCCATTTTTCATCTGAGAATACTTTCTTTTTCACCATTGCCCTCTATAGGCTTCCAAATATAACTTTGCAAATTCCACAAGAACAGGCTTAGCGAACGCCTTCTTCAGGGGAAAGCTGTAACTCTGTGAGACGAATTAACAGAACACTAAGCAGTTTCTCAGAAAGCTTCGTTCCAGTTTTCATCTGAGGATACTGACTTTTTCACCATAGCCCTCCATGGGCTCCCAAACATCACTTTGCAAATTCCACAAGGACAGTCTTAGCGAAAGGCTTCCTGAGGGGAAAGCTGTAGCTCTGTGAGATGATTTCACAGAACACAAAGAAGTTTCTCAGAAAGCTTCTTTGTCTTTGTTGTCGGAGGATATTTCCTTTGCCCGATAGTTTTCAAAAGGATCCGAAATATCCGTTCTCAGATTCCACAGAAATAAGGCTAGGAAACAGCTCCACGAAATACAGCTGTAACTCTATGAGTGGAAGTCACACATAACAAAGCAGTTTTTCAGAGACCTTCTTTCCAGTTAATAGCTGAAAATACTTTTTTTTCACCATTGCCCTCTATGGGGTTACAAATAACACTTTGCAAATTCCACAAGAACAGGCTGAGCGAACGGCTTCTTGAGGGGAAAGCTGTAACTCTGTGAGATTAATTAACGGAACACTAAGCAGTTTCTCGGAAACCTTCTTTACACTTTTCATCTGAGGATATTTCCTTTTTCAACATAGCCTTTCATGGGCTTCCAAATATCACTTTGCAAATTCCACAAGAACAGTCTTTGCGAAAGGCTTTTTGAAGGGAAAGTTGTAACTCTGTGAGATGATTTCACAGAACACAAAGAAGTTTCTCAGAATTCTTTCTCTTTGTTATTGGAGGATATTTCCTTTGGCCCTATAGTCTTCAAAGGGATCCGAAATATCTGTTCTCAGATTCCACAGAAATAAGGCTAGCAAACACCTCCACGAAATACAGCTGTAACTCTGTCAGTGGAAGTCACACTTTACAAAGCAGTTTCTAACAAATCTTCTTTCCAGTTTTTCTCTGAGGATATTTTCTTTTAAACCATAGCACTCTATGAGCTTCAAATTGCACTTTGCAAATTCCACAAGAACAGGCTTAGCAAACGGCTTCTGGAGGGGAAATCTCTAACTCTGTTAGATGAATTAACTGAACACTAAGCAGTTTCTCAGAAAGCTTCTTTCCAGTTTTCATCTGAGGATATTTCCTTTTTCACCATAGCCCTCCATGGGCTTCCAAATATCACTTTGCAAATTCCACAAGAACAGTCTTAGCGAAAGGCTTCTTGAGGGGAAAGCTGTAGCTCTGTGAGAAGATTTCACGGAACACAAAGAAGTTTCTCAAAAAGCTTCTTTCTCTTTGTTATCAGAGGATATTTCCTTTAGCCGTATTGTTTCAAAGGTATCCGAAATATCCGTTCTCAGATTCCACTTAAATAAGGCTAGCAAACAGATCCACGACATACAGCTGTAACACTGTGAGTGGAAGTCACACATTACAAAGCAGTTTCTCACAAATCTTCTTCCCAGTTTTTCTCTGAGGATATTTTTTTTTTTCACCATTGCCCTCTAGGGGCTTCCAAATATCACTTTGCAAATTCCACAAGAACAGTCTTTGCGAAAGGCTTTTTGAAGGGAAAGTTGTAACTCTGTGAGATGATTTCACAGAACACAAAGAAGTTTCTCAGAATTCTTTCTCTTTGTTATTGAAGGATATTTCCTTTGGCCCTATAGTCTTCAAAGGGATCCGAAATATCTGTTCTCAGATTCCACAGAAATAAGGCTAGCAAACACCTCCACGAAATACAGCTGTAACTCTGTCAATGGAAGTCACACATTACAAAGCAGTTTCTAACAAATCTTCTTTCCAGATTTTCTCTGAGGATATTTTCTTTTAAACCATAGCACTCTATGGGCTTCAAATTGCGCTTTGCAAATTCCACAAGAACAGGCTTAGCAAACGGCTTCTTGAGGGGAAATCTCTAACTCTGTTAGATGAATTAACAGAACACTAAGCAGTTTCTCAGAAAGCTTCTTTCCAGTTTTCATCTGAGGATATTTCCTTTTTCACCATAGCCCTCCATGGGCTTCCAAATATCACTTTGCAAATTCCACAAGAACAGTCTTAGCAAAAGGCTTCCTGACGGGAAAGCTGTAACTCTGTGAGATGATTTCACAGAACACCAAGAAGTTTCTCAGAAAGCTTCTTTCTCTTTGTTATCGGAGGATATTTCCTTTGGCCCTCTGGTCTTCAATGAGATCCGAAATATCCGTTCTCAGATTCCACGGAAATAAGGCTAGGAAACAGCTCCACAAAATACAGCTGTAACTCTGTGAGTGGAAGTCACACATCACAAAGCAGTTTCTCAGAAAGCTTCTTGCCACTTTTTCTCTGAGGATATTTTCTTTTTCACCGTAGCCCCCTATGGGCTTCCAAATATCATTTTGCAAATTCCACAAGAGCAGGCTTAGCGAACGGCTTCTTAGGGGGAAAGCTGTAACTCTGTGAGATGAATTAACAGAACACTAAACAGTTTCTCAGAAAGCTTCGTTCCAGTTTTCATCTGAGGATATTTACTTTTTCACCATAGCCCTCCATGGGCTTCCAAATATCACTTTGCAAATTCCACAAGGACAGTCTCAGTAAAAGGCTTCTTGAGGGGAAAGCTGTAGCTTTGTGAGATGATTTCACAGAACACAAAGAAGTTTCTCAGAAAGCTTCTTTTTCTTTGTTATCGGAGGATATTTCCTTTGGCCCTAGAGTCTTCAAAAGGATCCGAAATATTCGTTCACAGATTCCACAGAAATAAGACTAGGAAACAGCTCCATGAAATACATCTGTACCTCTGTGAGTGTAAGTCACACATAACAAAGCAGTTTCTCAGAGAGCTTCTTTCCAGTTATCATCTGAGAATACTTTTTTTTTCACCATTGCCCTCTATGGGCTTCCATATATCAATTTGCAAATTCCACAAGAACAGGCTTAGCGAACGGCTTCTTGAGGGAAAAGCTGCAACTCTGTGAGATGAATTAACAGAACACTAAGCAGTTTCTCAGAAAGCTTCTTTCCCGTTTTCATCTGAGGATATTTCCTTTTTCACCGTAGCCCTCCATGGGCTACCACCTATTGCTTTGGAAATTCCAGAAGAACAGTCTTAGCGAATGGCTTCTTGAAGGGAAAGTTGTAACTCTGTGAGATGATTTCACAGAACACAAAGAAGTTTGTCAGAAAGCTTCTTTCTCTTTGTTATCGGATGATATTTCATTTGGCTCTATAGTCTTGAAAGAGATCCGAAATATCCGTTCTCAGATTCCACAGAAATAAGACTAGCAAACAGATCCAAGAAATACAGCTGTAACTCTGTGTGTGGAAGTCAAACATCACAAAGGAGTTTCTCAGAAACTTCTTACAAGTTTTTCTCTGAGGATATTTTCTTTTCACCATAGACCTCTATGGGCTTCCAAATATCACTTTGCAAATTCCACAAGAACAGACTTAGCGAACGGCTTCTTGAGGGGAAAGCTGTAACTCTGTTAGATGAATAAAAGATCACTAAGCAGTTTCTCAGAAAGCTTCTTTCCAGTTTTCATCTGAGGATATTTACTTTTTCACTATAGCCCTCCGTGAGCTTCCAAATATCACTTCGCAAATTCCACAAGGACAGTCTTAGCGAAAGGCTTCTTGAGGGGAAAGCTGTAGCTCTGTGAGATGATTTCACAGAACACAAAAAAGTTACTCAGAAAGTTTCTTTTTCTTTGTTATCGGAGGATATTTCCTTTGGCCCTAGAGTCTTCAAAGGGATCCGAAATATCCGTTCTCAGATTCCACAGAAATAAGGCTAGGAAACAGATCCACGAAATACAGCTGTAACACTGTGAGTGGATGTCACACATAACAAAGCAGTTTCTCAGAGAGCTTCTTTCCAGTTTTCATCTGAGAATACTTTCTTTTTCACCTTTGCCCTCTATGGGCTTCCAAATATCACTTTGCAAATTTCACAAGAGCAGGCTTAGCGAACGGCTTCTTGAGGGGAAAGCTGCAACTCTGTGAGACGAATTATCAGAACACGAAGCAGTTTCTCAGCAACCTTCTTTCCAGTTTTCATCTGAGGATATTTCCTTTTTCACCATAGCCTTCATGGGCTTCCAAATATCACTTTGCAAATTCTACAAGAACAGTCTCAGCAGAAGGCTTCTTGAGGGGAAAGCTGTAGCTCTGTGAGATGATTTCACAGAACACAAAGAAGTTTCTCAGAAAGCTTCTTTCTCTTTGTTATCAGAGGATATTTCCTTTGGCCCTATTGTCTTGAAAGGGATCCGAAATATTCGTTCTCAGATTCCACAGAAATAAGGCTAGCAAACAGCTCCACGAAATACAGCTGTAGCTCTGTGAGTGGAAGTCACACATTAAAAAACAGTTTCTCAGAAAGCTTCTTTCCTGTTTTTCTCTGAGGATATTTTCTTTTTCACCTTAGCCCTCTATGGGCTTCCAAATATCACTTTTCACATTCCACAAGAACCGGCTTAGCAAACGGCTTCTTGAGGGGAAAGCTGTAACTCTGTGAGATGAATAAACAGACCAATAAGCAGTTTCTCAGAAAGCTTCTTTCCGCTTTTCATCTGAGGATATTTCCTTTTTCACCATAGCCCTCCAAGGGCTTCCAAATATCACTTTGTAAATTCCACAAGAACAGTCTTAGTGAAAGGCTTCTTGAGTGGAAAGCTGTAACTCTGTGAGATGATTTCACAGAACACAAAGAAGTTTCTCAGAAAGCTTCTTTCTCTTTGTTATCGGAGGCTATTTCCTTTGGCCCTATAGTCTTCAAAGGGATCCGAATATCAGTTCTCAGATTCCACAGAAATAAGGCTAGCAAACACCTCCACGAAATACAGCTGTAACTCTGTCAGTGGAAGTCACACATTACAAAGCAGTTTCTAACAAATCTTCTTTCCAGTTTTTCTCTGAGGATATTTTCTTTTTCACGATAGCCCTCTATGGGCTTCAAATTGCACTTTTCAAATTCCACAAGAACAGGCTTAGCGAACGGCTTCATGAGGGGAAAAGTCTAACGCTGTGAGAGGAATTAAGAGAACACTAAGCAGATACTCAGAAAGCTTCTTTCCAGATTTCATCTGAGGATATTTCCTTTTTCACCATAGTCCTCCAAGGGCTTCCAAATATCAGTTTGGAAATTCCACAAGAACGGTCTTAGCGAAAGGCTTCCTGAAGGGAAAGCTGTAACTGTGTGGGATGATTTCACAGAACACAAAGAAGTTTGACAGAAACCTTCTTTCTCTTTGTTATCGGAGGATATTTCCTTTGTCCCTATAATCTTCAAATGGATCCGAAATATCGGTTCTCAAGTTCCACAGAAATAAGGCTAGCAAACAGCTCCACGATATACAGCTGTAACTCTGTGAGTGGAAGTCGCACATCACAAAGCAGTTTCTCACAAAGCTTCTTACAAGTTTTCATCTGAGGATATTTTCTTTTTCACTATAGCCCTCTAAGGGCTTCCAAATATCACTTTGCAAATTCCACAAGAACAGGCTTAGCGAACGGCTTCTTGAGGGGAAAGCGTTATCTCTGTGAGATGAATTAACAGAACACTAAGCAGTTTCTCAGAAAGCTTCTTTCCAGTTTTCATCTGAGGATATTTCCTTTATCAACATAGCCCTCCATGGGCTTCCAACTATCACTTTGCGAATTCCACAAGAACAGTCTTAACCAAAGGCTACTTGAAGGGAAAGTTGTAACTCTGTGAGATGATTTCACAGAACACAAAGAAGTTTGTCAGAAAGCTTCTTTCTCTTTGTTATCGGATGATATTTCCTTTGGCTCTATCGTCTTGAAAGAGATCCAATATCCATTCTCAGATTTCACAGAAATAAGGCTAGCAAACAGATCCACGAAATACAGCTGTAACTCTGTGAGTGGAAGTCACACATCACAAAGCAGTTTCTCAGAAACTTCTTACAAGTTTTTCTGTGAGGATATTTTCTTTTCACCTTAGACCTCTATGGGCTTCCAAATATCACTTTGCAAATTCTACAAGAACAGTCTTAGCGAAAGGCTTCTTGAGGGGAAAGATGTAACTCTGTGAGATGATTTCAGAGAACACAAAGAATTTTCTCAGAAAGCTTCTTTCTCTTTGTTATCAGATGATATTTCCTTTGGCCCTATTGTCTTCAAAGGGATCCGAAATATCCGTTCTCAGATTCCACAGAAATAAGGCTAGCAAACAGATCCAGGAAATACAGCTGTAACTCTGTGAGTGGAAGTCACACATTACAAAGCAGTTTCTCACAAATCTTCTTTCCAGTTTTTCTCTGAGGATATCTTTTTTTCACCATAGCCTTCTAAGGGCTTCCAAATATCACTTTGCAAATTCCACAAGAACAGGCTTAGCGAGCAGCTTCTTGAGGGGAAAGCTGCAACTCTGTGAGATGAATTAACAGATCACAGAACAGTTTCTAAGAAAGCTTCCTTTCAGTTTTTATCTAAGGGTATTATCTTTTTCACCATAGCCCTCCATGGACTTCGAAATATCACTATGAAATTCCACAAAAACAGTATTACCGAAATGCTTCTTGAGGGGAAATCTGTAACTCCGTGAGATAAATTCACAGATCACAAACAAGTTTCTCAGAAAGTTACTTTCTCATTTTTATCAGAGGATATTTCCTTTGTCCCTGTAGTCTTCAAAGGGATCCAAAATATCAGTTCTCAGATTCCACAGAAATAAGGCTAGCAAAAAGCTCCATGAAACACAGCTGTAATTCTATGAGTGGAAGTCGCACATCACAAAGCAGTTTCTCACAAAGCTTCTTTCCAGTTTTTTTCTGAGGATATTTTCTTTTTCACCATAGCACTTTATGGGCTTCAAATTGCACTTTGTAAATTCCACAAGAACAGGCTTAGCGAACGCCTTCTTGAGGGGAAAACTCTAACTCTGTGAGATGAATTAACAGAACACTAAGCAGATACTCAGAAAGCTTCTTTCCAGTTTTCAACTTAGGATATATCCTTTTTCACCATAGCCCTCCATGGGCTTCCAAATATCACTTTGCCAATTCCACAAGAACACACTTAGCGAAAGGCGTCTTTAGGGGAAAGCTGTAACTGTGTGAGATGATTTCACAGAGCACAAAGAAGTTTCTCAGAAAGCTTCTTTCTCTTTGTTACCGGAGGATATTTCCTTTGGCTCTATAGTCTTCAAAGATATCCAAAATATCCGTTCACAGATTCCACAGAAATAAGGCTAGGAAACAGGTCCACGAAATACAGCTGTAACTCTGTGAGTGGAAGTCACACATCACAAAGCAGTTTCTCAGAAAGTTTCTTACCAGTTTTTCTCTGACGATATTTTCTTTTCACCATAGACCTCTTTGGGCTTCCAAATATCACTTTGCAAATTCCACAAGAACAAGCTTAGCGAACGGCTTCTGGAGGGAAAAGCTGTAACTCTGTGAGATGAATTAACAGAACACTAAACACTTTCTCAGAAAGCTTCGTTCCTGTTTTCATGTGAGGATATTTCCTTTTTCACCATAGCCCTCCATGGGCTTCCAAATATCACCTTGCAAATTCCACAAGGACAGTCTTAGCAAAAGGCTTCTTGAGGGGAAAGCTGAAGCTCTGTGAGATGATTTCACAGAACACAAAGAAGTTTCTCAGAAAGCTTCTTTTTCTTTGTTATCGGAGGATATTTCCTTTGGCCCTATAGTCTTCAAAGGGATCCGAAATATCAGTTCTCAGATTGCAAGGAATGAGGCTAGGAAACAGCTCCACGAAATACAGCTGTAACACTGGGAGTGGATGTCACACATAACAAAGCAGTTTCACAGAGAGCTTCTTTCCAGTTTTCATCTGAGAATCCTTTCTTTTTCACCTTAGCCCTCTATGGGCTTCCAAATATCACTTTTCAATTCCACAAGAACAGGCTTAGCGAACGGTTTCTTGAGGGGAAAGCTGTAACTCTGTGAGATGAATTAACAGAACACTAAGCAGTTTCTCAGAAACCTTCTTTCCAGTTTTCATCTGAGGATATTTCCTTTTTCACCATAGCACTCCAAGGGCTTCCAAATATCACTTTGCAAATTCCACAAGAACAGTCTTAGAGAAAGGCTTCCTAAGGGGAAAGCTGTAACTCTCAGAGATGAATTCACAGAACACAAAGAAGTCTCTCAGAAAGCTACTTTCTCTTTGTTATCGGAGGATATTTCCTTTGGCCCTTTAGTCTTCAAAGGGACCCGGAATATCCGTTCTCAGATTCCACAGAAATAAGGCTAGGAAACAGCTCCAGGGAATACAGCTGTAACTCTGTGAGTGGAAGTCACACATCACAAAGCAGTTTCTCAGAAAGCTTCTTTCCTGTTTTCATCTGAGAATACTTTCTTTTTCACCTTTGCCCTCTATGGTCTTCCAAATATCACTTTGCAAATTCCACAAGAACAAGCTTAGCGAGCGGCTTCTTAAGGGAAAGCTGTAACTCTGTGACATGAATTAACAGAACACTAAGCAGTTTCTCAGAAAGCTTCTTTCCATTTTTCATCTGAGGATATTGACTTTTTCACCATAGCCCTCCATGAGCTTCCAAATATCACTTTGCAAATTCCACAAGGACAGTCTTAGCGAAAGGCTTCTTGAGGGTAAAACTGTAGCTCTGTGAGATGATTTCACAGAACACAAAGAAGTTTCTCAGTAAGCTTCTTTCTCATTTTAATCGGAGGATATTTCCTTTGGCCCTCTAGTCTTCAAAGGGATCCGGAATATCAGTTCTCAGATTCCTCAGAAATAAGGCTAGTACACAGCTCCACGGAATACAGCTGTAACTCTGTGAGTGGAAGTCACAAATCACAAATCAGTTTCTCATAAACTTATTTCCAGTTCTTTTCTGAATATATTTTCATTTTCACCGTAGCACTATGTGAGTTTCAAATTGCACTTTGCGAATCCCACAAGAACAGGCTTAGCGAACGGCTTCTTGAGGGGAAAGCTCTAACTCTGTTAGATGAATTAATAGAACACTAAGCAGTTTCTCAGAAAGCTTCTTTCCAGTTTTCATCTGAGGATATTTCCTTTTTCACCATAGCCCTCCATGGGCGTCCATATATCACTTTGCAAATTCCACAAGAACAGTCTTAGCGAACGGCTTCCTGAAGGGAAAGCTGTAACTCTGTGAGATGATTTCACAGAACACAAAGAAGTTTCTCAGAAAGCTTCTTTCTCTTTGTGTCGGAGGATATTTCATTTGGCCCTATTCTCTTCAAATGGATCCTAAATATCCGTTCTCAGATTCCACAGAAATAAGGCTATCAAACTGCTCCACGAAATACAGCTGTAACTCTGTGAGTGGAAGTCACACATCACAAAGCAATTTCTCAGAAAGCTTCTTAGCACTTTTTGTCTGAGGATATTTTCTTTTCACCATAAACCTCTCTGGGCTTCCAAATATCACTTTGCAAATTCCACAAGAACAGGCTTAGCGAACGGCTTCTTGAGGGGAAAGCTGTAACTCTGTGAGATGAATTAACAGAACACTCAACAGTTTCTCAGAAAGCTTCGTTCCTGTTTTCATCTGAGGATATTTACTTTTTCACCATAAACCTCCATGGGCTTCCAAATATCACTTTGCAAATTCCACAGGGAACAGTCTTAGCAAAAGGCTTCTTGAGGGGAAAGCTGTAGATTTGTGAGATGATTTCACAGAACACAAAGTAGTTTCTCAGAAAGCTTCGTTTTCTTTGTTATCGGAGGATATTTCCTTTGGCCCTATACTCTTCAAAAGGATCCGAAATATCCGTTCTCAGATTCCACAGAAATAAGGCTAGGAAACAGCTCCAGAAAATACAGCTGTAACTCTGTGAGTGGAAGTCACACATCACAAAGCAGTTTCTCAGAGAGCTTCGTTCCAGTTTTCATCTGAGAATACTTTCTTTTTCACCATTGGCCTCTATGGGCTTCCAAATATCACTTTGCAAATTCCACAAGAACAGGCTTAGCGAACGGCTTCTTGAGGGGAAAGCTGTAACTCTGTGAGATGAATTAACAGAACACTAAGCAGTTTCTCAGAAAGCTTCGTTCCAGTTTTCATCTGAGGATACTTACTTTTTCACCATAGACCTCCTTGGGCTTCCAAATATCACTTTGCAAATTCCACAAGGACAGTCTTAGCGAAAGGCTTCTTTAGGGGAAAGCTATAGCTCTGTGAGATGATTTCACAGAACACAAAGAAGTTTCTCAGAAAGCTTCTTTCTCTTTGTTGTCGGAGGATATTTCCTTTGCCCGATAGTCTTCAAAAGGATCCGAAATATCCGTTCTCAGATTCCACAGAAATAAGACTAGGGAACAGCTCCACGAAATACAGCTGTAACTCTGTGAGTGGAAGTCACACATAACAAAGCAGTTTCTCAGAGAGCTTCTTTCCAGTTTTCATCTGAGAATACTTTCTTTTTCACCTTTGCCCTCTAAGGGCTTCCAAATATCACTTTGCAAATTCCACAAGAACAGGCTGAGCGTACGGCTTGTTGAGGAGAAAGCTGTAACTCTGTGAGATGAATTAACAGAACACTAAGCAGTTTCTCAGAAACCTTCTTTCCAGTTTTCATCTGCGGATATTTCCTTTTTCAACATAGCCTTTCATGGGCTTCCAAATATCACTTTGCAAATTCCACAAGAACAGTTTTACCGAAAGGCTTCTTGAGGGAAAGCTATAACTCTGTGAGATGAATTAACAGAACACTAAACAGTTTCTCAGAAAGCTTCTTTCCAGTTTTTATCTGAGGATATTTTTTTTTCACCATTGCCCTCTAGGGGCTTCGAAATATCACATTGCAAATTCCACAAGAACAGTCTTAGCGAACGGCTACTTGAGGGGAAAGCTGTAACTCTGTGAGATGAATTAACAGAACAATAAGCAGTTTCTCAGAAAGCTTCTTTCCAGATTTCATCTGAGGATATTTCCTTTTTCACCATAGCCCTCCAAGGGCTTCCAAATATCACTTTGCAAATTCCACAAGAACAGTCTTAGCAAAAGGCTTCTTGAGTGGAAAGCTGTAACTCTGTGAGATGATTTCACAGAACACAAAGAAGTTTCTCAGAAAGCTTCTCTCTCTTTGTTATCGGAGGCTATTTCCTTTGGCCCTATAGTCTTCAAAGGGATCCGAATATCAGTTCTCAGATTCCACAGAAATAAGGCTAGCAAACACCTCCACGAAATACAGCTGTAACTCTGTCAGTGGAAGTCACACATTACAAAGCAGTTTCTAACAAATCTTCTTTCCAGTTTTTCTCTGAGGATATTTTCTTTTTCACGATAGCCCTCTATGGGCTTCAAAATGCACTTTTCAAATTCCACAAGAACAGGCTTAGCGAACGGCTTCTTGAGGAGAAAACTCTAACTCTGTGAGAGGAATTAAGAGAACACTAAGCAGATACTCAGAAAGCTTCTTTCCAGATTTCATCTGAGGATATTTCCTTTTTCACCATAGCCCTCCAAGGGCTTCCAAATATCAGTTTGGAAATTCCACATGAACAGTCTTAGCGAAAGGCTTCCTGAAGGGAAAACTGTAACTGTGTGAGATGATTTCACAGAACACAAAGCAGTTTCTCCGAAAGCTTCCTTTCAGTTTTATCTGAGGATACTTTCTGTTTTACCACAGCCCTCCATGGGCTTCCAAATATCACTTTAGAAATTCTGCAAGAACAGTCTTAGTGAACGGCTTCCTGATGCGTAAGCTGTAACACTGTGAGATGAATTCACAGATCACAGAGCAGTTTCTCAGAAAGCTTCCTTTCAGTTTTTATCTAAGTATATTTTCTTTTTCACCAAGCCCTCCATGGACTTCCAAATATCACTTTGAAATTCCACAATAACAGTCTTAGCGAAAGGCTTCTTGAGGAGAATGCTGTAACTCTGTGAGATGAATTCACAGAACACAAAGAAGTTTCTCAGAAAGCTTCTTTCTCATTTTTATCGGAGGATACTTCCTTTGTCCCTATAGTCTTCAAAGGAATTCGAAATATCAGTTCTCAGATTCCACAGAAAAGAGGCTAGCAAACAGCTCCAGGAAATACAGCTCTACGTCAGTGAGTGGAAGTTACACATCACAAAGCAGTTTCTTAGAAAGCTTCTTTCCACTTTTTATCTGAGGATATTTTCTTTTTCACCATAGCCCTCCATGGGCTTCCAAATATCACTTTGTAAATTCCACAAGAAGAGTCTTAGCGAATGGCTTCTTGAGCGGAAAGCTGTAACGCTGTGAGATGAATTCACAGATCACAAAGCAGTTTCTCAAAAATCTTCTTTCCATTTTTTATTTGAGGATATTTTCTTTTTCACCGTAGCCCGCCATCGGCTTCCAAATATCACTTTGCAAATTCCACATGAAAAGTCTTACCGAATGGCATCTTAAGGGGAAAGCTGAAACTCTGTGAGATGATTTCACAGATCACAAAAAAGACTCCTAGAAAGCTTCTTTCTCTTTTTTTTCGGAGGATATATCCCTTGACCCTGTGGTCTTCAAAGGGATCCAAAATATCAGTTCTCAGATTCCACAGAAATAAGGCTAGCAAACAACTCCATTAAATACAGCTGTAACTCAGTGAGTTGAAGTCACACATCAGAAAGCAGTTTTTCAGAAACCTTCTTTCCAGTTTTTATCTGAGGATATTTTCATTTACAACGTAACCCTCCATGGGCTTCCAAATATCACTTTGCCAATTTCACAAGAATAGTCTTAGTGAACGCCTACTTGACGGGAAAGCTGTAACTCTGTGGTATGAATTCACAGATCACAAAGCAGTTTCTCAGAGAGCTTCCTTTCAGTTTTTATCTGAGGATATTTTCTTTTTCACCATAGTACTCATGGGCTTCCAAATATCACTTTGCTAATTGTAGAAGAACAGTCTTAGCGAAAGGCTTCTTGAGGGGAAAGCTGTAACTCTGTGAGATGAATTCACAGATCACAAAGAAGTTTCTCAGAAACCTTCTTTCTCCTTTTTATCGGAGGATATTTCCTTTGGCCCGCTAGTCTTCGAAGGGTTCCGAAATATCAGTCTCAGATTTATCAGAAATAGGGCTAGCAAACAGCTGCATGAAATAGAGCTGCAACTCAGTGAGTGGAAGTCACACATCACAAAGCAGTTTCACAGAAAGCTTCTTTCCAGTTTTTATCTGAGGATATTTTCTTTTTCACCATAGCTCTCCATGGGCTTCCAAATATCACTTTGCCAATTCCACAAGAACAGTCTTAGTGAACGGCTTCCTGAGGGGACAGCTGTAACGCTGTGAGATGAATTCACAGATCACTAAGCAGTTTCTCAGAAAGCTTCCTTTCAGTTTTTATCTGAGGATACTTTCTTTTTCACCATGGCGCTCCATGGGCTTCCAGATATCACTTTGGAAAATCCTCAAGAACATCTTAGTGAACGGCTTCCTGTCGCCTAAGCTGTAACTCTGTGAGATGAATTCACAGATCACAAAGCAGTTTCTCAGAAAGCTTCCCTTCAGTTTTTATCTAAGGATATTTTCTTTTTCACCGTAGCCCTCTATGGGCTTCCAAATATCACTTTGCAAATTCCACAAGAGAAGTCTTACTGAACGGCTTCTTGAGGGGAAAGTTGTAACTCTGTGAGGTGAATTCACAGATCACAAAGAAGTTTCTCAGAAACATTCTTTCTCTTTTTTATCGGACGATATTTCCTTTGGCCCTATAGTATTCTAAGGGTTCCGAAATATCAGTTCTCAGATTCCACAGAAATAGGGGTAGCAAACAGCTGCATGAAATATAGCTGTATCTCAGTGAGTTGAAGTCACACATCACAAAGCAGTTTCTCAGAAAGCATCTTTCCAGTTTCTATCTGAGGATATTTTCTTTCTCACCGTAGCCTTCCATGGGCTACCAAATATCACTTTGTCAATTCCACAAGAACAGTCTTAGTGAGCGGCTTCCTGACACGAAAGCTGCAACTCTGTGAGATGAATTCAGAGGTCACCAACCATTTTCTCAGAAAGCTTCTTTTCAAATTTTATCTGAGGATACTTTCTATTTCACCATAGCCCTCCATGGACTTAGAAATATCACTTTGCAAATTCCACAATAACAGTCTTAGCGAAAGACTTCTTAAGAGGAAAGCTGTAACTTTGTGAGATGAATTCACAGATCACAAAGAAGTTTCTCAGAAAGTTTCTTTCCCATATTTATCAGAGGATATTTGCTTTGGACCTATAGTCTTCAAAGTTATCCGATATATCAGTTCTGCGATTCCATAAAAATAACGCTGGCAAACAGCTCAACGAAATGCAGCTGTAACTCAGTGAGTGGAAGTCTCACATCACAAAGCAGTTTCTCAGAATCTTTCTTTCCAGTTGTTCTCTGAGGATATTTTATTTTTCACCATAGCCCTCCATGGGCTTCCAAATATCACTTTGGAAAATCCACAATTACAGTCTTAGTGAACCACTTCCTGACGCCCAAGCTGTAACTCTGTGAGATGAATTCACAGGTCACAAAGAAGTTTCTCAGAAAGCTTCCCTTCAGTTTTTATCTAAGGTTATTTTCTTTTTCACCATAGCCCTCCATGGGCTTCCAAGTATAACTTTGCAAATTCCACAAGAACAGTCTTTCTGAAGGGCCTCCTGAGAGGAAAGGTGTAACTCTTTGAGATGAATTCACAGATCACAAGGAAGTTTCTCAGAAAGTTTCTTTCTCATTTTTATCGGAGGATATTTCCTTTGGCCCTATAGTCGTCATGGGGATCTGAAATGCTAGTTCTCAGATTCCACAGAAGTAAAGTTTGCAAACAGTTCCACGAAATATAGCTGTAATTCAGTGATTAGAAGTCACACATCACAAAGCAGTTTCTCAGTAAGTTTTTTTCCGATTTTTATCTGAAGATATTTTCTTTTTCACCATAGCCCTCCATGGCCTTCCAAATATCACTTTGTAAATCCCACAACCACTGTCTTAGAGAACAGATTCTTGAGGGGAAAGCTGTAACTCTGTGAGATGAATTCACAGGTCACAAAGCAGTTTCTCAGAAAGCTTCTTTCTAGTTTTTATCTGAGGATGTTTTCTTTTTCACCATAGCCCTCCTGGGCTTCCAAATATCACTTTGCAAATTCCACAAGAACAGTCTTAACGAACAGCTTCTTGAGGGGAAAGCTGTAACTCTGTGAGATGAATTCACAGATCACTAATAAGTTTCTCAGAAAGCTTCTTTGTCATTTTTATCCGAGGATATTTCCTTTGGCCCTACCGTCCTCAAAGGGATCCGAAATATCAGTTCTCAGATTCCACAAAAACCGGGCTAGCCAACGGATCCACTAAATACAGCTGTAACTCAGTGAGTTGAATGCACACATCCGAAAGCAGTTTTTCGAAAATCGTCTTTTTGCCTGAGGTTATTTGTGGTCTCGGAGCGCCACCGTATGTCTTATTGCAGGTTCTGGGAAAACACTGTTAGCAAGCTTCTCAATGAAAACAATGATGTAACCCTGTGAGCTGAATTCGCCCACACCAAAGGAATTTCTAAGAAAGCTTCTCTGCAGATTTGTCTGAGGTTCTTTCATGATTCACCATGGGATTCAACAATATCCAGGATATCACTTCTGACATTCCACGAAGTCAGTGCTAGCTAACTCCTCCATGAAAGAGTGGTGTAACACTGTCAAATGAATTCACACATCACAAAGCGGTTTCTCAGAAAGCTTCATTCTGGTTTTTCTCGGAGGGTATTTCCTTTGTCCTTCTACCCTTCAAACCCATCCGAAATATCAGTTCTCAGAATCCACAAAAACAGGGCCAGCAAACGGCTGCACGAAATAGTGGTGTAACTCTGGGAGACGAATTCACATATCACAAAGCAATTTCTCAGAAAGCTTCTTTCAGGTTTTTGTCTGAGGAGATCTCCTTTCTCACTGTAAGCTGCAGAGCGCTAAGTATCCTGTGGAAGATTTCAAGAAAACTGTGTTAGCAAACTGATGCCTGAAGAGAAATGTGTACCTCTGTGAGTTGCATTCACACATCGCAGTGCAGTTTCTCAGAACGCTTCTTTCCAATTTTTAATCTGAGGATATTTCCTTTTTCACCATAGCCCTCAACGAGCTCTCAAATATCACTTTGCAGCATCCAAGAACACAGTGTTAACAAACTGATGATTGAAAAGAAATGTGTAACTCTGTGAATTCCACGAGAAATGTGTAACTCTGTGAGTTGCATTCACACATCACAGTGCAGTTTCTCAGAACGCGTCTTTCCAGTTTTAAACTGAGGATATTACCTTTTTCCCCATAGCCCTCAGTGAGCTCCCAAATACCACTTTGCAGAATCCACGAACACAGTGATAGCAAACTGATGCCTGAAGAGAAATTTGTAACTCTGTGAGTTGCATTCACACATCGCAGTGCAGTTTCTCAGAACGCATCTTTCCAGTTTTAATCTGAGGATATTTCCTTTTCCACGAAAGCCCTCAATGAGCTCCCAAATATCACTTTGCAGAATCCACGAACAGAGTGTTAGCAAACTGATGCCTGAAGAGAAATGTGTAACTCTATGAGTTGCATTCACACATCGCAGTGCAATTTCTCAGAACGCTTCTTTCCAGTTTTAATCTAAGGATATTTCCTTTTTCACAATATCACTCAATGAGCTCCCAAATATCACTTTGCCATAGCCCTCAATGAGCTCCCAAATATCACTTTGCAGAATCCACGAACACAGTGTTAGCAAACTGATGCCTGAAGAGAATTGTGTAACTCTGTGAGTTTCATCCACATGTCACAACGCAGTTTCTCAGAAGGCTTCTTTCCAGGGTTTATCTGAGGATATTTCCTTTTTCACCATAGCCCTCCATGTGCTCCCAAATATCACTTTGCCGATTCCATGAGAACACTCTTAGCGAACCGCTTCATGAGGAGAGAGGTGTAAGTCTGTGAGATGAATTCACAGATCACAAAGAAGTTTCTCAGAAAGTTTCTTTCTCATTTTTATCGGAGGATATTTCCTTTCACCCTACAGTCCTCAAAGGGATCCGAAATATCAGTTCTCAGATTCCACAAAAACCGGGCTAGCCAACGGAACCACGAAATACAGCTGTAATTCAGTGAGTTGAATGCACACATCACAAAACAGTTTCTCAGAAAGCGTCTTTCTTTTTTGAGCTGAGGTTTTTTGTGGTCTGGGTGAGCCACCGTGTATCTTATTGCAGTTTCTGCGAAAACACTGTTAGCAAGCTTCTCAATGAAAACAATGATGTAATCCTGTGAGCAGAATTCACCCACACCAAAGAAGTTTCTGAGAAGGCTTCACTGCAGATTTGTCTGAGGTTCTTTCATGATTCACCATGGGATTCAACGATATCCAGGATATCACTTCTGAGATTCCACAAACTCAGTGCTAGCAAACTCCTCCATGAAAGAGTGGTGTAACACTGTGAAATGAATTCACACATCACAAAGCGGTTTCTCAGAGAGCTTCATTCTGGTTTTTCTGGGAGGATATTTCCTTTGTCCTTCTACTCTTCAAACCCATCGGAAATATCAGTTCTCAGAATCCACAAAAACAGGGCTAGCAAACGGCTGCACGAAATAGTGGTGTAACTCTGGGAGAGGAAGTCACATATCAGAAACAACTTCTCAGAAAGCTTCTTTCACGTTTTTCTCTGAGGAGATCTCCTTTGTAACTGTAAGCTGCATAGCGCTAAGAAGTATACCGTGGCATATTTCAAGAAAACTGTGTTAGCAAACTGATGCCTGAAAAGAAATGTGTAACTGTGTGAGTTGCATTCACACATCGCAGTGCAGTTTCTCAGAACGCTTTTTTCCAGGTTTAATCTGAGGATATTTCCTTTTTCACCATAGCTTTCAATGAGCTCCCAAATGTCACTATGCAGAATCCACGAACACAGTGTTATCAACCTGACGCCTGAAGAGAAATGTGTAACTCTGTGAGATGCCTTCACACATCTCTGTGCAGTTTCTCAGAACGCTTCTTTCCAGTTTTAATCTGAGGATATTTTCTATTTCACCACAATCGTCAATAAGCTCCCAAATATCAGTTTTCAAAATCCACGTACACAGTGTTAGCAAACTGATGCCTGAAGAGAAATGTGTAACTCTGTGAGTTGCATTCACACATCGCAGTGCAGTTTCTCAGAACGCTTCCTTTCAGTTTTAATCTGAGGATATTTCCTTTTTCACCATAGCCGTCAATGAGCTCCCAAATATCACTTTGCAGAATCCAAGAACACATTGTTAGCAAACGGATGCCTGAAGAGAAATGTGTAACTCTCTGAGTTGCATTCACATGTCACAACGCAGTTTCTCAGAACGCTTCTTTCCAGTTTTAATCTGAGGATATTTCCTTTTTCACCATTGTCCTCCATGGGCTTCCAAATATCACTTTGCAAATTCCACGAGAACAGTCTTAGCGAACCGCTTCATGAGGAGAGAGGTGTAACTCTGTTAGATGAATTCACAGATCACAAAGGAGTTTCTCAGAAAGTTTCTTTCTCATTTTTACCGGAGGATATTTCCAATGGCCCTACAGTCCTCTAAGGGATCCGAAATATCAGTTCTCAGATTGCAAAAAAACCGGGCTAGCCAACGGATCCTTGAAATACAGCTGTAACTCAGTGAGTTGAATGCACACATCAAAAAGTAGTTTCTCAGAAAGTGTCTTTCTTTTTTGAGCTGAGGTGATTTGTGGTCTCGGAGCGCCACCTTGTGTCTTATTGCAGATTCTGCGAAAACACTGTTAGCAAGCTTCTCAATGAAAACGATGATGTAACCCTGGGAGCTGAATTCACCCACACCAAAGAAGTTTCTGAGAAGGCTTCTCTGCAGATTTCTCTAAGGTTCTCCCATGATTCACCATGGGATTCAACGATATCCAGGATATCACTTCTGAGATTCCACAAACTCAGTGCTAGCAAACTCCTCCATGAAAGAGTGGTGTAACACTGAGAAATGAATTCACACATCACAAAGCAGTTTCTCAGAAAGCTTCATTCCAGTTTTTCTCGGAGGATATTTCCTTTCTCCTTCTACTCTTCATTCGCATACGAAATATCAGTTCTGAAAATCCACAAAAACAGGTCTAGAAAACGGCTGCACGAAATAATGGTGTAACTCTGGGAGACGAAGTCACATTTCAGAAAGCAATTTCTCGGAAAACTTCTTTCACGTTTTTATCTCAGTACATCTCCTTTGTCACTGTAAGCTGCATAGCGCTAAGAAGTATCCTGTGGCAGATTTCAAGAAAACTGTGATAGCAAACTGATGCCTGAGGAGAAATGTGTAACTCTGTGAGTTGCATTCACACATCTCATTGCAGTGTCTCAGAACGCTTCTTTCCAATTTTAATCTGAGGATATTTTCTTTTTCACCATACCTTTCAATGAGCTCCCAAATATAACTTTGCCATAGGCCTCAATGAGCTCCCAAATATCACTTTGCAGAATCCACGAACACAGTGATAGCAAACTGATGCCTGAAGAGAAATGTGTAACTCTGTGGGTTCCGTTCACACATCGCAGTGCAGTTTTTCAGAACGCTTCTTTCCAGTTTTAAGCTGAGGATATTTCCTTTTTCACCATAGGTTTCAATGAGCTCCCAAATATCACTTTGCAGAATCCATGAACATAGTGTTAGCAACCTGATGTCTGAAGAGAAATTTGTAACTCTGTGAGTTGCATTCACATATCGCAGTGCAGTTTCTCAGAACTCTTCTTTCCAGTTTTAATCTGAGGACATTTCCTTTTTCACCATAGCTCTCAATGAGCTCTCAAATATCACTTTGCAGAATCTATGAACATAGTGTTAGCAACCTGATGCCTGAAGAGAAATTTGTAACTCTGTGAGTTGCATTCACACATCGCAGTGCAGTTTCTCAGAACGCTTCTTTCCAGGTTTAATCTGAGGACATTTCCTTTTTCACCATAGCTCTCAATGAGCTCCCAAATATCACTTTGCAGAATCCACGAGCACAGTGTTAGCAAACTGCTTCGTGAAGACAAAGTTGTAACGCGGTGAGATGAGATGAATTCACATATCACAAAGAAGTTTCTCAGAAAGCTACTTTCTAGTTTTTATTTGAGGATATTTCCTTTGTCACCTTAAGCTTCATTGTGCTAAGAAATATCCCAATGCAGATTTGAAGAAAACAGTGTTAGCAAATGGATCAATGAAAAGGAAAGTGTAACTCTGTGAGTTTTATTCACATGTCACAATGTAGTTTCTCAGAAGGCTTCTTTCCAGGTTTTATCTGAGGATATTTCCTTTTTCACCATAGCCCTCCATGGGCTCCTAAATATCACTTTGCCAATTCCACGAGAACAGTCTCAGCGAACGGCTTCATGAGGAGAGAGGTGTAACTCTGTGAGATGAATTCACAGATCACAAAGAAGTTTCTCCGAAAGCTTCTTTCTCATTTTTATCAGAGGACATTTCCTTTGGCCCTATATTCTTCCAAGGGATCCGAAATGTCGGTTCTCAGATTCCATAAAAACCGGGCTAGCCAACGGATCCACGAAATACAGCTGTAACTCAGTAAGTTGAATGCACACATCACAAAGCAGTTTCTCAGAAAGCTTATTTCTTTTGTGAGCTGAGGTTATTTGTGGTCTCGGGGCGCCACCGTGTGTCTTATTGCAGATTCTGCGAAAACACTGTTAGCAAGCTTCTCAATGAAAATGATGTAACTCTGTGAGATAAATTCAGCCACAACAAAGAAGTTTCTGACAAGGGTTCTCTGCAGATTTGTCTGAGGATATTTCGTTATTCACCATGGGATTCAACCATAGCCAAGGTATCCCTTCTGAGATTCCACAAAACCAGTGCTAGCAAACTCCTCCATGAGAGAGTGGGGTAACACTGTGAAATGAATTCACATATCACAAAGCAGTTTCTCAGAAAGCTTCATTCCGGTTTTTCTCAGAGGATATTTCCTTTGTCCTTATAGACTTCCAACCCATCCAAAATATCAGTTCTCAGAATCCGCACGAACAGTGCTAGCAAACGACTGCACGAAATAGTGGTGTAACTCTGTGAGATGAAGTCACATATCAGAAAGCAATTTCTCAGAAAGCTTCCTTCAGGTTTTTATCTGAGAATATTTCCTTTGTCACCGTAAGCTGCATAGCGCTAAGAAGTATCCCGTTGTAGATTTCAAGAAAACTGTGTCAGCAAACTGATCACTGAAAAGAAAAGCGTAACTCTGAGAGTTGCATTCACACAGCGCAATGCAGTTTCTCAGAACGCTTCTTTCCAGTTTTTATCTGAGAAGATTTCCTTTTTCAACCTAACCCTCCATGAGCTCCCGAATATCACTTTCCAGAATCCACGAAAACAGTGTTAGCAAACTGCCACAAGAAGGGAAAGGTGAATCTCTGTGTGATGAATTCACACATCAGAAAGCAATATCTGAGAAAGCTTCTTTCTAGTTATTATCTGAGGATATTTCCGTTTTCACCATAGGCCTCAATGCACTCCCAAATATCACTTTGCAGATTCCACGGAAACAGTGTTAGCAAAGTGCTTCATGAAAACTAAGTAGTAACCCTGTGAGATGAATGCACATATCACAAAGAAGTTTTTCACCAAGCTTGTTTCAGGATTTTAATGGAGGATATTTCCTTTATCAGTGTAGGCCTCAATGCGATCCAAAGTAGCCCTTCTCAGGTTCCTCAAAGACAGTGTTAATCGACTGCTCCATGAAACGTAAGTGTAACTCTGTGAGATGAAGTCACATATCATAAAGCAATTTCTCAGAAAGCTTCTTGCAGGTTTTCATCTGAGAATATTTTCTTTGTCCTTATAGTCTTCAAAGCGATCCGAAATATAAGTTCCCAGATTCTAGAAAAACAGGGCTAGCAAACGGATGCACGAATTACAGGTTTAACTGAGTGAGTTGAATTCACACATCCCAAAGTAATTTGTCAGAAATCTTGTTTCCAATTTTTCTCTGTGGATATTACCTTTGGCACAATAAGCTTCATTGCACTAAGAAGTATCAGATGGCAGATTTCAAGAAAACTGTGTTAACAAACTGATCGATGAAGAGAAATGTGTATCTCTCTGAGTTGGATTCACACGTCACATTGTAGTTTCTCAGAACGCTTCTTTCCTGTTTTTATCTTTGGATATTTTATTTTCCAATGGAGCCCTCAATGCTCTCCCAATTATCACTTTGCAGATTCCATGAAAACAATGTTAGCAAACTACTACAGAAGGGAAAGGTGAATATCTGTGTGATGAATACAGACATCAGAAAGATAGTTCTCAGAAAGCTTCTGTCTCGTTGTTAACTGAGGATACTTCCTTTTTCACCATAGGTCTCAATGCGCTCCCAAATATCACTGAACAGATTCCACGAAAATAGTATTAGCTAACTGCTTCATGAAGACTGAGTTGTAACTCTGTGAGATGAATTCACATATCACAAAGAAGTTTCTCAGAAAGTGTCTTTCACGCTTTTAATTGAGGATATTTCTTTATCAGCATAGGTCTCAATGCCATCCAAAGTATGCTATCTCAGCTTCCCCAAAGACAGTGATAATAGACTGCTCCATGAAAGGAAAGTGTAACTCTGTGAGATGAATTCACACATCACAAAGCCGTTTCTCAGAAAGCTCCTTTTTAGTATTTATCTGAGGATATTTCCTTAGTCCTTATAGTCTTCAAAGCGATCTGAAACATCAGTTCCCAGATTCCAGAAAAGCAGGGCTAGCAAAAGGCTCCATGAAATACAGGTGTAACTGAGTGTGCTGAATTCACACATCACAAAGCAGTTTCTCAGAACGCTTCTTTCTAGTTTTTCTCTAAGGATATTTCCTTTGTCACCGTAAGCTTCATTGCGCTAAGTATCCCATTACAGATTTCAAGAAAACTGTGTTAGCAAACTGATCAATGAAAAGAAAAGTGTAACTCTGTGAGTTGCATTCACACATCACAATGCAGTTTCTCAGAACGCTTCCTTCCAGTATGTATCTGTGGATATTATCTTTTTCACCATATTCCTCAATGTGCTTCCAAATATCACTTTGGAGACTCCACAAGAACCGTTTTAGAAATGGCTTTGTGAAGGTACGGTTGTAACTCTTTGAGATGAATTCACACATCACAAAGAAGTTTCACAGAAAGCTTCTTTCTCGTTTTTATCTGAGGACATTTCCTTTGCCCGTATAGTCTTCAAAGCGATCTGAAATATCAGTTCTCAGATTCCACAAAAACAGGACTGGCAAACGGCTCCTCGAAATACAGGTGTAACTCAGTGAGTTGAATTCACACATCAAAAAGCAGTTTCTCAGAAAGGTTCTTTCCAGTTTTTCTCTGAGGATATTTCCTTTGACACAATAAGCTTCATTGTGCTAAGAAGTATCAGATGGCAGATTTCAAGAAAACTGTGTTAGCAAACTGATCGATGAAGAGAAATGTGTATCTCTCTGAGTTGGATTCACACATCACAATGCTGTTTCTCTGAACGCTTCTTTCCTGGTTTTATCTGTGGATATTTCATTTTCCACCGGAGCCCTCAAAGCGCTTCCAAATATCACTTTGCAAGTTCCATGAAAACAATGTTAGCAAACTACTACAAGAAGGGAAAGGTGAATCTCTGTGTGATTAATACACACATCAGAAAGCTAGTTCTCACAAAGCTTGTTTCTGGTTATTATCTGAGGAGACTTCCTTTTTCACCAGAGGACTGAATGCACTCCAAAATATCACTGAACAGATTCCACAAAAACAGTGTTAGCAAACTGCTTCATGAAGACTAAGTTGTAACTCTGTGAAACGTATTCACATATCACAAAGAAGTATCTTTCACCCTTTTAATTGAGGATATTTCCTTATCAGCGTAGGTCCCAATGCCATCCAAAGTATGGCTTAGCTTTCCCAAAGACAGTGGTAATAGACTGCTCCATTAAATGAAACTGTAACTCTGTGAGATGAATTCACACATCACAACGAAGTTTCTCAGAAAGTTTCTTTCTCGTTTTTATCTCAGGATATTTCCTTTGGCCATATAGTCTTCAAAGCGACCAGAAATATCTGTTCTCAGATTCCACAAAAAGAGGACTGGCAAACGGTCCCCGAAATACAGGTGTAACTCAGTGAGATGAATTCACACATCACAAAGCAGTTTCTCAGAAAGCTTCTTTCCAGTTTTTCTCTGAGGATATTTCCTTTGGCACAATAAGCTTCATTGCACTAAGAAGTATCAGATGGCAGATTTCAAGAAAACTGTGCTAGCAAACTGATCGATGAAGAGAAATGTGTATCTCTGTGAGTTGCACTCACACATCACAATGCAGTTTCTCTGAATGCTTCTTTCCTGTTTTTTCGAAAGGAGCTTTCAAAGCGCTACCAATTAACACTTTGCAGATTTCATTAAAACAATGTTAGCAAACTACTACAAGAAGGGAAAGGTGAATCTCTCTGTGATGAATTCAGACATCAGAAAGCTAGGTCTCAGAAAGTTTCTTTCTGGTTATTATCTCAGGATACTTCCTTTTTCACCATAGGACTTAATGCGCTCCCAAATATCACTGAACAGATTCCACGAAAACAGTGTTAGCAAACTGCTGCATGAAGACTAAGTTGTAATTTTGTGAGATGAATTCCCAAATGACAATGAAGTTTCTCAAAAAGCTTCTTTCACTTTTTTAATTGAGGATATTTCTTTATCATTGTAGGCCTCAATGTCATCCAAATTATGCCTTCTCAGCTTCCCCAAAGACAGTGGTAATAGACTGCTCCATGAAAGGAAAGTGTACTCTGTGAGATGAATTCACACATTATAAAGTATTTTCTCAGAAAAATCCTTTGTAGTTTTTATCTGAGGATATTTCCTTTGTCCTTATAATCTTCAAAGTGATCCAAAATATCAGTTCCCAGATTCCAGAAAAACAGGGCTAGCACACGGCTCCACGAAATACAGGTGTAACTGAGCGAGTTGAATTCACACATCCCAAAGCAGTTTCTCAGAAAGCTTCTTTCCAGTTTTTCTCTGAGGATATTTCCTTTGACACCATAAGCTTCATTGCATTAAGAAGTATCAGATGGCAGATTTCAAGAAAACTATGTTAGCACACTGATCGATGAAGAGAAATGTGTATCTCTTTGAGTTGGATTCACACGTCACAATGCAGTTTCTCTGAACACTTCTTTCCTGTTTTTATCTGTGGATATATGCTTTTTCACCAGAGCGCTCAAAGCGCTCCCAAATATCACTTTGCAAGTTCCACGAAAACAATGTTAGCAAACTACTACAAGAAGGGAAAGGTGAAACTCTGTGTGATGAATTCAGACATCAGAAAGCTAGTTCTCAGAAAGCTTCTTTCTGGTTATTATCTAAGGATACTTCCTTTTTCACCATACGACTGAATGCGCTCCTAAATATCACTGAACAGATTCCACGAAAACAGTGTTAGCAAACTGCTTCATGAAGACTAAGTTGTAACTCTGTGAGATGAATTCCAATATCACAAAGAAGTTTCTGAGAAAGCTTCTTTCACGTTTTTAATTGATGATATTTCTTTATAAGCTTAGGCCTCAATGCCATCCAAAATATGCGTTTTCAGCTTCCCCAGAGACAGTGGTAATAGACTGCTTCATGAAAGGAAAGTGTAACTCTGTGAGATGAATTAACATGTCACAAAGTAGTTTCTCAGAAAGCTCCTTTTTAGTTTTTATCTGAGCATATTTCCTTTGTCCTTATGGTCTACAAAGCGATCCAAAACATCAGTTCCCAGATTACAGAAAATCAGGGCTAACAAAAGGTTCCAGGAAATACAGGTGTAACTCAGTGAGTTGAATTCACACATCACAAAGCAGTTTCTCAGAAACCTTCTTTCCAGTTTTTCTCTGTGGATATTTCCTTTGTCCTTATAGTCTTCAAAGTGATCCGAAATATCAGTTCCCAGATTCCAGAAAAATAGGGCTAGCAAAAGGTTCCACGAAATACAGGTGTAACTCAGTAAGTTGAATTCACACATCACAAAGCAGTTTCTCAGAAAGCTTCTTTCCAGTTTTTCTCTGAGGATATTTCCTTTGTCTCCATTAGCTTCATTGCGCTAAGAAGTATCCCATTACAGATTTCAAGAAAACTGTGTTAGCACACTGATCAATGAAGAGAATAGTGTAACTCTGTGATTTGCATTCACACTTCACAATGGAGTTTCTCAGAACGCTTCTTTCCAGTTTGTATCTGTGGACATTTTCTTTTTCACCATAGTCCTCAATGTGCTTCCAAGTACCACTTTGTAGACTCCACCAGAACAGTGTTAGGAAATGGCTTCATGAAGAGAAAGATGTAAGTCTCTGAGAAGAACTCACACATCACAACGAAGTTTCTCAGAAAGCTTCTTTCTCGTTTTTATCTGAGAATATTTCCTTTGGCCGTATAGTCTTCAAAGCGATCTGAAATATCAGTTCTCAGATTCCACAAAAACAGGACTGGCAATCGGTTCCTCGAAATACAGGTGTATCTCAGTGAGTTGAATTCACACATCACAAAGCAGTTTCTCAGAAAGCTTCTTTCCAGTTTCTCTCTGAGGATATTTCCTTTGGCACAATAAGCTTCATTGTCCTAAGAAGGATCAGATGGCAGATTTCAAGAAAACTGTGTTAGTAAACTGATCGATGAAGAGAAATGTGTATCTCTGTGAGTTGCATTCACACATCACAATGCAGTTTCTCTGAACGCTTCTTTCCTGTTTTTATCTGTGGATATTTGCTTTTTTACCAGAGCCCTCAAAGCGCTCCCAAATATCACTTTTCAGGTTCCACGAAAACAATGTTAGCCAACTACTACAAGAAGAGAAAGGTGAATCTCTGTGTGATGAATTCAGACATCAGAAAGCTAGTTCACAGAAACCTTCTTTCTAGTTATTATCTGAGGATTCTTCCTTTTTCACCATAGGCCTCAATATGCTCCCAAATATCACTGAACAGATTCCACGAAAACAGTGTTAGCAAACTGCTTCATGAAGACTAAGTTTTAACTCTGTGAGATGAATTCACATATCACAAAGAAGTTTCTCAGAAAGTGGCTTTCACGCTTTTAATTGAGGATATTTCTTTATCAGCGTAGGTCTCAATGCCATCCAAAGTATGCCATCTAAGCTTCCCCAAAGACAGTGGTAATAGACTGCTCCATGAGAGGAAAGTGGAACTCTGTGAGATGAATTCACACATCACAAAGCAGTTCCTCAGAAAGCTCCTTTTTTGTTTTTATGTGAGAATATTTCCTTTGTCCTTATAGTCTTCAAAGCAATCCACAACATCAGTTCCCAGATTCCAGAAAAACAGGGCTAGCAAATGGGTCCACCAAATACAGGTGTAACTCAGTGAGTTGAATTCACACATCACAAAGCAGTTTCTCAGAACGCTTCTTTCTTGTTTTTCTCTGAGGATATTTCCTTTGTGACCTTAATCTTAATTGCGCTAAGAAGTACCCCATTACAGATTTCAAGAAAACTGTTAGCAAACTGATCAATTAAGAGGAAAGTGTAACTCTGTGAGTTGCATTCACACATCACAATGCAGTTTCTCAGAACGCTTCTTTCCAGTTTGTATCTGTGGATATTATCTTTTTCACCATATTCCTCAATGTGCTTCCAAATATCACTTTGCAGACTCCATAGAACAGTGTTAGGAAATGGCTTCGTGAAGGGAAAGATGTAACTCTCTGAGATGAATTCACACATCAAAACGAAGTTTCTCAGAAAGCTTCTTTCTCGTTTTTATCTGAGGATATTTCCTTTGGCCGTATAGTCTTCAAAGATATCATTTCCCAGTTTCCAGAAAAACAGGGCTAGCAAACGGATCCACGATATACAGGTGTAACTCAGTGAGTTGAATTCACACATCACAGAGCAGTTTCTCAGAAAGCTTCTTTCCAGTATTTCTCTGAGGAAATTTCCTTTGACACAAAAAGCTTCATTGCACTAGAAGTATCAGATATCAGATTTCAAGAAAACTGTGTTAGCAAACTGATCGATGAAGAGAAATGTGTATCTCTGTGAGTTGGATTCACACATCACAATGCAGTTTCTTAGTACACTTCTTTCCTGTTTTTATCTGTAGATATTTCATTTTCCAACGGAGCCCTCAATCCACTCCCAATTATCACTTTGCAGATTCCATGAAAACAATGTTAGCAAACTACTACAAGAAGGGAAAGGTGAATATCTGTGTGTTGAATACAGACATCAGAAAACTAGTTCACAGAAAGCTTCTTTCTAGTTATTATCTGAGGATACATCCTTTTTCACCATAGGCCTCAATGCACTCCCAAATATCACTGAACAGATTCCACGAAAACAGTGTTAGCAAACTGCTTCATGAAGACTAAGTTGTAACTCTGTGAGAGGAATTCATGTATCACAATGAAGTTTCTCAGAAAGTTTCTTTCACCCTTTTAATTGAGGATATTTCTTTATCAGCGTAGGCCTCACTGCCATCCAAAATTTGCCTTCTCAGCTTCCCCAGTGACAGTGATAATAGACTGCTCCATGAAAGGAAAGTGGAACTCTGTGAGATGAATTCACACATCACAAAGCCGTTTCTCAGAAAGCTCCATTTTAGTTTTTATCTGAGGATATTTCCTTTGTCCTTATAGTCTTCAAGGCAATCCGAAACATCAGTTCCCAGATTCCAGAAACACCAGGCTATCAAATGGCTCCACGAAATACAAGTGTAACTCAGAGAGTTGAATTCACACATCACAGAGTAATTTCTCAGAACGCTTCTTTCTTGTTTTCCTCTGAGGATATATCCTTTGTCACCATAAGCTTCATTACGCTAAGAAGTATCCCATCACAGATTTCAAGAAAACTGTGCTAGCAAACTGATCAATGAAGAGAAAAGTGTAATTCTGTGAGTTGCATTCACACATCACAATGCAGTTTCTCAGAACGCTTCTTTCATGTTTGTATGTGTGGATATTTTCTTTATCACCATAGTCCTCAGGGCGCTTCCAAATATCACTTTGCAGACTCCACGAGAACAGTGTTAGGAAATGGCTTCATGAAGGGAAGGATGTAACTCTCTGAGACGAATTCACTCATCACAACGAAGTTTCTCAGAAAGATTCTTTCTCGTTTTTATCTGAGAATATTTCCTTTGGCCGTATAGTCTTCAAAGCGATCTGAAATATCAGTTCTCAGATTCCACAAAAACAGTACTGGCAAACGGCTCCTCAAAATACAGGTGTAACTCAGTGAGTTGAATTCACACATCAAAAAGCAGTTTCTCAGAAAGTTTCTTTCCAGTTTCTCTCTGAGGATATTTCCTTTGGTACAATAAGCTTCATTGCGCTAAGAATTATCAGATGGCAGATTTCAAGAAAACTGTGTTAGCAAACTGATTGATGAAGGGAAATGTGTATCTCTGTGAGCTGGATTCACCCATCACAATGCAGTTTCTCTGAAAGCTTCTTTCCTCTTTTTATCTGTGGATATTTGCTTTTTCACCGGAGCTTTCAAAGCGCTCCCAAATATCACTTTGTGGGTTCCACGAAAACAATGTTAGCAAACTACTACAAGAAGGGAAAGGTGAATCTCTGTGTGATGAATTCAGACATCAGAAAGCTAGTTCTCAGAAAGTTTCTTTCTGGTTATTGTCTGAGGATACTTCCTTTTTACCATAGGCCTCCATGTGCTCCCAAATATCACTGAACGGATTCCACGAAAAGAGTGTTAGCAAACTGCTTCATGAAGACTAAGTTGTAACTCTGTGAGATGAATTCACATATCACAAAGAAGTTTCTCAGAAAGTGTCTTTCACGCTTTTAATTGAGGATATTCCTTTATTAGCGTAGGTCTCAATGCCATCCAAAATATGCGTTTTCAGCTTCCCCAAAGACAGTGGTAATAGACTGCTCCAATAAAGGAATGTGTAACTCTGTGAGATGAATTAACACATCGCAAAGCCGTTACTCAGAAAGTTCCTTTTTAATTTTTATCTGAGGATATTTCCTTTGTCCTTATGGTCTTCAAAGTGATCCGAAATATCAGTTCCCAGATTGGAGAAAAACAGGGCTAGCAAATGGGTCCACCAAATACAAGTGTAACTGAGTGAGTTGAATTCACACATCCCAAAGCAGTTTCTCAGAAAACTTCTTTTCCTTTTTCCTCTGAGGATATTTACTTTGACACAATAAGCTTCATTGCGCTAAGAAGTATCAGATGGCAGATTTCAAGAAAACTGTGTTAGCAAACTGATGGATGAAAAGAAATGTGTATCTCTTTGAGTTGGATTCACACATCACAGTGCAGTTTCTCAGAACCCTTCTTTCCTGTTTTTATCTGTGGATATTTCATTTCCACCAGAGCCCTCAATGCGCTCCCAAATATCACAGAACAGATTCCACGAAAACAGTGTTAGCAAACTGATTCATGAAGACTGAGTTGTAACTCTGTGAGATGAATTCACCTATCACAAAGGAGTTTCTCAGAAAGTGGCTTTCACGCTTTTAATTGAGGATATTTCTTTATCAGCGTAGGTCTCAATGCCATCCAAAGTATGCTATCTCAGCTTCCCCAAAGACAGTGGTAATAGACTGCTCCATGAAAAGAAAGTGGAACTCTGTGAGATGAATTCACACATCACAAAGCAGTTCCTCAGAAAGCTCCTTTTTAGTTTTTATGTGAGGATATTTCCTTTGTCCTTATAGTCTTCAAAGCAATCCACAACATCAGTTCCCAGATTCCAGAAAAACATGGCTAGAAAACGGGTTCACCAAATACCGGTGTAACTCAGTGAGTTGAATACACACATCACAAAGCAGTTTCTCAGAACGCTTCTTTCTTGTTTTTCTCTGAGGATATTTCCTTTGTGACCGTAAGCTTCATTGTGCTAAGTAGTGTCCCATTACAGATTTCAACAAAACTGTGTTAGCAAACTGATCAATGAAAAGAAAAGTGTAACTCTGTGAGTTGCATTCACACATCACAATGCAGTTTCTCAGAACGCTTCTTTCCAGTTTGTATCTGTGGATATTTTCTTTTTCACCATATTCCTCAATATGCTTCCAAATATCACTTTGCAGACTCCATAGAACAGTGTTAGGAAATGGCTTCGTGAAGGGAAAGATGTAACTCTCTGAGATGAATTCACACATCACAACGAAGTTTCTCAGAAAGCTTCTTTCTCGTTTTTATCTGAGGATATTTCCTTTGGCCGTATAGTCTTCAAAGCTGTCATAAATATCATTTCCCAGTTTCCAGAAAAACAGGGCTAGCAAATGGCTCCACAAAATACAAGTAGAACTGAGTGAGTTGAATTCACACATCACAGAGCAGTTTCTCAGAAAGCTTCTTTACAGTATTTCTCTGAGGATATTTGCTTTGGCACAATAAGCTTCATTGCGCTAAGAAGTATCAGATATCAGATTTCAAGAAAACTGTGTTAGCAAACTGATCGATGAAGAGAAATGTGTATCTCTGTGAGTTGGATTCACACATCACAATGAAGTTTCTCAGAATGCTTTTTTCCTGTTTTTATATTTCATTTTCCACCGGAGCCCTCAATGCGCTCAAAATTATCACTTTGCAGATTCCATGAAAACAATGTTAGCAAACTACTACAAGAAGGGAAAGGTGAATCTCTGTGTGATGAATACAGACACCAGAAAGCTAGTTCACAGAAAGCTTCTTTCTAGTTATTATCTGAGGAAACTTCGTTTTTCAACATAAGCCTCAATGCGCTCCCAAATAACACAGAATAGATTCCACGATAACAGTGTTAGCAAACTGCTTCATGAAAAATAAGTTGTAACTCTGTGAGATGAATTCACATATCACAAAGATGTTTCTCAGAAAGCTTCTTTCACGTTTTTAATTGAGGATTTTTTTTTATCAGCGTAGACCTCAATGCCATCCAAAGTATGCCTTCTCAGCTTCCCCAAAGACAGTGGTAATAGACTGTTCTATGAAAGGAATGTGTAACTCTGTGAAATGAATTAACACATCACAAAGCCGTTTCTCAGTAAGCTCCTTTTTATTTTTTTTTCTGAGGATATTTTCTTTGTCCTTATAGTCTTCAAAGCGATCTGAAATATCAGTTCCCAGATTCCAGAAAAACAGGGCTAGCAAACGGCTCCACTAAATACAGGTGTAACTGAGTGAGTTGAATTCACACATCACAAAGTAATTGCTCAGAAAGGTTCTTTCCATTTTTTCTCTGAGGTTATTTCCTTTGGTACAATAAGCTTCATAGCACTAAGAAGTATCAGATGGCAGATTTCAAGAAAACTGTGTTAGCAAACTGATGGATGAAGAGAAATGTGTATCTCTCTGAGGTGGATTCACACATCACAGTGCAGTTTCTCAGAACGTTTCTTTCCTGTTTTTATCTGTGGCTAGTTCATTTTCCACCGGAGCCCTCAATACGCTCCCAATTATCACTTTGCAGATTCCATGAAAACAATGTTAGCAAACTACTAAAAGAAGGGAAAGATCAATATCTGTGTGTTGAATACAGACATCAGAAAGCTAGTTCACCAAAAGTTTATTTCTATTTATTATCTGAGGATACTTAATTTTTCAAAATAGGCCTCAATGCGCTCCCAAATATCACTGAAGAGATTTCACGAAAACAGTGTTAGCAAACTGCTTCACGCAGACGAAGTTGTAACTCTGTGAGTTGAATTCACATATCACAAAGGAGTTTCTCAGAAAGCTTCTTTCACATTTTTAATTGAGGATATTTCTTTATCAGCGTAGGCATCTAATGCATCAAAAGTATACCTTCTCAGCTTCCCAAAAGACAGTGGTAATAGACTGCTCCATGAAAGGAAAGTGGAACTCTGTGAGATGAATTCACACATCACAAAGCAGTTTCTCAGAAAGCTCCTTTTAGTTTTTATCTGAGGATACTTCCTTTGTCCTTATACTCTTCAAAGCCATCTGAAACATCATTTCCCAGATTCCAGAAAAACAGGGCTGGCAAACGGCTCCACGATATACAGGTGTAACTCAGAGAGTTGAATTCACACATCACAGAGCAGTTTCCCAGAACACCTCTTTCTAGTTTTTCTCTGAGGATATTTCCTTTGTCACCATAAGCTTCATTGCACTAAGAAGTATCCCATTACAGATTTCAGGAAAACTGTGCTAGCAAACTGATCAATGAAGAGAAAAGTGTAATTCTGTGAGTTGCATTCACACATCACAATGCAGTTTCTCAGAACGCTTCTTTCCAGTTTGTATCTGTGGATATTATCTTTTTCACCATAGTCCTCAATGCGCTTCCAAATATCACTTTGCAGACTCCACGAGAACAGTGTTAGGAAATGGCTTCGTGAAGGGAAAGATGTAACTTGCTGACATGAATTCACACATCACAACGAAGTTTCACAGAAAGCTTCTTTCTGGTTTATAACTGAGGATATTTCTTTTGGCCGTATAGTCTTCAAAGCGATCTGAAATATCAGTTCTCAGATTCCACAAAAAGGACTGGCAAAGGGCTCCTTGAAATACAGGTGTAACTCAGTGAGATGAATTCACACATCACAAAGCAGTTTCTCAGAAAGCTTCTTTCCAGTTTTTCTCTGAGGATATTTCCTTTGGCACAATAAGCTACATTGCTAAGAAATATCAGATGGCAGATTTCAAGAAAACTGTGCTAGCAAACTGATCGATGAAGAGAAATGTGTATCTCTCTGAGTTGGATTCACACATCACAATGCAGTTTCCCTGAACGCTTCTTTCCTGTTTTTGTCTGTGGATATTTGCTTTTTCACCAAAGCCCTCAAAGCACTCCCAAATATCACTTTTCAGGTTCCACGAAAACAGTGTTAGCCAACTACTACAAGAAGGAAAAGGTGAAACTCTGTGTGATGAATTCAGACATCAGAAAGCTAGTTCTCAGAAAGCTTCCTTCTGGTTATTATCTGAGGATACTTCTTTTTTCACCATAGAACTGCATGCGCTCCCAAATATCACTGAACAGATTCCACAAAAACAGTGTTAGCAAACTGCTTCATGAAGACTACTAAGTTGTAACTCTGTGAGATGAATTCACATATCACGAAGAAGTTTCTTAGAAAGTGGCTTTCACGCTTTTAATTGAGGATTTTTTTTGTATCAACGTAGGTCTCAATGCTATCCAAAGTATGGCTTCTCAGCTTCCCCGAAGACAGTGGTAATAGACTGCTCCATGAAAAGAAAGTGTAACTCTGCGAGATGAATTCACACGTCACAAAGCAGTTTCTCAGAAAGCTTCTTTTTAGTTTTTATCTGAGGATATTTCCTTTGTCCTTATACTCTTCAAAGCGATCCAAAACATCATTTCTCAGAGTCCAGAAAGACAGGGCTAGCAAACGGCTCCATGAAATACAGGTGTAACTCAGTGAGTTGAATTCACACATCATAGAGCAGTTTCTCAGAACACTTCTTTCTAGTTTTTCTCTGAGGATATATCCTTTGTCACCATAAGCTTCATTGCGCTAAGAAGTATCCCATTACAGATTTCAAGAAAACTGTGTTAGCAAACTGATCAATGAAGAGAAAAGTGTAACTCTGTGAGTTGCATTCACACATCAGAATGCAGTTTCTCAGAACGCTTCTTTCATGTTTGTATCTGTGGATATATTCTTTTTCACCATAGTCCTCAAAGCACTTCCGAATATCACTTTGCAGACTCCACAAGAACAGTGTTAGGAAATGGCTTCGTGAAGGGAATGATGTAACTTGCTGAGATGAATTCACACATCACAATGAAGTTTCTCAGAAAGCTTCTTTCTCGTTTTTATCTGAGGATATTTCCTTTGGCCGTATCGTCTTCAAAACTTTCCGAAATATCAGTTCTCAGATTCCACAAAAACAAGACTGGCAAACGGCTCCACAAAATACAGATGTAACTCAATGTGTTGAATTCACACATGACAAAGCAGTTTCTTAGAAAGCATCTTTCTAGTTTTTATCTAAGGATATTTCATTTTTCACCATAAGCTTCATTGCGCTAAGAAGTATCTGATTGCAGATTTCAAGAAAACTGTGTTAGCAAACTGATCAATGAAGAGAAAACTCACAGAGTTGCATTCACACATCCCAATGCAGTTTCTCAGAACGCTTCTTTCTGGTTTTTATCTGTGGATATTTCCTTTTTCACCATAGGCCTCAAAGCACTCCAAATATCACTTTGAGGATTCCATGAAAACAGTGTTAGCAAACTGCTACAAGAAAGGAAATGTGAATCTCTGTGTGTTGTATTAACACATCATAAAGCAAGTACTCAGAACGCTTCTTTCTAGTTTTTAGGTGAGCATATTTCCTTTGTCACCGTAAGCTTCATTGCGCTATGAAATATCCCATTGCAGATTTCAAGAAAACAGTGTTAGCAAACAAATCAATGAAAAGAAAAGTTTAACTCTATGAGTTGCATTCACACATCACAATGCAGTTTCTCAGAACGCTTCTTTCCAGTTTTTATCTGAGGATATTTCCTTTTACCATAGCCCTCAATGCGCTCCAAAATATCACTTTGCAGACTCCACGAGAACAGTGTTAGCAAATGGCTTCATGAAGAGAAAGCTGTAACTCTGTGAGATGAATTCACACATCACAGAGAAGTTTCTCAGAAAGCTTCTTTCTCATTTTTATCTGAGGATATTTCCTTTGTCCATATAGTCTTCAAAGCGATCCGAAATATCAGTTCTCAGATTCCACAAAAACAGGGCTAGCAAACGGCTCTATGAAATACAGGTTTAACTCTGTGAGTTGAAGTCACATATCTCAAAGCAGTTTTCAGAAAGCTTCTTTCTGGTTTTTATGTGAGGATATTTCTTTTGTCACCGTAAGTTTCATTGCACTAAGAAGTATCCCATATCAGATTTCAAGAAACCTGTGTTAGCAAACCGATCAATGAAAAGTATGACTCTGTGAGTTGCATTCCTTAGAATTAAGAAGCAAATATACATAGAACCCTAGGAAACAAATTATTGGCTACAATTGTTGGTGTCCTCAAAGTAGTTCCTATATGTTTCAGGACCCAGAGGTTAACAGGGTTTCTAACAGCCTGTCTGGCCATTAGATCTTTGACTGTCCAATTCTGTTAAAATGATTGAATCAAATTGTTGTTCTGGAGGACCTGCTTGAGGGCAGTCAATCTAACCTGTCCTTTTTGTCTATCCCACTGGTTTGGTAGAATTAGTCTGCCTCATGATACTGAGCAAGGGCTACATGAATGAGGGTGGGGAAGACCTCCAGGTGTGTTGATGGCTGTTTCACATGAAAGATACAGAAGATATGTTTCTACTTATCTTCTCAGTAAGGTGAAGGGAGATGTTGATCCAATTGTGTTCACAGATATCTGGTAGGGTTTGTTAGACTGAGCAGTCAGCTGAAGTAAAGCTTCTTATAATATTTTGGGAGAGAAAATCAGGGCCTTCTTCTTTGTGAAAGAAGTCTCCAGAGTTGATTCTGGAAGACAAAGATGATTAAAGTAACCCTCTCTCTTCTCCCTCTCCATATCTGAAGTGTTCTTCTCCCAGGTGACAGGGTGTTGTTTTCTGCCACCACAAAATAGATATGCCTCATTTCAATACAGCACAACAGTTTTTTTTTTTTTTTTTTAATCATCTCCTGCTTACAATTATATTTCTCAACTAGAAAGATCAGGTATGAGAGAAACAAGCTCATTTTTATAACATTTGTAGAAATCCATTATGTTCAATTTTGTAGAAGTGGGCCACTGCAGGGGGACTCAATGAACAATGTGGTCAACCAAGAGATCATTGTATTATGATGCAAGACCAGATCCATCCAACAAAAGAATCCAAATGCTAACCCAGAATTCCAGAATTAAGTTTTTTGGGTCCCCTTATGGGCATCCACAGGGCATATCTACCAAGACCACCTGTGTTTATTATTAGGAGAAAATAAGAAGCTTCAGGCCCAAGAATGATCAATGATGAATCTTGAATTTTCAAAAAAGGTTTAAATAATCTCTCACATCTTTGGTCCTAATTATCACCCAAGAAGCAGCCACAGGTAGATGATCCTTTTCTAGGGGCAGAAGCACTCATTGGCCAAATTTCCTTGCTGTGGTGTGTGAGCCAAAAAATAGTGAGAAGCACAAAGTCAGAAATAGTTTGGATCAATTTTTGAGAAGGCAGATGCAATGCATGCACAATAATATCAGATACCTGTAGATAAAAGGGAGTGTGGAAATTCTATAAAATGCCTTGATAATGAACTCATTATAAGTAACATGTAGGATAAAAAGTGCTTATCAGACTGAAAATGATCTGGAAGACCAAATACACAGATCATTTGAAGGGCCACAACTCTGGCCAAATACAGCTGATACTTAAGGAACGGAAACACTCATAATGAGAGAAAGCGTAAACAGTGGTAAAACACTGCTGTCAGCCTGAAGATGGGGTCAAAGGTGCAATCTAGTCCGTCTACAATAGTGGGGTGAGAGCTATATCCTGTACACGGTGACCTTCCTTATCACAAGAAAAATGGGTCAACTTTTGGCATATATCACAAGTTACACAAGTGGTGGTAATGGTAACCTCTGAATCAGAAACACAGAATCCTTTATTTTGTACCTTGCCTATGATGGTATATGTACTGATTTTTCTAGTATGATAATGAATCCAGATGGCAATAATGGCAAGCTGAGCAGTATAAGCTCAGGCAGTCAGTCTCATCAGAGATTGGACCCTTATCATAGACATCTGCACAAGTAATCAAGATAGCTCCTTTAGCAACCATGATTTATTTTCAGTTTGTGGCCCCAAAGAAAGTGTACTCTAATCTGCCAATATGCAGTGTAGGAAAGCAGAAACAGGCTAATGAAAAAACACAGGAGCCAAATAGAAAACATACCAAGTCATAGATTTAATGCATCCACTTTAATATAAAAAGGGGCTATAGACTCCAATTAAAAGAAGTCATCAGGTTGGATAAAAAGCAAGACACAATTATTTATTTCTCACAAGAGATACATCTTAAATACAAAGTTAGTTTCTACACTATCTTAAGCAGCTGAACTTAAGCCTTAAATTAATCTGCAAATATGTACACGGAAAACTGTAGAGACTCAGGCAGGAACTCATGCTAAAGTTTATTATTATTATTGTTTTTGTTATTAACAAAAGAATGTGGCCCTAAGTCCTAAAAAGAAAAAAAAAATTGAGACACATTTTAAAGATAAAACCAGTAATTAATGACAAATTGGATACAGAATAGGATATAAGGGTGAAAAATGACTTTGGACTTAACTACAGTGGCATTTTCAAATTAACATTTCATTGAGCAACACTTTTTTGTTTATTAAGTGGTTTTAGTGGTTGCCATAAAGGAAGTAAACATAGTTATGTGTATTTGATTTCCTTCTTTCAATGGGCTCCCGGATAGGCAGAGAGCTCCCATCCAGAGCCTTCAATTGTCAGAAATGGCCAGCACCCAAGTAATTCAAGGGAGAAGTGAAATTGAGTTTCTACCAATCTTGTTCAGAAAGTTCTTTTAATATGTCAGCTAAATTCTCCAAACCAGTACTATCAACATGCTCAGATGCCTTTTTGTCTTTCCTAATCTTCCTAATTATTGCATGTGGTTTTATATGTAATAGAAAAGCTTATCTTGCTGAGGAGGTAAAACTCCAGATACATAATTTAGTCATAATACAAAAAACCCACAGTGCGTTTGCCGGCTTGACTCAATATACAGAGATATGCACATTGTTTATCAGAATCTGGAGTAAATTCCACACATATAAACATATTTATCTTTAGTATCTCCAACTTATGGGGGGGGGGAGTGATAAGTAAAAATCAAAGCTGTCTTGTGTTTTGTTTTGTTTTTTTTCATGAAATGAAAATGTTCATCCTAAAATCACTCTATGAATCTGCCTGGAGGGTTGATTTTTTTTTTCCAAGTCTCATGGGGATGTGGGGATGTTTTCTGAACAAATTTTTCCTTTAATGTCTGTGGTGCCCTATGTTTAGATTAGCTTTGTGAGCTCATAGTGGAACACAAAATAGCCTCATGGGGAAAATAACCCTGAAAAGGACACATTAATAATCCAAATAAATCCCCACTGTCCTGAGGATATAAGATATGAAGAAATGAGAAGGCTGAATATGGATTATACAAGAGACATCAAGTACACAAAAGACTATTGTAGGAAGGAAGTTACCTACTATTCTTCATTTGAATGCAATTTTAGACATTGATGTAGTAATTTCCTAGAGTAAATATTGCAAGGTTGATTAGAGTTACTGTATCTTCCAAAAGCACCTCCCTTAAGTCTCAAAACATAGATTGCATTATAAAGTCAGTTGAGAAGGCAATAGATAAAATACTTCTACAGTTTCCTTTGCTTTTCAACCCTGTTGGGGAGTCCTCAGCCAAAGCAAAGAGACTTTATATTCAATGCTAAATATAAAATATTTTGGAGATCAAATTTGTTTCCAGAAGGTTAAAAAGTACAGCCTTGAGTGAAGTATATATTCCTTTGGAATAGTCATTGATTTTGTTTATTGGGTTATTGTTTTTCACTTCGATGGTATATACAAGAAGAGAATTAAGTCTCATTAGGTCTGTATTTAGTTACATATCCTACTATATATTCATCAGGGCATGCAGTTGCTTATCTGTCTAGTCCACTGTGGGCACCAGAATCCTGACTCTAATTTTATAAGATGGTTTTCATTCATCCCATCACAAAACATATAGGGCATTTTAAATGGGGAATATATAGGAAGACAAAAGAAAGACAATGAAAATGATATAACATTTAATTTGTACATATATAACAAACTCTAAAGGAATTCAATAGCTTTTGATATTTATTTGCAGTTCTGATTACTGTTGAGCTGATGATAATCTTTGAGCAATGTGATAATGGGCTAATGTTAATCTTCTCTGGGTTCTCTGGGTATACTCTGATGTCTGCTTCTTTCTTTTGGTTCAAAGTCTTACTTTGTTTCTTTCTTTGCTCCTGAGACAGGCTTTAGCAACTGATTTCCACAGAAGCTGTATTTTACTCCCCTTACCTCTGCTCAATGCTAGCTTTCTGTTTTGTATATTGTCAAAAACAATTGTGAGATCTTGCAAGGCTTTACTCTTTACCTGAGACCTGGGGCTGTGATCTCTGTCACCTGCATTTGCTCTGTGAGATCTGTATTATCCCAGGTGCTGTTGAGCTAGGAAGGACATTTCAAAACCTCTTCTATGGAAAAAAAACATTTTCTGCCTAGAGTCTTTATAGAAAATGTGCTGCAATCTGGCCTAAGCCAATGTAATGTGGTCATTCACAAGTATGAGATTCTTCTTGATTGACACTGGGCCATCTCCAGTAGTTTAGAAATAGCTGAAAACAATAGGTATCCTCCCATACAGCCTCACTACCAGAGACTAGGTTATGAAAGCAAATTCTGTACATCAACATCTATTAACAAGCATGCACAAAAGTCATCATAAAACATTTTCAGTAATATTGATTAGGTTCTAGGCCTCTCTCCATTTCTTACATCATTAGAGACAGATGTGACGTCATTCTAGAGGCAGTTTTCACCTAGTATTATAGTTGGAGCACATGTCAAATGTCTTAGACAGATGGTTGTGACAATTAATTTAATAAGTCAACTTGACTGGGCAATGCAGTACAATGATATTTGGTCAAACATTATTCTGGATGTTTTTGTGATAGTGGTTTTGGATGTGTTTAACATTTACATCAATAGACTGAGTAAAGCAGATTGTACCCCTGAATGTAGGTGGGCATCATCCATTCAGTTGAAGGGCTGAATACAACAAAAGGCTGACCTTCCCTTGAATAAGAGTTAATTCTTCCTATCTGACTGCTTTGGGACTGGAATATTGGTTGTCCTGCCTTAAGACTTGAACAGAAACATCAAAACATCAGCCCTTCCTGGGTCTCAAGTCTGCTGACTGTAGATTTTGGGATTTGTCATCTCTGTAATCGTATGAGTCAATTCCTTATGGTAATTCTCTTTCTTTGCCGCCCCACTCCACTTTCTCCCTCTTAGTACACACAAACACATATGCTATTGATTCTGTTTCTCTGGAGGACCATGACTAATACAGAGGTAAAATAAATATAGGTTTAATTTCAGAAGTCTAAGCCTAAAACAGTGTTCTGTAAGATTGAGCATATTGGGTTTGCTGATTCTGATTCTTATTCTCTATTTTTACGAAGGTGTTGGAGTAGGATATATTGCCAGGAACAATAACTCTCCTCTGCACTCATCTGAAATAGCACCCAGTTCAATGATGAAAAACTACTTTATCATCCAGTATGTTCATTTTAAGAGCTCTGATGTTGTTTGGAAATTAAGATAGCTAAAGCCTCTGACCTGGAGACTCACAGAGTTACAGGTTGGCATATTCTCAGTCATGGAATTTGGAAAGTTCCTAAGTTATAGATTTAAAGTAACACACATATATATTGGCCGAAGGTATTTTATTTTATTTTATTTTATTTTATTTTTTATTTTATTTTATTTTTTTTTTGAGGCGGAGTCTCGCTCTGTCACCCAGGCTGGAGTGCTGTGGCCGGATCTCAGCTCACTGCAAGCTCCGCCTCCCGGGTTCCCGCCATTCTCCTGCCTCAGCCTCCCGAGTAGCCGGGACTACAGGCGCCCGCCACCTCGCCCGGCTAGTTTTTTTTTTTTGTATTTTTTAGTAGAGACGGGGTTTCACCGTGTTAGCCAGGATGGTCTCGATCTCCTGACCTCGTGATCCGCCCGTCTCGGCCTCCCAAAGTGCTGGGATTACAGGCTTGAGCCACCGCGCCCGGCGGCCGAAGGTATTTTAAAATCAAGTGTAGAGAACACAACAAAACAGGCTCCTTGCCCCCAAGTACATGGACAGCAAAACCCTTCCTGCATATGCCATTGGCTTTTCCTCAGCAGCAGTAGCCTGAGACCTTCCTCTTTTATTCCATGTTCTCAATTATGGAGTTAGCCAACCAATATGATATTTGATACTTTATATGAGACCAAATCTGCAGATTCAGCCTGTTATCAATACTTTTAAGAGCATCTAGCGACAGGTGTCTTACTGTGACACACTCTTATATTCTTGTATTCAGAATCTGCAGCTCACAAGCTTTCCTAAGACATACAATTTCATTGCCCAAGAATAAATGCATCTTGCAACTTTTCATCATAGCAACTTTCTTGGCTTCTGAGTTATTTTGAATATGTAAATTTACAGACAAAAAACAGACATTCACTTTATATAATCCCAGCCTCTCAGTTGGATAGCTGTTTCCTTAAAATGTGTGCATGTCCTAAATAGTCTCCTTCATATTTATGCTTATTCTTTTGAGGAATAAAAAAAATACACTTTTCAGTCATCATTTAAAAAATATTACAGAGCATGGGGCTTGTGCTCATTCCTCCTGTGAAGCCATGGCATATAGATGAGATCTTCCAGGTACCAAAAGCTCATCCCTTTCAGTAACAGGTTTTGTATTTGAAATAGCCATGGCCGGTCACCTTCAGTGAGAAGCTTGACCCCATCAAGGTCCTTAATTGGTTTATCGCTAACCACTCACTAACTGTTCTGGTCTTCAGCTTGAATTGTAGCAACATATTTAAATTCCAAATAGGTGAAAAATATGTTTTAAGCCAAAAACTATATCCCAATAAGATATCTCCTCTATCAATTTGGTACTCCACACAGGAGAGCAACAAATTAGGGGAATTTCCAAGTCTAATACGGGTGTGCTTCCAGGGAGACAATGAGTTTCCTCCTCCTGCCTCCTAAAGTCATGCCGGGCTTTCAAGAGACCTGCAGTCCCATGTTGAGCTTTAAGAGTATAATAATAAAATGCTTCTTAATTAATCTCATAGCTTATTATTTAGGCTAAAATTTGGGCTATTTCACTCAGAGTCAATCTGAAGTGAAACCATTGGGAAACTCGTTCCCAGGTTCAGTCAACCAATATGCAAATAATAGATTTCATAACTCTCTCATAATAGGCCAATTGGCTAAAAGCAATAGGCAAGTCAGATGCTTGACTGAATTACCCTGTTATTTTTATATTTGATTGAACTTAGCAGCCTGCTTAGTTAAAAGAAGTAACCTGAATATAATAAACTAAATGGGACGACCCTTGTAGTATGGTAGAATACACTACTAAGTCTCTATGTCCTAATTGGATAGATTGCTATAGCAATTTCTAAATTTGTTGAGGCAACCAGTGGGAGAGGAAGTATAGTGATTTTATTATTAATTTTGTTCTTGCAACTTTCTCTTCTCAAGAGTGATTTTGGAAGCCCCTGACAAATCTAGACACCACCAAGGGCTATGAAAACCAGAGAGTTCTGTTTCTGCAAAATTTAGTTTTGTTCAATGGGCTTGAATGCCTGGAGGGCACAGGAAGGAAAGGTCTCTAGCTTCAGACTGATTTCAGGGTCTCCAGCCAAAAAGCATCTTACTACATGATTTCTGGACAGGAAAGAAAAGAACATAGCAGAAGCTCACGTGGGTAGCAGGGAAAAAGTCAGAAGCAGAAGACAGAACGCAATGGCCCTGGGAAGCTTAGCATCACCCGAGTCACCCCAAAAGAGATGAGGCTGAGCTGGTCCAAAGAAATAGAGCTCCTGCTCTGGCAGGCAGGAACAGCAGAGTGAATTGTCTGTTTAATAATCAGATCAGTAGCTGCCTGTGAACTGTGATAAGGAAGCGCAAATAGGATGGGATTAAAGAGAAGAATAATGCACCATGTCTTCAACTGACTTGTTCTAATTGTCCTGTAGGACTGAGAAAGGATCAGCTTTATAAGGAATATATTTCTAAAAATATCAAGCAGAAACCTCAGGCTGCTTAGAAATCTATGTGCCCTTTCATTTAAAGGAGCTCTCAGTCTTGCAGTGTTAGGGCTGGAATTAAAGAGACTGAGGAGGAGGAGCTAAACAAATGGGCATGTGACAGGCTAAATTTCCAGGTTAGCATTTAGGAAGCCATAGTTAAAACTTTTCATTTTTCATTTTTTTTTTTTTAGCAGTATGGTCATTATTAAGAGAGAGTTCTGGAGTCATATAGCATAGGCTCCAATTCTAGCTCTGTCACCTGCTGTGTGACCCCAAGTAACTTAACTTTCTCTGCCTTTATTGACTCATCCCATTAAAGGAGGGAATTGGTGTTGTTGCTTATCATAAAACAGACACTGGGTATAAAAAGCTTTTACCTGTGCTTGACAGGCAGTGAGTGATCCACCCATTTTCCCTATGATTTTTCATGGCTCCTACATCCTGATATGTACCTGCACTGAATGAAAAGACTAGATTTCTGTGCTTCCTCTTGACAATGACAATTTGTGTGATGGTGTGGTCCCTTTATGTGCTCCTTTTTAAATAAGAGATTGAGTGGTGATGACAGGGAGGAAGATAACAAAGAGACTTCCAGGGAATGTAGAACATGCAGAAGTCGACTTGGAAGATAGTGACAGGCTCCCACACAGACAAGACTGGGTATTTGAATATTGCTGTTTTTGTCTTCTTTTCTTTCCATATTTAACTGAAGCAATAAAATATTCTTAATGTCCATTCTTGGCATTTTCACAGCTTGCTTTTGCCTACTTCCAGGTGTCACAACAGGATGACTTGGTAGTGCTATTTCCAGAAATATGTTGGAAAATAACTTTTAAGGCAAAGAGGCCAAGAAGCTCACACTGCTGAACTATTACAGGTATTGTGAGGAGTCAAAATCGTTTGCTAAGTTAATGATGTAACAGACTTCCATCTACAGTTTACATCACCTTGTCAGTTCAATTTACTTTCTTCCCCATTTCCCTTCAGAAGGCAAGGATGTCAGAACCAAGTTTCTTTTCATTGAGGCACCTATTTTATATTCATTTACTTACTGTGTGACATTTTTACGTCAGGAAAACCACATTTGCTGTCACAAAATGACCCTAAGGTAATAAACCATATATTATCTTTAAAACATGATAGAGAATTTTGAAGTTACAAACAAGTAATAAAATAATTTGCAGGCAATGTTATTTCCCCACCAGATTTACCTAAAGAAACTACTCTATGGTAAGATCCATTTATTACACAAATCACGGTAAAGAAGGTGAATGGCTATTCCAATTTTCATTTACTTTACTTTCAAATTTGGAGAGAATTAGAGGTGGACATTACAGGGGGAAATCTCCAATACCAAGATCACTGAAGAATTAGGTAAACAATTTTAATTAACAAGCACTTTCAAAGGCTTGCATCATGTCTAATAGAGGTGTATAGAGGGGAAAACTTGCTTTAAAGTTGTTATGGAATTAAATTTTTATTTTTATTTTTATTTTATTTTTGAGACAGAGTCTCACTCAGTCACCCAGGCTGGAGTGCAGTAGTCCAATTTTGGCTTACTGCAACCTCCACCTCCTGGCTTCAAGTGATTCTCCTGCCTCAGCCTCTTGAGTAGCTGGAACTACAGGCATCCTCCACCATGCCCAGCTAATTTATATATTTTTAGTATAAAATATGTTTCACTATTTTGGCCAGGATTGTCTCGAACACCCGACTCAGGGGTTCTGCCAGCCTCAGGCTCCCAAAGTGCTCGGATTACAGGCATGGGCCACCATGACCCGCCTGGAATAACATTTTTAAATTCATACGTATGCACGCACATTAGTATTTTATACCAGTATGTAGCATATCATGCTATGAAAATAATTGGGATAAAATGTGTACAAAGAGAGCTTTTTCTTTTCTTTCCTTTTCCTTTTTTGCCAATAATATGTGTTCTTGTCATTTTGTAACAACAGTTCTCTTTAAAGAACACTGACCAATATCACAGAAACACACACGCGCACGCACGCACACACACACACACATATATATATAGTCCTTAGTCCTTAGTCATTGTGTTTACCTGTTAAATTGCTAAAATATCTCTTTTTTGTATTTTCCAAAATTTCAGTAACTCAAGCATTTGGGGTGAGATAAATAATAAATAATAACTATTTTTTAGCAGTTGTAATATGTATCTTAAAATGCATTGAATAAAAATACAGATTAAAGAAAAGAAATGACAGATGGAAAAAAGATAAGAGAAGGGGAAAAAGCAAATGGGAAAGCTAGAAGAAGGAAAGTAATGGGATGTTGAAGAAAAAGTCAGATATTAGGGAAAGGAACAAAGAAAGGAAGAACAAGGAGACATGATCTCTCAATTATCTATGAGTAAGAAGTGAAGAAATAGCTTTCTCAGGTAAGAATATCTTCATTAGAGAATCAGAGAAAAAGAAGAGAATAAAATTATTACTACTTCTCTCATGATTGAGGGGATAATGAGAAAATGAAATCTTCAGTCATGAAAATAGTTTTGAAAAATCATCATCTCTTACAAACCGCCTCCTAAAATATAGATACTTTACCTCCCTTTTATTTACATATTTATTTTTCCCTGTAGTCATGTAGCTCTTGGGGATTGAATTTGCCTGACTGCCTGTAAATGTAAACAATTTGAGAGTTTAGAGCCCAATCACACAATAAGATATCCAAAGGCAGATTCTTGTAGGCACTGGTCCTGTGGCTGAAAAATTTCTGAGTCCAGGATTCTGTGACTCTCTTGGCTTTTCATTAATGGTCTTAATGGCTGCTCTATCACCAGCTTTCATACTCACAACAGATAGGAGTAAAGGAGACGGTGAAAAGTAAAAGGGTATGAACTTGCTGAGTCCGTCTCCTTTAAAGGAGTTTTTCAGAATGCTCTGTCAGCTACCCTCTGATTATACCTACTTGGCCAGAATTGCAAAACCTTGGTCATCACTGTTTCACAGATACCAGTGAATGTAGTTTTGTTTGCTTGTTTGTTTTTATTCGAGCCCTTTGCTGCTGCCCACAAAATTAGGATGTCACTAAAAACGTATACCAGATTGGCAGCTTTTTTTGGATTGCATAAATTGAATTTAAAAGTTACAATAATAGATGAAACTGGTCTTACGATTGCTTTGCTGATGATATACAAGTATTACATTTTTCAACTTATATACCTTACAAAGAAAAAGGCAGAAAGTCTGAAGATGGCAAGTCAGAAAGATGGCAAAAAATAAAGTCCTGTACCATTCTTTCCCCTCCCCATTAAGAAACCAAATCAACAATAATTCATCTGCAAATTTCTCCTCTAAGAATTTAGAAAACAGTTAAAAATCTTCTGTACCTTGTGTAAATGCGAAATCAGATATGTAGAAACTGATAGGGAGATCAAGACACCCTCTTGCAAGAATTCCTATTCTTGCCCACGCCATATGATTGAAAGGAAACTATCAGCTCCTAGCTTCTCCCTGGGGAGGGAAAGAGTTGGACCATGCATCCAATGCCACAGCTTTTCTGTGGACTACCCACAAAAATGGCTTCTGTTTGGCCTGTTTCAAAGGGCTAATGAGAACCAGAATACTTTAGACATCAGTGGACCAGTGAGAATAAGACAGTGGTTTGATTGAGCATGCAACTGGTTGCCACAGTCCCATCCCCCAACTTAGCATAGAAGGAACAAGCAAAATATCCAAGATCTCAGATTTTCCTGGAGAAAAGGTTTGGATAGAGCATCTAGTTATTCAACTTTTCTGTGGGCTACTCTGGTAACTGGATTCAGTCTCACTTGTCTCAAAGCTCTGGGTGGGACAAGCATAATCTGGACACTGGACACTGGGAGAAACGGCTGTTTTTCTAATGTGCCAACACCAACACAGAGAGCGAAAGAAAACAAAGAAATGAATAAATATGTTCCAATAACATCTACAAGATAATTATCTGGAAACCACCACTAATTAAGTAGAGATATGTGATTTATCTGACAGAGAATTCAAAATACCAGTCATAAAGATGTCCACTGAGGTCAGGAGATCAATGCATGAACAAAATGATAATTTTTTTAAATTTATTTATTATTATTATACTTTAAGTTGTAGGGTACATGTGCATAACGTGCAGGTTTGTTACATATGTATACTTGTGCCATGTTGCTTTGCTGCACCCATCAACTCGTCATTTACATCAGGTATAACTCCCAATGCAATCCCTCCCCCCCCCCCCCATGATAGGCCCCCGTGTGTGATGTTCCCCTTCCTGAGTTCAAGTGATCTCATTGTTCAGTTCCCACCTATGAGTGAGAACATGCGGTGTTTGGTTTTCTGTTCTTGTGATAGTTTGCTAAGAATGATGGTTTCCAGCTGCATCCATGTCCCTACAAAGGACACAAACTCATCCTTTTTGATGGCTGCATAGTATTCCATGGTGTATATGTGCCACATTTTCTTAATCCAATCTGTCACTGATGGACATTTGGGTTGATTCCAAGTCTTTGCTATTGTGAATAGTGCTGCAATAAACATACGTGTGCATATGTCTTTATAGCAGCATGATTTATAATCCTTTGGGTATATACCCAGTAATGGGATGGCTGGGTCATATGGTACATCTAGTTCTAGATCCTTGAGGAATCGCCATACTGTTTTCCATAATGGTTGAACTAGTTTACAATCCCACCAACAGTGTAAAAGTGTTCCTATTTCTCCACATCCTCTCCAGCACCTGTTGTTTCCTGACTTTTTAATGATCGCCATTCTAACTGGTGTGAGATGGTATCTCATTGTGGTTTTGATTTGCATTTCTCTGATGGCCAGTGATGATGAGCATTTTTTCATGTGTCTGTTGGCTGTATGAATGTCTTCTTTTGAGAAATGTCTGTTCATATCCTTTGCCCACTTTTTGATGGGGTTGTTTGTTTTTTTCTTGTAAATTTGTTTGAGTTCTTTGTAGGTTCTGGATATTAGCCCTTTGTCAGATGAGTAGATTGCAAAAATTTTCTCCCATTCTGTAGGTTGCCTGTTCACTCTGATGGTAGTTTCTTTTGCTGTGCAGAAGCTCTTTAGTTTAATTAGATCCCATTTGTCAATTTTGGCTTTTGCTGCTGTTGATTTTGGTGTTTTAGACATGAAGTCTTTGCCCATGCCTATGTCCTGAATGGTACTACCTAGGTTTTCCTCTAGGGTTTTTATGGTATTAGGTCTAACATTTAAGTCTCTAATCCATCTTGAATTAATTTTCGTATAAGGAGTAAGGAAAGGATCCAGTTTCAGCTTTCTACTTATGGCTAGCCAATTTTCCCAGCACCATTTATTAAATAGGGAATCCTTTCCCCATTTCTTGTTTCTCTCAGGTTTGTCAAAGATCAGATGGCTGTAGATGTGTGGTATTATCTCAATAGATGCAGAAAAGGCTTTTGACAAAATTCAACAGCCCTTCATGCTAAAAACGCTCAATAAAGTCGGTATTGATGGAACGTACCTCAAAATAATAAGAGCTATTTATGACAAACCCACAGCCAATATCATACCGAATGGGCAAAAACTGGAAAAATTCCCTTTGAAAACTGGCACAAGACAGGGATGCCCTCTCTCACCACTCCTATTCAACATAGTGTTGGAAGTTCTGGCTAGGGCAATCAGGCAAGAGAAAGAATTCAAGGGTATTCAGTTAGGAAAAGAAGAAGTCAAATTGTCCCTGTTTGCAGATGGCATGATTGTATATTTAGAAAACCCCATTGTCTCAGCGCAAAATCTCCTTAAGCTGATAAGCAACTTCAGCAAAGTCTCAGGATACAAAATTAATGTGCAAAAATTACAAGCATTCTTATACACCAGTAACAGACAAACAGAGAGCCAAATCATGAATGAACTTCCATTCACAATTGCTTCAAAGAGAATCAAATACCTAGGAATCCAACTTCCAAGGGATGTAAAGGACCTCTTCAAGGAGAACTACAAACCACTGCTCAGTGAAATCAAAGAGGACACAAACAAATGGAAGAACATACGATGCTCATGGATAGGAAGAATCAATATTGTGAAAATGGCCATACTGCCCAAGGTAATTTATACATTCAATGCCATCCCCATCAAGCTACCAATGAGTTTCTTCACAGAATTGGAAAGAACTTGTTTAAAGTTCATATGGAACCAAAAAAGAGCCCGCATCTCCAAGACAATCCTAAGTCAAAAGAACAAAGCTGGAGGCATCACGCTACCTGACTTCAAACTATACTGCAAGGCTACAGTAACCAAAACAGCATGGTACTGGTACCAAAACAGAGCTATAGACCAATGGAACAGAACAGAGTCCTCAGAAACAAAATGATAATTTAAACAAAGATATAAAAATATAATAAAGTACCAAACAAAAACGGTAGGGCTAAAGGTTATTGAACTGAAAAATTTAATAGAGAAGGTTTTTTTTTTTTTTTTTTTTTTTTTTTTTTTTTGATTTTGTCTCACCATTTTGTCTCTTAGTGCACATGCCCAGAAAGTTTATTCTCCCTGGCATTTGTATCCAATTAACACTTTTTTTTAAAAAAATTTTAAGTTATGGGGTATGTGTGGAGCAATGCAGGATTGTTACATAGGTAAATGTGTGCCATGGTGATTTGCTGCACCTATCAAGCATCACCTAGGTATTAAGACCAGCATGCATTAGATATTTTTCCTGATGCTCTCCCTCCCCAAACCATCCTGCGCTTGACAGGCTCCAGTGTGTGTTGTTACCCTCCCTGTGTCTATGTGTTTTCGCCATTCAGCTCTCATTTATAAGTGAGAACATATGGAGTTTGGTTTTCTGCTCCTGCATTAGTTTGTGAGGATGATGGCTTCCAGCTCCATCCTTGTCCCTGCAAAGGACATGATCTTGTGTCTTTTCTTGGCTGCATAGCATTCCATGGTGTATATGTACCACATTTTCTTTATCCAGTCAATCATTCATTGGGTTGACTCAATGTCTTGGCTATTGTGAATAGTGGTGCAATGAACATACATGTACATGTAAGTTTATAGTAGAATGACATATCTTCTTTTGGGTATATACCCAGTAATGGGATTGCTGGGTCAAACAGTATTTCTGGTTCTAGATAATTGATGAATATCCACACTGTCTTCCACAATGGTTGAACTAATTTATGCTCCCACCAACAGTGTAAAACCATTTCTACTTCTCCACAACCTTGCCAGCATCTGTCATTTTTTGACTTTTTAATAATGGCCATTCTGACTGGAGTGAGATGGTATCTCATTGTGGTTTTGATTTCCATTTCTCTAACGATCAGTGATGAGGTTTTTTTCATATGTTTGTTGGCCACATAAATGTCTTCTTCTGAGAAGTGTCTGTTCGTGCTCTTTGCCCACTTTTTATTGGGGTTGGCTTTTTTTTTTTTTTTTTTTTTTTTTTTTTTTTTTTTTTTTTGTAAATTTGTTTAAGTTCCTTATAGACTCTGGATTTTTGACTTTTGTCAGATAAATAGATAGCAAAAATTTTCTCCCATTCTGTAGGTTGTCTTTTTGCTCTGATGATAGTTTCTTTTGCTATGCAGAAGCTCTTTAGTTTAATTAGATCCCAGGGGTCAATTTTTGCTTTTGTTGCAATGCTTTTGGCATTTTCATCATGAAATCTTTCCCCATGCCTATATCCTTAGTGCTATTGCCTACATATTCTTCTAGGGTTTTTATTTACTTTTATTATTTTATTTTATTTTATTTTATTTTTTATTTTCATAGGTCATTGGGGAACAGGTGGTATTTTTTATATGAGTAAGTTCTTTAGTGGTGGTTTGTGAGATTTTGGTGCACCCATCAGCTGAGAAGTATACACTGAACTCTATTTGTAGTCTTTTATCCGTCACCCCCTTCCTACCCTTTCCCTCTGAGTCCCCGAAGTCCCATTGTGTTATTCTTATGCCTTTGCGTCCTCATAGCTTAGCTCTCACTTATGAGTAAGTGCATACAATGTTTGGTTTTCCATTCTTGAGTTACTTTACTTAGAATAATAGTCTCCCATCACATCCAGCTTGCTGCAAATGCCATTACTTCACTCCTTTTTATGGCTGATTATTATTCCATCATATATATATATACCACAATTTCATTGTTCACTCATGGATTGATGGACATTTGGGTTGGTTCCATGTGTTTTCAGTTGTGAATTGTGCTGCTATAATCATGCATGTGTGAGTATCTTTTCCAGTCTCTCAGGCCTTGGCAGGGGAAAACAGCCTGCTGGAGCCACAGAGATGGCAACCATCCCTCCCCCTAGGAGCTCATTCATCTTAGGCAGTCTCAAGCCTGCTGCCACTGGATGGTGGGAATTCCAAGCCTGTGGGTCTTAGCTAGTGAGTATCTGCGGAAGTGGGGCCCACTGGACAATGCTGATTGGCTCCCTGTCTTTAGCCCCCTTCCTATGGGAGTGGACAAATTTCCTGCCTCACTGGAATTCTCACTAGAGGAATTTAAGAGCAGGCTAGATCAAACGGAAGAAAGAATCAGTAAACTCAAAGGTAGGTCATTGGAAATTATTCAATCAGAGAAGCAAAAAGAAAAGAAATAAACAAGAGTGGAGAAAACTTAACATATGTCATCAGTTGGACTGGTGTGTGCACTATGGAAATCATGGAATTAGGAGAAAAAGAGAAAGGACCAGAAAGTTATTCAAAGAAATAGTGGCTAAAAATGTCCCAAATCTGGGAATGGAAATGAATATCCAGAACCAGGAAGTCCAAGGATTCCTAACAAGTTAATAACCCAAATAAATTTACACCTAAACACACTGTAATCAAATGGTGAAAAGTCAAAGACAAATAATTTTGAAAGCAGTAAGAGAAAAGCAACTTGTTGTGCACAAGGAAACTTTTTTGAGATGAGACCATCAATCAATTTTTCAGCAGAAACTTGCAGGCCAAAAAAGTAGTGGAATCATATGATCAAAGTGCTGAAGAGAAGAAAAATCTGCCAACCAAGAAAACAATATCTGGCAAAACTTTCATTCAGAAATGAAAGACTTTCTCAGATAAACAAAAACTGAGAGTGTTTATCACCACCAGATTTGCCTTACAAGAAATGCTAAAGAGAGTTCTTCCAGTTGAAACAAAAGAATGCTAAGCAGGAGCACAATAAAATAAAAAATTATAAAACTCATTGGTAAAGATAACTTTATAGACAAATACAGATTACTTCTTGATTGTAACTGTTGCATAAGTCACTTTTATCCTAGAAGAAAACTTTTAAAGGTATTATAAATGAATGTAATTTTAAAATATGTTAAGGGTACACTATATGAATAGATGTAAATTGTGACATTAATAACATAAAGTGTGTGTGTCCAGGATATAAAGTGTAACCTTTGTATGCAATTTAGCTTAAATTGCTATCAGCTTGCAATAAACATAACTATTGATATATAATGTAAGTCCCAAGGTAACCACAAAAAATACTTGTAGAAATTACACAAAAGAAAAAGAGAAGAAAACAAAAACATAGCAGTACAAAAAAAATAGTGAAATTCAAAGGAAAACAGCAAGAGAGAAAAAGAACCACGAGAGAAACAAAACAATTAACAAAATGGTAATAGTAAATCCATCCCTATTAATAATTACTTTAGATATAGATGGATTAAACTCCTCAATCAAAAGACATAGAGTGGCTAGATGGAGTCTTAAAATCCAAATGTATGATGTTTACAAGAAACTTGTTTTTGGTTGAAGGACACACATAAGCTAAATTAGAAGGGCTGGAAAAGGCTATTACATGTGAATATTAACAAAAATAATGCAGAGGTGGCTATACATATACCAGGCAAAACAGACTTAAGTAAAATATTTTGCCACAAGAAATAAAGAAAAACAATAGCTGCATCCATGTCCCTACAAAGGACATAAACTCATCCTTTTTGATGGCTGCATAGTATTCCATGGTGTATATGTGCCACATTTTCTTAATCCAATCTGTCACTGATGGACATTTGGGTTGATTCCAAGGAAACCATCATTCTTAGCAAACTATCACAAGAACAGAAAACCAAACACCGCATGTTCTCACTCATAGGTGGGAACTGAACAATGAGATCACTTGGACTCAGGAAGGGGAACATCACACACCGGGGCCTATCATGGGGAGGGGGGAGTGGGGAGGGATTGCATTGGGAGTTATACCTGATGTAAATGATGAGTTGATGGGTGCAGCACACCAACATGGCACAAGTATACATATGTAACAAACCTGCACGTTATGCACATGTACCCTACAACTTAAAGTATAATAATAATAAATAAATTAAAAAAAGAAAAACAAAGAAAAACAATATCTATCTATCTATCTATCTATCTATCTATCTATCTATCTATCTATAATAAAAGAGTTAATTCACCAAGAAGATATAGCAATTCTAAATATATGCATCCAACAGCAGAATACCTAAGTCTATAAAGCAAAAATTGATAGAATTGATAGAGAAATATAAGCCAATACAATAATGGTAGGAGGTTTCACTGCCCCACTTTCAATAATGGATTAAATGATCAGATAGAAAATTGAAAAGAAGCAGTAGACTTAAACAACATGAAATACCAAATGGACCTAACAGACCTATACAGAAAGTTTCACTCAATAGTAGTAGAATATACATTCCTCGTAAGTGCACACTGAGCACTCTCCAGTATGGATCACATGTTAGTTAGTTCATAAAACAACACTTTATAAAATTAAGAAGATTTAAATCATACCATGTATTTTTTTTCTGACCACAGTGGAATGAAATTAGAAATCAACAGTGGGGGAAAGCTTGAACATTTCCAAATATGTGGAGAATAAACAATGCACAATGAACAACCAATAACTCTAAAAAGAAGTCAAAGGAAAATCAGAAAATATCTTGATACAAACAAAAATGAAAACACAACGCACCAAAACTTATGAGATGCAGGAAAAGAAATAAGGACTGAGAAGGAAGTTTAATGTGAAAAATGCCTACATTAAAAAAAAAGAAAGATCTCAAGTAAGCAACCCAAATTTACACTGCAAGGAACTAGAAAAAGAATAATCCAAAGACAAAAGTAGTAGAGGAAGGAAATAATGAAATTTAGAGCAGAATTAAACAAAATAGAGAATAGAAAAACAATAAAAGGTCAATAAAACTAAGCGTTGGTGTTTTGAAAAGATCAACAAAACTTACAAATCTTTAGCTAGACTAACCAAGAAAAAAAGAAAAACTTGAATAAAATAAAACAAAAATGTAAGTAGAGACATTAAAACTGATGCCATGGAAATGAAAAGGGTCACAAGTGATTACTGTAAGTAATTTTCCACTAACAAACTGGATAATCTAGAAAAAATGGATATATTCCTAGAAACATACAAATACCAAGACTAAATTATAAATAAATAGAGACCTATAACTGACCTGGAGATTGATTCAGTAATCCAAAATCTCCACAAAAGCCCAAGACCAGATAGCTTTAAAGAATTAATGTTGATAATTCTCAAACTCTTTCAAAAAACTGAAACAGAGAAACTTCAAAACTCATTTATGAGGCCAGCATTATCCTAATATCCAAGCCAGACCAAGATGTTACAAGCAAAAAATTACAGACCAATATCCCTGACAAACAGGTGCACAAAACCTCAAAAAAAAAAAAAAAAAAATTACTAGCAAGCTGAATCCAACAGTGCATTAAAAGTGCCATACACCATGAATAAGTTGGAGTGTTCTTGGGTCACAACATCCAAACATCAATTAATGTGAGATATTCCATTAAGAGAATACAGAATACAGAATACAAATCACATGATTGTTTGAATAGATGCCAAAAAAACGTTTCACAAAATTCCACACCCTTTCATGATAACTCTCAACAAACTAGGAAAGATGAAAATTGCCTCAACATAATAAAGGCAGCCCTATATGACAAGACCACAACTAACATGACAATCAACAGTGAAAAACTGAAAGATTTTCCTCTAAAATGTGGAACAAGGCAAGATGCCCACTTTGTTCATTTTTGTTCAAATGTTCGTGCAACACATAGTAATCTACAGATTCAAAATACTGTCCCTATTAAAATACCAATTGTATTTTTTAATAGAAATAGAAAAACAATTCTAAAATTTATGTGAAACCACAAATGACCTCAAATAGTCAAATCAGTCTTGAGAAAGAAGAGCAAAGCTGGCAGCACCACACCTCCTTATTTTAAAATATATTACAAAGCTACAATACTTAAAACAGTATGGTACTTTCATAAAGCTAGGCACATGGAACAATGGAACAGAAAAGAGCCCGGAAATAAATTCATGCGTATATTGTGAACTGGTCAATAGTGTCAAGTATACACAATGGGGAAAAGATAGTTTCTTCAACAAATGATGTTGGGAAAGCTGGGCATCCACATGCAAAAGAATAAAATAAAATTAGAGCATTGCATTATACCATATGCAAAAATCAATTTGAAATGGATTAAAGGCTTAAATATACAAACTAAAATGTCAAAACTTCCAGAAGAAACCACAGGGGCAAAGTTACACGACAGAGGTCTTGGCAATCATTTCATGGATATGACACCAAAAGCATAGGCAACAAAAACAAAATCAGACAAGTGGAACTACGTCAAACTAAAAAACTGTACACCAAAAAAAAAAAAAAAAAAAAGCATTGTAAAAAAAAAAGCCTACGGAATCGGATAATTCGCAAAGCAAATCAAATAAGGGAATAATTTGTAAAATAAATTTAAAAACTCCTACAATTCAATAGCAAAAATACCTTTGAAATTCATGTTTAAAATGCCTAAAGACTTGAACAGATCTTTTCTCAAAGAAGACATACAAATGGCCAACAAGTATATAAATAGATGCTCAATGTCACTAATCATTAAAGAATGAGGTCAAAACTATAATGTGACATACCTAACACCTGTTAGTATAGCTAATATCAAAAAAAAAAAAAAAAAAAAAAAAAAACAATTGTTAGACAACATGTGAAGAAATAGAAACTTGTGTACACTGTTAGTGGAAATGCATACTGATGCAGCTTCTGGTGAAACAGCATAGAGGTTCCTCAAAAAAATTAAAAATTAAAGCATTATAAGGGACATTACTAATCAACAGGTGAAAGTCTCAGTCACTCAATATTAATAACTGCTAGATATACCACAATGTACTTACAGTTAACAATATTGTATTGTATACTTAAAATTTTGTTAAGAAGGTAGATTTCATGCTGTGTTATCACAATAAAATTAAAATTTAGAAATTCAACCCAAATATAACTAAATGTTTACCAATGGCTGCATTTTGTTTTATTTTAATAAACTCAAAATAATCACTGGGGAAAGCTGTAAAGTTGACTTAAACACATATAAATTAATGAACTATCTACATGAATAAAAACTACTTGAACAAAATTAGGAGAATTACTGTACTAATGGCATGTATGTCCACAAATCTCTGGAAACACTTAGCAATTATTTGTAAGCAGAATTCCTTATTTTAAAATATAAAAGCAATAATGTCTGATGGTTTATAAAGGGCTACTATGATTGTATAAATTAAGGTTAGTTCAGTTGCATAAAGGAGAAAACTCAAAATAACCATGAGACAAAGACATGTAAAAGGTAGACTGTCAAGGCTCGTGTGATGATTTGATGAATTATTCAGCCACCTAACTCCTAGTTTTCCCCTAAAATGTCTTCACTACAAGCTTCTATTTTCAAGGTTGAATCCTGAACAAATATGACATCTGGACATCTGGTGTTCACGCTATCTCATCTTCAACACAGGCAGTAGGAAAGTGGAAGAACCAAAACAGAGTTTGTGAAACTGAGTCAATACCACTTTCCTGGAAATCCCATGCAATACTTCTGCAAATATCTTATTGACATTAAGTATTCACATGCCCATACCTTGCTGAAAAGAAGGCTTGAGAAAGTCGTGGAAGGCTAGTTACATCATCACTCTAAATTAAAACTCTGAGTTTTGTTTTTATGGAGGAAGTAGAAAATAAATATTGCATGGTAATTAGAAGTATATGTTAAAGCAAGTTAAAACTGTTTCCAGCACTTACCAGTGTGCTTCTATTAATAGAGAAGTGGTCACCCAGCCAAATTCATGATTAGAAAGAGCAATTTCATGGTGTTTATAACAAAACAATAGCAACAAAGAAAATATGATTTAGTTACTGTACCATGTGTCTGTTCTTGTGTTTTGCCCATCTTCAGGTTAAACCTAGCATTTGGTAACTTTACCCCATCATCCAAAATATCCAGCTTTGAAAGATTTGATGAATAACAAAATGTCCATAAAGTTTTACGCAGGGAAGAAGATGATGACCAATTTACACACCATGAAATCTTCCTGCATGGGTTTTCTCCCTCTGGTAGCCACATCTTTCTTCTCTCTTTTGGTCTTCTCTGGCCTTCTGGCCAGGCTAACCCCTCACTCAGACTCACAAGACTTTCATATCTCATCAGCTGCAACACCAATAGTAAGCCCAGACATGGGCCAAATGAACGTCACATGTGTCCCTTAATTAATCTCAAACATATTGACCAACTATTAAATACTTGCTATTAGACATAACAGGGTCTGGATTCTCAGCAGGGTGTAAATGCTTATAAAGACTTGTTGTGGGCTCTAGGAGTTTGAACATCAATGTAACAGCATGTGAATACCAAGAGGACAAAGACTTACCCTGCTTGATGAACAGTGCTTTCTGTGATCATCAGTGGGAAAATTCATGAGCAAATCTCACCTTTATTTCTGATGGGGCCCAACATAACTTGTCTGCTGCTAAGTGTTTGCTTTTCGGTAGCTTCTTTGAACAAATGCAATTCTTCATGAACACATTTTCCCAGCTTTTTTCCCAATTCTTCATGAACACATTTTCCCAGCTTTTTTTGTAATGAACATTAGAAACAGAAATTTGCAATAGCAGCATTGTGTGCTCCCCACAGAGGTAATGGAAATAGTTACCATCACCAGACAAAGATTTGTCTGATCAACCACAATGATTCCCCAAACCCTGATATTCAGTGTATTAGCTTCTTAATATTAGGAGATGCTTTCCCAAGAAATGAAAAATAAAACATTTTGGGGTCAAACCTGCAATAACCAGATTTTTCATTAAGGGGGTGCTAGTAAATGTTTAACAACAGGCTATTCACACACAAAAAACAAAACAAAACAAAACAAAACACTAGCCCTAAGTTTACGATTTTTGCCAGCTTCTATGGTGTAAATACTCCGTCCAAGGCTGATTTCAAGCTACCTGTGTGATGGTATTAAGGTGGAGAGAGGAAGAGAATTGCAGAAAGGGCTGTTATCGGTCAGTGAGAGCCAGCTTATCACTGACTCTGAGAATTAGTAATAATGTCTGTGCTTTTTATTCACACTTAATGACATAATTAATCAATGTGTTACTTAAATATGGCAGTGTGGGAAGCACTTAGAATTTTCAGCCAGGTCACAGGAAACCCTGGCCATACTACTAAATAGCTTCATATTCATGTGATTGTAGGCAACTTCATCCTTTCTGAGCCTCAGTTGCTTTATCTTTTAAATGGAGAGAACATCATGAGATCTGGTAAGTATTTAATGTAATAATATACGGAAATTGCCCTCCATGGAATGAATGTTAAGTATATTTCATTCCCTACATACTAACACTCATTTATTCATTTTTATTCATTTGTTTTACCTTCACTTATTGCTTAATAAATGCAAAATAATACATGTTTTCACTCGCTTTATGTAATATACCTTTTTGTTTTTCTTAATCATCAAAAGTTATTTTATTTTACTTTTTATTTTTTGGCTTTTCATAGAGGTATTAAAACAATAAGTATTTTACTTTCCTCTAACTCTAGTATTAAAGTCAATATATCAATACACACCAATTAACACAAGCTAAATAGTTACTGTTCCCTTAGCATCAGTATTGTGGAGAGAGTAGGGAGTGGAGGCATCCATCCGGTTTAAATAAAACAGTAACTTCTCAGCTCCCATGAATTACTGTGAGGCGATTAGCAGGCTCAACATTGCCAGATCTTTCCATTTTTCTGAAGAACCAGGAATCTGATTTTTTTTGTGAAAACATCTGATTTTTAATATCTTACTTTAAAATGCCACAAACCAGTGCTGCATAGGTCACATCTGATCTATAGTCTATTCATTTGCACATCTGAATTACTGGATAAGGAGGGTGTGGACAGCAGGAAAGCTGGAAGGAAGAGACTGAGTACGTTGTAGAGGCAGGATTGACAAGGGGAGAAGCTTCAGCCAGAGTCTGCAACTGCTGGAGAGATAGTCTCTTGCACTAGACAAGTTTGGTTCAGTACTGTTAGGAGAAATTGAACGTGGTCTGGAATTCCAAAAAATATGTTTTTTTCTTCTATTGACAATGGAAAAAAATGTTTTCTTATGGAAAGAGATTTAATTAAGTTGCTTGCAGTTGAAGATGAATTCAAGGATGGGGAACAGTATACCTAGTGTTTTAAGACTTGGTGTCAGTTTGCCTAAGTTTGCATCTGACTCACCACTTTATAATTTTGCTACTATGGCAAAGTCATTTTATCTCTCCAGGAATCGTAGCAATAAGATTGTTCTCAGCATTAAGATAATTACTGATTAGGAAGTGCTTAAGTACTGCCTAGCACAGAGGAAGAATTCAAAACAATGTGAGTTATTTTTATTAGTGTCAAATAAAGAAAGTGAGTGGCAGAAACACTGGTTAAGAGGTCAATATAAAATGCAGGTGTAGATTGTTCAAGGAAAGATTCAAATGCCTGAAAAAGAAAAGAAGAAAAGGAAGTATAGCTTAAAGACTGAGGTTTTTTTTTTTTTTTTTTTCTGTTTTTGTTTTTGTTTTTGCCTTGTTTTGTTTTGTTTTTCCCATGGCTAGTGAGTTAGAAGACCTACCTTGACAAAAACAAGAAATTGTAAATGGAGAATCTTGTGATCAGGGGATGATGAGCCCAGCTTTAGAAATAAGCAGAATTTTAGATAAAAATAAAATAAATATTCTGTCAGCAGTTGAAGATGGAGGGCAAAAGGTACATTGCAATTTGAGTATGACATTTACTGAACAATGAATAATGCACAGCGTCTTATGTTTGGTGTTTTGAAGAAAACCAGATATGAAAAACTCAATCCATGCCCTTCAATGAACAATATGCAGTTTATTTAACACAGAAAATTGGACAAGGACAAAAATGATCATTTCACTAGGTAAGCATTGATAAAATGGTGGCAACAAATACTCTGGGTGTTCACAAAAGAGAAAAATAATGTTGAAGGTGGAGGAGCATGGCAGGCTTAAAAAAAAAAAAAAACCCTGCTTTTTATAGGATCTATAATGATGTGGTGCAGAGTTTACAGGGGACAAAGCAAGGTTGAAACAGACACTCAGGAAAACATAGGGCATATTCATGATCAAGGATCAGGGTACATTGGCTGGAATGTGAAAGTTCTTTTGCTATACACATTGTTGAAGCAGAAAGATTAGTTTGGGGCATGTTAGTGAGGATCTTAAATGTCAGGATGGGAACTTTTCATTTAATGCATATGGTGAAGAGTTTGCACTCAGGATTTTAGCAGAGTGTACTAATACAAAGAATCTCTGCTTTGAAGAAATTCCTATGGCCATATTATATAGGACTGAGTAGATGGAGAAGGCAAATAACACTGGAAAATAAGTATGGATGGAAATAAACTACATGAGGCACAATCTGCACAATTTAGCACCAATTATGTCAACGTGGTAAAGTTAAAGGAGGAAGTTAGGAAAAGTGCCTTTAAGCAAATGGCTAAAGTTGGGCAAAGCACCTGATACCCAGATAAAAAATCTGTAATTCAGAAAAGGGACTTAAGCTTAAATTGCAAATTTGATAATCCTCTATAAATGATTATTGAAACCAGAAAGTAAATGAAAATGTCAAAGGGGCACATTCAGAAGAAAAGAAAGTGATTTTGTGTCAGAGCCCCGGGTGGTAGCTACATTGAAGGAGTGGGGGAAAGAGGAAAAGTTAGTGAAGGGGACAGAGAAAAAGAAGTCATTGCAGTAGAAAACATACTGAGAAAGACACAGGAGTGCTGAAGAGCAGAGAGCCAAAATAATGATTGAGGATGAGTTCCTGAGCTCTTTCACTCCTTTTCCTTCAAAGAAAAAGGAGTCTATGGAAAAAGTATAAAGCCACACTGGGCTCTGTCCAACTCTGGGGAAAGCCCGGCTCCATAGAGGGCAGAGTAGAAGCAGCCAGAAAGAATTCAGGCATCTAAAATACTTCAAAATTATAACTGAAAATGCAATTGGATTTCCTGGAAATTCATCTATGCCTAGATCAATTGATCTCTGTATTTTTAGAAGTTGTTGACCTTTAATGGAAATGTCGGGATTTATGTAGACATATATTAATAACGCAGCTCCAGTGAACTACGAAAACCATTCTGTAGTTCAAGGTTTAACAGCCTTAGCACTATTGACACTTTGGAGTGAATATTTTATTGTCAGACTGTCTCATAAATTGTAGAATGTTTAGCAGCATCTCTGACCTCTATTCACTAGCTGCTAATAGTAACCCTTCCCACTTGAGACAGCCAAAAATGTTTAGTCACAAAATACCCTCTTTCTCTGTATTGGGAACCACTGCTGTAGTTTAAGTAGCCAGAGTAAGGGTTTTTTTTTTTTTTTTTTTTTTCTTTCCACAAGAGGAATAATGATATCTAGGCAATGAAGTTCCTAGAGAAATAAAAGTGTGGTTACCAGATTTGTGACATAAAGATGTTACATTTACATATATTAAAACAGAGAGAGAAAGTTATGCTTTCAAGTATCTAACAAGTGGAAGAGGCTGAAGTTCTAAAACCCAAGAATAAATTAACCATTATATCTAAGCAGATGTGCCATAGGGTAGTATTTTCAGTTAGTGGCAAATACAATTAAATAGACAGTCAGTTTGAAGCAAATAAAATTCTCCACATATCTGGTGGCATCTTTACACTGATATAAATTGCAGTGAGAAACAATTTGCATAAGTCACTATTATTCCAGAGCGAGACATATAGACCAAGCAAATCTAATGTGACATGTTATAAACGTAGTCATTATGGTTTTTCATTTCAATTCAAACAGTTCATAGACTTCCTCCCCTGATTGCATTAAACAGGGAATTGGAGCTTCTCCTGTCAGGAAAGACAACAGCTTTGTCATGCAGGGAATTTGTTCACTCAGGCTGAGCATTTTCACTTTCCTATGGATAAAACAGTTTTCACGATATGGTATACAAAGCAAATACCTTGGATCAGAAACGTGCTGAAGAAATATCCCAAATCACAGATTAAGACAAAAACAAGAGAAGAAAAAGCATGTGGTCAGTATCTAAAACAATTTTAGGTAAATCTGTGGAAAATAATAATGAATTTTATGTTTTTTCATCTCAATAAACATTAAAATGCACAATAAAGAGCCATATTGATGGTTCAAAAGGGTCTAAATTCTCATATGCAGAGATTGTAAGGGCTAGCTGTGACCAAATATGACAAATTATTTATTTATTTATTTATTTATTTATTTATTATTTATTTATTTTTATTATTATTATACTTTAAGTTCTAGGGTACATGTGCATAACATGCAGGTTTGTTACATATGTATACTTGTGCCATGTTGCTGTGCTGCACCCATCAACTCGTCAGCACTCATCAACTCGTCATTTACATCAGATATAACTCCCAATGCAATCCCTCCCCCCTCCCCCCTCCCCATGATAGGCCCTGGTGTGTGATGTTCCTCTTCCCGAGTCCAAGTGATCTCATTGTTCAGTTCCCACCTATGAGTGAGAACATGCGGTGTTTGGTTTTCTGTTCTTGTGATAGTTTGCTAAGAATGATGGTTTCCAGCTGCATCCATGTCCCTACAAAGGACACAAACTCATCATTTTTTATGGCTGCATAGTATTCCATGGTGTATATGTGCCACATTTTCTTAATCCAGTCTGTCACTGATGGACATTTGGGTCCAGGACCAGATGGATTCACAGCTGAATTCTACCAGAGGCACAAGGAGGAGCTGGTACCATTCCTTCTGAAACTATTCCAATCAATAGAAAAAGAGGGAATCCTCCCTAACTCATTTTATGAGGCCAACATCATCCTGATACCAAAGCCTGGCAGAGACACTACAAAAAAAGAGAATTTTAGACCAATATCCCTGATGAATATCGATGCAAAAATCCTCAGTAAAATACTGGCAAACCGGATTCAGCAACACATCAAAAAGCTTATCCACCATGATCAAGTGGGCTTCATCCCTGGGATGCAAGGCTGGTTCAACATTCGCAAATCAATAAACATAATCCAGCATATAAACAGAACCAAAGACAAGAACCACATGATTATCTCAATAGATGCAGAAAAGGCTTTTGACAAAATTAAACAGCCCTTCATGCTAAAAACGCTCAATAAAGTCGGTATTGATGGAATGTACCTCAAAATAATAAGAGCTATTTATGACAAACCCACAGCCAATATCATACTGAATGGGCAAAAACTGGAAAAATTCCCTTTGAAAACTGGCACAAGACAGGGATGCCCTCTCTCACCACTCCTATTCAACATAGTGTTGGAAGTTCTGGCTAGGGCAATTAGGCAAGAAAAGGAAATCAAGGGTATTCAGTTAGGAAAAGAAGAAGTCAAATTGTCCCTGTTTGCAGATGACATGATTGTATATTTAGAAAACCCCATTGTCTCAGCCCAAAATCTCCTTAAGCTGATAAGCAACTTCAGCAAAGTCTCAGGATACAAAATTAATGTGCAAATTCACAAGCATTAGTATACACCAGTAACAGACAAACAGAGAGCCAAATCATGAATGAACTTCCATTCAAAATTGCTTCAAAGAGAATCAAATACCTAGGAATCCAACTTCCAAGGGATGTAAAGGACCTCTTCAAGGAGAACTACAAACCACTGCTCAGTGAAATCAAAGAGGACACAAACAAATGGAAGAACATACGATGCTCATGGATAGGAAGAATCAATATTGTGAAAATGACCATACTGCCCAAGGTAATTTATACATTCAATGCCATCCCCATCAAGCTACCAATGACTTTCTTCACAGAATTGGAAAGAACTTCTTTAAAGTTCATATGGAACCAAAAAAGAGCCCGCATCTCCAAGACAATCCTAAGTCAAAAGAACAAAGCTGGAGGCATCACGCTACCTGACTTCAAACTTTACTACAAGGCTACAGTAACCAAAACAGCATGGTACTGGTACCAAAACAGAGATATAGACCAATGGAACAGAACAGAGTCCTCAGAAATAAAACCACACATCTACAGCCATTTGATCTTTGACAAACCTGAGAGAAACAGGAAATGGGGAAAGGATTCCCTATTTAATAAATGGTGCTGGGAAAATTGGCTAGCCATAAGTAGAAAGCTGAAACTGGATCCTTTCCTTACTCCTTATACGAAAATTAATTCAAGATGGATTAGAGACTTAAATGTTAGACCTAATACCATAAAAACCCTAGAGGAAAACCTAGATAGTACCATTCAGGGAATAGGCATGGGCAAAGACTTCATGTCTAAAACACCAAAAGCAATGGCAGCAAAAGCCAAAATTGACAAATGGGATCTCATTAAACTAAAGAGCTTCTGCACAGCAAAAGAAACTACCATCAGAGTGAACAGGCAACCTACAGAATGGGAGAAAATTTTTGCAATCTACTCATCTGACAAAGGGCAAATATCCAGAACCTACAAAGAACTCAAACAAATTTACAAGAAAAAAAAAAAAACAACCCCATCAAAAAGTGGGCAAAGGATATGAACAGACATTTCTCAAAAGAAGACATTCATACAGCCAACAGACACATGAAAAAATGCTCATCATCACTGGCCATCAGAGAAATGCAAATCAAAACCACAATGAGATACCATCTCACACCAGTTAGAATGGCGATCATTAAAAAGTCAGGAAACAACAGGTGCTGGAGAGGATGTGGAGAAATAGGAACACTTTTACACTGTTGGTGGGATTGTAAACTAGTTCAACCATTATGGAAAACAGTATGGCGATTCCTCAAGGATCTAGAACTAGATGTACCATATGACCCAGCCATCCCATTACTGGGTATATACCCAAAGGATGATAAATCATGCTGCTATAAAGACATATGCACACGTATGTTTATTGCAGCACTATTCACAATAGCAAAGACTTGGACAAATTCTTTTTAATCCCTTAAATGCAATAGATCACCTAGAGCAGAATTTAACTGTCTATATGTTTATGTCTCTAAGACTCTTTCATGAGAAATATTATTTCCCATTAACCTCATTCCTAAAATAGATATATACTGCTATCTGTTAAGGAGAGTTGGCTATGTAATTAAAAAAAATATTTTTAAAGTTTTTTAGATTTAATTTTTTGGTGCATATATTTATGGGGTACATGAGATGTTCTAACACAGACATGCAATGCATAATATCACGTAATGGAAAATGGGATATACATGCCCTAAAGCATTTATCCTTTGTATTACAAACCAATTATACTCTTTTAGTTATTTTTAAGTGTACAATTGAACTAATATTGACTATACTCACCCTGTTGTGCTATCAAATACTAGGCCATATTTATTCTTTCCAACTATGTGCATATCCATTAACCATCCAGACATCCCCTCTACCCGCCTACTACACCTACCAGCTTCTGGTAACCTCCTTTCTACTCTCTACCTCCATGGCTTCAGTTGTTTTGATTTTTAGATCCCACAAGTAAGTGAGAATATGTGATGATTGTCTTTGTGTGCCTGGCTTATGTCACTTAAGATGATGACCTCCAGTTCCATCCACATTGTTGCAAATACTGAATATCACTCATTTTTATGGCTGAATAATACTCCATTGTATATATGTACAACATTTTCTTTACACATTCATCTGTTGATGGACACTTAGGTTGCTTCCAAATCTTGCCTGTTGTGAACAGTGCTGAAACAAACATGGGTGTTCAGATATCTCTTCAACATCCTGTTTTTGGGGGGACGGGAGAGGGTTACATACCCAGCAATGGGATTGCTGCATTGTATAGTACCTCTATTTTTAGTCTTTTGAGGAACCTCCATACTGTTCTTCATAGTGGTTGTACTAATTTACTTTTCCACCAACAGTTTATGAGGGTTTCCTTTTTTCCACATCCTCACCAGCATTTGTTATTGCCTGACTTTTGTATAAAAGCCATTTTAACTGGGGTGAGATGATATCTCATTGTAGTTCTGATTTGCATTTCTTTGATGATCAGTGATATTGAGCACTTTTTAATATTCCTGTTTGTCATTTGTAAGTCTTCTTTTGAGAAATGTCTATCCAAATCTTTTCCCCATTTTGAATTGGATTATTCATTTTTTTCTGATAGAGTATGAGCTGTTTATATATTCTGGTTTTTAATCCCTTGTCAGATGGGTTGTTTGCAAATATTTTCTCCCATTCTGTGGGTTGTCTCTTCACTTCGTTAATTGTTTCCTTTGCTGTGCAGACCTTTCCTTTGCTGTGCAGAACTTGATGTGATACCCCTTGTCCATTTTTACTTTGGTTGCCTGTGCTTGTAAGGTACTACTCGATAAATTTTTGCCCAGTAACCTGGAGATTTTCCCCAGGTTTCCTTGTAGTAGTTTCATAGTTTGAGGTCTTACATTTAAGTCTTTAATTCATTTTTATTTTTTTATTTTATTCATTTTTATTTGATTTGTGTATAAATTGAAAGACAGGATTCAAGTTTTATTCTTCTGCATATAGATATTTAGTTTCCCCAGCATGGTTTATTGAAGGCTGTCTTTTCCGCAGTGTATGTTCTTGGCAACTTTGTTGAAGTTGAGTTTACTCTAAGAGTGTGGATTTGTTCTTGAGTTCTCTATTCTGTTCCATTGGTCTGTGTCTGTTTGTATGCCAGGTAACTATAGCTCTGCCACATAGTTTGAAGTTGGGTAATGTGATGCCTCCAGTTTTGTTTTTTTGCTTAGGATATATTTACTTATTTTGGGTCTTTTGTGGTTCCATATGAAATATAGGAATTTTTCTTCCATTTTCATGCAAAATGTCATTGGTATTTTAATGGGGATTGCATTAAATCTAAAGATTGCTTTGGGTAGTATGGACATTTTAACAACATTTATTCTTCAAATCTAGGAACCTGCACTATCTTTCTAATTTTTTGGTTTCTTCTTCAATTTCTTTCATCAGTGTTTTATAGTTTTCATTATACATATCTTTCACTTTTTTGGCTAATTCCTAGGTACTTAATTTTATTTTGGCTATTGTACATGGAATTACTTTTTAAATTTCTTTTTCAGATTGTTCATGGTTGGCATATGGAAATATGAGTGATTTTTGTATGCTGATTTCATATCCTTCAGCTTTACTGAATTTATTGACCAGTTATAACAGTTTTTTTTTGTGGGGTCTTTAGGTTTTTTCAAATATAAAATCATATCATCTGCCAACAAGGATAATTTGACTTCTTTTATTTTCCAATTTGGATTATCTTTATAGTACTGTGTTGCATAACAGTGGTGAAAATGGGCATCTTTGTTGCGTTCCAGATCTCCGAGAAAACGTTTTCAGCTTTTTCCTATTCAGTATAATACTAGCTGTGGGTCTATCATCTCTAGCCTTTACTATGTTGAAGTATGTTCTTTCTATACTAGGTTTTTTAGCATTTTTAGCTTGAATGGATGTTCAATTTTATCAAATGCTTTTTCAGCATTAATTGAAATGATCATACGATTATTGTCCTTCATTCTATTGATATGACGTATGACTTTTAAATTATGTAATCAATAAATAATCACAATCAATACAACATAAATAATAAACAAACCAATAATAAATTTAAAAAATAATAAAACATAATTATAAATTAAATAAATAGATAATAAAATGCAACAAATAATATTTATTTATATTAATATATTTATTTCATATATATTTATAATATTTATATAAATAAATAATAAAAATAAAAATATCATATATTTATTGATTATGTTGAAACTTTCTTGCATCCAAGGGAAAAGTCCCACTTGGTCATGATGCATGATCTTGTAAATGTATTATTTAATTTGGTTTGCTAACATTTTGTTGAGAATTTTTGTATCAATATTCATTGGGGATATTAGCCCGTAGTTTTCTTTTGGTGATGTGTCTTTGTCTGCTTTTGGCATCAGAGCAATAATGGCCTCATGGAATGACTTTGGAAGGATTCCCTCCTCCTCTGCTTTTTAGAATAGTTTGAGTAGAATTTGTATTAGGTCTTCTTAAAATGTTTCCTGGTTCAATCTTGGTAGGTTGTATGTGTTTAGGAATTTGTCCATTTCTTCTAAGTTTTCTAATTTTTTGGCATATATTTGCTCATAGTAGCCACTAATAATCCTTTGAATTACTATGGTATCTGTTCTAAAAATCTCCATTTTCATCTGTCATTTTATTTATTTTGATCTTCTCTCTCTCTCTCTTTTTTTTTTTTTTTCTTATTTAGTGTGGCTAAAGGTTTGTCTGTTTTATTTAACTTTTCAAGAAAAACCCAATTTTTGTTTCATTTATCTTTTGTATTGTTCTTTTCACTTCAATTTCATTTATTTCTGTTCTAATAGTTTACTTCTTTTCTTTTACTAATTTTGGACTTGGTTTGCTCTTGCTTTTCCAGTTTTTTTTTTAAGATTCATTATTACATTGTTTATTCAAAGTTTGTCTTCTTTTTTGATATAGGCGCTTATAGCTGTAAACTTCCCTCTTAGTATTGCTTTTGCCATATCCCATAGGTTTTCATACGTTGTGTTTCTATTGTCATTTGTTTCAAGAAATTTTTCAATTTCTTTCTTAATTTCTTCATTGACACACTGATAATTCAGGAGTATATTGTTTCATTTATATGTATTTTTTTGGTTTCCAAAATTCATCTTCTTATTAATTTTTAGTTTTTCCATCATGGACAGACAAAATGATTGATATTATTTTAATTTTTTCAATGTTTAACAACTTTATTTGTGACCTGATACCTGGTTCATCCTTGAGAATGATCCATGTGCTGAGGAAAACAATGTGTATTCTCTAGCTGTTGGATAAATATTCTGTAAATATCCATTAAATCATTTTGGCTTGTAGTGCAGATTAAATCAAATGTTTCTTTGTTGATTTTCTGTCTTGAAGATCTTTCCCTTGCTGAAAGTGGGGTGTTGAAGTCCCCAGGTATTATTGTATTGGAGCCTATCCCTCTCTTTAGCTCTATGAATAATTGTTTTATATATTTGGGTGGTTCAGTGTTGAGTGTATATATATTAAAATTGTTATGTGCTGTTTCCGAATTGACCCCTTTATCATTATATAGTGACCTTCTTTGTCTCTTCTTATGGTTTTCATCTTTAAATTTATTTGGTCTGATATAAGTATAGCATTTCCAACTCTTTTTTGGTTTCCATTGGCATGGAATATCTTTTTTCATCTGTATTAGTCAGGATTCTCTAGAGGGACAGAACTAATAGGAGACATGTGTGTGTATGTATGTATATGTGAGTTTATTAAAGAATATGAAGTCACACGATTAGAAAGGTCCACAATAGGCCATCTGCATGCTGAGAAGCAAGGAAGCCAGTCTGAGTCCCAAAGCTGAGGAACTTGGATTCCTATGTTCACGGGCAGAAAGCATCCAGCACAAGAGAAAAGATGTAGGCTGGGAAGCTAAGCCAGTCTAGTCTTTTCACATTTTTCTGCCTGCTTTACATTCTGCCTATGCTGGGAGCTGATTAGATGGTGGCCACCCAGATTAAAGGTGAGTCTGCCTTTCCCAGGCCACTGACTCAAATGTTAATCTCCTTTGGCAGGACTCTCATAGACACACCCAGGATCAGTATTTTGCATCCTTCAATCCAATCAAGTTGACACTCTGTATTAACCATCATAAGTTCACCCCTTGTCAATTTGAACCCGTACACATCTCCTGAGATCACACACTATTTTCAAAAAAAAAAAAAAAGTAAAGTTATAATTACACCTAACATAATATAATTATCCTTCATACAACCAGAAATGCTTTAATCCCCAAACCAAATGCTATTACATAAAGTTAACAATACTTAAATGCTGACATGAAGTCAAGAAATCTTATGTCACTTGATAAAGGAAAAGGAAATAAAATGAATATATTTTCTTAGTATAGGTATGTACATGCACAAATATGTTTTTAACAAAATAAAGAGGAATTACTCATGACTATTGCAGTTCTCATTTCTGCAACTAGTCACGTGGTCATAGCTGGCGTTAATGACTACCTTCTTTTACCACTCATTCTGAATTCCCTTTGCCTTCGGCAAACCCCTCAGCAGGTCATAATTTTTTTCCTGGTGGATTGACCCAAACTTTCATTCCTGAGTGGTCTGAGCCACTTGCAGTCCTGCCAGGATTGGGCTGTCATAGTTTCCCATTGACTTTAATCATAGGGCATGGTAATGCTAAGAGACGCCTAATGGATCTGTATTCCATCCATACTCTTTCTTACCTTGGTTGTGGAGTACTAGACTGATTATATATTAATAGTTTGGGCCAATTAGCCCAGCCAACACTGTAACTCGCTTCTTAGCCATTGACTTAAAGGTAGGAGGAGCCCAAATTGTCCAGATGGCAATCTTAACTTCCAGTTTAATTGAATTGTTGTTGTGTCTCATGGTGGCAGCATTCCTCCCTCTGGAACTAAGACCTCTAAGCCAGCAGAATGTAATGTTGCAGGAACAAGAGGCAAAAATTTTGCTAGTGGATCATTAGGGGTGATGGTGAATGATGTCATGTCCACTTTCACCCCTTGATTCCTGGACCCATGAATCCCAGCTATAGGAGAAACAATACCATATATTGGATGCTGATTCAGAGCATACATGGCTTTCTGGAGAACTTTGCCTCAGCTCTGCAAAGTATTGTCACCTAGTTGGCATTGTAATTGTGAATTCAAAAGGCCATTCCACCATTCTATCAATCCAGCTCCTTCAGGATAATGAGGAACATACTAAGTCCAGTGAATTCCATGAGCATAAGCCCACTGCCACACTTTTTTAGCCATAAAGTGAGTGCCTTGGTCAAAGGCAATGCTGTGCGGAATACCGTAACAGTGGATAAGGCTTTCCGTGAGTCCATAGATGGTAGTCTTGGCAGAAGCATTGTGTGCAGGATAGGCAAGCCCATATCTAGAGTAAGTGTCCATTCCAATGAGGACAAACCTCTGCCCTTTCCACGATGGAAGAGGTCCAATATAATCAACCTGCCACAAAGTAGCTGGCTGACCACCCCAAAGAATGGTCATATCGAGGGATCAGTGTTGATCTCTGCTGCTGGTAAATTGACCACTCAGCAATGGCTGTAGCCAGGTCAGCCTAGGTGAATGGAAGTCCATGTTGCTGAACCCATACATGACCTCCATCCCTACCACCATGACTATTTTGTTTATGGGCCCATTGCGTGATAACAGCAGGTGGCTGGGGAAAAAGGCTGAGTGGTGTCCACAGAATGGGTCATCCTATCCACTTGATTATTAAAATCCTCCTCTACTGAGGTCACCTGTTGGTGAGTACTCATATGGGATACAAATATTTTCACAGTTTTTGACTACTCAGAGAAGTCCATCCACATGCCTCTTCGTCAAGTTTCTTTGTCACTAATTTTCCAATCATGTTTCTTCCAGTCAAAGAAGAACCATCCAGCCAAACCATTGGCTACAGTTCATGAATCAGTATATAATCACATTTCTGGCCATTTTTCCTTCCATGCAAAGGCCATGATCAGGTGCACTGCTTGAAGTCCTGCCCACTGGGAAGATTTCCCTTTACTGCTGTCCTTCAGGGTTATCCTAGAAAGGGTCTGTAGTGCTGCAGTTCTCCACTTCCAGGTGGTGCCAATGTATCATGCAGACCATCTGTGAACCAGGCCCTAGTCTTCTCTTCTTGTCAACAGATCATAGGGAACTCCCCATGAGACCATCAGTGCAGTCTGTGGGAGGGAAGGCAGGGTGGTAGGAGTGGAGACCATGGGCATTTGAGCCACTTTCTCATGTAACTTACTTGTGCCTTCAGGACCTGCTCAAGCCTGATCATGTAGACAGCCTTCCATATGATGTTGGAATGCTGATGTCCATGACTCACTTTATGGATAGACGGGTCAGAAAGCACCCAGTTCATGATAGGCAGTTTGGGTTGCATGGTTGATGACCCATAGTCAAACATTCAGTTTCCACCAAAGCCCAGTAACAGGCCAAAAGCTGTCTCTCAAAAAGAGAGTAGTTATCTGCAGAAAATGGCAGGGACTTGCTCCAAAATTCTAAAGGCCTCCACTGTGATTCATCTATGAGAGCTTGCCAAAGGTTCCAAACAGCATTCCTATCTGCCACTGACACCTCAAGCACCATTGGATTTGCTGGGTCATAGGGCCCAAGTGGCAGAGTAGCTTGCACAGCAGCCTGGACCTGTTTCAGAGTCTTCTTCTCTTCTGGACCCCGCTCAAAACTAGCAACCTTTAGGGTAACTCGATAAATGGACTGGAGCAACACACCCAAAGGAGGAAGGTGTTGCCTCCAAAATTCAAATAGGCCCACTAGGCATTATGCCTTTCTTGGTTGTAGGAGGGTCCAAATGCAGCAACTTATCTTTTACCTTTGAAGAAATATCTTGACAGGCCCCACACCACTGAACCCCTAGAAATTTTACTGAGGTAGAAGTTCCTTGAATTTTAGTTGTATTTATTTCCCACCCTCTGGCATGCAAATGTCTCAGCAGCAAGTCCAGTGTGTTTACTACTTCTTGCTCACTGGATCCAATCAGCATAATGTCATCAATGTAATGGATCAGTGTGATACTGGTGGAAGTAAAAAGTGATCAGGTCTCTTCGATCAAGACTATGACACAAAGTCAGAGAATTGATATATATTTGAGGTAGGACAGTAAAGGCATATTGCTGGCCTTGCCAGCTGAAGGCAAATCGCTTCTGGTGGTCCTTATGGACAGGAATGGAGAAAAAGGAATTTATCAAATCAATAGCTGCATATTAGGTACCAGGAAATGTGTTAATTTGCTCAAGCAATGAAACTACATCTGGTACAGCACCGGCAATTCGAGTCACCACTTGGTTAAGCTTACAATAATCCATTGTCATTCTCCAAGATCCGTCTGTCTTCTGCACAGGCCAAATGGGAGAGTTGAATAGGGATATGGTGGGAATCACCACTCCTGCCCCTTTCAAGTCCTTTATGGTGGCACTAATCTCCACAATCTCTCCATGGAAGCAGTATTGTTTTTTATTTACATTCTTCTAGGTAAAGGCAGCTCTAATGGCTTGCATTTGGCCTTTCTCATTATAATTGCCCTCACCCTACCAGTCATGAAGCCAGTGTGGAGGTTCTGCCAGCTGCTAAATATGTCTATGCCAGTTATGCATTCTGGCACTGGGGAAATGACTACAAGATGAATCCGTGGACACACTGGACCCACTGTAAGTCGGACCTGAGCTAAAATTCCATTAATAAGCCCCTACTTTAACTGACCTTAATAAGCCCCTACTTTAACTGGAGGACCACAAGGATGTTTTGTGTCCCCTGGAATCAAGGTCAGCTCAGAACCAGTGTCCAGTAGTCACTGAAATGTCTGACTATTTCCCTTTCCCCATTGTGCAGTAACCCTGGTAAAAGGCCGTAGGTCTCCTTGGGGAAGAATGGGAGGAATATTAATAGCATAAATTGTCAGAAATGTAATGGAGTCCTTCCTCAAGGGGACCCGGTCTCTCCTTCATTCAAGGGATTCTGGGTCAGTCAACTGGTTCAAGTCTGGAAATTGATCAATGGGTGGTGATTCTCTGTTTTTATAATTCAAATTAGTTTTTTTGTCTGCTTTACCTGGAAGTTTTCTGCTTATATAAATTAAATAGGAATGCAGTAGGCTTTCTATCCATTTTACTTCCAGGAACACCATAATTAGTTAGCCAATGCCAAAACTCTACATGTATCAGACTATTCTGATTGCTGCTTTGCCTCTGCTGTCCATTACAGTAGCTACTCCCACCTTGTCTTTGATGGTTGAATGCTGCCACTTGCCCCCTGCCACCTTAGAATCCAATAATTCTCACTGGATTTAAATGTTGTAGTTGAGTGACTGTGGTTCCCACAGTTCAATCTGACAAACAAAGAAGAGCAATTATAGGACTCTTCAAAGATGCAGGTGCTGCCCTCACAAATTTACTTTGCAAGAATTGCTCAAAAGTATATCTTCTGGACCCTCCCAGCTGGAATGAGTAGGTTTAAAGTGACTAACCCACTCCAGCATCCCAATCTCCCTAAGCCTTTGGATCCCTTCTTTTACATTAAAATAAGAGAGATTAGACATTTCGAACTCACTCACAGTGGGCCATCTATTAACCCATATTTCAGTTAAGCAAGCAAATAAACTATTAGAACTTTTTTTTAACTCCCTGATCTACAACATTAGATGCAGAATCCCTACTTAGTGGGTTCAAACCAATAAATTCAGTCTGATCCAAATCTGTGTTCCTTCCACCATCATCCCACTCCCTTAATATCCATTCCTATGCCTGTTTCCAGATTTCTGCTTATATAAATTAGAAAACTCAAGCAGATTTTTTCGAATCTAGTGCATCTCCTTGTGTGTCACACTCTGAACCTCACCTTTAGAGGCCTGTCAGCTTTAGTCTAGTTATAGGTCTAGAAGCAAACTGGGGTGCTGGGGGAAGGTCCTGAGGAGAATCAACACTGTCTTGTCTGGCAACTGCCTCAGAGGAGGCCATCACTGTTGCCTCAGGAAGTGTAGGGTTTATCTTCCCAGACAAAGGTGGAAAGGCTGATGGCAGCATGGACCGAGGACAGGATGTTGCCCCTACTGGGAATGGGGAAGTTGTTTCTTCTGGCAAAAAAGGTTCATCAGAGTTTACAAGCTCAATGTCCCCAGCTTCAACAGGGTTCTTCCACACATTCCCATTCCAAGTTTTAGGGTTCCATTCTTTTTCAATCAATGCCCTCACTTTAACAGTAGACACTTGGCGAGGCTGCACATGCACTTTTCATTGCAGATCAGCCACTGGCATGATAAGAGCTTGTGTCTAGTTTTCCACAATTTCAGCTCTTTCTCTACAGGAAATAAGACTCTCACTTAGGGCAATCTTAGCAGACACAAAGTTCAGGATCTGCTTCTGAAGCCAGAAGTTAGAATCCTTGAGTTCTTCATTTTCTTTCATCACTTTGTCCAGTGAACTTAGGAGCAACCAACAAACTTCATTATATTCTTTGGTTCTCCACATATTGTCAAAGGTATTATGTATAGAGTCACTAAACTCCTTGCCTCTCATGACTGGTGAATCAGGAGTGTCAAATGCACTTGTTTTGCATAACTTTCTAAACAGTTCACACCAAGGACTATCAGTGTTCTCCATACTATTAGAAGTGGAGTCCTTAGCATTTAGGGTTGAATCATATTAAGCAGGCAACTCCGGAAACTACAAAACCAACAAACGAACTTTATCCTTAATATTCTGTTTCTTTAGAACCCTTCTCCTGATACCAAATCTGTATTAGTCAGGATTCTCTAGAGAGACAGAACTAATAGGATACACACACACACACACACACATACACGTATGTATATTTATATTTATATGTATGTATATTTATATACATATATTTATATGTATGTATATTTATATACATATATTTATATGTATATTTATATAATATATTAATATGTATGTATATTTACAGACATATATTTATATGTGTATATATATTTATATACATATATATAAAGGGAAGTTTATTAAGGAATATTAACTCACAGTATCACAAGGTACCACAATAGGCCACCTGTAAGCTGAGGAGCAAGGAAGCCAGTCCGAGTTCCAAAGCTGAAGAATTTGGAGTTTGATGTTTGGGGGTAGGAAGCCTCCAGCATTAGAGAAAGATGTAGACTAGAAAGCTAAGCCAGTTTAGTCTTCTCATGTTTTTCTGCCTGCTTTATTTTCTGGCCATGCTTGCAGCTGATTAGACGGTGCTCACCCAGATTAAGGGTGGGTCTGCCTTTCCCAGCCAACTGACTCAAATGTTTATCTCCTTTGGCTACACCCTCACAGACACATCCAAGATCAATATTTTGCATCCTTCAATCCAATCAGGTTGACACTCAGTATTTACCATCACACCATTCCTTTATTTCAGTCGTATGTGTCTTAGCAGGTGAAGTGTTTCTTTTAGGCAACAGATCAATGGGTCTTGTTTTGACTGTGTATATTAACAGCAAAATATAGACATTATTTTGAGGTCCAGGAGAGAATCATTAAATATATATATATATGTGTGTATATATATATATGTATACACACACACATATAAATCTTTATGTATATTTGATATAAACATATATACTACATATGTATGAATATATACCTATAAGAGAACAAAATGCAGCAACATTAAAGATCACTATTTTGAAACAGTAGAAACCCATGTAACCAGATTGTCCCAGGAATTACTAGATGTGATAGAGTAAATTATGTTTTCTCCAAGTTTATAAGTTGAATCCCTATTGTTCACTGTGACTGTGTTTGGAGATAAGGCCTTTAGAAAGATAATTAAATTTAAATGATGTCTTAAGGGTGGGGCTCTGATTCAATATGACAGATTTTTTTATAAGAAAGTGAAGATGTACCAGTGATATTTACTCAGAGAGAAAAGGCCATGTGAAGATACAGTGAGAAGGCAGCCGTCTGCAAGTCAAGGAGAGGAGCCTCAGAAGAAACCAAATCTGCTGACATCTTGATCTTGGACTTCCATCCTCCAAAGAAACTACATTTCTGTTGCTTTAGCTACCCAATCTGTGATTGTGATATTTTATGGCAGCTCTAGCAAAAAAATATACCAGAGAAAGTTACCTCTCCTGATTTTCCCAAAACTTCTTGCTGCTACCACTTGTTAGATTTATAAGAACATTAGACTTTGAAAGATTCTGCTTCCACAAACATCTTCAAAATTCCCTAGGAATGCATATGTTTTTACCCACAAATGATAATTTAGTAAGACTTGCTGTTCTTTGCCAGTATAATAGCAACACATGTGGGTCTGTCAACACATGTAGAGCAACACAGGACTCTAACAATCTTTGACATTAAGGTTACGTGCCCAAGACAGTTTGGGCTACTATCATGGTCAGTGCTCCACAATGATAATTGTATAAGATCTGACACAGCTGCTACTGTCTCAAAGGAGTAGGCAGGAAATTCAGTACTGTCATCATATGTTAGATGTCAGTTCTACAGAAAAGAATGGTGCTGCTACCACCGCCATTGTGGTAGTTGCTTTGGGGCATAGATCTCAGAGCAATGGGGGCTAAGTTCCTATTCACATAGACCTCATCTAGTGATAAGAGAAAAAAAATAAGTAAATGTACATCCTTAACATGAGACTATTTTCATGTAATTGAGTCACTTAACCTAGTTTTAGAAGTTGGGGAAGATTTTCTTGAGGAAACAATTTTAAGGCCGAGGACAGAATCCTGAGTAGAAGTCAACTACTTGAGCAGTCAACCAGTGAAGAGCATTGATGAGCACAGATCTTAGGAAACCTGGGCAAAAATGCCAATATGTTGAACCATAGTGAACACACACAATAGGGCTGGAGGAGCAGGTGGGAGAAAAGGATGAAAGGAGTATATGCTAGGAGAAGAAATGAAGAGAGCACATGAAACATAATGCTTGCAAACCACTTTCGTGTCCAGCAAAAAGGAAAAAAAGATAATGTACTTTGTAATGCTTCCAGGTAATTAACCACACCAAAAAATTATAAAGTGAATTACCTTGAAGCAATGGTTTAATGTGTGTATTGGCAGTAATGGAGTTGTCACCTGAGATAGATTCAATTGGTTATATAAAAATATTTCTTTAGAGCTCTTGCATTACCTGCCTGAGTTAGAGCTGTTGCTTGAAATATATGCTGATAGGAAAAAAGCCTTAAGGTATTTGAATGGGGCTGACCAATGTCTTCAAAATATGTAAAACTCTAATAGGCTTCCCTTACCAGAAAAGAATGAGATCTCTTAATTTGTTCCAGCATCAGTCGTCAGCCCAAAGAATTATAGCTCCTGAGACTCATCATTTGCCAATCCTGAGAGATGTCCAGATTTGAGACTGCTCATACGAGAATTACATTGTGCTGCCACATGCCTGGCCTCCAAAATAAAGGTGGAAGTGTGTAGTTTTCTCTGCTGTGTTAGATGCCCTAGTCAGGGCTTATGTGTAAGAACTATCTGAGAACGATAGGACAACAAAACAAGAAAATATATCTTCAATTCACGTTGTTATTAGATAAACATCCTTGCTTACTTTAAAAATCATTTCCAGGACAAAGTAGCCCTTGATAGTCTTGACAGCCTGTGCCTCAGCTACAATCTATTGTAACCCAGCCTGATAATTTCAGCAAATGAATCTTAAATGCAAATGTACCAGTAATGCTTTTAGTCTACAATTTATTTCTGACACTATTGTCTACCCTAGAGCTGATTAAATTACTTAAACTAGAAAAATAATGATGGCTTTGTAAATGAAAACTAAATAATCAAACATGGCCATCAAAATACCCCCAGGTAATGACTGGATTCCTAAAGCAAAGATAATTGGTAAAAACAGACTTTGTTTGTTTTAAGTCCATGCCATTGTGAGCTACTTGGTCACGCCTACAGTAAAGATTCGAAGATTGTTGGTAAGAGAAGTTTTGATGTGACCAACTTTTACTCTGACCTTTTTCTCACTCAAACCTGAACTGAAATTTTAAAAACAAAAACAATAATAAATCAATTGCTCCTGGGCCACTAGCATTGCTCAGCCTTCAGCAATGTATTACTGAAGCATTGACTATGTAAAAGGTATGTGTTAGGGGCTGCCTGGACATGATGGATAAGACAAAGATGAATAAGAAAAACACTTTTTTTCCTCCAACAAAAATACCATTTAATGGAAGAGAGAGGAAGGCTCCATAATAAATATACCAACTATGACCTAATAATAGTTGCTAAAAGTGAAGAATTACAAGTGCCATAAGACCGGGCCTTTGGTTTCAGTTGATTAAAAATAAGAGAAATGTAGAGATATTTTGCATAAAGGTAAATATGTTTAATTGAAGGAACTGAACTTAATTCTAAAATAAAGGTTCTTTCTGATTTTATTTTCCTAGCCAAGTACAGTAGTGAGAATAGAGGAAAGAATAGAGCAAGGAGTTGGATCTGTAAGTGAACAATCAATTGAGATAACTCATCATCTTCAGATCAGCCTTTTCCTGATTAAGTGAAGATAATTCTTTATTTTATGGAAATATGGTGATATAGATGATAAGGTTGGAAATTCTGGGATATATTTAGATTCTCTGCCCTTAACTGGACAAGAACATCTAAATATCTGAGACCCACTGTTCTGAGAGCCAAAGAGGAAGACATTGAATAGCAGTGTATATTGAGCATTTAAGAAATCTTTATAAGAGACAACTCTGAGGTAGGTCTGCTTTGCATGAACTACTCAGCCTTCTATCTGATTTTATTCTCTTCTGCTCATAATTAAGAACTAAAATATTGTTGATAGAAGAAAAGATGTTGAAGAGCTCACTGTGGTCATCTTTACATTCAAGCAATACTGAAACATTTAATACAATCAAGAGATTTAAATCATATGTACTGTATAAATTGAGTTTTTTTGTTCAAAGAAACAGAAATCAAGTCAAAGAAAAATTTAAACATGAAATATAAGAATTTATGAGTATTTCCTAGAAACCTAGAAAGGTAGAAATGCAGCATAGCTAGGTCTTGACCAAAAGAAAGAAAGCTACAAGGCATGATCACATTATAACTGCCAGGGTTACACATTAAGTTCAAGTTATCAGTAGAGACTAATTTGCAGTTTCTCAATCAATTCTGTTTCCAGGAGATCATCTGCTTGACTTAGCATGAAAAATATATCCACCCAAGGTCAAATGAACACCATCTTTCATAAAGAGGTGGAAACCGGCTTACATATTTATGTGAAATAATAATCACCTTATGTCAGACACTATTTTATTCTTTTCAACTTTTATTTTGGATTCAGAGGGTGCATGTGCAGGTTTGTTCCATGAGTATATTGTATGATGCTGATGTATATGGTATGGATGACCCCATCACCCAGGTTATAAGCATACTACCAACAGTTTCTCAACCCTTGCCCCATCCCTCCCTGCTGCAGGTCTAATGATTTTGGCCTGGTGATCCTACAGGTGCATCAGATTAATTGATTCTCTAACTTTTCTCATCATCTTTGTCCCCAAACCAGAGCTACATATATATTTCAGTTCATCTCCTTTCTGTTGCCATAGCTATCTCTTCCTTGCCTTTAATACTCCACCTTCAATTCCATGTTACTAGAATACAAATCTGAGGTCTATTCTGCTTAAGCTTATTGAATGTGTATCCATAGCCTTTGGTCAATGTCTACATGGCTTATTATGCTACGAATGGCTCTCTATAATCCAGCTCTTTTTTTTCTCTCAAGAGGTACTTCCTACATTCCCCTTACATCCATGCTTCTTTGAATTATTTCAGGTACTTCATATCTCAATGATATGCCTCTGTTTCTTCTGCCTGGAATACCATTTCCCAATCTGTCTCACAACTTAGCTCCAAATCCTTTGTAAAGACATCTTTTAATCACCTGAGGCCAATTTATTGGCATCTTTATGCCTCCAGTGTATTGTGAACATACATTTACAATATGATCTAAACATTTCATTGTTTTATACCACTTATGAATCTTCCCCATAATATATTGTAAATTCCTTGAGGGCAACACTTTGTGTCTCTAACTCCTAATACATAACTTATTGCTGAGAATGTGTAGTTACATACTAGTATTCTAGCAATTGTAGATGTGCAATGTCCTATATAAACTGGAAAAGACAAAGCTATGCCAGACTTCAATGACTTGTGAAATTTTTTTATCCTCCTGAAGTCAAGGCTCCTTGGAAGATAAGAAATATAACTTTTTTTCTTTACCTTTAAGGCATACAGTTTGACAGAAGTTTATATTAAATAAACATTTTTTTCTCTTTAAATTGTAATTTTCTCTTAGATTTTGCCCTCTATATGTTACCAATTTCATCATTTTAAAAGATGGAAATGTTCCTCTTTTCTTTTTATCTTACTACACTGTTCAGAAAGTTTAGTAGTCATCATACATTCAATAAGCATATTCTTGACTTATCCCTGATTTTTGGGGGAATATTTCTAATATCTCTTTTACTTTTTTTTAATTTGCTCATTGATTATTCAATAGTATATTGTTTAATTTTCATGTATTTTTAAAGTTTCTGAATGCCCTCCTGTTATCAATTTCTAGTTTTACACCATTGTGATTAAAAAAGATGCTTGTTATGATTTCAGTCTTCTTAAACTTGTTATGTTTTGTGGCCTAACATGTAATGTATCCTGGAAAATGTTCTGTGTACAATTGAGAAGAATGTGTATTCAGTAGCTATTGGATGGAATGTTCTATAAATGTCTGTTAGGTCCATTTGGTCTAGAGTTCAGTTTATATCTGATTTTTTTTGTTGATTTTCTGCCTGGATGATCATCTGTCTATTGTTGAGAATGGAGTGTTGAAGTCTTCTACTATTATTGTGTTGCAGTCTCTCTCTCTCTCTAGGTCTATTAATATTTGTTCCATATATTTAGGTGCGCCTATGCTGGGTACATATATATTTATAATGATTATATCCTCTTGCTGAATTGAAACTTTTATCATTATATAATGACCTTCTTTGCCTCTTTTTAAGAGGAAAAGAAAATTTCAAGTTTTTAACCTGAAAAATCTATTTAATCTGATATAAGTATAGCTGCCCCAGCTCTCTTCTGGTTTTCATTTGCATGGAATATTTTTTTTTCCATCCCTTCACTTTCAGTCTGTGAGTATTCTTACAGGTAAAGTGAGTCTCCTATATGCAACATATTGTTGGGTCTTTATTTTTTATCCATTCAGTCATTCTGTGTCTTAATTGAAGAATTTAATCCATTTGTATTCAGTGTGATTATTGTTAGGTAAGAACCTACTACTACCATTGTGTTAATTATTTTACTGTCATTTTGTAGATTCTTTATTACTTTCCTTCTTAGTGTCTTCCTTGATGGTTGTGATTGTCTCTACTATTGTGCTTTGATTCCTTGCCTTTTATTTTTAGGTTATCTACTAAACTAAAGGCAGGTTTTGTGCTTCATGGTTACCATGAGGCTTACAGACAATGTCTTGTAGCTAGAATAGGTTATTTTAGGCTTCTATCAACTTAACCTTGATCTCTTCAAAAAAGTTATATTTTCAGTTTACTGTCACCCCATATTTAGAAATTTTCATGTCACAATTTACATTTTTATATTGCATATTCTTTAAAATAGAATCATATTTACTATTATTTTTCAGTGTTTTATCACTTAACCATTATACTAAGAGTATTAAATTGATTTATATACCATCATTACATTTTAAAGTATTCTGAATTTGACTATTATTAATGTTGTTGGTTTTTTTTTTTTTTTTTTCTCCAGCTTGGAGAAAATCCTTGAGTGTTCCCTGTAAGCAAGGTCTGGTAGTAATGAACTCCTTCAGCTTTTGTTTGTCTGGAAAAGTCTTTATTTCTCTTTTATTTTTGAAGTATAGCTTTTATGGGTAAAGTATCATTGGTTGGAAAGGTTTTTTTTTTTTTTTTTCTTCAGCATTTTGAACATATCATCCCACTCTCTCTTAGTTGGCAAGATTTCTGCCAACAAATCCACTGAAAGTTGTACTAGTACTACATTGAAGAATGTGATATGTTTTTTCCTCTTGCTGCATTAAGTATTCTTTCTTTTCTCTGATTTTTGAGGATTTGTTGGGGAATTATTCTTTGTCTTATATTTGATTGATGATCTATGAGCTTCCTGTACCTGTATGTATGTTGTTATTTTTTCCCAGATTTGGAAAATTTTTAGTCATTATTTTTGAAAGTATTATTTCTAGGCATTTTTCTCTCTTACCTCCTTCAAGAACTGTTATATTATGTGAAGATTAGATCACGTGATGGTGTCCCATGATTCCCATAGGTGTTTATTTTTACTTACCTACTTGAACAATTTTATACATCCTTTGAGCTTAGTGATACTTTCCTATGTTTGATTAAGTCTGCTTTCAAAACTTTCTATTGAATTTTTCAATTCAGTTATTGTATTTTTTAGTTTTAGGGTTTTAGTTTGTTTCTTTATTTCGATTCCTCTGTCAAATGTCTTTGTGAACATCATAATTTGTTTTCTAAAATTTTATTTAATTTTCTAAATATACTTTCTTGTAATGTCCTGAATTGTTCTAAGAGGATCTCTCTGAATTCTTTGCCAGTCAGTTCATATATCTTCATTTCTTCTGGGTCCAGTTTGGGAGCTTTATTGGTTTATCTTGGTGGTATCATATTTTCCTGATTTTTCACAATCATTGTGTCTTTATGTTAATACTTGTGCATTTAAAGGGACAGCCACCACTTTTATCTTGTGAATATGTTATTTTGTGGCTTTAAACTTTTACTATTTAATGTCAGAATTTAACTACTGGTCTGCAGTTAAGTTCTGTTCTGGGGAACACTTATAGTGAGCACCAGACCTCAAATGTGCTGTACTAGAACTAAATCAATGACTTGCACTTCTTTTCAAATCTGGAGAAGACTTAATCCGAACACTGAAAAATAATTACAGAAGTTTTAGTTGCTTCCTAGTCAGGGTAAGACTCAATAAGAGTACCTGAACCATGTGTGAAAGCCAGCCAGAAACTGGGGCCTAGGATATCTTCTAAAACTAGGTTAAGTGACTCAATTACATGAAAATAGTCTCATGTTAATGATGTACATTTACATATTTTTTCTCTTATCACTAGATAAGGTCTATGTGAATAGGAACTTAGTCCCCATTGCCTCCTTAATGAAAATTCCTTCCAGTTCCAGTACAATCTAACAGGTACAGCTGAAATCTATGACCTTGTTGTTTTCCCTGAACATTGACTAATGAGAGAATTTTGGTGTGTGTTTTCATTCTCAAGATTAAGAATGGAGAGTAGAATGTGTGAGTCTCTTGCATAAAAGGCTGAGGACTTGATGTTTCTAGTATCCCCTCACAGAAAGAAATGCCCACTCTTGGCATGTCCAATTTACAGGCATGTCCATCTTGGCATGTCGAATCAGCAAGGCCACATAAAATTTCTGTAGTAAGAGAAACTTAGGAAGATTTGGCAACATTTCAGAAAACTACATTGACTTGCTTGATGAGACCTCAAGCTTCAGCCGTGTGTAGACTAGTCAGCTGATTCCAAGTCTGACAAAGGAAATGTCTAAGATGAGCCTGAAACATCCTGACATATATAGCACAGAAGCTAATGAGGACCACCACAGTCTTTATTGAAAAGTTTATAGGACACATTTTAAAAGACTATCACTAGGAGAATCTGAATATTATTGTAAATGATAATTGAAAAGGATTAAAACACATCAAATTTGTTTAAATCTGTGATTTCATAACAACATAAAAAAGTCACGTATGGTGAAAGCTGCTAAAAATTCCCCATATTGAAAACCAGCAAGTAAAATGTTGATATTAATTTTGCTTGCCTCCTCAATACAAAACGTATTATTGAATAATTAAATGGCCATGAAAGCAAAAATTCTTTTAATAGAAACAGTTCCACAAACAAATGAGGAAGAATGATAGAATCTGAACACTGCCATTTTGCATTCCCTAAACAGCAAAGGCTGTAGTCGTTGACCATCAATGGTAGCCACACTCACAAAAAGTGATAAACACACATTATGTGCTTTCTGGCAAACAGCACACTTTCTATGAAGGAGTCTTGTCAAAGACTAATGAAGCCTTGATATCCAACTTCCATTTTACAGGAAATTCAAGGATAAAGGAACATGTTAAACCTCACCATGCAGATGCAATTCACTAAAGAGAGACTGAAAATGTTTATAGGACAGGTGGCCTATTTCCTCACCAATAAATTACTAGGAAGGGGGAAAACAAGTAAGAGAAAGAGAAGCTAGGTTAAAAGAGGTTTAAAGACATATGTAAAGACAGAACTAACAATCTGAATTTGAACCACTCTGGTTTTAGACCTGTAAGGAGAAGTAAGGAAGAGACTATCATAGACATCAGGGCAGAATTTACTTTTGAGGGAAGCAAGTTAGTTACTATTAGGAGGAAGTTGTGAAGTCTTCCTTCCAAGTAGCTGGGAAGGTTCTGCCTCCTGGGTGACTGTTACAAGGGTATTCAGCTAATAATTATTTAATTGTATATTTGTGAAACATATAGTTTATTTGTTCTGCATCTGTGTCCTAATCAATTTTGAAGAAGTTAAAAGAATCTTTCTCTCATCATTCTTGGAAGATGCAAGATTATTTTCAGTATGAGATTTGAGAGTTTCCTGACAGCCATCTTTTCCAAAGTGTGTTGTTTTCTATAGTGTGCTAGGAGGTGCCAAAAGAGAAAATCAGTGTTCTTAGTCAAATATATTGAGAAAACATTGACCTAAATAGTGCTAAACAAGGATTTTTTGCAATAGAACTTAATGATGTTTGGCAGAGTCTGAGATTTGTTATTAAAATCTATTTTCTGTTTTCATTGTTGGCACAAGACTGGATCACACATCCCAGTCTTCTTTGCAGTTAAGTGACCATGTTACTGAGTTCTGACCAATGAGAGATAAATGGGAGGTCTTATGTGACACTTCCACTCCTGAGGCTAAATCCCACTTGTTATCCTCCAAGCTCTTTGCTCCCTCCACAGAGCTGGAATAGTGGTAACCAGAATTACTTTGAAAGTCAAACTTGAAGGCAGCACACCCACTATGGGCTTGGGCCTCAGAGTGATGCATGACAGATTCAGATTGCCCTTTCCACAACTGGAAAACTCACTTTGGACTGTTTTATGGGTGATCAGCAAAAATTACATTGCATTTGAACCATTATAATTTGGGGCTATGTGTTTTGACAAATTATCTATAACTGGTACACTGTACACGGTAACTCTTGAAGAGTTTCAAACTTTTATGTTTCAATTTAGCATTTCATGTAACACAATTTGAATTACAGATTTAAGACACCTGAATGTAAAATCATTGTAAATTACAGAGTTATTAATTTATTGTCTATACGCATCACCTGGTCTCCTTGAAAATTTTTCTATTAAGATTTACACTAATTTTAAACAAATAGTTTTTGAAAATACATTAAATGCAAGACACGACACCAATGAATAAAACATTATCTAAGGAATAATTTTCTTTTTATAGTCTGGATTTTCAAGAGATCATACCTTGTCTCCCCAAAAGACTTACAAATACACTTTAAAAGAACATACTAGGGATTTAAAAGGAAATGGAGCTATTTCACCCTCCATACAAAATAAAAGAACTTACTAATGTTGCCTCTGAGAAAGTTAATTTACTAATTTTTTATACGTGTTGAAAGGTAAGGTGGCAGGTGAGTGAGGTTAATCTTAGTGATGCACGTAAGTGTTTTTTTGTTTGTTTGTTTTTCAAACTTCAAGCCATTACATATTATTGGGTTGTGAAAACAATATTAGTAACTAATACTTCCGTAGTGTTTACTATATGTCAGTCCCCATTCTAAGTTCTTTAACTCATTTCATCCTTATTAACTGCCTTATAAGGTAAATATATTATTATTCCCATTTTACTGATGGTAAAGAGAAGATAAGCAATTTCATCAAGATTACACAGTTAGAGGCAGAGCCAAGATTCCAACCCAATCAATCTTGTGAGTCCATGTTTTTAATTATGCCATCTTGATTATCAATTTAGTGGGTAAAAGCCAGCAATATTAAAACTGATAGGGCACAGCATAGTAAACATCTGTCATACACTCAGGGTAAAAATTATTTCAAAAAATTATATATATATTCATAATATCTATAGGTAAACAATGATTTGTGTGTTTTTTTGTGATATAAAACATATTTTTATAGTAGATCATGGTCAAAAATGATTAAAGGCCACTAAGGTAGCGATAAATTCTTATCAAAAGAATTTTTCCATTACATAGACTGTCATGATCATTATTGCAAAACTGTGTTTTCATTATAAAGGTTTGCTTGTCCATTTTTTGTGCGTTTTGCTATAAGCTATAACTTTTAAAAAGAAGTGGATGTTCACCTTATTTTTCTCTCTAGAATATTTCTCCATAAGAAGAAACAATTTTCTTCTTTAAATGCCAGAATTAATTTCAGAACCATACAATTATCAAATTAAGTTTGTACCTAGAAAACTCACATTTGCTTTCAATTATATGACATCTAAAGCAAAAAAATGTGATTCTTAAATGTAAACTTGTCAGACAAATTAATTTCTTAGGCATATCTCTTCCCATAGAAATGGGTATGTAGTTAGGTTGGTGTCTGCAGCCTATCTAGATAAATTAGACTTAACTAGAGAAGAAGCAAAAGCTAGTGTCTGAGTCAACTCTTCATGTGTTTAGAACATTCCGTTTCACAGGGTTCTTTGTGACCGAATGTGAAGGAGGATCAAAACTCAAAAACTGTTGTTCACCATGGGCTAACACATATCAATATTGACCATGAGGTAGAAGAAAGTAGAACTGAAGGGGGTACTCCAGCAGTCCAGGTGCAGAAAGCATTCCAGTAACTATACTTCAACTCCCTGCTGCTAATGCTGTGGGGCTTTTTTACCTTAGCCATGCCTTCCATGGATACTCTCAGTACTAGAAAAATCATTCTTCAGGTGTGGTCCCAGGACCAGCAGCATCAACATCACCTGGCAACTTGTTAGAAATACAAAGTATTGGGTCCCATCCCATTCTAGATCCACTAAATCAAAAACCCTGGTGTAAAAAAGACAAAAGAAAAATCTACTTCAGGGTTTGGATGCAGCAATCTTGTTTTAATGAGTCCTCTAAGTGATTCTAATGCATGTCCTAGTTTGTAAACCAATGCCCTCAAACCATTGTCTCTGAACTTTATGTGCACAATAACCAACTGATATCCCCATCCCCAGCACCCTCCTCTAATCTTCCCCATCTCTGTTAACAGCAACTCCAACAATCTAGAGGCTCAGGTCGAACAGTTTGGAGTCAATTTTGATTCGATTCCCTTACTTTTCTTACACCTTACAACCCAAACCTGAGCAAATTCTTTCAGCTCTATCTTCAAAGTAGAATGTACAACCCATCTACTTCTCACCGTTTGTGCCACTCCTACCCTGGTAAAAGTCACTATCACTCTTCACTTAGATTATAACAATAACCTCATAACTGACTCCACTCTTCCCATTCTATAGATTATGTTGACCTCTAGGGCCAGAACTATCTTCTTAAAATAGTGCAGGTCAGATAATTAATTCTTCTCCTCCATACCCTTAAATGGCTTCCCGACTTAGTGAAAACCAAGTCCATTTCTATGCCTACAAAGTTATACACAACAAGGAAGTGTATAGTGCGGAGGAAGAAAGAGCATCACATCTGAATGCTCATGGCCTGCTTACACAATCTGCCCATTCACCTCCTTACACTACCTGCTTACACCTCATTCACCACTCTGGCCTCTGTGTTGTTCCTGGAGAGCTCCAAGCATTTCCTTGCCCCGGGGCCTTGATCTTGCTGTTCCAGCCGCCTGCAGTGCTCTTCCTCCAGCACCTGCAGGCCTTGCTGCTTTATTTACTTCTGGTCACCAGTGCTCAAAGCCTTCTCTATTAGAGAGGACTTCTCTGATCATGCTATGTAAAAATATCAGCAACTACTCCATGTTACTCCTTATCTTCCTATATATTTTTTCTTCTCCATGTCATTTATCACTACCTCATATGCTTTATATTAATTTGGTGCTTTTGGTGTGTTTTGTTTCTCTTAAATTTTATCTTTCCCCTAATAGGCTCACACCCTTTAGAGATACTAGACAAATAGATTACCACAGACTGTGTGTGTTAGTGAGTGACAATGCAAGCTTTGCAAGGGCAGTCTGGCCTTTCAATTGTCTCAATTGTGACCATGAGGTAGAGAATATTTATCACTTAGCCTCCCCAGGGGGTTGGGATATCTAATGCATTTAATCCTGATTTCCTGGGAGTTTTGGATTTTGCAAGTGCAGTGTACCCTTATCATTAATGCATTTTACACAGGTAAAAAGATAGCATACAACACAGGAATGTTTACTATAACATCTGGTCAGAAATTGAAACACTATAAACTAATCTGGTCAGTTAGAAGGGCCGGAGGTTTGGATTTCTGGGGTCCTGCAGTGAAAACGGTCTCTTTCTATACTTTACTTTAAGTTTAAGGAATTTAACAAGGCATACATATCTGTGCATAAAGGAATAGCTCCTTACAGCTTCCACTGGTCTTTTAAGAAATAAATGGATAATAGAGAGGGAAACCAAAACTATATTCTGGGTGCTATGTTATTCCCAAAATAATAGCAACAGGAAACATTTAAAAATGTCAATACATACCTAGAACAGTGCCGAACATTCCATATTTACTCTCTCACACAGCCCTTTAATCTCCCAACGAGCTGGGTGTACTTTTAATATCCTTGTTTTTACAGATAATGAAATTAAAGGTCAAAGAACATAACAAGTTCATAGTAGATGTCTAAGCTGAGATTTCAATCTGGGAGGTCTAATGTGCTCCTCAGTAATGGTTACACTTGTAAGGCACTGGTGCTTGTGGAGTATGTTGAGTCGGGGATAACTGTTTTTTTTTTTTTAAAAAAAAAAAAAAAAAAAAAACACCACAGAGCTGTATTGTGATTGCAGTTATTGTAACTTGAAAAGCATTTAGCATGGACAATGCTAATTACAGATGGGGAAAGAGAGGGAACAGACACAAGGAACTATAGCTTATAAGCTAATCAAAAAGCAAGATAAATCACAGGCTAAAGAATGAGAGAGCCAAGCTAGGAGTAGAACAATAAGTAAGGCTTGCTGCCTGCCTTTGAGGAGTCCACGGTTCACAAAAGATGTTCCCAGTCAAGGTGGCTGGCTTGTCAGATTTAGAGTTAATTGGAAGGAGAAGTGCCAGATACATGTTTGAGTATTAACGGGACTGACAAGACCAGGGGCAAAAGCTATGATATCATCAAGATGATATGACGTTCCTAGTAAGACTTTGCTGGCCTACTGCAAAGAGGAAGTTAGGATGATGGATAAATGTCAGTGGATGTTTTGCTTAGCTAAGTTGTTTGGGTGAATATTTTATAATAGGCAGGGACATCCCCACATACTTTTTTTGTCGGGTATTTTATGACACTAAGGAGTTATGAAGTTGCATATTTACAATCCAGTCAAAAGTTTTGGAACAGATAAATGATGTATATCATAGCCAATAACGGAAATCGAGGCTGTCACCTGTTTGTATTACAGTTGGAGTTTGGGAGTAAAGAAAGAAGAAGACCAAGTACAAGCCAAAATGCTAGCCTGCATTCTCCAAAAATGTCAGTTATTTGGCATTGAGAGAGGAAGAAAGAGATTAAAGAGATATGATCCTCAAATGCAATACAGTCTGGATCCTGTAATCAAACAAATATAAATACCATAAAGGCCATTATTAAGACCCATGAGAACTACAAATATGGACTACAGACTAGTTATAAGTATTGCATCGAGGCTGAAGTTTTCAACCATGTTGTGATTATGTTAGAAAATAACCCTGCATTTAGGATTACATACTAGATGTCTACAACATATACTGAAATGGTTCAGAAAAGATAATAGGTGTGTGTGTATGTGTGTGTTTGGAAGGTCTGTGTAGAGTATAGCAATAGAGCTACATAGAAAAAGACCTAGGCATAGAGGTAAGTGTATGTAGTAAACTTAATAATCGATGGTGCAAATTTTATGTAAATGAGTTTTTCTGGAAATTTTTTCAACGAGAGAAATATAAATGGCACTGGAACACCAATATTAGAAGACACTAATGAATAACACAAGCAAGGCCTTACCAGGAACGTTGTATCATTTTGATGATATCATAGCTTTTGCCCCCGACGTGTATCTGGCACTTCTCCTTCCAATTAACTCTAAATCTGACAAACCAGGCCCCTAGACTGGGAGCATCCCTTGTGAACTGTAGGCTCCTCAAAGGCAGGCAGCAAGCCTTATTCATATTTATCTATATGCCACCCAAAGGGTCCTTAGGTGACAGTTGCTTTTTGAAATGAGGGCACACGAAACTCTTAATCTCAGTTTCCTTCTCTCCTTTCACTTTCTCTCTCTTTCCTTTCCTCCTCCTCCTCCTTCCTCTTTTCCTTCCCATGCAATGCTTACTTCTCTTTCTTTATTCTAAGCCCCAGCCATTCAAGAACCAAATTTAAAGTCAAGCCAAAGTGGTCAATAAATTACTCGAGGCTTCCTGGTCTGTGAGGAGCCCCAGAATAACATCTGGAATGAGACTCCCAGGACAAAAATTCTAGTCTCTGCCAGCAGAGTAGGGGTACTGGGTCTTTCTCTAGACTCCAGAAAAGTAAAAGGGGCCACTTCTATGACATTTCTGTTTTAATATTTGTGCCCCCTTCATTCCCACTCCCTATCATACCAAAGAAAAGGTGCCAAACAATGGATCTAGAACGTGTCTGGGATTTCACTCTTCACCTTCTCCTTTCTTCTTCCACCAAAGAATGCAGGGCCCCTTTCCTCTCAGGTTAGCCAAAGCCACATGATCTGCTTGTGGAAGAAGTGTTAGTCTGTTGCATACTTGGGGCTAGCAACATAGAGGCCCCTACATGGGACTTTGATCTTGGTCCATTCTTTCCAGTCACGTTGTTGTTCTGGGCTCTCCTCATACAGGATATATTCTTTTTTTTTTTTTTTCCCCCTTTCCTCATCACTCTCCCACGCCACTTTGCCTAACTCGCCCTTACTTGCCTCTCAGGTTTCCAGAAAAATATTCTCTTCCTGAAAGATGTCACTGATCTTCCCAGGGGCTAGAAAATGTGCAAATATCCGGGTGTGGTGGCTCACACTTGTAATCACAGCACTTTGGGAAGCCAAGGTGGGTGGATCATAAGACAGGAGATTGAGATCATCCTGGCTAACATGGTGAAACCCTGTCTCTACTAAAAATACAAAAAAATTAGGCTGGGCGTGGTAGCGGGTGCCTGTAATCCCAGCTACTCAGGAAGCTGAGGCTTGAACCAGGGAGGCAGAGGTTGCAGTGAGCCGAGATCACGCCACTGTGCTCCAACCTGGCAACAGAGCGAGACTCTGTCTCAAAAAAAAAAAAAAAAAAAAAGAAGAAGTGCCAATATATGCTTTTTAAATACCCTTGCCTTTTTTACTTTTAACACTACTGCTCTGTTGAGATTGAGTTGGAATTTTCTCTATATCTCAGGAGACTGTTCCTTGGGGACAAGGTCTCTTCATCATAGCACTGATCTCTACCATAATATCTGTTACATAGCAGGTGCTTAATATTAGTCAAACACATAATATTTACAACTGATTTTTGTACTTATGTGCCTGACACTGTTAAGTGATTTACATGTATTAATCCTAACACTCGCCTCTGAGTTGCGCACTATTACTCCAATTTTCCAGGCATATTGAGGTTAAATTACTTGTGCAAAGTGCCAGTGTCAAGGTGTATATGCACATGAAAGGAGACAGGGTAAAAAGGAGAATGTGATGAGTTTGGGCTGTTTCTAAATCTTAAACTTATTTTCCACAATTGTTTACTCAGCATCACTATGTACTTGCCTCTTAAAATAGAAATTAGCATCTGGAAAACAAGACATGCAGCCAAATAGAGAAGGTCTATTTTGTCCAGGGGCCTTATTGAAATGTGAAGAGAATCTGGGAGGTGAGAGGATGCTCTCTATAAAATTTATGCTTATTAGCTAATTTGAAGGTCAAAATACCCAAAGGACTTATATGTGCAATTTCAGAATTATTATTATATTATTATTACTTTTCTACTATTACAACCATAGCAAAAAAGTAATGATTTAGCAATTCTACAAATAAATATTAAGAACTAAGAAATACTAGTGGGATGTAATAAATCTAATATAGTCAAATATATCACATACTTGTTTAGGAAATCACAGTTTGCACAATATTATTCATCGATTCTTTTTAAGGTAATAGTTATATTGTACCCAAAAATGGAAAAGATATTAGAAAAGACTTGGAAAGGAACATGTAAATTTTAAAAAAGCTGAAGTGTGTGCAAAATTCAACAAGAGATCACTGTGCCCAGTATGACTCATCAGTAGTGATATTTTATGGAGAGGGTCCCTGGCCACTGACAATGTGAGGTTCCATGGGAATAAATGCATTTTTACATTCTTTTCCATATAAGCAATTTTGGGGATTAAAACGATGCAAAAGAGGACTTCTAGGATAACCTAGACAATAGATACTTGTTAAAATTCAAAGCAAAAATCTGGCTTTTCTTCTTAGACATGAAACACACATATTAGATGAAATAAAAATCACAGATAAAGTGTAATATAGATCACAAATCTGAGTTCAAAACTGGTGCTATAGAGTAGTCTAATACTAAAGTTTTAATAATAGCCATCATAATAATGAAATATTATTGACAGTAAAGACATATATCACCTAGATCAAAGAGAGGAATTGAGTCATTTTTAAAAATTAAATTTTACATTTTCACTATTTAAAAAGTTGGAATAGTCACTTCTTTTTATACTTCTCGAAGAAAACTCTTTCCTTACTTTCAGAAAACTATGAGCAATTAGAAATATTTATTATAGGTGAATTGGGGATCTGATGCTGTTGTTTTTAAGTTGTTTTAGATTTTATTATTATTATTTTTTTCAAGACAGAGTCTCACTTTGTCACCCAGGCAGGCTGGAATACAGTGGCACGATCTTGGCTCACTGCAACCTCCACCTCCCAGGTTCAAGTGATTCTCCTGCCTCAGCCTCCCAAGTAGCTGGGATTACAGTTGCACACCACCAAACCTGGATAATTTTTGTATTTTTAGTCTTGAACTCCTGACCTCAGGTGATTCACCTGCCTTGGCCTCCCAAAGTGTTGGGATCACAGGCATGAGCCACCGTGCCTGGCCATGTTTTAAATTTTTTAATATTACTAATTCTTATGCATTTGTGATGCCAAGCCAAATTATATTTGATATTCTAAAAAGTAATTACACTAAGTTTTATAGATAGTAAACTGAGCTTGAAAGAATATCAGCAACATGCCAAAGTCACATAGCATAATAAGCAAAACAGAGAGCAAAATCTAGATATCCCCTTCTTGCTGTCTTCTTGGATGTCAAGTACTATATCAAGTGTTATCTTTTTATACTCGCTCTATAAATATTAATTCAATAGCAAGAAGAATCATTTTATTATTACCACAGTGGCTAATGAGTTTCAGCCTTCATTCTAAATTATATGGTGACTAAGACCTTCCAAGTATGCTGTTCAGTGATCTGGGTGTTCCAATGTCAAAACCATGCTACAAAGAAAGTTAAAGAGTTAGAGAACCCATTTTAGGACATTTTAATTACACAGGACTCATTGGAAGAAGTGTACTTCTTAAAAAACAAAAAACAAACAAACAAAAAAAACTAAAGTCACTGTGCAGAAATAAGATTCATTTCTCCATGTCTCAGTCTCTTCACTCAGCTTTACCCCATATAATTCACAATGATGTGAAGGCAGTGAAGTGAGATAAGCTTGAAAGCACTTTGAAGAAACAAAAAACATTCTACAAATAAATGGTGGTGTCCATATCGCAATGGTGGGATACTCAGGCAAGGGGAGGAGTTCATGCTGGACTGTGCCATGAGATAGCAGCTCAGCAAAGCATCATCTAATGAAAACTGAAGACTATCTAGCTCCAACTCACCACCAATTACATTAAGGCTGGAGCAACTCAATCAAGCTCCACTAAAAACAAAATAAAAATTGGTCAGGCACAGACAGTCAGACTCCGGGATGTAATGATTGGGCATGGGAAGGGTTGGTAACTGCTAAGGCAGGGTCATTGTGGATGGTAGATACAGACATGTGGCACAAAGAGAAACTTCTCATTGAAAGGTGCTATGGTTTTAATGTGTCCCCCAAAGTTCATGGGTTTGAAACAATCCCAGATGCAATTGTGTTGAGAGGTAGGACTTTTAAGAGGTAATTAGGCCTTGAGGGCTCCACTCTCATGAGTAGATTAATTCTGTTATCTCAAGAGTGGGTTCCTAATTAAAAAAACAAAGAAACTTGTCCCCCACCCTGATGCTTCTTTTACCCTTCCACCTTGGGATGATGCACCTAGAAGACCCTTGCCAGATGCTGGCACCTTGATATTGAACTTCCCAGTCTCCAGAACTGTAAGAAACATCTTTCCTTGGTGGGGCGCGGTGGCTCATGCCTGTAATCCCAGTACTTTGGGAGGCCGAGGCGGGTGGATCACGAGGTCAGGAGATCAAGACCATCCTGGTCAACATGGTAAAACCCCGTCTCTACTAAAATACAAAAAATTAGTTGGGCATGGTGGTGCACGCCTGTAGTCCCAACTACTCGGGAGGCTGAGGCAAGGGAATCGCTTGAATCTGGGAGACGGAGGTTTCAGTGAGCCGAGATTGCGCCACTGCACCCCAGCCTGGTGAAAGAGCAAGACTCCATATCAAAAAAGTAAGTCTTTCCTTTATAAATTACCCAGTCTGGGGTATTCTGCAATAGCAGCACAAAACAGAACAACACACAATGATTCTCCACTCTCAATTAATGTAGCCTCAGAAATAAACAATACATTTGAAGGATAGTTTGGATTCTATTCCCTCAAGAAGCCCAAGGGATGACCAGAAATGGGTGAATGAAAGCAGCACAGGTAAATGTGAGAGGAAACAGGCCACTGCAATTTTGGGAACTCAGACACAGTGAGCAGAGATAAAATTTCAAAGCACTCTGTTGAATAGGCATGACAGATTTTCATCAGATTGAAATAGTTTGCTACAGTTATGACCAATTAGGTAGAGCTGAAAGGATACAGATGTTGGCTTCTGAATGAGGCTCAATTTCAAATTCTGATCCTGCAACCTCAAGTATTATGAGTTTGATTAGTTATTTCATTGCTGCATCTTTCACTTTCTTCACTAATAAAGAGGGACTAAGAATGCTACACTGTGAATTAATACTCCTTTAATAATGAGATAATGCATGCAAAATGCCCACAACAAAGAAACATCATTTTTGAAAATTCCTTTTACTTAGAAGAATGATTTCAAAGACATACAGTCATGTGTTACTTAATGACAGGGCTATGTTCTGAGAAATCCATCATTAGGCAATATCATCATTGTGTGAATATCATAAAGTGTACTTACACAAACCTGGATGGGATAGCCTGGGACACACCTGGGCTACATGGGATAGTGTATTGCTCCTAGGTTACAAACCTGTACAGAATACTGTATGCTAAGTACTATAGATAATTATAACACAATGGTATTTGTATATCTAAATACACCTAAAATAAAAAAGGTACAGTAAACTTATGGCATAAAAGATTTAAAAAATGGTACACCTATGTAAGTCACTTAGCACAAACGGAGCCTGCAGGACTGGAAGTTGCTCCAGGTGAGCCAGTGAGTGAGCAGTGAGTGAAGATGGAGGCCTAAGGCATTACTGTACACTACGGTAGACTTTATAAACATTGTGCACTTAGGATACACTCGATTTATTTTAAATGTTTTTCATTCTTCAATAATAAATTTACCTCAGCTTATTGTAACTTTTTTATTTTATAAACTTTTAATTTTTTTAACTTTTTGACTCTTTTATAATAACACTAAGCTTAAAACACAAACACATTTTATAGCCTAACAAAAATATTTTTGTTATTTATATCCTTATCCTATAATTATTTTCTATTTTTAATTTTTTTCCTATTTAAACTTTGTTGTTGAAAACTAAGATATAAACACACATTTTAGCTAGGCTACACAGGGTGTGGATCATCAATTTCACTGTCTTCGACCTCCCCAGCTTGTCCCACTGGAAGGTCTTCAGGGGCAATAACATGCATAGCACTGTTATCTCATACAATAACAACGGCATCTATTGAAATACCTCCTGAAGGAGCAGCCTGATGCTGTCTTGTAGTTAAGTTTTGTTTTTTTGTTTTGTTTTGTTTTTGAAACCGTCTCTCTGTTGCCCACACTGGAGTACAGTGGCGTGATCTCAGCTCACTGCAACCTCTGCCTCACGGGTTCAAGTGATTCTCAGACCTTAGCCTCCCAAGTAGCCGGGACTACAGGTGTGTGCCACTACACCCAGCTAATTTTTGTAGTTTTAGTAGAGATAGTGTTCCACCATGTTGATCAGGCTGGTCTTGAACTTCTGGCCTCAAGTGATCTGCCTGCCTCAGCCTCTCAAAGTGCTAGGACTACAGGCCTGAGCCACAATGTCCGGCCCGTAGTTAACTTTTTAAAAAATATATAAGTAGTCAGGTAGTGTGATGCCTCCAGCTTTGTTCTTTTGACTTAGGATTGTCTTGGCAATGCGGGGTCTTTTTTGGTTCCATATGAACTTTAAAGAAGTTCTTTCCAATTCTGTGAAGAAACTCATTGGTAGCTTGATGGGGATGGCATTGAATCTATAAATTACCTTGGGCAGTATGGCCATTTTCACAATATTGATTCTTCCTATCCATGAGCATGGTATGTTCTTCCACTTGTTTGTGTCCTCTTTAATTTCACTGAGCAGTGGTTTGTAGTTCTCCTTGAAGAGGTCCTTTACATCCCTTGGAAGTTGGATTCCTAGGTATTTGATTCTCTTTGAAGCAATTGTGAATGGAAGTTCATTCATGATTTGGCTCTCTGTTTGTCTGTTACTGGTGTATAAGAATGCTTGTAATTTTTGCACATTAATTTTGTATCCTGAGACTTTGCTGAAGTTGCTTATCAGCTTAAGGAGATTTTGGGCTGAGACAATGGGGTTTTCTAAATATACAATCATGTCATCTGCAAACAGGGACAATTTGACTTCTTCTTTTCCTAACTGAATACCCTTGATTTCTTTCTCTTGCCTGATTGCCCTAGCCAGAACTTCCAACACTATGTTGAATAGGAGTGGTGAGAGAGAGCATCCCTGTCTTGTGCCAGTTTTCAAAGGGAATTTTTCCAGTTTTTGCCCATTCAGTATGATATTGGCTGTGGGTTTGTCATAAATAGCTTTTATTATTTTGAGGTACATTCCATCAATACCGACTTTATTGAGCGTTTTTAGCATGAAGGGCTGTTTAATTTTGTCAAAAGCCTTTTCTGCATCTATTGAGATAATCATGTGGTTCTTGTCTTTGGTTCTGTTTATATGCTGGATTATGTTTATTGATTTGCGAATGTTGAACCAGCCTTGCATCCCAGGGATGAAGCCCACTTGATCGTGGTGGATAAGCTTTTTGATGTGCTGCTGAATCCGGTTTGCCAGTATTTTATTGAGGATTTTTGCATCAATGTTCATCAGGGATATTGGTCTAAAATTCTCTTTTTTTGTAGTGTCTCTGCCAGGCTTTGGTATCAGGATGATGTTGGCCTCATAAAATGAGTTAGGGAGGATTCCCTCTTTTTCTATTGATTGGAATAGTTTCAGAAGGAATGGTACCAGCTCCTCCTTGTACCTCTGGTAGAATTCAGCTGTGAATCCATCTGGTCCTGGACTTTTTTTGGTTGGTAGGCTATTAATTATTGCCTACACTGTTGGTGGGATTGTAAACTAGTTCAACCATTATGGAAAACAGTATGGCGATTCCTCAAGGATCTAGAACTAGATGTACCATATGACCCAGCCATCCCATTACTGGGTATATTACCAAAGGATTATAAATCATGCTGCTATAAAGACACATGCACACGTATGTTCATTGCGGCACTATTCACAATAGCAAAGACTTGGAATCAACCCAAATGTCCATCGGTGACAGACTGGATTAAGAAAATGAGGCACATATACACCATGGAATACTATGCAGCCATAAAAAAGGATGAGTTTGTGTCCTTGGTAGGGACATGGATGCAGCTGGAAACCATCATTCTTAGCAAACTATCACAAGAACCGAAAACCAAACACCACGTGTTCTCACTCATAGGTGGGAACTGAACAATGAGATCACATGGACTCGGGAAGGTGGACATCACACACCAGGGCCTATTATGGGGAGGGGGGAGGGGGGAGGGATTGCATTGGGAGTTATACCTGATGTAAATGACGAGTAGTTGGGTGCTGACGAGTTGATGGGTGCAGCACAGCAACATGGCACAAGTATATATATGTAACAAACCTGCACGTTATGCACATGTACCCTAGAACTTAAAGTATAATAATAATAATAATAATAATAAATAAAAATAAAAATAAAAATAAATAAAAAAATAAATTAATTAATTAATTCAATCAAAATATATATATATAAGTAGAAGGAGTACACTAAAGTAATGATAAAAATTATAATACAGTAAATAGTAGGCAATAAGAAATTTTCAGCTCCATTGTAATCATATGGCACCACCTTCATACATGTGGTTAGTCATTATTGAAATATTATGTGTCACATGACTGAATACTGAAACCAAAAACCTTTATTGTCTCCAAAGCTGAATGCTCATTTTGCTTCTGATATGCCATAAGTTTTAATGAAATTCATGGTGGTAGGAACAGACAAAATATGCCTGAACTGGTTTCCACAATAAATGTTTTTATCTCTCTCTCTTTCTCTGTTTGTGTGTGTGTGTGTGCACGCATGGGGAGGGGAAGGCAGAAAATGGAGAGACTATGAAGAAGAAGAGGAGACAATGGAGGAAGTGGAGGGAGGAAAGAAGAAGGAAGACAAAGGAAACTGGAAGCTGAGGGGCATTGGAAAATTGCCACACCTTGCATGGCCATAGAGGATTTCTGAGTCTTACAAGGAGGAAGGCTTGGTAGAGAAAGGGGAAAAGGATACATGAATGATGGCCCAACCATGTGCAGTGGAAAGTCACTCTATATGCTTTTTGTTTATTCCCTCTCGTTTAGTTGTACACTAAAACCTCCAGTTTCTATTAAAAAATAAAGCTTTATAAAGGCATTCAAAATGAATTTCTTCGAGCTAGATGTTTGTCGATATCATACAAGAAGGGAGGAAAGAAAACAAGAGAAAAATCTCTAAGGTTTTCTTTCAAGGGTTGCAAATCATTGAAATATGAGTTACACAGATATTTACAAGCTTGGCCTAGATAGATTATAGTAATCTATAAATGCTATTCAAGTGATACATTCAAGTGATACATGGTAAAACTGTTCTAACACATTAGCAATATCAGGAAATGTATTTAATTTATTCTCAGGGATGCACATTTACATTATTCACAACAAACCATTTATAGGGAAACATGCAACCCTTAAACTAAAGTGAATGCATCTCTAGTGAGTTTTTGAACAGTTATAACTGTCTAATAAATGCTCATTTGCTAACTTACTGTACAAGCCAATATAAATGTTTTCCAGTTCTTCTCTAAGCACTTTATTCTATGAATTAGTGAACAGTTTGGAACACACGGCAGAATCTGTACACTGGGTCCTAAATGATAAAGAATCTGAATAATAAAGAACCTACTTTCCTTGCTAAAATTTTGCTAGCACTTGAAAAAGAAGATCATCTTTTACCCCTGATTCTATATTCTAGATTTATCAGATGTAGCAATGTGATATATTTCAAGGATCTGAGGATTCCTTAGCATGCTGCTGGCTACTCTGGAGAATGTACCATCCAGCAGACTGCTGTGTCACTGGTCTAGTTCCCTCTTGACTTTCATCAGGACAAAAATAATGTTCTGGAATTTGTTAGATCTTTATTAAAAATATGCATATGTACATGGCATGGAGAATGGGGTGAAGAGGAAAGAAAGAAAAAAAGAAAGATGGGGAAATGGGGAGATAGGAACAGGAATGAGATAGAGTGAGGGAGCGAGAGAAGTAGGAGCTAGGAAGATAGACTTAAGCTCAATCGTTGGGGTCTTTTATGTCGCCTATCATTTATTTATCTTAGGAACTCTTTGAGAAATATTTACTAACTAGCTATATTATAGATATGAAAAGTTAGGGCTATATCTCTATATACAGAGAGTGTAATGACAATTTTAATAATCTTTTATCAATAAACAGTGTCAACCCAATTCAAAATAATTAAATGGTAACCACTAAAATTGTGTACCTTTTGCAAGTGTTCCCTCAGAAAACTACAGTGCACAGTGCATTGCCCTTTTACAGATTTGGATGGCTGAGTTTTACAAAATGGAATTATGTGTTTGAAACATAATATACTTCATTGATTTTGTGTATTTTTTTCTTGGAGATGCCTGCAGTTGTCCTGACTCTATGTTCTCTGTAGTTTGACCATTGTTAAGGACTCTCCTTGTCACTATGCAAGCAGTTTGTTGTACTAGAGGACCATACTTCCCATGATTCCAGGTAAATTTTATTGTAGTGATATCTGCAAACAATAGCATCTTAAAACAACAACAACAACAACAACAACAGGTTTCTTTTGTTTTTCTTTTGCCCATTGGACCTTCTTAGATTAGGAAGTGACCTTCACAGCTGACTCATACAGCCAATGCATTTAAACACAAAGAATCCTGTTTCCAAGCACTAAAAGATCAGGACCTCCGGCCTGATAGACAATGGAGAATTCCGTGGTCTAATATTATTTGAGAGTCAGAGAATCATAATTTAACTATACAGGTGTTGATAACAAAGGCAGAGTTCCATTATTCTAAATGTCATTACAACAAAGATTGTATCCAGAAAGGCACTTCCGTGTCCTATTTGATCATCCATGGCAACAGTAATTTTTATTAGTTAGTATACTCCAGTATACTAACCTCCATTCTGACAAAATTTCAAAATTTATCTCAAATCCATGATTTTGGGGCCTAGGCTACTAGTAATGCTAGTTTCCAAATGTTCTTTTTGGTAAAAAACCACACAATGGTTTCTTAAACATTTATCAAACTTATCACCACATGTTGTTGTATCCTTACATTCTAATGTTTTTATGGCAATACACATTCTCTAGCACCCCTTACAGTTACACATAATAATCTTGTTTCATTATGTCATTTCAAACTTCTAAAAATAATTTAGAATATACAGCAACAAAGAAGAAAATGTGCTGACCAATCCACTCTGTTACTGGACCACAGAACATAGCTACATGGTATTAACAATCTTGAAGAAGAAAGGAGGAGGTACAAGAGAAAAAGGAGGAAGAGGAGAGGGGAGGAGGGAGAGAAGAAAGAAAACAAAAAAAGAATAAAAGAAGCCATTTATATCAGGCACTCACAGCACAACTCTCACATTAACTCAATTTGCATGTGCTTTGATGAATTTGATTGAAGTCAATTCATTTTATTTCAATGGAGATGAATATAGGTTGAGACACAGCTATAATTGTTTGATATTTGATCAGAGTATGCTTAACCATGATGATAAGATTTTGGTTTCAGGAGTTTTGAGCAATTAGAAGATGATGTTTGAACACAGCCAAATAAAGAATAATTAAACATTTTTTAACGTTTCTAGAAAGTGTGCAGATTTCAAAGCATATACTAATTCCATATACTGGCAACACAAAAATAATTTGTTAATCTGACATTCAAGTCCTGTGTTATCTGCCTCCATTTAACTGAATCCTTAACGGTTAGTTAATAGCTACATTGTCTTCCAGGTAAGGCAGTCTGAGCTCTGTCCCTGGAGGATGCTGTATTATCCAGCAAGTGTTCATGCTTTTTACCTGTTTGGTGAGTTTCTATGTTGCCCTCTGTGCTTGCAAGATGTATGACTTTTACCAGCTGTCTTTCTCAACTTTTTTGGCTTACAATAATCTCACTTTTTAAAAGCCTCACAATAAGATATATAGGCTGAAATATATTTGACTATTTTGTATAGCTCTCTGTTTTTGCTACTTGTATTTTGAGGTTTTTTCTTCACTAAGATTCTGAGTCTTTTAAAGATTAGAGCTATGTAATATATAGCTTCAAAAGTATTCAGCAATTTATAAGCTCCCAAAAATATACTAAATATTTAATAACTTGAATTAAAATATTAAATAGGTATATAGTTATAACCTTTACTTGAAGTTTGTAATACTATTTTTTAAAGTTTTGTGTGATTAATAAATCATTCATGATTGATATAAACATATATGTGTGTATATATATTTATTGATTCATATGGAAAGTGTACATATATCTCTACAAGTATATTTTTAAAATGAAATTTCTCCCAATGTACATCCAACAAAAAGGGACTAAGTCTATAAAAGATAGTCCATTTTCTGTTTAAAACTGAAAGTTTAGTGTTTCCAATACCAAGCCAACATAGTAAATCTCAAATTAAACTTTCTTGGATTCACATTTGAATTCAAGAATTGTGCACAAAATACAACTAAAGTGTTAGAAACCAGAAAGCATTTTAATGTGCCACCTCACCCCTTTGAAAGTATTTATCCCTGGGTTGTTTGAACATGCCTGCTTTAGGGTTGCCTAATTAGCCATGTGCTATAAATATGATAGAAATCATGTCAAGGCTTATGAAACTCACTACAACAAGTTACCCATATTACTGCCAATGAGAAGATGTGGTATGTAAAGAAGAAACTTTGATAGACTGAAAAATAAAAGGAGCAGGTATAGCACTTTCATATCTTTTTGTAATTAAATAGTGTCACTTTGGAATAGATAGAGGAATACAACAAATGCAACAAAGGGGATAATTGGAAACTTTGAGGCCATAACATATGGCCTTAAATATCATACGGATATTTGAGGAGTGATAAAATATCATACGGAAAGTTGTCCATTGCATAAAGACTGGAAAGTTGTGTTTGCCACAGAAAAAGAGTAATTTTAGTAGCATTGAATTTAGCATAGTAGTGCCATATAAGGTTAATATTTAATAATTAATTGCATGTCTGTACAGTTGCAACCAAAAATGGGAAAGTAAAAATAGCAAAACAATTTCATTTACAGTAACATTAAAAACATACAATTATAGTAATAAACTAAGATACGCAGGACATCTACACTGAACTCTATAAAACATTGTTGAAATAAATTAAGAAAGACCTTAACAATGGAGAGATATACCATTTTCATGAATTGGGAGACTATTTTTATGATATCAGGCTTCTTTTCCAAACAGATCCTCAAATTCCATTTATTATCAAATAAAAACACAGCAGGATTATTGTAAGAAATCGACAATGCAATCCTAAAATTTATATGGAAATGCTAAGACACAGAATAGCTATGAAAATTTTGAAGAATTAAGAATAATGAAAAAATATATTATCAAATTTTTAGACTTAGTTTAAGTCAACACTAATTACAGCAATGCAATACTGCTGCATGGATATACAAACCAATCAATGGAATAAAATAGACAGTTTGGAAAGAGACGCATAGCTGTTTCCTTGATGGTCTACAAAAGCAACAATGCAATTTGAAACTGTATGGAAGTGGGGGTCATTAATCTTATAGCAGATAACATTAGTGCCACATTCAGATTCCTTCAGATATTTTTACCAGTTCTGTGTACCAATTTCTCTGCTTTGCCATGACTTGCAGCTAATGGCTTGCACCTGAGACTCTCAAATAATTGCCCATGGATTATCTTACCTTTTTAAAACTCTAAAGAGAATCAAAAGTGCCTGAAAGATTTAATCCCCAACCCCAAACAGGCAACCTGTAGCTGGTAAGTAACTACTGGCAGGAGATATAAGCCTAGATCCTTTGCCTCAAAAAGGGTCATCTCTGTAGTGCAATTCTGCTCCAGAGAGTCTTTCAAAATCAGACTGAGTCTGGGACTTCATTTGAAATAGCACCTTCGCCTGGCTTCTTTCCCTTTTCAGTTCTGCTTCCCCTCTATACCTTACTGATTTCTTTTTGGAACATTTAACACTTCCTTAATAAATCACTTGCACTGAAGCTCAGGATCCACCTCCGAAAGGACTCAACCTTATATATTCCTAAACCATTCCACATACACATAATGTATTTGAGATGAACCATATATCTAAATGTGAACACTAAACTTATAAAACTTTTAGAAGAAAATATGAAAAAATGCTTTTGTGGTCTTGAGTAAGAAAAAGATTTCTTAGGACAAAATAGATGTTAACCATAATATAAAACAATAAATTTGGCATCAACAGAACTAAAATCCTCTTCTAAAACAAAACAAAACATTGTCATAAAAAGTAGAAAGTAATCTAAAATTGTGGAAAATATTCACAATGCTTACATCTGACAGATGACTTACATCTAGAATACACAACTTATTTAAATCAATAATAAAAATAATTAAATTCATTTAAAAATAGGCATGTGCCTTCAACAATCATTTTACAAATAAGATATCTTAATGATCCATAAGCTGATAAAAAGTTGCTCAACACTATTAGTTATTAGGGAAATACAAATTAAAATCACTAAAAGATATTACTGTATACCCAGTGGAGTAGCTAAAATTAAACAAGAAAAAACCATGGAAAATATCAAATGTTGATGAGGTTGTATTAAAATGGAAAGTTTCCTACATTGTTGTAAATAATGTAAAATGGCACTATAACGTTGAAAACTGCTTGAAAATTTCTAATAATTAATATACACATATTTTATAACTTAGCTATTCTACTCCTAAATATGTGCTTAAGAGAAATGAGTGCAGATGTTTACAAAATGCCTTTTACAGAATGTTTGCAGTAGCTTTATTCATAAAGGCTCTAAATTAGAAATGAACCAAATCTCCGCTAACAAGAGAGTACATAAATATGTGATGCTATAATCCTACAGTGAAATTTAACAACAAAAAAGAACAAACTACTGATCTGCTCAACAACACACAGACATCTCAAAGGCATTATGTTGAGCAAATGAAACTAAACCAAAAAGAACTGTGTGGTTCCATTTATATGAAATTAAGACATAATGTTGAGTTAATGAGATCATACACTAAAGCCTAGGGTATTATTCCAGTACATGAAGCCCAAGGTGGGCAAAACTAATAGATGTAATTGAAGTGCCTAAATTTGGGTAGAAAATTGTGCATATACACTGAAAAGTAGCATCAAAGATCCTGTAGTGTACTAGATTTGGCTTATCTTTTTGTGTTTAGTGGTTATTCAGAGATATAAGAAGTAAAAATATTGATCAACTCATACCCTTGAGATCTATGCATTTTAACATATAAAGTATATACATCAAAAGACTATTAAAAATTTCCTAGAGTTGAGATAGAAAATAAACATGTAAAACCTTAAATCATACAGGGGATAACAGAAAAATGCAGCTTGGGTGAAGATTCATCCAGTAATGAGAAGTGATTTAGGAATAAAAGTTATGGTCTCAGAATGCACTAAAGCACCTGAAGTTTTGTCATAATGAAGTATACAGAAATTCGAGGTATCATTCCAACTTGCTTGGAGTGGTATTCCATAGTTAAAATACAGAAATTAAAGGGTACCACATTCATAAAAGCAAAAATATTCTAATAGAAAAAGATTAGCTTTTCTATGTGGATATTTACAAATAATATATGATTATGTAAAATACAGAAGCTGATGAAAATAATCATCTAGCTCTATAATTTTAGGTTATTATTGACAAAATACAAAAAATTTGAGGGAGAAATAAAACAAGCTATATGTTTTTTTATATGCAAGGTTCACTATTGAATTTTTTGTTTATACATTAGTAATGCAGAGAATTACATATTTAAGATTTTTAATTGAAAAAAAGATAACCAGTAGTAATATTAAATTACTCAAGTGCACAGACAAATACAAGGCATAGTCCATGAAACTACTGGAAATAAAAGAAATATCAAAGATCCTTTCTTTTTGTAGCATAATACAACAGATGCCCATTATACAAAATAGATTTTAAATACTCCTATGAAAAGCCAAAAATATTAATCTGTCTTCTAATGGAAGTCTTCTTTAAAAGAAATAAGCATAGAAAAATTAAAAAAGGGTTAATAAAGATATTTTAAAAACCAAAAGAAAAAGAAAGGAAAACAGCATAACTGTTAGAGAGAATAAAATCCCAGGCAAAACGTTCTTAGGAAATAAAGATCAGCCGAACATTATATAAACAAACATTTGTGATCCTTATTGAGCTAAATAACATGGTATCAAACTATAAGAATAAAACACTATAATAAAAGCAAAAAGAATTGACAGAAATATAATTGTTATGACATCCTCTAATAGACTGCTATCATTCTATAACTTTTTGATAGGTTTATGACAAATAGGACACAAGAATATTGAAAAATATAATAAATGAAACCAATTTTTTCAATATATATGTGTATTCTTAGGCAATCACTGATTTTGTTAAAACTTAAATATCTTTTTAAAGCAAACATAAATTAATAAGTAAAAAAGCTTAAATAATATGAAAAACCTTTGAAATTTAAAAACTGAAATATATTGAACTTTATAAAATATTCAGGAAACAAGGACATTTATATAATTTTGGGCTTTTTAGACATAATGAAAATGAGAATACTACATGTCAAATTTAAGGTCGGAGTCAAAACCTTACCATTCCACTCTGCCCAAATTCTACTAAAGGGAAATTAATATCTTTAAATGTTTTATTACTACAAAAGATAGTAAATATATTAATAAGCATTTTATTCTAGTTGGAAAAAATGTATGCCTTAAATGCCTCCCCAAATAGGTTAAATAAGTGCAGCAACTAAAAACAATAAATTAGAAAATAAAAAGACCAGATACAATCATCAAATAAAATTTTGAAAATAGATTACTAAAGGGGTAAACTTTTAACAAATCTAATCAAGAGAAATGAAGAGAAAAAATAATAAACAAAGTGAAATAAAAGTAGAAAGACTCTTCCACAAGGGGATATTTAAAGTGTATCAGAAAAAATAAAAGTTCTGACAATTAACTCAAGAAATTATTGAAAACGTGAATAGACTAATCAGTCTGGAGGAAATTAAGGAATAGTTTGACCAAAGGTCACCAACCAAAATGTTCTGTATCCAGAGTTTCACAGATAAATTCCTTTATGTCATTAGGTATCGTGTACCTCCTTAGCTTAAAAAAAGAAAAAACTATTTCAAAGCAGAGGAAAAAGTGAAAAATGTATTTCACAGCAATTAGATTCCCTAATCCCAAATTTACAAAATTAATATATAAAAAGGAAATTATAAATCAATGTCAGTTATAGAAATATGATGCAGAAGCACTAAAAAACCTATGCTACTTTAAAAAATATTATACAGTAGGAGTGATTGAGTTGTTTTTCTTGGAAAAGCAAAGATATCTAATATAAAAGACTTTCAAAATATCATAATAATTCATCCATTTATACACAAACACACACATACACAAACACTCATTGCGATACATGCAGGGTATTCAATCAAGAGAGTCTAAAATCCAAATCTGATACAATCTTGTATGTTTAGAAATAAACATATTATTATTATAGTAAGCTATACTAGCCAAGTCAGCCATGATGCCTGTCCTGCACAAATTTCCATTCCAGATGATGTCATCTGCCCATGGTTCTAGTTCAGAAAATGACCATCAATCAGACCATCAGTCTGGTTCTTTGTGAGGTAATCGGGCCTAAGTGTGTCCCACATTTCTGTATCTTGCGCTAAATGCTTGTATTAAAATGCTTGGACAAGTATTAGCCATGGTAAATAGTATGGTCAGTGATCTTGCTCTTCCTAGGACTTGTACTAAAGAATATTGTGAGTTCTGTTCTGGAGTAAAAGGAAGGGAGAAAGCATGGCTTAGATATGAAAAGTGAAGCACAGGTACTGATAGCAAAAGAGAAAAATCAGGAGGGCCATGAAAGAAAAAAAAAAATGAACTTAAAAGTTAATAATTTCACTCAAATTTTCGATAAATTTTAAACACAAGTGGCAGCTTATGTGGTCTTCATCTTAGTTATGGTCTCGGTCTTAGTCTTTTGTCCCTTAAGGCAAAAATCATAAATGATCTCAATTTAACAGTCACAATAATTGTGAAGCACTTGGCATTGCTGTGTTAATCAGGAATGCAAGGATGTCCAACAACCAGGAGTATATAATTGCCATGGTGGTTGTTAGCTCTTCCCAACTCAGTAAGTTCTGATAGGAAAAAGAATTCTACACGCTTACATGTACACATCAGAAAAAAAGGCGCATCTACTATTTGAGATAATACACTTGTATGCCTTAAAATACTAAGAAACCAGACCCCAAATACGCGAGAGCAAATATAAAAGTCTAGTGAAGTGAGTAAAAATGTGAAAACCAAAAACCAAAAAGAAAACCCAACACTATACTGCCTCTATGCTGGCAATAATATTTTAAACAGTGTAATTTAAAATGGCAATGCCTAAATATAAACTTAATGTAAAATACCTACTTGAAGAAAATCACAAAATTTCACAATTGGATATAAGGAAAGGGTTGAATTTTTAAAATGTAGGCGTAAATTGCTTTAGATTTTATAAAACTGGAGGTTGGACACTAAAGTTTTATTTATATGATTCTGGGTAGTTTCTGCATGCTTAAATGTTTCATGATTAAAAAAGAGAAAATACGTTACATTAATAGAATGAAGTAAATATTTTCTAAATAAAATATTGATTAAATAAAAACTTAACAAATATCTAAGTATTTTTTTATTTTACAAATGACAAAAATGTCAAAGTTTAAGAATAATAAGAAATGTAAATAGCCAAAAAAGGGAAAAGAAAACCAAATGACAGGAAACTGTGTGCCCAAACATCAAAACCTTACACTTAGGTGATTTTAAAAGGGCAACATGGGACTGGGTGCGGTGGCTCACTCCTGTAATCCCAGCATTTGTGGAGACCCAGGTGGGCGAATCACCTGAGGTCAAGAGCTTGAGCCCAGCCTGGTCAACATGGCGAAACCCCATCTCTACTAAAAATGCAAAAATTAGCTGGGCATGGTGGCATGCACCTGTAATCCCAGCTAGTCGGGAGGCTGAGGCAGGAGAATCAATCACTTGAACCCAAGAGGCAGAGTGAATTTCAGTGAGCTGAAATCACGCCATTGCACTCTAGCCTGGGTGACAAGAGTGAAATTCCATCTTAAAAAAAAAAAAAAAAAAAAAAAAGACAATGTGAGTCAACATACAAATATATGGATATGGATAGAAGTGTCAAAATGTAAAATGCCAGGGACACACATACACATTAGTATGTGATTAAAAAGTAGTAAAAAGTTGGCGATCACAGATATATGAGACAGGTCAGCCATAACTTAAAGGTCACAATTGTCCTAGACTTCCCCCTTTTGGGTTTAAGCAGAATCTATGTATTCACTGATACATCTTATTGCATGTCAGTTAAAGTTTTGGACCAAGTGGAAAGGCTAATGCAGAAATTTAAGAAGAAAATTACCTCAATTTCTAAAGTAGACCCTGATGACTTAAAAGAATTTATTTAGCTGGTTGGGTCCAGCTGGGAAGAATGGTCAATACAGCAGATTGGCCTCCTCCTGCTACTTGTAGCTCTGGAGATAGCAGTCTTAATTAAATGATACAGGAAACAAAGTGATAGATTTAGTCCTAGCCTACCTTATTTAAATTAATGAGACTAGCCAACAGAGTAGCATACTCATGGGAAAATTCACCAGCAGTCAAGACAGAGAATTAGCAATAAGAAGCAGATACTGGCTGTGACATAATTCTCCAGGGCTATCTCATAATCTTATGTCTTATAAGGAAGGCAGTTACTGTACTTTATGCTGAACTATCTTTTAGAAGATTTTTGTATAGAGAATAGCCTTGGAAGACAGAGACAGAGTTTTCCTCCAGAGCAAATAGCAAGCATGCTTACCATCAAATGCAGTGATGATAACATCTCTTTCCAGACCAAAGGGCTGGCATACTCATTACCTATCATGAAATATTAGAGTTCTAAGCACAGAATCCCTTTCCTGTATTACATACCGCAGCATGTGCTAATGCTTTCTGGCTGAATAGCCCTGTAGAAATCAGGAATTGGAGGCACAGGGCAAAAAAAAAAAAAAAAAAAAAAAAAAAAAAAAAAATGCCAATACCGTTGCTATTGCCATTATTTTTTGTAATTAACTATATTTTCTGAACCAGGAAGCTCATATAATTTACCAGAATCCATGAAACTGTGGCAAGCTAACATATTAGCTTCCCAATAAAGTAAAATCTCAGAGCCTTCAGAGTTGCTGACAATATAATAAGGTGAAACATCACACATAAACAGTGATCACAGTTTCTGATACAATAAATTACTTCAATATTGGAAGTTATTTGGTATCATTTCCCTTGCATATCACAACACTCAGCACAGAGTCAAAGTGCAATATATAGTAAAAGAGGGATTGGTCAAACTTTCAATGAGATATTAAAGAAAAATAATTTGCTTGACATAATGCCACAAAATAATGATTTCAAAATATAATTGGGTGGTCAAAATGAAATTAATAGATAGTTCTAGAATCTTTTTAGTTCAATATATACCAATCAGAACGTCAGTTTTCACAAGTTGAATAAATTTTGTTCTTAATTTTCTATCTAGTAGATGTCAGCAGTTTTCTCTATTTCTTTATAAAGTTAATTCTTTCCTAACTCATATGTTTTAAATATCAGAGATTCTCATCACAATTAGATTTTTATCATTATCTAAAAATTTGGTAACATAATAATCAATGTTGGCTAAAGATGTTATTTTGATACAATGACAAAAAGCCAATGCTCAGCTTTATGTATCTCAATGCATCAGCCAGAAACTTGAAAAAAACTCATTTACGAAGGATATATCTGTCATATAATGAAAAGATATCATAAATTTGTGTCCTGATAATATTTCAGTACTTATTAAAGCCATAATGTTCTTTTATTTTTATGGAAAATGAGGGAAGGGTGGAGTTTCTATTAAATTATATTACTACATAAAATATCCTATACCCTTCCCTGTGGAAGGGTTATAGAAATACTTCAAAAAGTTTGTAAAAAATGGAATTAAGTGATAAAAATAAAAAATATAAACTTTATTTCTCAACATAAGCTCCACTGAGTTCAAGACAGCTTTTAAGTGATAGTTACAGCCATTCAGTGTATCTCTGAAGAATTGAGGGGCCTGGGAATTTAACCATGTCAATGCTGTTTTTTTACATTACTAACTTAAAAAAAAAGTGTGCCCTTTAAAGATTTGTTTAAGATTAGGAAACAATAAAAAGTCAGAAGGAGCCAAATGAGGACTGTAAGGTGAATGCCTATTGATTTCCTATTTACACTCTAACAAAATTGCCTTTGTTTAATGAGAAGAATGAGCAGGAACATTGTCATAGTGGTGAAGAACTCTCTGATGAAAATTTCTGGGTGTTTTTCTGCTAACACTTTGGCTAACTTTCTTAAAACTCTCTCATAATATTCAGATGTTATCAGTTTTTGGCCCTCCGCAAAGGCAACAAGCCAAATGCATTTAGCATCTCCCAAAATTGTTGCCATTACTTTTGCTCTTGACCATTTCACAATTGGACCATTTCTATCTTTTGGTAGCCATTTTTTTTTTTTTTTTTTTTTTTTTTTTTTTTTTTTGTCTTCAGGTTTGTACTGATAAATCCATGTTCAATCACTTGTTACAATTCTTCAAAGAAATCCTTCAGGATCTTGATCTCTCTTGTGTAAAATTTCCATTGAAAGTTTTGCTCACATCTGCAGCTGATCTGGGTGCAACGGTTTTGGCACCCATTGAGTAGAATATTTGCTCAACTTTAATTTTTCAGTCAGAATTGTGTAAGCTGAACCAATTAAGATGTCTATGATGTTGGTTATTGTGGATGATATTAATCATTGTTTTTTTACAATTAGGGCATTGTGATGGTCAGTATTGAGTGTTAACTTGATCAGATTGAATGATATAAAGTATTGTTCCTAGGCATGTCTGTAAGTGTTGCCAAAGGAGATTAACATTTGCGTCAGTGGACTTGGAGGGGCAAACCCACCCTCAATCTGGGTGGCACCATCTAATCACCTACCGCTGCAGCTAGAATAAAGCAGGCAGAAGAGGTTGGAAGGACTTGACTTGCTGAGTCTTCCAGGTTTCAACTTTCTCCCATGCTGCTGCTTCCTGCCTTCAAACATCAGACTCCCAGTTCTTCAGCTTGTGGACTCTAGGACTTACAGCAGCGATTTGCCAGGGCTCTCAGGTCTTTGACCACAGACTGAAGGCTGCACCATCGGCTTCCTTATTTTGAGGTGTTGGGACTTAAACTGGCTTCCTTGCTCCTCAGCTTGCAGTGGGCCTATTGTGGGACTTCGCCTTGTGATCATGTGAGTCAATATTCTCAATAACCTCCCCTTCATAATTACATCTATCCTATTAGTTCGGTCCCTGTAGAGAACCCTGGTTAATACAGGCATGAACAAGATTAATTTTTTCCTCACAAATTGATGTGAATAATCTGCTGCTGTGGGCTTCATCTTCAAGAATGTCTGATTCCTTCTTAAAATGAACTATTTATTTGTAAGTTTCTAATATCTTTAGGGCGTTGTCCCCATAAACTTTCTGAAAAGCATCAATGGTTTTACCATTCTTTCATCCAAGCGTCCCATTAATTGAATGTCTGCTTTGTATCAATTTTAGAATTCTTGTTGCTCTGATAAAGACTCTGTTCAAACTGATGTTTTATCCTTCTTAGTACCTCAAACTAGATCCTGTTCAGACATGTTATAACAAGTTAATATGACTTTATTTTGGTGTAAAACTTTGAAATGCCTGCATAGATATTTCATAATGTGCATTTTCATGAACTTTTTGAATATCTCTTGTACACTTCAATCTATTTATGGATGCTGGATTCTAAAATGTGAGTAGGAATGATGTGTCTCATTAATGAGTAGAAATTTTTAGAGTCATCATGTCCTTTATTCATTGTTTTATTTTTCCTGACATGAGACTGAAAATATCTCATACAGTGGTTGTTCGTCATGTTTCCTAGAATGAGAACAATGAGTTGCATTTAACCCATGATGACCATGTAACAAGAGAAAAAGATTGACTGAAGTTGAAGACACTAAGATTTAGGGGGTTATTAGATACTGCAACAGATTTGGCTTGAGCTATCTGATAAACAGGCAATAGAAAAGGATATTTATGATAGTTTGCTAAGAATGATGGTTTCCAGCTGCATCCATGTCCCTACAAAGGACACAAACTCATCCTTTTTTATGGCTGCATAGTATTCCATAGTGTATATGTGCCACATTTTCTTAATCCAATCTGTCACTGATGGACATTTGGGTTGATTCCAAGTCTTTGCTATTGTGAATAGTGCTGCAATAAACATACGTGTGCATGTGTCTTTATAGCAGCATAATTTATAATCCTTTGGGTATATACCCAGTAATGGGATGGCTGGGTCATATGGTACATCTAGTTCTAGATCTTTGAGGAATCGCCATACTGTTTTCCATAATGGTTGAACTAGTTTACAATCCCACCAACAGTGTAAAAGTGTTCCTATTTCTCCACATCCTCTCCAGCACCTGTTGTTTCCACCAAACACCGCATGTTCTCACTCATAGGTGGGAACTGAACAATGAGATCACTTGGACTCAGGAAGGGGAACATCACACACCGGGGCCTATCATGGGGAGGGGGGAGGGGGGAGGGATTGCATTGGGAGTTATACCTGATGTAAATGACGAGTTGATGGGTGCAGCACACCAACATGGCACAAGTATACATATGTAAGAAACCTGCACGTTATGCACATGTACCCTACAACTTAAAGTATAATAATAATAAATAAATTAAAAAAAAAAGAAAAGGATATTTATTACCCCAGAAGTTTGATAAGTGGGTAATATGTATCAACACCTTGCTAATTCTAGAGTACAATTCTATACATTTAAAGAAGAATATTGCAGGGCATGGTGGCTTATGTCTGTAATCCCAGCACTTTGGGAGGCCAAGACGGGTGGATCATCTGAGATCAGGGGTTCAAGACCAGCCTGGCCAACATGGTGAAACCCGTCTCTACTAAAAATACAAAAATTAACCGGGTGTGGTGTCATGGAACCTGTAGTTCCAGCTACTCGGGAGGCTGAGGCAGGAGAATTGCTTGAACCTGGGAGGTGGAGGTTGCAGTGTGCCGAGATCGCACCACTGCAATCCAACCTGAGTGACAGAGCGAGACTTTGTTAAAAAAAAAAAAAAAAAGAAAGAAATGACTTCTGAACATAGAAAGCTACTAACTTTTCCTCTTCTTTATTTGTTTTTTTAAAGATCACCTATTCCATGGCCTCTGTTGGTGTCTTGTAATGTTGATCATTAAATTCTATTTTTCTCTTTTACTATCCTTAGGCAAAGATTCAATGAACATCCATTATGTTCAGCCATGTGTCCACATTTCTGTCTTTATTCCTTCCTCATACCTTATGGAGAAAACTTCTTATAAGATTTGTAACCATTTATGAAGCAACTTCTGTATATCAGGTTCTTATGTTATTAATGTTATTGTTATTAACATATTTAATAATAAATCATATGTTATGCATAGATTTTCTTTTACAAATAACTCAAATGAGATTGACAAATGTTAAGAAAATTGAATACAATTACACAGCTGATAAAAGAGCAAAACAAAGATTTGAATTTAGTTTGCTTAGTTTCAAACTCCCCTATCCTTCTACTACATCATTTGCCTAGGTGGCAGCATGAGAAAACTACATAGTTTATCAAATCAAATTTTTCCATGAAACCCAAAATATGTGTAATGAAAATTAACCATATGAGAAACTGATGAATTTCAATTAACATTTGTACTCCTGAACTGTATGTTGCCTCTTTCTTAGTTTAATGCAATCAAAGTATCAATTTCAAAGTACTTGACAATAATTAAGGTGGAAGAAGTTTTTGGACAAATCTAGGTACTTGAGATAAATATTAATCAATTGCCTCAAAAACTTTGCTTTTAACTTAATTTCACATGACCTTCATAACTCTTTTGCGGCTGAAATTGGTTTATTTAAGATAAGCCTAGAACTGATTATTGGTTTAGGAATATAAGATTATAAGAGAAACAGATGGATTTGAAAAGCATTATGCTGAAGAAAAGAAGCCAGAAACAAAAGATTATATACTATATGAATTCTTTGTATTGTATTCTAGGATGGCTCTGCCTATAAAATCAATTAACGTATTATATCATGTCAATAGAAAAGGAAAAAGCACAAACAAAATCCACATGATCATTTCAACAGGTGCAGAAATAGAATCTGACAAAATCCCATCTCCTTTCATGATAAACCACACAGCAAAATAGGAATAGAAGAAAACTTCCTCAACTTGATAAAGAGTATCTATGAAAAAAACCTATAGCTAGCATCAGGATGAATAGTGAAAGACTAGCTTCTTTTCCTCCTAAGATCGGGGACTAGACAGATGTCCACTTTCACAACATCTCTTCAACATTGCATGGAAGATGCTCACCAGGGAAATTATGCAAGAAAAGTAAATTAATGTCATCTGGTTGGAAATAAGAAAGTAAAACTATAGCTACTTGAAAATGACATGATTGTGTATATGGAAGATCTTTAAAATTTACTAACAATTTATTGCAGATAATAAATGACCTCAGTAAGACTGCAAGACACAGAATCAATATATTAAAAAAAACACAACAGGATTTCTGTACACTTGCACTAAAAAATTCAAAATAAAATTAAGAAAACCATTCAATTTATAGTAGCATCAAAAGCAATAACATATTTAGGAAAAAAATTATAGTAGCGTCAAAAGCAATAACATATTTAGGAAAACATTTAACAAAACAACTGTAAAATGTATACTCTGAAAACTATGAAACATTATTGAAAGATACTAAATGAAAGAAGATCTAAATAAAAGAAAAAATCTGATGTTCATGAATTCGAAGACTTAGTATTGTTAAAATGGCAATACTTCCAAAAGTAATCTAAAAATTCAAGGTAATTACTATTAGAATCCCAGAAGACTTCTTGCAGAACTTGTCCAGCTGATTCTAACATTCAGATGGAATTGCAAGAGACCAGGATAACCAAAGCAATATTGAAAAGGAAGAACAATTGGGAGGCCGAGATGGGCGGATCGCGAGGTCAGGAGATCAAGACCATCCTGGCTAACATGGTGAAACCCCGTCTCTACTAAAAAATACGAAAAACTAGCCGGGCGAGGTGGCGGGCGCCTGTAGTCCCAGCTACTCAGGAGGCTGAGACAGGAGAATGGCGTGAACCCGGGAGGCGGAGCCTGCAGTGAGCTGAGATCCGGCCACTGCACTCCAGCCTGGGCGACAGAGCGAGACTCCGTCTCAAAAAAAAAAAAAAAAAAAAAAAGAAAAGAAAAGAAAAAGAAAAGGAAGAACAAAAAACTATGACTCATTTTTCTGATTTAAAAACTTACCAAAAAACTAGAGTAATCAAGACATTATGGTATGGCATGAGGACATAAATCAATGAAATAGAATTGAGAGATCAAAAATACATCCATGTGTGTATGGTCAAATGATTCCCATTAAGAATGCCAAGACCATTAAATGGGACAAATAATAGTCTTTTAAACAAATGGTGTAGGAACAACTGGCGAACTACATGGAAAAAAAAGGCAATTGCCATTTGTCTTTGAAATGGTTTGATAAAATAATTCATGAGCATGATGGTAAGACACACTACCATCTACCATCTGACACAGGTTGTTTTAGGTAATATTGTACTATTTCTTTAGTCAACTTTTATGATAGCACCATACATATTGATTGCTATTGACTTACCATGGTTATCCTTGAATCTTTTCAAGGATCTCCACTTCAAAATGGGAACATAATAGAAATTGACATATATAATTGAATAAATAAACTTTTACATTCCCCTTTTTTTTCATGATTCTCTTTCCATTGGCCGAAACATTTCACTAAAAAACTCCTCCAGAGCACAGCCAGGGAAACCCATCCCCCAGGGCTCACCATGTTCCCCTCGGAGACTCTAGCCTCAGGAGAAGTGTTGGACCTGAAGAGAGAAGGGCAATTTTGCCCATGAGATGGAGTCAGTCTTTCTGTCTGCCTCCTTCTCTCAGGACCCCAGCCTGGCCATGCCTGTTAGCAATTCAGCCTTGGATGCCCAACTGGAGTGCTGTCCTGAAGTTGCATCATAGCTTCTGCACTGGCAGACCATGCCTGAACATCAGACAGCTCCAGCAGAGCAGTCCCCCACTGACACATACCAGCCGTCTGCATCTTCATTCCACCTCAGCCTCCCCCATGCCACTTTGCTGGCATACACTTGCCCATGGCCACTCCCTCATTGCTTTGCCAGCAAGCATGTATGCAGGTGGACCTTGCCTCCCCTTCTCTGCCACTACATGAGTGCATATGCATCCCGTCATGCCATTGCTGCCAACATGAGTGTGCCATGCCCCTCCTCCCACCACCGCACCACCACATCACCATTGTTGGCATGAATACATGTGTGGACACCAGCAACCCTGCCTCTGCCTTGTGCTGCCACTGCCACCAGTGTAAACATGCAGGGACACCAGCAGTCCCCCACCCATTCCCCACTGCCACTGGCATGAAAGTGCTCTCAGTCACTAGTCTGGCACTCACCAGGGCCCCACCCCTATACTGACACTGCCATGGGTGCAAATGCACAAATGGACCCCAGCAGCCCCAACCTTTCTCCCCTGCCATGTAACCACTACAGTTATTACCAACTCCTACATGGAAGCCAGTATCCCTGGGTCTGCCAGCATTCCCCCCGAGCTGACAAGCGTGCAGCCCAGCATGCTGCTGCTGCTTCCGGCATATTCAAACAAGCATTGATTCCACTGCTACCACATGATGAAGCACTTTGGCTGGCACCACCCTTTGGGGAGCTGTGACCAACAGTCCAGGAACACCTCAGTCCCTCCAACACAGTACATACCCCACCTCGAGAGGCCAGAGAACAAAGCCAGGGGCCTGATACCAGCCCTTAGAGTTAGAGCATGTAGCCCAGGCATGCCCAGCTGAGACTTGCCCCTCCAAAAGTTTACCAGAAATGAAGCCAGATGACTGAACCCATCTTATACCACAATCATACACCAAGCACATCAAAGAATACAAAAGAAACAAAAACCTATCCAAAGGACAGCAACTTCAAAGGTGAAAGCAACATCAGCCCACACAGATGAAAAAGAACCAGCACAAAAACTCTGGCAACTCAAGAAGCCAGTGTATCTTCTTACTTCCAAACAACTACACACTAGTTCCGCAGCAATGGTTCTTAAGCAGGCTGAAATGGCTGAAATGACAGAAATACAAGTGAGAATATGGCTAGAAACAAAGATCGTAGACATTCAGAAGAAAGTTGAAACCCAATCCAAGGATTTTAAGAAATACAACAAAACAATACAGGAGATGAAAGACGGAATGGCAATTTTTAGAAAAAACAAACAGAAATGATAGAGCTGAAAAACTCATTTCAAGAATTTCAAAAACAATTGCAAACATTAACAGCAGAACTGACCAAAATGAGGAGAGAATCTCAGAACTTGATTACTGGCTTTCTAAAATAACTCAGTCAGAAAAAATGAAGAAAAATCAATAAAGAAAAATGAATGAAATCCTTAAGAAATATACGATCATGTAAAGTGACAAAATCACACACTCATTGGTGTCCCTGAAAGAGAGGGAGAGAAAGCAAGCAACTTGGAAAACATATTTCAGAATACTGTCCATGAAAATTTTCCAAACTTACCAGAGAGGACAACATTCAAATTCAGGCAATGCAGAGAACCCCTATGAAACACTACTCAAGAAGATCATCCCCAAGACATTGTCATCACATTCTCCAAGGTCAAAAAAAATAAAAAATAAAAAAGTTAATCATAGCTAGAGAGAAGGGACAGGTAACATACAAATGGAACTCAATTAAGCTAAAAATAGACCTTTCAGCAAACCTTAAAAGCCAGAAGAGAATGGAGGTCAATTTTCAATTTTCAGCGTTTTTTTTTTTTTTTTTTTAGATGGAGTCTTTCTCTGTCACCCAGATTGGAGTGCCGTGGCACTGTCTCAGCTCACTGCAACCTCCACCTCCCAGGTCCAAGTGATTCTTCTGCCTCAGCCTCCCGAGAAGCTGGCATTACAGGCATGCGCCACCACGCCTGACGAATTTTTGTGTTTTCAGTAGAGACGGGGTTTTGCCATGTTGGCCAGGCTGGCCTCGAACTCCTGACCTCAGGTGATCCACCTGAAGCATCAGCCACTGCGCCTGGCAATTTTCAGCACTCTTAAAGAAAAAAACATAAACAAGAATTTCATATCCAGCCAAAGTAAGCTTTGTAAGTGAAGGAGAAACATCCTTTTAAGACGTGTAAATACTGAGGCATTTTATTACCACCAGACTTGCCTTACAAGATGTCCTGAAGTGAGTGCTAAGCAAGAAAAGGAAAAACTGTTACCAGCTACTACAAAAACATACTTACTTACATGGACCATTAACACTATAAAGCAGCCACACAAACAAGTTTACATAATAACCTGCTAACAACATGATGACAGGAACAACTTCACACATATCAATACTAACCTTGAAAATAAACAAGCTACATGCCCCAGTTGAACGGCACAGACTGCTAAGTTGAATAAAGAAGCAAGACCCAATGGTATGCTATCTTCGAGAGTCCCATCTCACATGCAATGACACCCATAGGCTCAAAATAAAGGGATAAAGAAAAATCTACCATGCAAACAGAAAACAGAAAAAAGTGTCTGTTGCAATCATAGTTTCAGACAAAACAAACTTTAAACCAACAAAGATCAAAAAAGACAAAGAAGGGCATTACATAATGTTAAAGTACTCAACTCAACAAGAAGACCTAACTGTTAAATATTCTAACTATATATACACCCAAAGCAGGAGCATACAGATTCATAAAGCAATTTCTTAGAGACGTAAAAAGAGACTTAGGTAACAACACAATAATAGTGGGAGACTTCAACACCCCACTGACAGTATTAGACATATCAGCATGGCAGAAAATGAACAAAGATATTCAGGACCTGAACTATGGGCCTAGAAGACATCTACAGAACATTCCACCCCAAAGCAACAGAATATACATTCTTCTCACCTGCACATGGCATATACTCTAAAATTGACCATACACAAACCAACCCCAAAGCTAGCAGAAGGCAAGAAATAACCAAAATCAGAGCTGAACTGAAGGAGTCTGAGACATGAAAAACCATACAAAAGATCAATGAATTCAGGAGTTGGTCCTTGGAAAAATTTCTGAGATAAATAGACTGCTAGTTACACCAATAAAGAAAAAAGAGAGAAGATCCAAATACACACAATTAGAAATGACAAAGGGTACATTACCACTGACCCCACAGAAACACAAATAACCATGAGAGACTACTATCAACACCTCTATGCACACAAACTGGAAAATCTAGGGGAAAAAATGGGTAAATTTTTGGACACATACAACCTCCCAAGACTGAACCAGGAAGAAATTGAATATCTGAACAGACCAATAATGAGTTCCAATATTGAATCAGTAAGTAAAAATCCTGACAACCCCCAAAACACCCAGGACCAGATAGATTCATTGCTGAATTCTACCAGATGTACGAAGAAAAGCTGGTATCATTCCTACTGAAAGTATTCCAAACAATTGAGGAGAGACTCCCCCACAATTCTATGAGGCCAGCATCATCTTGATACCAAAATCTTGCAGGGACACAACAAAAAAAGAAAGCTTCAGGACAACATTGTTTATGAGTATTGATGCAAAAAATATCAACAAAAAAATTGCAAACTGAATTCAGCAGCACATCAGAAATCTACTACATCGTGATGAAGTAGGCTTTTTCCTTAGGATGCAAAGTTGGTTCAACATATGCAGATCAATAAATGTGATTCATCAGATAAACAGAACTAAAGACAAAGACCACATAATTATCTCTAGATGCAGAAAAGGCTTTTGATAAAATTCGACGTTGCTTAATGTTGAAAACTGTAAAAAAAACTAGATGTTGAAGGAGTAATAAAAGTCATCTATGACAAACCTACAGAGAACATCATACAGAATGGGCAAAAGCTGGAAGTATTCTCCTTGAAAACCGACATAAGGCAAGGATGCCTTCTCTCACCACTCCTATTCAATCACCACTGAGTGCTCTGGCCTACTGGATGTCCTGGTCTGAAAAATCAGGCAAGACAAGAAATAAAAGGCATCAAACTAGGAAGAATGAAAATCACACTATCCCTGTTTGTGGATGATATGATTCTATAGCTAGAAAACCCCATAGCCTCTGCCCAAAATTCCTTGGCCTGAGAAACAACTTCAGCAAAGTTTCAGGATGCAAAATCAATGTATAAAATCAGTAGCATTCCTATAGACCAACAACATCCAAACAGAGAGCCTAATTTGGAACACAATTCCATTCACAATAGCCACAAAAAGAACAAAATAAAATACATAGGAAGTCAGCTAACCATGGAGATGACAGACCTCTACAATGAGAATTACAAAACACTTCTCAAAGAAATGAGAGATGATGCAAACAAGCAGAAAAACATTCTATGCTCACGGATAGAAAGAATCGATACAAAATGGCAATTACTACCCAAAATAATTTACAGATTCAATGCTAATTCTTATCAAACTACTAATGACATTCTTCACAGAATTAGAAGAAACTATTTTAAAATTCATATGGAAAAAAGAAAAAAGAGCCTGAATAATAATACTATTCAAATAGGCAATACTAAGCTAAAAGAACAAAGCTGGAGGCATCATATTACCTGACTTCAAACCATACTACAAGGCTACAGTAACAAAAACAGCATGGTCCTGGGACATAAACAGACATGTAGACCAGTGAAACTGAATAAAGACCCCAGAAATAATGCCGTACACCTACAACCATCTGATCTTTGGCAAAGTTGACAAAAATAAGCAATGGGGAAAGGAATCCCTATTCAATAAATGGTGTTGAGATAAATGGCCAGTCATATGCAGAAGATTGAAACTATACTCCTTCCTTATAATATATACAAAAATCTCAAGATGGATTAAATACTTAAATATAAAACTCAAAACTATAAAAACCATAGAAGGTAACCTAAGAAATACCATCCTGGACATAGGACCTGGCAAAGATTTCATGACAAAGATGCCAAAGCAATTGCAACAAAAACAAAAATTAATAAATAAGGCCAAATTAAACTAATGTGCTTCTGCCCAACAAAAGAAACCATCAAGAGAATAAACAGACAACCTACAGAATGGGAGAAAGTTTTTGCAAACTATGCATCTGACAAAGGTTTAATATCCAGAATACATAAGAAACTTAAACAAATTTGCAAGCAAAAAACAAACAACCCCATTAAAAAGTGGGCCAAGGACATGATCAAACACTTTTCCAAAGAAAACCTACATGTAATTAGCAAGCATATGAAAAAATGCTCAACATCACTGATTATTAGGGAAATGCAAATCAAAACCACAATGAGATACCATCTCACACCAGTCAGAATGGTTGTTATTTAAAAATCTAAAAATAACAGGTGCTAGCAAAGTTGTGGAGAAAAGGGAATGCTTACACACTTCTGGAGGAAATATAAATTAGTTCAGCCATTGTGAAAAGCAGTTTGGCATTTTCTGAAAGATCTTAAAACTGAACTACTGTTCAAAGTAGCAATCCTGTTATCAGGTATATACCCAAAGGAATATATATCATCCTACTGTAAAGACACAGGCATGTGTACATTCATTGCAGCAGTATTTGCAATAGCAAACACATGGATTCAACCTAAAGGCCCATCAATGGTAAACTGGAAAAAGAAATGTAGTACATATATACTACGGAATACTATGCAGCCATAGAAAAGAATGAAATCATGTTCCTTGCAGCCATATGGATGGACCTGGAGGACACAATCTTAAGCTAACTAACATAGGAACAGAAAACCAAATATTGCATGTTCTCACCTACAAGTGGAAGCTAAACATTGCATACATATGAACACAAAGACGAGAGCAACATATCAGGGCCTACTTAGGGTGCAAGGTGGGAGAACGGTGATAATCAAAAAGTTACCTTTTGGGTACTATGCTTATTACATAAGTGATGAAACAATCTGTACACTAAATCCCCATGACACACAATTTACATATATGATAAGCATGCACACATACCCCTGAACCTCAAATAAAAGTTAAAAGTAACTTCCATATTTTTGCCTTCACTCAAGTGTTAAATATTGTTATTAGTAAAACGGACATACTGCAGAAATAATTTTATGTGTGCCTTTACATACATATGTGAACATATTAATATGTACATCATTTTATATTATTGAATTCATACTGCTTTTTTTCTCAATCTGTTTCATTTACAGATAATATATCTTGGATAATAATCATAGCTTCCACCTATACACTACTTTTTATGGGTGAGGCAACATCTCTAAGTCCTCTGTGGCTCTTAATGTAATCCTCAAAAAAACCCTGAGATAAGTAGTATTATTGTTCACATTTCAGGATGATGAAACTGAAATATGTGGAGTTTAATAAATTTGGCCAAGTTTGCACAGCTGGAAGCTGCTGATTTAACTCTGGAAAAACTGGAAGAACTTGAAGTCTCTCCATAGAAGAGCATATTTTCCTCCTCCTCCTTCTCCTTTTTTTTTTTTCTTTTTTGACAGTGTCTTGCTCTGTTGCCCAGGCTGGAGTGCAGTGGCGTGATCTTAGTTCACTGCAACCTCCATTTCACATGTTCAAGCGATTCTCCTGCCTCAGCCTCCCGAGTAGCTGAGATTACAGGTGCGCATCACCATGCTTGGCTATGTTTTGTATTTTTAGTAGAGCTGCGGTTTCACCATGTTGACCAGGCTGGTCTTGAACTCCTGACCTCAGATGATCCAAAGCTTGGCCTACCAAAGTGCTGGGATGACAGGTATAAGCCACCAGGCCCTACCCTTCTTCTGTTTTACTACAGCCCCATTTCAGCAACAATTAACATGTTTTCTACTTAACTATATTTATCGTTTAAGAAATGGAGACATAATCATTTAAGCTGGGTCTTTTTGTATTATTTCAAGTAGTACTACATGAACATATTGACAACACTTATCTTACTGTACGGAATGAGGTAAAGATCACATTATCTTTTCTTGATTGCCAGCCAGAATTTTATTTATGATATTTATGTATTTATTTGTCTGCCTATCCATGACATGACCAGGAACTGTCTTTTATCTTATGCCAAGCTAAGTGACTACAATTGTCCACTAAATGAATGAATGAATAAATAACCTATCCTTTTTATGAATTATTTGCTCATTGAGGATAAATCAAATGAGTCACAAAATTGTGAAGATCAGATGAATAAACTACAACATGCTGAGAAATTAAAAGTTTTATGTTGTTCTCCCTCTTTGTGATTTGATGTGAAGTCTTTGTGTAGGTAGTTTAAAGATTCCTGACCACGTATTCAAAATCTTCAACATTCTTTAAGTTCAAAGTCGCTACTTCCTGACTCCTCTAAAATGTCTCCAACTTTTTTGGTTTCTCTGATTCTTCATTTAAATAAAAACTTTCCTCTTTCATTAAATTTCATTTGGTCTTTGAAAAGACACTCTAGCTTTTGGGCTATGCTTTGCTTTGCATCCTGTCTGCCACTCTGAGTTTACAAGGAGGAAGCACGAGGCCGCTCCACATCTGATTGGCTGTAGTCCCCTCTCTGGTACTGTGCTGACGCAGCTGACAGTGCTGAGATGATTAAAGGATTCTGGGAATCTGTGAAGAACTGAGTACAGATATTTGAATGTGTAACCACTTGTCAAAATTTTACAGTAATTAGGAGCTAAGAAAAGCAAAAAGAATGTGGCTGCTCAGAACTTGGTAGAATCTCAATGTAATGAATATTCCTTTTGAAATTTTTAAAGGACCTGAATTCATTAAGAAGACACATAAACTTCTCATTCCATTGAAAAGAAAAAATAAATACATTTGTGTAGTATCCTAGATAGTGGTATCCTTGAGATAGGGGCCAGTATTTAGAAGTGGTGTCTTGGAATTGATTGCATTTGAGCAGTATCATCTTCCTTCTTTCTCCTAGGAGAGTAGTCAGATTCACCCTTTCGTTAATTTTCTCCTTCATTGCATTTATACTGCCAGACACTGTAGCAGGCATGGGGACAAAATGGTAAAGAGCGTAGGTGCTGTATTGGACCTTTTCAACCCAATAGCTTGTTTAGGACCTTTTATCACAGTTTTCTTTGTGTCATTTACAACTACTGTATTTAAAAACAATTTTTGAAGCTTTGTGATCTCTTATGATTGAGAGCCATCATCGTTTACTTGTTTATTTGAGAAGATTAAGATTGCTTCTATTTTTTAAATTATTACATCTAATTTGGGTACAAATATTTTTGTATTTAAATATTTATTTACCTTGTCAAAGGAGAGCTTTGAAGTAAAATTTATCACTTACCACAGGTGGCTTCTTCTTACCTACAGAGAGCCTCCTATTTGCTGCCATGTTTGTAGTCAGGGAACATGGCGTGGTGTCTTGGTTTGTTTCATGTGACTGTATGATGATGGATACTTTTTGCAGCATCTGAGGTTCCAGAGATATTGAGCAACTTGAATACTTGAGAATGTTTTAGAAATTCTGAATTATGATTATACAATACTAGAAATCTCTATGATACAAAATAGAAAAAAAAATAAGTTGCTAACTGACCTTCTTAGAGAGATGTATGGGTTTGAGGGTTATATATAAGATTTCAAACGATCTAGAATTCAAGGTTTGTTATTCAGGAATGGAGTCTCCCACCTTGACTAGATGCAATGAATCCTAGAAAACCAATCTTTCCGGTCTGTCCCCATTGGAATGGTGTAACCAGCTCCATCTAGCCCCAACAAGAAGGAATAAATGTAATTACGGTTTTTCCTGTTACAAAAACCTCAGGACAGAGAACAGCTCCCAGCTATTCCAACTAACAATACACACCCCTTAGCTTCCTCAGGCTGTAGAAAATTGGAAGTGACACAAAGTACCCAGCTCTCATTATATCTCATAGTGAAAAAGAAAAAGGAAAAGGAAAGAAAAATTATACAAAAAATGCACTTGTGGGGAGAGAGTCTAAAGTTAACCACATTATATGAGAGCAAATAGAATAAGAAAAAGATAAGAAGAATAAATTTTTAAAATCAAGAAGCCAGGAAAGAAGGAAAAAAGTCACATTATCTAACGTAATAAATAAATAAATAAATAAATAATACACTGTTCCAATTATTAAAAGATGAATAAAAATAATAAAATAAAAATTTTGGTAACAGGGAAATGTGTTAAAGGATTACTGCTTCATACTGTCAAAAGACAAAATTACAACAAATTTATTTTTTATGCTTATTTGAATATAAAGTTTCAGGGTTTAATTTTTATTTTTAATTTTGTCAGGCATAAAGTTTCAATTTATATAGTTTAAAGACTTAATTGGCTTCTATTGGAAATTCTAGATTTGGACAACACATTCTATAAAACATAATTAGTGATTTGATGAGCTGAGCAGAGGCTTGGTTTTATAGACAGAAAAGGGCTGAAAAAAGCAGAAACAGGGAATAAGAAATAGATTGGTCATTTCAATGTTACTTTCCTTATAGTGTTAAACACAAGGGACTTCCTTAATATGCTGACTTAAGTTGATTGAGATCTTCTGCATTTTGTTTTGAATTATTTTGGAAAACTGGCCCCCTTCAACGTTCAGTTTGATTACATGGCACCTAGTATGAGTAGCTTCATTCTGGTTTGGTCTGGCCTGCTGGGATCTAGTACAGGAGGCTAGTCCAAAAACATGGTCTCCCATAAATTTTGTTTAACACTAGTATATCCACTAAATATAGGAGTAAAACCAATCATTAGAATTATGGTTAACAACTAAATGCTGATATTATAAAAGTTGATCTTGACATAGGAATACCAGTAAGCAAAAATCCAGAGGAAGAGTTGAGGAGTGTTGATAAGATTGGTGAGATTGGTGGCATCCTTCTAAAGCAGAGTAAATTATAGAAATGGATTAAAATTGAAGTACATCATTTAAAAAAAGCATAATGATTCTAACTTTTACCAAAAGTTTCATATCATCTTTTTGAAACCATAGTTGAGAATATTAATTTTAATTTTTTCAACTTCTATATTTTAACCTCAAGTAAAATTTACTTTAGTATCAAAATAGCATGTACTTTATAAATTATTTTATATAAATATTTATATTTGTTTATTTATTCTCATCCATCTGCATATAAATCCATCATTTTACTTGTATATTCAGAAAATAGCACCCAACTATTTCAATAATAAAAATGCATGGATGGTGAGAATTAAGTTTAAAAAAATACTTCACCTTTGTGGTTTTATTCAAAATAGACTATTTTTTAGAACAGTTTTAGGTTCACAGCAAAATTAAGAGGACAATTCAGAGAATTCCCATATACTCCTTGACCTCACACACAGGGAGTCTCTACAGATATCAATATCCCACATCAGAGTGATTCATTTGTTAAAACTGACAAACTTACATTGACATCATTATCACCCAGCCTTCGTAGTTTGTATTAAGGCTCACTCAGAGTTGTACATCTTATGAGTTTTGACATAATGTGTAATGACATGTTTTAGTTCATTCAGGATCCTATAACTAAACATCAAACACTGGATAACTTATAAACAATAGAAATTTCCCAGTTCTAGAGGCTGGGAAGTCCAAGATCAAGGGACCAGTAGATTTAGTGTCTGGTGATGGCCCATTTGATTCATAAGTGATGCCTTCTTGCTGTGTCCTCACCTGAGAAATTAAAAGTTTTATATTGTTTCACGGGTGAAAGGGACAAGGTAGCTCTCTGAGGCCACTTTTTTTTTTTTTTTTTTTTTTTTTTTGAGATGGAGTTTCATTCTTGTTGCCCAGACTGGAGTGCAATGGTGTGGGGTGCGGTCTGGGCTCACTGCAATCTCCGCCTCATGGGTTCAAGTGATTCTCCTGTCTGAGGCCAGTTTTATAAAGGCACTAATCCTATTCATGAGAATTCCCTGCTCATGATCTAATAGTCTCATAAAAGCCTTATCTACTAATATTATCACATAGGTGAATAGGTTTCAACATGTAAATTTGTGGGTGAGGGGATACAACATTCAGACTACAGAAGCATATATCTGTCATTATAGTTTCATACATAGGACAGCTTTACTCTCCTAAAAAATCTATTTATTCTACTTACTCCCTGGCCCATGAAAATCACTAATCGTTTTACTGTCTCTATAATGTTGCCTTTTCCAGAATGTCATATAATTGGAAATATACGGTATCTAGGCTTTTCAGATTGGCTTTGTTCACTTAGTAATATACACTTCAGTTTCTTTCATGTCTTTTTCATGGCTCTGAATTATATTCCATTGTCTGGATGTACCAGTTTTTGTTTGTTTGTTTGTTTGCTTTGGGTTTTTTTAAAAAACGTATTCATCTACTAAAGGACATTTGGCTGCTTCCAAGTTTTAGCAATTATAAATAAAGCTGCTCTAAACAACTATATACATTTTTGTGTCAATGTAAGTTTTCAACTTCTTTAGATAAATACCAAGGAGCATGATTACTGGATCACATGGTATGACTATGTAGGATTTTATAGGAAATTGCTCAATTGTCCTCCAAAGTGGTTGTACAATTTTGCATTCTCACTGGCAATGAATGAGAGTTCTGGTTGCTCCATATTCTTGCCAGCATTTGGTGGTGGCAGTGTTCCGGATTTTAGCCATTTGAATAGGTAGGCAGTGGTATCTTTCTTGTTTTAATTTAAAATTCTCTAATGAGAGTATCATCTTGAGCATCTTTTTGAATGCTCCTTTTGATTTTCAATTCTTAAAAATTCCTTTAAAGCAGTTTTCAATTTTATGAAATCAATTGAGAAATATTAACTTTAAAGGAAAAAAAAAAAAAAAAACCTTGAAGCAAATATGCCAAGATTTAACAGTGGTTAATTCGGAACATGTAATGTGAACCATAAATTATCCCACTTTCTCTTTTGTATTTTAAAAATTCAACAAAGTAAGAAAAATTGTGAGATAATTTTAATCTACTCAGCCAGGCACAGATGAGAGGATATCTAGGTGTGGGATTAGGGATATTACCCTACCTTCCCATTTTTACCCTGGATTTTTTGTCTTTGTCTCCACCCTTGAGCATGTCTTGTCAGAGCTTACATGCATTAAGGAGACCCTTTGACATGGCATTTCAACACCACTCATACCCAAAAAGAGATTGGAGAGTGGTATCCTTCTGGGCCTGGAGGAACTTGGCTTCATTTTATTCAAACCTTAGCAAAGCTACATTGAAAGAACTGCTTCTCTTATTTTGAAATTTGCTATACTTCCCTTTTCTCTTTCCATCACCAATCTTGCTCATTTTGTAACATTTCTCAATAGCAAGAAAAATGCTAATTTTTGGAATGAGTCCTTAACAAGTAACTTTCTCATGTTAAGTCTGTAAGTGCAATGCAGAAGAGCCTGTCCTGCCTAAACAGCTGAGGCCACAGAGGGGTGTCAGTTCTGACTCATTTCCAATTTATCTACATGAATAGTTTATGAGAAGGCTGGGGAATGGGTTAGAGAAACTCTAAACACTTGCGAGGCAAAAAGCAAAGAAGAGAAGAGAGAGAGGGAAACATGCACCCACAATGGCAGTTGGTAATGTGGGCTGCTGATGAAGGGAGCTTAACAAGAAGCTGGCTGTCCTTTGATTCACTGGGTCTTGGTGGGGCGTGAGGGGACTTCTCGTTCCTGGTATTTTGCTAGTTTAACCTAAGATGACATAGCTAGTGTCCCAGTGCTTGTTCACTGGCATTCAAGCAGCTTTCTGCTTGATAATTCTGTTTTATATGCTAAGCTGAGGAAATCACCTCAGCAAGACAGAACAACCATCACGATTAAAAGGTCCTGGCCCCAGCACTATCAACAGCCCTGCAGTGTTTGTTGCATGAATGAGTGCTAAACTCCCCAATTAAATGCCTCATCAGAAGGCCACCCAGTCCTAGATCTTCATAGAATCACATAGCGTCTATCTTCTTAGCTCAGCTTTGGGAACAGTGACAACAGGAGGGAACCTGATCCTCACAGTGGAGTAGAAATGTTTTCCCAAGAAAGGAGAACATTAGGAATTATCTATTCAATTTGAAGGCTGCATAGGGCCTAAAAAATTAGAGTTCCTCAGAAACGCTATGGAACCAGGCTGATTTGAATATGTCAGAAAGGCAATGCTTTTTTCCTATTTCTTAACATACCCAAGGACAGAAGCAGGTGAATTTCTGTGTTAAATAACCAAAGAAGTACTTTTTTTAAATTTTAGAGATTCACTGGAAATAATGGTAATTTGAAACACAAAATGCAATAATAGGAAAGTGTATGGGCCGTAGAGTTCATAAGCCACAACTTACATCTGAGTGATTTTCACTGCCTTGTTTAACCTCTTGGAGTCTCAGTTTCCTCATTTGTAAAATGAGAACGTCTAGCCTGGAGTATTTATATAAGAATTAGAGACAGTGAGTGTAAATTGGTACAGTGGTCAGCACGCCTTAGGCACATTATAATGATGATTTAAATACTCTTTATATGTATTTTTCCCTCAGATCAACACTAAGGATTAGCCATTATTGGAAAAAAGAGATGCAATTTTAGCCATGTACATCAGTGGGTTTAGGAATATATAAAAACCACCAGTAATTAAGAAGATATGGGTTACAGATATTGGTCCAAATTTTGCTATTATCTTAATAAAGGATAAGTATTGTGACAGAAATGAAAAGACAAACAAACCACCACAAAAAAGGGAGACTGCAAGAGGAGAACTGAAACTGCTCCTTAAATCAGTCAACTTCAGCCCACAGAGAGGGCATCAGAACAAGACTGAGGAGCAATTTTGTGGCCATTACTTTATAACCACTTTGTCATTCTGAAGCAGTGCTAATGGTATTTAGAAATTTCCTGTAGCAGCACAGTTCTCTCACATCCTGTTTTCCCATAGCTACGGCAAATTTTGGAAGTATTATAGAGAGTTTTATGTGCCAAGAAATCATTGCTCAGACACAATGGTAACTGGTTTTAACACCAATGCTCTCTGCTTGGTGCACCGGGTAACATTTCCCCAACACAGGCAAAGAAATCCATGTTGGAGCCAGATCAGAGATTGCACATATGTGACAAAAGCTCGAAATACCTCATTACTCTCTAATTGTCATTAGAGTCCAAAGTCTTCCTGAGAGTGGCTCTGCTTCACTCACCAGAACTTCATGTTATGATGTGCCTCTGGAATTAACAGTTAGAATTAAAAATTTAAGATGGAATAGTTTTAGAATAAGTCTGCTTATGAAGGACGTTGACTCTCTCCACTTAATGTGACATTTGTTTGTCCCCTGCAGACATCATATTCTGAGGGAAGAACATTTATTATTTATATCATTTTTAAAAATTTATGATTTTTTTCCTCAAAGGATATATCCCAAACTCCAAACTCTTAATAGTTTATATGGCAAGATGGTTAAAAATACACATGGAAGAATTTTCCTTGTCACTTTCTTGCTTTTATGGGTGTGAATTTTTATGTTCACCTATTTATTTAGTTAGAAGTTAAATAAGTTAAAACATGTATGTCCCAAAACTCGTAGTTTTGCTCAGTCATTCTACAGAGATGCTGATAATTTATAGCACTCTAATCATAAAGGTTGACTGGCTTAGTTAAGTCCTCAATATTAGTCATAAAGGTCTTTAGAAAGAATAAATGATTTAATTTATTTAAAACTCAATGACCATTTTTTAGTGCCAACTCTTTTCCAGCTAGTGGAGATACAGAGGTAAATCAGATTGGTCCATACTTTCCAGAAGGATACTCTCTATTGATAATAATAATTTCATAAAGAATAATTATGATAATGCTACCAGTTGTTGATTCTCACCCCAGGCCTGGCACTGTGCTGAGCCCTTCATTCACATTCATTTATAGAAACTTTTCATTAACAAGATGAAAAAGATAACCATTAGTATCTCAATTTTACAGAAGGAAAAAACTGAAGACATAGACAGTTTACACAAATCTGTCAATACGTTTTAAAATGTAGGTTTTCTTACATTATTCAGGTATGGTGAGGCCAGTGGATCAGGAGAAGACTGCCATGGAAAAGATAGTTGTTACTCATAGTTCCCAAGAGGAGGGAGAAGAACCCACTACCCAGGTCCACATGAGGAAGCGCCAGCGCCAATGAGAAGGCAGAGGAAGCAGGAGGAAAATGTGGGCAAGAGCTTTTGTTTTGGCTTTCATGGGAAGAAATGGGCATTGCGCCTACAGGCTGAACATGAGGATTTTACTTGTTAAAGACTCAGCACCAACAACCACCCTACTACTTTTGTTGCTATTAAGAAACGTTACAAAAAGAGCAAGACTGGCTCTTTCAGGGTTCACAGTGAAATGCTTTAGTGTTCCTTCATCCTGTGCATTCTCTGTCGACTTTGCTCCATGTGGAGGCCTCCAATTAGCATAACACAGGATGCTACTTTTCCATTCATATCTATGAACAAAGGCAGAACCTGGTTCTTCAGATTTAAATTTTGCTGCCTCTGCTGACCAGACTTTTTAGCCCTACATATAAATTACAAACCTCACTGAGCTTTAGTCTTCTTACTTACAAAGAGGAAGTATGTAAAAATGCTGTTGACCTAAAAAGAAGAAACTGAAGCAAACTTAATATAAGGAAAGAGTTTATTGGGCTAAGGTTGAGGACTAAAGCACAAGAATCATAGATTCAAGTTGTCCTGAACCTACGCTCCCATTAACAGCAGTTATGAGTGGGTTTTTAAAGGAAAACAATAAGAAGTTAAGGGACAGTTCTTCAGTTGTTCCTCAAGAATTTACATTGGTTCATTAAAATAACATAAGCTATCTACTGGCTATACATTGATCTTTGTGTCACAAATTCCACAAACATGGAGATAGTGGGCAGGGGTCACTTTGTGCACCTTGTGGTAGCACTTAGGTAATTTATCACCTAGTCTGAAACTTCCGAGAAGGAAGGGAAAACCAAAATGCCTTTAAACAACTACCTCTCCACCCCCATCCAAGTATGGGTTCAGGGACCATGACTGAAGTTCTTTTAGAGTAAACAGGTTTTTGTAGTACACTTATACACTCTAGGTAGGGATGCAGTAGAACAGGTTTTTGCATAGGTTGGAGAGTATAGTAAGTGCTCAGTAAGCACTATATATTTTTAAATTATTCAGGAAATTTCCCTGTGAGATTCTTGCTGGAAGACAAACATTAGCAGATAGTTACTAACTACTTTTTTTTTTTTACGTTTTTGTTTTTATAGATTCAGGAGATGTGTTGCAGCTTTGTTATGTGGATATATTGCATAATGATGAAGTTTGGGCTTCTAGTGTGCCCATCACCTGAATAGTGAATGCTGTACGCAGTAGGTTATTTTTTAACCCTCACCGCATTCCCACCCTCTCCTCTTTAGAAGTCCCCAGTGTTTGTTATTTCCCTCTGTAGGTCCATATGTACCCACTGTTGAGCTTGCACTTATAGGTGATAGTATATGGTATTTGATTTTCTGTTTCTGAGTTATTTTACTTAGGATAATGGCAAAGCCCCATCCACGTTGCTGCAAAAAAAAAATTATTTCATTCTTTTTCATGGTTGTGTAATATTTCAGGGTGTATATATATATATATATATATATATATATATATATACACACACACACACACACACACATACACACACACACGGTATATGATATATATATATATCAGTCATCCACATCCATCAGATCCATCCTTAGGTTGGCTTTATGACTTTGCTATTGTGAGTAATGATGTGGTGTGATAAACATATGAATACAGGTGTCTTTTTGATAAATTAATTTCTTTTCTTTCAGCAGATACCCAGTAGTGGGATTACGGGGTCAAATGGTAGTTCTATTTTTAGTTCTCTGAGAAATCTCCATACTGTTTTTCATAGAAGTTGTACTGATTTACAACTGGGTTTGGGGCAGGTCCCTCTCTGATTTACATCCCTACCTAGAGTGTATAAGTGTTCTCTTTTCTCTGCATCCTCACTACCATCTGTTTTTTAAAAACCTTTTAATAATAGCCTTTCTGACTGGTGTGGGATGGTATCTCATTGCAATTTTAATTGCATTTCTTTTATGATTAGTGATATTGAGCTTTTTTTCATATGTTTATTGGCCACTTGGATGTCTTCTTTTGAGGAATGTATGTTTCTGTCCTTTGTCCAATTTTTAATGGGGTTCTTTCATTTTTTCCTTGTTTGAGTTCCTTGTAGGTTCCAGATATTAGTCCTTTGTTACATGCATAGTTTGCAAATATTTTCTCCCATTCTTTACATTGTCTATTTACTCTGTTGATTATTTATTTTGCTATGCAGAAGCTAGTTTGAGTCCCATTTATCTATTTGTCTTTTTGTTGCATTTGCTTTTGAGGTCTTAGCCATAAATTATATGACTGAGCCAATGTTCAGAAGTTTTGTCTAGGTTTTCTTTTAGGCTTTTTATAGTTTCAGGTCATACATTTAATTGCGAACTACTATTTAGTGAGGACAATAGTAGTGATGGTTAGACAAAATGTGCTTGAATGCTTCTAGGTAAAGAGCATCTTTTTCTGAATTACACAAAATCATAGAAGCATATCAGTCAGAGTTCTAGAAATTATCTACCATCTAGTAAACAACCCTAACATGATTAAATACCTTTAAAAAACTCTACTTCAACAGCTGACTATGATAAGGTTCCTTGTATTCAATTCTTAGTAGAGTGCCCTTTCCTTTGTCTACATTGTCAGGGTTGGCTTTGTATGTACATAAAATGGCATCAAAATATTAGAGTATTACATGAAGTATGAAATATATAATTTCTCCTCTACAATTCCCTGTATAGGGCCGAAAGGGTTAACCTCTCCACCTGAAATTTCACTGAAAAATCAAATTGCAAAAGGCAAGTTCATTAGCGAAAAGGCATATACATTTATTTAACATGTGTACTTGGGAATCTTTAGAATGAAGATCCCCAAATACAGGGGAAATTGTTCATTTTTATGCTTATGTTCAATAAAGTATAGAAAGCCATGTAAAAATGTGATTGGACAAAAGGGGTATGTGCTGATGCTAATAGACTGATTGGGAAATCCAGCAAAGCCAGTCTGTCTAGACTCTTGACCTCATTGTGTCTGCATCTTTCCTTCTGGGTTTGGGGCAGGTCCCTCTCTGGAAGGGGGGTTTTATAACTTACAGTCAAATAAAGTTGGTCAGATAACTTGTGACTAGTTTTCACATAGGATATTTTTCTGTTTTATGGCTGCCTTTCAAAAAAAAGCATTCTGCTTTCTGTGACCTGCCTCGGGGAAGAAGGATTATAGTTTCTGTGGTTAGCCCTAGGGGAGAATGAGACTGAGAGATAGGAGAGCAAGAGAAAGTTAGAGGCAAACTTTTATTTCTAAGGTGTTTCTGAGGCTTTCATGTTGGGGTATTGTTTTTTGAGTCCTACTTGTCAGTTGGGGTTGGGAATTCCAAACATTAGATTCATTCCACTGGGTTGAAAGAGTGCCGCCTCACAGTCCTTGTTAAAATGCTCACAAATAATCTGAGTGCTAGCACCATGCATAAAACCTATCAGTCACAAATTTAACACAGCAGGTGGAGTCCTCAACCAAGGGACTGTGCTTTCTTGGATTCTTTTCTTTTCATTGTAACCCCACCCTCCCATTGATAATTGGTTGCCTGACCAATTCATCTGGGTAGGTAGCCTGAACAGTTGAGGAAGTTATGATAGCATTTACATTTATCAAAAAGGGGGCAGGACTGATATGTTAGGTTGGAAACTGTGGGGCATCAAGAGTGATGAATACCAGACACCATATGGGTTTTATTTCAAAAGTGTATGTCCTGGCCAGCACCGTGGCTCACGCCTGTAATCCCAGCACTTTGGGAGGCTGGACAGGTGGATCACCTGAGGTCAGGAGTTCAAGACCAGCCTGACCTACATGATGAAACCCCATATCTACTAAATACAAAAAATTAGCCAGACACGGTGGCACATTCCTGTAATCCCAGCTACTTGGGAGGCTGAGGCAGGAAAATCGCTTAAACCTGGGAGGCAGAGGTTGCAGTGAGCAGAGATTGCCCCATGGCACTCCAGCCTGGGCAACAAGAGTGAAACTCTGTCTCAAAGAAAAAAAAATATATGTCCTGACATTTTCTTAATCCTGTGGTGAAGAGTAGTGCTTTTTAAAATGGACTTGTCCCTGGATCCAATTGAATGGAAAATAAAAGAAGGCACATTGGAGAGGAGAGGTATGGCTGAAAATCCAGGACACAGCTGTGGGGTTGGATAAGGGCATCTCACTTCCTTCCACCTGAGCTGTTAGCCAGAAAGTGTCACCCAAGATTCACCACATAATGAGAGCTGCAGTGTCCATTTCAGGCTGCGGGAATTCTGCTGGGATTTTTTTAGGTGCTGAACATGAAAGGAAGTCCTACATCAGGCATCTCAGCAGGGTGCCTGGGTGGTCAGAGGGAAGATAAGAACACAGTTTCCAACAGTTTTGCCAGATTACCTGAGAGCATATTTAGGCTTGAAGTGATTATTTTCCTGAAAGGAAGCTTAGAGGTCTAGATGAGTAGCAAATGTGTCAATGAATAAGGTTTCAAACACTTTTAAAGTACAGATTTTCTGATACTTTTACATTTCTTTTGCAGCCCAGGGAGGCAATATGATGCAGTGGGTAATGGGATGGATTTTGAAACTGAATAGATTTGTGTTAAAAACCCTGGCTCTACCATGAGTATGTTCCATAATGAGTATTGGAACCACAGTCTCCTAATCTGTAAAACATGGGGATAAGATCTACCTCACATAATTATTGCAGATTTTAAATAAGCTTATACAAGTATTTAGCATAAAGCTTATATAATTGAAAGTGATAAATAAGTATTGTTACGGTTATGATTATTTTCTTACTGGTCGTGCCCACTTGTTCATGCCGGATCATTCTGGAAACATGGAGAGACTAAACAGAATGACCCATTAACTAAATTCAATTCTTAATTTCATTACTATGTCTCACTATTTTGTATGGATAGACTGCTTGTGCTTGTTTCACCTAGACCAAGTGTCCATAAGTGATACAGGCTAATCCATCTTAATGAGCTAATAAATCAGTTTAAGCAGGGATTCTACTGGTGCTTCACTCATCTACTTTATCAATTCTTTGTACTTTGTCTTCAGGGGGAAGTTTGTAAGCACAGTGAGAAAGTTTGTAATTAAAATAGAAGGTTCATTTTACCCTAATATGCTACTTTGTCTTCGTGAGGAGATGAAAACATTATCGATACACTATCAGGAAATAAAATACAACCAGTTGCATTTTTTTTTCCTGAAATGATAACAAAGAAGATAACATTGGAGCAGTAATACTAAGTCTGAAATTGAGGTTAGCTTTATGTACTTAACACAAATGAAACAAGATTTCTCTTCTCTTTAGATCCTCTCTGTTAGGTTTTTAACTTCCTGCTCATCCATAGAGACCATGTTTTCAGTTCTTCTTGTCACCAGGATCTGTCTGACTCCAGGCACTATCAAGTTTCCTTTGTATTTCTTTATTGGTAAGCTGTGTGTTATGAAAGATAATTTCTGTGTAGCCTCCTTGTGTCACTTCCTGCATCTTCTTTCCACAATTGGAATATTCCTCTCAATTAGTCAGGTTTGCCATCACACAGGGACGATGAAAAAGGTGTGAATTACAGAATATTGGCTAATTAGAGTTCTTAGAATAATGTGAAACTATAAATATTTGCTGAGTCTACTGAAATTTATGCTGGTGAGTCAGGAAGTCATTTCAATTGGTTGCAGTTGAGCATTACTGTGTTTAGAGTAAAGATTAGTTTCTTAGTTTCAAGTGTACATATAGGACCTTTTACTTCAAGGGGCCTAGGGCAAGAAAAATAGGTGTAGATTAAATAGGGACTTTTTTTTATTATTATACTTTAAGTTCTAGGGTACATGTGCATAACGTGCAGGTTTGTTACATATGTATATTTGTGCCATGTTGGCGTGCTGCACCCATCAACTCGTCAGCACCCATCAACTCATCATTTACATCAGGTATAACTCCCAAGGCAATCCCTCCCCCCTCCCCCTTCCCCATGATAGGCCCCGGTGTATGATGTTCCCCTTCCCGAGTCCAAGTAATCTCATTGTTCAGTTCCCACCTATGAGTGAGAACATTCGGTGTTTGGTTTTCTGTTCTTGTGATAGTTTGCTGAGAATGATGGTTTCCAGCTGCATCCATGTCCCTACAAAGGACACAAACTCATCCTTTTTTGTGGCTGCATAGTATTCCATGGTGTATATGTGCCACATTTTCTTAATCCAGTCTGTCACTGATGGACATTTGGGTTGATTCCGAGACTTTGCTATTGTGAATAGTGCCGCAATAAACATGCGTGTGCATGTGTCTTTATAGCAGCATGATTTATCATCCTTTGGGTATATACCCAGTAATGGGATGGCTGGGTCATATGGTACATCTAGTTCTAGATCCTTGAGGAATCGCCATACTGTTTTCCATAATGGTTGAACTAGTTTACAATCCCACCAACAGTGTAAAAGTGTTCCTATTTCTCCACATCCTCTCCAGCACCTGTTGTTTCCTGACTTTTTAATGATTGCCATTCTAACGGGTGTGAGATGGTATCTCATTGTGGTTTTGATTTGTGTTTCTCTGATGGCCAGTGATGATGAGCATTTTTTCATGTGTCTGTTGGCTGTATGAATGTCTTCTTTTGAGAAATGTCTGTTCATATCCTTTGCCCACTTTTGGATGGGGTTGTTTGATTTTCTCTTGTAAATTTGTTTCAGTTCTTTGTAGGTTCTGGATATTAGCCCTTTGTCAGATGAGTAGATTGCAAAAATTTTCTCCCATTCTGTAGGTTGCTATTCACTCTGATGGCAGTTTCTTTTGCTGTGCAGAAGCTCTTTAGTTTAATTAGATCCCATTTGTCAATTTTGGCTTTTGTTGCCATTGCTTTTGGTGTTTTAGACATGAAGTCCTTGCCCATGCCTATGTCCTGAATGGTATTACCTAGGTTTTCTTCTAGGGTTTTTATGGTATGAGGTCTAACATTTAAGTCTCTAGTCCATGTTGAATTAATTTTCGTATAAGGAGTAAGGAAAGGATCCAGTTTCAGCTTTCTACTTATGGCTAGCCAATTATCACAGCACCATTTATTAAATAGGGAATCCTTTCCCCATTTCTTGTTTTTCTCAGGTTTATCAAAGATCAGATGGCTGTAGATGTGTGGTATTATTTCTGAGGACTCTGTTCTGTTCCATTGGTCTATATCTCTGTTTTGGTACCAGTACCATGCTGTTTTGGTTACTGTAGCCGTGTAGTATAGTTTGAAGTCAGGTAGCGTGATGCCTCCAGCTTTGTTCTTTTGACTTAGGATTGTCTTGGAGATGCGGGCTCTTTTTTGGTTCCATATGAACTTTAAAGCAGTTTTTTCCAATTCTGTGAAAAAAAACACATTGGTAGCTTGATGGGGATGGCATTGAATGTATAAATTACCTTGGGCAGTATGGCCATTTTCACGATATTGATTCTTCCTATCCATGAGCATGGTATGTTCTTCCATTTGTTTGTGTCCTCTTTGATTTCACTGAGCAGTGGTTTGTAGTTCTCCTTGAAGAGGTCCTTTACATCCCTTGGAAGTTGCATTCCTAGGTATTTTATTCTCTTTGAAGCAATTGTGAATGGAAGTTCATTCATGATTTGGCTCTCTGTTTGTCTGTTACTGGTGTATACGAATGCTTGTGATTTTTTGCACATTAATTTTGTATCCTGAGACTTTGCTGAAGTTGCTTATCAGCTTAAGGAGATTTTGGGCTGAGACAATGGGGTTTTCTAAATATACAATCATGTCATCTGCAAACAGGGACAATTTGACTTCTTCTTTTCCTAACTGAATACCCTTGATTTCTTTCTCTTGCCTGATTGCCCTAGCCAGAACTTCCAACACTATGTTGAATAGGAGTGGTGAGAGAGGGCATCCCTGTCTTGTGCCAGTTTTCAAAGGGAATTTTTCCAGTTGTTGCCCATTCCATATGATATTGCCTGTGGGTTTGTCATAAATAGCTCTTATTATTTTGAGATACGTTCCATCAATACCGAATTTTTTGAGCGTTTTTAGCATGAAGGGCTGTTGAATTTTGTCAAAGGCCTTTTCTGCATCTATTGAGATAATCATGTGGTTTTTGTCTTTGGTTCTGTTTATATGCTGGATTACGTTTATTGATTTGCATATGTTGGACCAGCCTTGCATCCCAGGGATGAAGCCCACTTGATCATGGTGGATAAGCTTTTTGATGTGCTGCTGGATCCAGTTTGCCAGTATTTTATTGAGGATTTTTGCACCGATGTTCATCAGGGATATTGGTCTAAAATTCTCTTTTTTTGTAGTGTCTCTGCCAGGCTTTGGTATCAGGATGATGTTGGCCTCATAAAATGAGTTAGGGAGGATTCCCTCATTTTCTATTGATTGGAATAGTTTCAGAAGGAATGGTACCAACTCCTCCTTGTACCTCTGGTAGAATTCAGCTGTGAATCCATCTGGTCCTGGACTTTTTTTCGTTGGCAGGCTATTAATGATTGCCTCAATTTCAGAGCCTGCTATTGGTCTATTCAGGAATTCAGCTTCTTCCTGGTTTAGTTTTGGGAGAGTGTTAAGTGTCCAGGAAATTATCCTTTTCTTCTAGATTTTCTAGTTTACTTGCGTAGAGGTGTTTATAGTATTCTCTGATGGTAGTTTGTATTTCTGTGGGGTCAGTGGTGATATCCCCTTTATCATTTTTATTGCCTCTATTTGATTCTTCTCTCTTTTCTTCTTTATTAGTCTTGCTAGCAGTCTATCAATTTTGTTGAACTTTTCAAAAAATCAACTCCTGGATTCATTGATTTTTTGGAGGGTTTTTTGTGTCTCTATCTCCTTCAGTTCTGCTCTGATCTTAGTTATTTCTTGCCTTCTGCTAGCTTTTGAATGTGTTTGCTCTTGCTTCTCTAGTTCTTTTAATTGTGATGTTAGAGTGTCAATTTTAGATCTTTCCAGTTTTCTCTTGTGGGCATTTAGTGCTATAAATTTCCCTCTACACACTGCTTTAAATGTATCCCAGAGATTCTTGTATGTTGTATCTTTGTTCTCATTGGTTTCAAAGAACATCTTTATTTCTGCTTTCATTTCGTTGTGTACCCAGTAGTCATTCAGGAGCAGGTTATTCAGTTTCCATGTAGTTGAGCGGTTTTGATTGAGTTTGTTAGTCCTGAGTTCTAGTTTGATTGCACTGTGGTATGAGAGACAGTTTGTTATAATTTCTGTTCTTGTACATTTGCTGAAGAGTGCTTTACTTCCAATTACGTGGTCGATTTTGGAATAAGTGTGATGTGGTGCTGAGTAGAATGTATATTCTGTTGATTTGGGGTGGAGAGTTCTGTAGATGTCTATTAGGTCTGCTTGCTGCAGAGATGAGTTCAATTCCTGGATATCTTTGTTAACTTTCTGTCTTGTTGATCTGTCTAATGTTGACAGTGGGGTGTTGAAGTCTCCCATTATTACTGTATGGGAGTCTAAGTCTCTTTGTAAGTCTCTAAGGACTTGTTTTATGAATCTGGGTGCTCCTGTATTGGGTGCATATATATTTAGGATAGTTAGCTCTTCCTGTTGAATTGATCCCTTTACCATTATGTAATGGCCTTCTTTGTCTCTTTTGATCTTTGATGGTTTAAAGTCTGTTTTATCAGAGACTAGTATTGCAACCCCTGCTTTTTTTTTGTTCTCCATTTGCTTAGTAGATCTTCCTCCATCCCTTTATTTTGAGTCTATGTATGTCTCTGCATGTGAGATGGGTCTCCTGAATACAGCAGACTGATGGGTCTTGACTCTTTATCCAGTTTGCCAGTCTGTGTCTTTTAATTGGAGCATTTAGTCCATTTACATTTAAGGTTAATATTGTTATGTGTGAACTTGATCCTGCCATTATGATATTAACTGGTTATTTTGCTCATTAGTTGATGCAGTTTCTTCCTAGCCTCAATGGTCTTTACATTTTGGCATGTTTTTGCAATGGCTGGTACCAGTTGTTCCTTTCCATGTTTAGTTCTTCCTTCAGGGTCTCTTGTAAGGCAGGCCTGGTGGTGACAAAATCTCTAAGCATTTGCTTATCTGTAAAGGATTTTATTTCTCCTTCACTTATGAAACTTAGTTTGGCTGGATATGAAATTCTGGGTTTAAAATTCTTTTCTTTAAGAATGTTGAATATTAGCCCCCACACTCTTCTGGCTTGTAGAGTTTCTGCTGAGATATCTGCTGTTAGTCTGATGCGCTTCCCTTTGGGGGTAACCTGACCGTTCTCTTTGGCTGCCCTTAAGATTTTTTCCTTCATTTCATCTTTGGTGAATCTGGCAATTATGTGTCTTGGAGTTGCTCTTCTCGAGGAGAATCTTTGTGGCATTCTCTGTATTTCCTGGATTTGAATGTTGGCCTGCCCTACTAGGTTGGGGAAGTTCTCCTGGATGATATCCTGAAGAGTGTTTTCCAACTTGGTTCCATTTTCCCCCTCACTTTCAGACACCCCAATCAGATGTAGATTTGGTCTTTTTACATAATCCCATACTTCTTGCAGGCTTTGTTCATTTCTTTTTCTTCTTTTTTCTTTAGGTTTCTCTTCTCACTTCATTTCATTCATTTGATCCTCAATCGCTGATACTCTTTCTTCCAGTTGATCAAGTCGGTTACTGAAGCTTGTGCATTTGTCACGTATTTCTCGTGTCATGGTTTTGATCTCTGTCAATTCGTTTATGGCCTTCTTTGCATTAATTATTCTAGTTATCAATTCTTCCACTCTTTTTTCAAGATTTTTAGTTTCTTTGCACTGGGTATGTAATTCTTCCTTTAGCTCTGAGAAGTTCGATGGACTGGAGCCTTCTTCTCTCATCTCATCAAAGTCATTCTCTGTCCAGCTTTGATCCGTTGCTGGCGATGAGCTGCGTTCCTTTGCAGGGGGCGATGCGCTCTTATTTTTTGATTTTCCAGCTTTTCTACCCTGCTTTTTCCCCATCTTTGTGGTTTTATCTGCCTCTGGTCTTTGATGATGGTGACGTACTGATGGGGTTTTGGTGTGGGTGTCCTTCCTGTTTGTTAGTTTTCCTTCTAACAGTCAGGACCCTCAGCTATAGGTCTGTTGGAGATTGCTTGAGGTCCACTCCAGACCCTGTTTGCCTGGGTATCAGTAGCAGAGGCTGCAGAAGATAGAATATTTCTGAACAGCGAGTGTACCTGTCTGATTCTTGCTTTGGAAGCTTCCTCTCAGGGGTGTACTCCACCGTGTGAGGTGTGGGGTGTCGGTCTGCCCCTAATGGAGAATGTCTCCCAGTTAGGCTACTCAGGGGTCAGGGACCCACTTGAGCAGGCAGTCTGTCCCTTCTCAGACCTCAACCTCCGTGTTGGGAGATCCACTGCTCTCTTCAAAGCTGTCAGACAGAGTCATTTGTGTCTGCAGAGGTTTCAGCTGCTTTGTTGTTGTTGTTGTTGTTTAGCTGTGCCCTGTCCCCAGAGGTGGTGTCTACAGAGACAGGCAGGACTCCTTGAGCTGCTGTGAGCTCCACCCAGTTCGAGCTTCCCAGCCGCTTTGTTTATCTACTTAAGCCTCAACAATGGTGGGCGCCCCTCCCCCAACCTCGCTGCTGCCTTGCCAGGAGATCGTAGACTGCTGTGCTAGCAATGAGGGAGGCTCCGTGGGGGTGGGACCCTCCTGGCCAGGTGTGGGATATAATCTCCTGGTGTGCCCGTTTGCTAAGATCCTTGGTAGAGTGCAGTATTGGGGTGGGAGTCACCCGATTTTCCAGGTGTTGTGTATCTCAGTTCCCCTAGCTAGGAAATGGGATTCCCTTCCCCCTTGCGCTTCCCAGGTAAGGCGATGCCTCCCCCTGCTTCAGCTCTTGCTGGTAGGGCTGCAGCAGGTGACCAGCACCGACAGTCCCGCACTCTCTACTGAGATGAACGCAGTACCTCAGTTGAAAATGCAGAAATCACCTGTCTTCCCTGTTGCTCGTGCTGGGAGTTGGAGACTGGAGCTGTTCCTATTTGGCCATCTTGCTCCTAAATAGGGACTTTATAGTAAGCTATGAATTTATGTTAAGATATGTAATATGTGTATGATTTGGGGCTTGTTATAAAATGTTTCCAAGCTATGACATTCTCATGGGAAAAAAGTTACGTTAATAGGGTCTTTGTAGTACACTTTTGCTGTTTTTGCTTTAGAATTGCCAAATTTGACCAATAAAAATAGAGGAAACACATTGTAATTTGAATTTAGATCAACAAGGAATAATTTTTTAGTATTGCTCCAAATATTGCATGGGTCATATTTATACTAAAAATTATACAACATTTGGTACATAATTATAATCAAAATATTAATTATTGATCTGAAGTTGAAATTTAAGTTGGTACCTTCTATTCAGAACCCTATGCTTACCCCATCTCTTCCTTCTCTGATAATCTCTGACCTTTCCCTAGGAAAGCACTCCTCTCCCAATGGTAAGCCCATGTGCTTCAAGTAGAGTTTCTCCTGCTTGGCACTAAGCAGGGTAATAGAATGAAGGTTTGGTCGACTGGGCACCCAGCTCCCTTTGTTTCTGTTTGTTGTTCAAAGTTGTTTTGAGACCAAGGTGTTCTAATTGAATTCAATGTGGGGACTCAATGAAGCATCTCCGAAAGATGAATTTACTGTCTCTGGGATTGACGAGCTACAGATGTAAACCAGCGGTTGCTGGATCTGTTTTGCTGACATGATTTGAGAGACTTCTGGAGAATTGAGCCAGGATGGCACAGTGTAGACCTCAGAGTTAAAGAGAGTTAGATTGTGTATTGATGATAAAACCACCTTCGCAAAGATTATGACAGTGAAATAAATCTAACATGGCTGATTTCTTCTTGTTTCTAGCCTCACAGGCTGACTATCTTCATTCATTCCTGGACATAGGCCAAGTTAACTATGGAAGAAATTTAGTTTACAGTTTAACTTGAAATTAAAGATGATAATAGTCCCTCCAAAAACTAACCCCCTCCTTCCTCAGAGACTGAAAACTAACAAAGGCCATGAAATTAGGCTTATGAAAGGGGTCTGAACTCTGAGATTAGGATTATAGAGGCATAGTTTCTATAATCCTTTACTACTTAGGAGTCATGTGGGCAGAGGTCACTAGATTTTTGACTTTCCCAATTGCTCCTATAGATAACATCACTGTTATAGAACTTAAGACTGAACTCTTGAGATATTTTTCAGACTTCCATTCTGGCAATGAACTGATCTCACCCAAACATGTGACTAATGATTCAAGCTGTCCTGTGCCCCCAACAAAGAGGTGGACTCAGTGCACAAGGACTGTTTTCCACACTCCTATGATTTCATCCACAACCAATTAGCAGCATTCATTCCCTAGTTCTCTGTCCATCAAAGTATCCTTTAAAAACCCTAACCTCTGAGCCTTGGAGGAGACTGAGTTGAATAATAACTTGTTCTTCCATGGAACTGGAAGTTCCATGCATGTGGCTTGCCTTGCATTAATTAAACTCTTTTTTTGCTGCAGTACCACAGTTTCAGTGAGTTGGTTTTGTCTGTGCAGTGGACAGGAAGAACCCATCAGTTGGTTACAAATCTGGGGGTTCATCCAGGATCTGCCCTCCTTGGTCCAGACCCACATTTTGTCGGCCCCATCCCTCCTGACCTTGAGTAGATCAATTACAACAGAGGCCAGTGAGTGATGTTTGAGCTTTGCCAGGTTGATACTTCGGTGCTGAGTGGGATGACTACTGTCTGTGTTTTGTCACATGTATATCATTCTGGCCAGAATGGGAAATGTTAATTCAATTCCCCCATAGAGCCTGTTGGGCTGCACCTTGCACGATTGAGAGGCTTTTTGCTATGATTCCATGAAATAGAAAAGGATGATTTCCTTCTGTATTGCAACTTGGCCCCCACAAATATGGTGCAGAGAGTGGTTTCATCAAACTCTACTCTACTCTTCTGGAAGCTACAGAAAAAGGGAGCCCAGAAACTTGGCAAGCTGGCAAAAGGGTAAGAATTTCTGACCAGCTTCTGGCTTCTCTCTCTCTCTGTGTGTGTGTGTGTGTGTGTGTGTGTGTGTGTGTGTGTGTGTGTGTGTATGTGCAAACCAGTGAGTAAATGGTAAAAATTAATGTTTGTCTCCTCTGAAAGGTTTTCATTGATGAGGGAAAGGATTTATGAGACTAATCTAAGGTTGTGGGGAATCTGGCATACAGCCTACTTTGTGCTACGCATTTATCTTTCTGAGTCATTCTGTCACAAATAGGAATACCATAAGATAGAAGGTGGCCTAGGACCCCTATATACCCACCAATTGAGCTGGCCCTGCAGACTGGTCAGATACAAATTTGCTGCAGGTCCCTGAAGCAAAAACTAGATAAGGTTTCTCTCTCATCCTGTTTCATGTTCTTGCGGGCTTGACTTTGTAACCATGTGGGGGTATTCTGCCATCCAGAAGGCAGAAATTTTCAGGTTCATATTAGGCAGCTTGTCTGAAAGACTGGGAGTCCAAGAAACATCAGCACATTCTCCATCCTGAATGTATCAAGCCCTTAGGTGAATTTTTTCTTAAAAGGACCCATTCCTATGGGGCCTTTGTTGTCTTTTGCTGTCTTAATCCCATTTCTGACAGGAAATTCTTGGAAATCATAAGGGAGCCTTTTCTACCCACTCTCTAGAAATATTTCTTGCTTGTATGGGGTATTAGTCCATTCTTGCACTACTGTAAAGAAATACTTAAGACTGGATAATTTATAAAGCAAACAGGTTTCATTGCCTCATGGTTCCACAGGCTGTACAAGAAATGTAGCAGCATCTGCTTCTGGGAAGGTCTCAGGGAGCTTTTACTTATGGCAGAAAGTAAAGCTGAAGCAGACATCTTACATGGCAGGATCAGGGCCGAGAGAGAGACTGGGGAGAGGCTACACAATTTTAAACAACCAGATCTCGTGAGAATTCTATCTCAAGAACAAGACTAGGGGGATGGAGCTAAGCCATTCATAAGTAACCACTCCCATTATCCAATCACCTCCCACCAGGCCCCACCTCCAGCATTGGGGATTACATTTCAACGTGAGATTTGAGTGGAGACACTGATCCAAACCATATCATATGATGAACACCTGGAAAATTTTCATCCTGGCTTTAAAAAGGTTTGAGGTTGAGTCACTATTGAAACTAAGCACACCATTGAAAAAAAAAAGATTTTAGAGTTCTCTTATTCCAAACAATTAAAAAGAGGTTAATAATAGTGTCATGGCTAGCCTTTAGAATTCCCTTGGGTAGTTTTAAAATCCTTTGCAAGTTCACAAATGACTGTTCCAGACTCCTGGGAAGAGGAATGAAAACTCACCCATGCTATAGCTCAGTAGGTAAGGCTTTGCCCTTTTGTGGTGCTGGCATGGGTTCAAGTCCTGGCTTAGGGAATAGATCCTCTTTATTTTGATACCTGTATCAGTTTTGCCACTTATTGATCTTTTCCCTCCCATGTATGGTTTTGTTTTCCTACCTTCCATCTGTGTGGGCATATAGTGTTTTCGGGCCTTTGTATGTAGATGGTTAGCTGAGAAGCTGAGGCCCTGCAGAATATGACTGGATAGAAATGTAAGTTGTACCCCATTTATAGCCAGTGAAACTTTCCTTTCTCTGAGTTACCTTTAGGGTAGATCTTGTAAAAACTGCTTGCCACCTCTTTAGGGACACCTTGTGTGTTATAAATCATGGCCTTAGTTGGGGCTTATTGGTTTCACTTGGGAGAATAACTATAGGGAAAAAAAATACTTAAAAGCCAGAGGTTTTGGTGGTTTGTCCTGGCTACAGTCTGTTAATAAGAGATTTGAAAGGATTTTCTTAAAGTTATAGCCCAGCTTAATTAAAAGTGGATATTCAACTATATATATATATATATATATATATAGTTTCTATGACTTTTCTCTCTTGATATTTTTTTTTCCTCAGTCAACTGAAGTCTGTTTCTCCATTTACTTCTGCCTGTCACTTCCTCTTGCTAAACTCACTGTCCGTATGAGGGAACCTAAAGTAATTTCTAACAGATGGGATCCCTTGGGGAAAACAGAGAAGGAACCTCAGACTTTGTTTTGGGAAAAACCTGTTTTCCTCTTGGATCCCCAAGAATTGTAAATAGACAGATCCCTCTCAAATTCTAAGGCTCTATACTGTTTTGCATTGTGTTAACTGACCTTTTTGACTTTTGAGGGCATCAAAAATTATTTTGCATTATGACAGAACATTTAGCCTGAGTGTGTAATAGCTATGCAGGAGATATATTTTTAAGGATGGCTAATGGCAGTTGCTTACAGAGTATTACTACAGGGTGATACTCCTTTCTTTGCATGTTTTGATAATAAAAGCATGCTCTTGGGCACCTAGAAGGCATGGAATGAGGGATGGGCTGATTACACAATAGGCTGATGGGTTGCCCAGCAGCCATGGGAAAATGTTCGTGCAATGACATACATTGTGGAAGCATTGCACTGTCTCATCCCCCAGCATTTCTCTCTTTTGGGGGAACCAGTGTATTACTATGTTCCCATATTACTATAAAGATGAACCTGACACTTGGTAATTGTAAAGAAAATAGGTTCAATTGGCACACAGCTCTGTAGGTTGTATAGGAAGCATGATGCTGGCATCTGCTTGGCTTCTGGGGATGCCTGAGGAAACTTACAATCATGGCAGAATGTGGTAAGTGAGCAGGCACATTTTTAACAAACCTTCCTAGATCAAAATTTCAAATTCTAAATTCAATCCTTTTTGTCTTATTAACTTTTTTAAATATTAGGTCCCCTGAAGTCCAAAAGAGATATTTGGTTAATTTGTTGTGTTAAAATCATACAGGATGTATTTTCAAGTATGAAATAGTGTTTGGCTTTCTTTGGATCATATTTGTATGGATGTGTAATTATGGTGTGTTACAGAATTGCATGAGATTCTTGTATTCTGATGTCTCAGTATATGTCACCAGTAATAATTATAATTATGTTAAAATTTTTATGCCACAAAATAAGTCCATTTTCACCAATTGTATTATTAACCCTGAATGTTCTAAAACTTTTGTCATCCACAAATACTTTAGATTGATCTTTTTGGAAAGGTGATTTTATAATCAGCTATAGAACTCTGACAGGTGCTCTTGAATGCAAGTTTCGGATAACTTTAGAAATTGTGCCTTTGAAATAGGAAAACTTCCCAGACTGTCATGGAAAGCTGATGTATTCATGAGATTTGAGCAAAACAGGAGTTATTGGCATGGACTGAACTAATAGAAGACTGAAATAATCTTTTATGATTTATTGCTTGTCTGCCAGAGTCAAGAAAACTTATTTTCTTTTGAGCTGTTTACAACATTTTAACAACTGAGTAAAGTATACTTCCTTGAGCAACATTTGGCATATATATCTTTCTCTCTACCTGAATTCTCCAGAATTTGGAAACTATTTATGAATATTTTTAACTTATGACAATATATTTACATGCAATAATTCAATGATAATCTATTTTCTTTTCTAACAAGAAACAATTGCAGACACTGATTATTTTACCAAGGCTTTGACTGGTATGACATGTTTTCAGACTGCTTTGAAGAATTGATATTGAACTACAGAGCCAACAAATGTTCCTTGGGAAAATTGGTCTCATACCTTGTCCTTCACACGTTTCCTAACCTGTAGTAAGTAAAGAATGTCACTTCCTGACAGGCCAAGGAACCCCAAGTTATTTTGGAAACATTGAGAAGGAAGGAATTGACTGAATTCATACAAACATCTGCAGGCACAAATAAATCCTTGGTTGGGCTCAAGAGACTTTTAAAAGGTCTAATCTGAGATTCCTTATGAAAAAGTCCCAGAAAAGCCAATTTAAAAAAAGGATATATGGCAATTAATTATTCTCACCTCATTTTATGTGTATAATTAGGCGAAGTATAATAAGAATAAAACTTATTTTGCAAATAAATTAGTCCTACTATGATGTATCTTCGATAGAAATGAAAAAGTGAAGAGATAAACATTATTTCAGAAAAATTATAGTAAACTTGTTATTATATTCCATTCTTGTCCACTGTTTTTGAGTCTCCACTAACAACCCAATATCTAACTGGTTTTCACGGTCATTCACCTGGATCCCTCAAGGCCTCAGATCAGTTTTACAGAGACTCCTGAAGCTAAGAATTTTACCCCTTATGTTAGGGCTCATTATTATCTTATAGTCCACTGTTCTCTCAAGTGCTGTACTGAAGCCATAGATAAGAATGTTAGTGTTTTTGTTATGCAGAACTTGAGACCCCAGCTAGGCACCTGTGAATACATACAGACAACTGCAAAATTGTTTCACTCCTCTTGCCCTTGGGGAAACCCCATCCCAATTATGCCCACTGTCAACAGGAAGAAGTTAGAGGAGTCCTCAGTCTTTTTCCGTCTCCATAGTTCATGCCTAAGTATTAAGGTAGGGTGAAGCCCAAGGAAGGAATTGAAACCACCTTTGCAGAGATTGAGGGTGAGAGAAATCTAGCATGGCTGACTGCATCTTTCTTCTAGCCTCACAGACTGGCTGTCTTTACTCATTTCTGTGCATAGGCCAAACAAACCATGGGAAGAATTTAGTTTAGTTTAAGTTGGAAACAAGCTCGATAATAGTCCTTCCTTAAAACTAACCCCCTCTTTGCTCAGGGACTGAAAACTAATGAAAGGCCATGAGATAAGAATTATGGCAGGGGCCTGAACTCTGCTGAGATGTAGGCATAGCTTGTATAATCCTATATTGCTTAGAAGTCATGTAGGCAGAGGTCAGAAGATTTGTAACTTCTCCAGTGGATCCTATAGATGACCTCACCATTGTAGAACTTCTGTTAGTTCATTTGCTGTGCTATAAAGAAATACCTTGAGGTTGGGTAATTGATAAAAAATAGAGGTTTGTTTGGCTCATGGTTGTGCAGACATATAAGCATATAAGCATGACACCAACATCTGCTTGAATTCTGGTGAGGTCTTAGGAAGATTTTACTTATGGCAGAGGGTGAAGGGGAAACAAGCATGTCACATGTGAGAGAGGGAGCCAGAGAGCTCCCAGGCTCTTTGAAACAACCAGTTCCTCTGGGAAATGATGTAAGAACTCACTCATTACTGTGTAAAGGGCCCCAAGTCACTCATGAGCAGTCTATCTTCACGACCCAAACATCTCCCACCAGGCCCCACCTTCAACATTGGGGACCACATTTCAACATGAGATTTGGAGGGTAAAAACATCCCAGCTATATCAGTGAGATTGGTCTTTTGAGATGCTTTCCAGACTTTTGCATGCTGGCAACTGACTGATCCCCACCTGGACTCATGATTCATGATTCAACCAGTCCTATGGACCCCAACAGAGAGGTGGGCACAGCACAAGAGGACTGTTTTCCACATCCTTATAATTGCATCTCCAACCAATCAGGAACACCCGTTCCCTAGTCCCCTTCCCACCAAACTATCCTTGAAAAACCCTAACTTCCAAGCCTTCAGAGAGACTGATTTGAGTGATAATCTCAGTTATCCCATGTGGTCAGCCTTGCATTAATTAAACTCTTTTTTTTTACTGCAAAATAACAGTCTCAGTGAATTGGTCTTGTCTGTGCAATGGGCAGGAAGAACCCATCAGGTGATTAATGACATTATATGAACCTCTGCCTGTGAGTATAGCCAGCCTACCCTGCATTTCTGGCAATATGAGCCTATTTGATAAACCACTTGCTTGCTTTAGCCATTTTGAATTGGGTTTCTGTCACTTGCAACAGGAGAGTTCTGAAAAATACAGAGCAATATCAAATTTTGTGAGTACTAAATGAAAAACAATGTAGAGAGCTAAAAGGAGCATCTGTTACATAAAAAATATTACTAAATATCAGTTCCCCTCTGCCTCCCCCCTCCCAATCTCTGTAACAACACTCACAACCCCTGTGCATGCACAAAGAATAATATGAATGAGAATATATAGAGTTTTACATTTAAATTTATCCTCCGTATGAGAAAGACACAAGTGAGAAAAATAACCTCTTAATAACTACAGGATCAGTCACATGTTTTCTTAATAAAGGAGACTTTTTTTACTTACTTTAGACAAAGACATAGCAGCTTTTCTCCAAAAACATAAAAAGCAATTGCTGACTTCCTGATAAGTAAGTCTCATAATGCTAAAATATGAAAAACTTTAATATTAAGCTCATGCAATATTATCATAATTACTAGTTGGACTGGGATATTTACTTTCCTAAACGTTTGTAAGGATGATAATTATTTACAAGCTTAGGCCAACTAGTAAATATTGGGAAAGATCATTTTCCTTAATTTTGCATATTGAGATTAAAACATGGTTCTATTTGAGTGTGTGTGTGTGTGTGTGTGTGTGTGTGTGTGTGTGTGTGTAGAACACAGTGTAGTTTACTGTTTCTACTGGGAAATTGAATGGGAATACATGTAATAAAGAGAGCCCAATGATCTGACCTTAGGGTAAGATGCTTAAATATTACCCAAATTGTAGGGCTAATCATTCTGGTTTTTAAAATTGCAATAATTACGTCGTTCTTACATTTCACAATCATGAAACACAAGCAATGATTCATACTGAAGGCTTTGGAATTAGATAAACTTGGAATAAAATCCAGGTCTGAAAACTGTAAATTGCATGGATATTTGCAATTACCTTAATTACTCTGATACTCTGTAATTTCTTTAAAACAAGTTGCTGTGAAAATTAAAGTATGATGGGTACCTGGAACAAAGTAGGTGCTCACAAAATGGTGAGCTACAGAGATAGTCAAATCATGGCTATGTTGGGATTTTACAGCACAGTCTCTGAGGAGATGGTCGCCAGATCCACAAACTGGCAGTATTTTTTCTGTTCTCTTCAATTCCCCTGAAGTTAGAATATGCTGTAATCCAGTTTCTTCCAGCTACACTTCAAATGATTGTTGGTCCATAAACTGAGGCAAGAGATTTTATAACACCCTAGCTAATTTTAAAACACCTCCCCCAATCGCAATTACTTTCTGGTATTTTAATGTGGTCTTTTTAATTTATTTCAATTGCTATGAAGTTGACATTTTAGCTTCTGGTATAATCATCTCTTTTGTTTCTTTGATTCACTCCTTTTCCTTATGCACATTTAGTCTGATGTATATAGGTCTGAACTCTTCACTAGAACACAAATCGATGGTAAGAAAAGTGGCTATATCAGGGTAGGTGACACAGTAACACTCAGGATAGTGCAGTAGGCCATTTATTGGTAAAGAGTATAGAGCACAATTTGTAACTTGGGGCTGAAGCTGATAGTGACATTGCTAGGCTGGGAAATTTAAGGAGACATTTGCTCCAAGGGTCCCACAAGTGCAGTGTCAGCCCTGGGAGCAAATGCCTCCTAAATTTTGAGCCCCAGGACCTCACTCCCTTTACCCTAATCCTAATCCTGGCTCTGAATTTCAACACTAAGTCACATTGGCTATAAATATAGAATACCATTCAAAACTTGGAAAAGTAAACATTTTAACTGTAACTTACTGTGGATTGTATTAGAAGTCAGCAAAAAATTTTACACACACATGGGTATATGTGTGTGTGTGTGTGTGTGTGTATGTGTGTGTGTGTGTATATATATGGCATTCTCTTTTTAGATTATATGTTACAAAATACTAGGAGAATTTAAAAATTTTATGTCCAGGTTTAAAAATACATGAATAATAATGTTAGAACCACTAGCATACCTCAACAAACATTGAGCAAACTAAGTGTGTCCACATCTTTATCTTGTCATTAGTTTGGTGACTTGAAATAAATATTATGTTAAACATTATGAGCAAATGGAAAGGTTCAACAAAGAAAATTAAGTACTTGTGTTTTTAAAAGTTTTAATAGGACATATATTTCTGTATTAGTCCATCTGCATACTGCTATGAAGAAATATCTGAGACTGGGTAATTTATAAAGAAAAAGAGGTTTAATGGACTCACAGTTCCACACGGCTGGGGAGGCCTCAGAATTATGGCAGAAGGCAAAAGAGGAGCAAAGGCACATCTTACATTACAGCAGGCAAGACAGTGTGTGCAGGGTAACTGCCTTTTATAAAACCATCAGATCTCAGGAGACTTATTCACTATCACAAGAACAGCATGGGAAAAACCAGCCCCCATGATTCAATTATCTCCCACCAGGTCCCACCCATGACAAGAGTATTAAGGAGCTACAATTCAAAATGAGATTTGGGTGGGGACACAACCAAACCATATCATTCTGCTCCTGGCCCTCCCAAATCTCATATCCTCATGTTTCAAAACCAATCATGCCTTTCCAACAGTCCCCCAAAGTCTTAACTCATTTCAGCATTAATTTGAAAGTCCACAATCTAAAGTCTCATCTGAAACAAGGCAAGTTCCTTCTGCCTATGAGCCTGTAAAATCAAAAGTGAGTGAGTTAGTTCCTAGATACAGTGAGGTATAGGCATTTGGTAAATATACCCATTCCAAATGGAAGAAACTGACCAAAACAAAGGGGCTAAAGGCCCATGCAAGTCCAAAATCCAGTGGGGCAGTAAAAATCGTAAAGTTCCAAAATGACCTCCTTTGACTACATGTCTCACATCCAGGTCATGCTGATGAAAGAGGTGGGCTCCTTTGGTCTTGGGCAGCTCTGCTGCTGTGGCTTTGAAGGGTACAGCCCCTCTTCTGGCTGCTTTCATGGGCTGGCATTGAGTGTCTGTGACATTTCCAAGTGCACAATGCAAACTGTCTGTTAATCATTCTGGGGTCTGAAAGACAGTGACCCTCTTCTCACAGCTCCACTGAGCAGTGCCCCAGTGGGGACTCTGTGTGAGGCTCCAACTCCACGTTTCTCTTCTGGACTGTCCTAGCAGAGGTTCTCCATGAGGGCTCTGCCCCTGCAGCAAACTTCTGTCTGGACATCCAGGTGTTTCTATACATCCTCTGCAATCTAGGCAGAGGTTCCCAAACCTCAATTCTTGACTTCTGTGCACCCACAAGTCCAACACCACACGTAAGCTGCCAAGGCTTGGGGCTTACACTCTCTGAAGCAATGGCCTGAGCCCTACTGTGGTCCCTTTTAGCCACAGCTGGGATGCAGAGCACCAAGTCCTGAGACTGCACATAGCAGCAAGACCCTGGGCATGACCCACAAGACCATTTTTTCCTCGTAGGCCTCCCAGCTTGTCATGGGAGGGGCTGCCATGAAGGTCTCTGACATGCCCTGGAGACATTTTCTCATTGTCTTGGCAATTAACATTTGGCTCCTGATTACTTATGCAAATTTCTGCAGCCAGCTTGAATTTTTCCTCAGAAATGGGTTTTTATTTTCTATCACATGTTCAGGCTGCAAATTTTCCAAACTTTTATGCTCTGCTTCCCTTTCAAATATAAGTTCCAAATCCAAGCCTTATCTTTGTGAATGAATAAAGCTGAATGCTTTTAAGAGCACTCAAGTCACTTCTTGAATGCTTTGCTGCTTAGAAATTTCCTCTATCAGATGCACTAAGTCATCTCTCTCAAGTTCAAAGTTCCACAGTTCTCTAGGGCAGGGACAAAATACTGCCAGTCCCTTTGCTAAAGCATAGCAAGAATCACCTTTGCTCCAGTTCCCAATAAGTTCCTCATCTCATTGAAGACTACCTTAGCCCGGACTGTTTTTTAATCAAAATCATTCAACAAGTCTTTAGGAAGTTCCAAACTTTCCCACATCTTTCTGTCTTATTCTGAGTCCTCCAAACTCTTCCAATCTCTTCCTGTTACCCAGTTCCAGGCAGACTCACCTGACAGCAATAATATAAAGACCCCATCATCTAAGAAGAATGTGTGTTCAGAGGTCCAAGCTAAGGAACCTGGAAGCAGACAACTTGGAGATTTATTCCTTATTGATGAGGAACATCTGAACCCCTGGCCCATCATGTGGGCCTTACAGTGGATCAAGGCCTTTTGTTTTGGGTTAAGTGAAGGTTGCCAGGTGGAGGGTGCTAGGGGGAGGGTGCTAAGAGAAAATGCTGTATCAACTGTGTGTTTTTTACAAACGGTAGTGGTTCTGCTATCCAGCCCATTACCACTGGGCTACACTGTAGTATAAGTCTCCTCAATAAACTCTATGTCTTGTTTGCTGGTTCTATGTCTCTTCTGCCTCTTTGAACATGGTGTCATTCCTATTGAAGAGTCATTAGGGGTCCAGCACAACTTCAATGAACTTCTAAAAAACAATTTCTAAATATATACAGATGCTTATATTTTAGTAGCAAATTGTCATATAATTAATCAGCACCATGTAAAGACATATTTATTTGCTTTGGTTCTAGAAATAACTTTGGTTTAGTATAATAAGAAAATCATGAGTTTTGGAGGAGTGGTCTTCGATGAGTCAAAAGCAAAAATTGTTTCCTTTTTTCAGTTGTCAGATAACACGTTAATTTTTTCCTGAGATATCCAAACCATAAAACCTAGCATTTTCTCGCTGATATGAACTGATATTTTACAAATAGATACATTTCAGAAATTCAACTTTGTGAGTTCATTTGAAAAGAAAAAGATACAAGACAGTATTTTAAGGCAGTTCAGATAGCTTTCTAGCCTCGCAGAAAGAATAAAAATGCTGGTCTGAAACAAACTTAAAAATCGAAGAGTTGATTAGCTAGCCTTTAAGTCTGTAAACCTAGGGGTAATTGGATGGTCAACTCTTTTCTCTTAAGATTAAAGCTCTGCTTTTTTTTTTTTTTTTTTTTTTAGGGTTCAAAAAATTTATACTGATATGAATTTTAGAGAATGCATGCCCAAGTCCTCATCCTTGATACATTCAAGAAGCTTCTTTCTCTATACTCAATTTGCACTCTCTGTATAAGACTCCTTAGGCCAATCTGTGTTGTCAGGTTTTAAGGAATCCAGTGGTTGTGCATTTTCAGCATCTCACACCTAAGTCTGCATACTGGCATTTGTCATTTATGTGTGGGTGAGGTTTGAGGTGGGGGTCAGGCAATATAGGCTTTGCAAAAGGAGGACTTATCTATTGCTTTCAATTCTTTGAGTTTTTTTCTCTGCTCTTTCCCTTTCTTTTCTTACTATGTGTTCCTTTTTCCTTGGAAGAAAGTTTATATGCTACTGGGATAATGCTGAGTGATCTATAGCTGGAAGGAATAGGCAGGTTTTTGATGAAGTCTCAAGTTGTAGCTAGACCTTTTTCACCTGTCACTTGGAACCAAATTTATATGCTTCCTAACTACTAGAGAAGACAGAAAGATGGTGCTGCAATCAGGTAGAGTGATGTACTTTAAATGATATCAATGCCCTCCTTCTTGCTGATTATTAGAAAGAACCAAAAGCAGAGGCATTCGTTAGAAAAACCAAAGACCTCTGCTTAGATTAAAACAGGTTAAATGTTCTTTTGAGTGAAACCTTTTAGTTTGCTCTTTAAAGATGGCTTACCGGAGGAGGGATTGCATTGGGAGTTATACCTGATGTAAACGACGAGTTGATGGGTGCTGACGAGTTGATGGGTGCAGCACAGCAACATGGCACAAGTATACATATGTAACAAACCTGCACGTTATGCACATGTACCCTAGAACTTAAAGTATAATAATAATAAAAAAAAAGAAAACATACACACAAAAAAGAAAATAAATTTTATTAGATATGATAAAAATAAATAAATAAGTAAAGATGGCTTACCTTCTAGAAAATGTAGTAAGTTCCAATTCTTTTGTTTTGAGGAATGCCCCTAAACATTCAAGAAATTCAAAGTGATTAAATTTGTATCATTATATATCACATCTTGGAGGCTATATGGTATGAGAGAAAAAACATTAGTTTTGGGTCAGAATTTTTTTTTCTTTTTTTTTTTTTTTTTTTGAGACGGAGTCTCCCTCTGTTGCCCAGAATGGAGTGCAATGGTGCAATCTTGGCTCACTGCAAGCTCCATCTCCTGGGTTCAAGCCATTCTCCTGCCTCAGCCTCCCGAGTAGCTTGGACTACAGACACCCACCACCATGCCCAGCTAATTTTTTGTATGTTTTGTAGAGATGGGTTTTCACCATGTTAGCCAGGACGGTGTTGATCTCCTGACCTCATGAATCACCCGCCTTGGCCTCCCAAAGTGCTGGGATTACAGGTGTGAGCCACCGTGCCTGGCTGGGTCAGAAATTTTATACCCCAGTTTTGACACTGTAATTAACTCTTTGAAAAGCACTAGAAAAGTTTGTTTGTTTGTTTGTTTGTTTGTTTTTCCTGGGTGTCAGTTGCCTCATCCCTAGATACTGTACTTTAAATCAAATCTCTGTTTCAGCTCAAACATTCTGTGAATTCTTGTTATTCTAGGTTTAATATTATGAGTATAGTACAGAAGTGTAAATCACAGTCATGACTGGAGGCAACTGCAATCCTACTGCGGAGATAAGGCTGTCCCTGTGAAATAATAGCATGCACTACAGAACAGACTACATTTTAGTAATGAATTTAGTGGAACAGATCACAAGTGTCAAAACATTTCAGAATAGCAAGAGAGAGTAAGGCAGACTCAAATGATAAATTTCCTTGGAGAGGGTTAGACTTGGGTTGGGCCTTTGAGGTAGGCATTGAGTAGATGGATAAAATAGCAAATGTAACAGGTAACAGTAATTCAATTAATGGGGAATACACAACAGGGCCCAGATATGAGAGGGAGCATGGTAAAGCCAAGTAAGGAGATAGCTCAATATATCTTTTGGTTCAAAGGGTAAAACGTTGTTTATTTTTCACTTGTATGCTTTAGTCAGTTTGGACTGCTTTAAAGAATACCATAGACTAGATGGGTTAAGCAACAAACACTTATTTCTCACAGTTCTGAAGGCTGGAAAGTCTAAGATCAAAGTGCCAGCAGATTCACTGTCTGATGGAGGCCCACTTCCTGACTCACAAATGACCAACTTCTTGCTGTATCCTTTCATAGTGAATGAGACAAGGGAGTTCTCTAGGGTCTCTTTTATAAGGGTATTAATCCTATTCATGAGCAGTTATCCTCATGACTTAGCTCCCAAAGACACTATCTTTTACAATCATCACATTGTGGATTGTGGGTTAGGATTTCAAAACATGAATTTGGGTGGGGGCACGTAAACATTCAGTTCAGAACATTGCAGAACTCCTATTTCCAACTTTGTTCCCAGTTTATATAAGAAGCGAACTTAGGACCTAGAGTATGGACAGATCAACTGTGCTATCTTACACAATTGTGTCTTACTCACTTCTTAGAAGAACTTCTCTAGATTACAGCCAGTCTTGCCTTGTTTCCTCTCCGAATGAGTCTTTTCCACCTAAATTTCTCTTGAAACTATTCTACCACCACAATTTCAATTGCTAGAACTAAAGAGTTTATTGCATTCTCTTCGTGACTTCCCAACATTTTAGTTACAAGGAAAGTTTTAGAAAAGTCCAAAGAACAGATCATCTTCTCACTTTTGCATCCCAGAACACAGCCATTGCATCTCAATTTACTGCCTGATTCCACATGATCTCATCTTCCATAAGCCCGCTGTGAAAGTTCCTTGTGTTTTGCCCTTGTTCCCTGTCTTTCAGGAGCATAGGGAACCTCAGAACATTCGTTGTTTTTACTATTTGGAAGTCCTAAGATTGATGATATTCTTTAATTGCAGATTTATACTTAGCCTGCCAAGCAGAGTGCAATGGAGTAACTACCAATTCACTTATTTTCATAATTTAACTACATACATAATTTTTCTTACCCATTTTATAGATTCTCAAAATTATGCCTTCTACCTAGTGAGAGAGAAGAAAAACTGCTTGAAGATATTTGACATAAAGTTATAGAATATTTCGTTAGAAATAGATGGTGTAAGGAAAGTGTTATGTTTCATATCTGGGTATAATAGAAGCCAAGGTGTGATCCAGTTTTCCTCCAAAATATGTAAAAATGTATCTAAGGACCTTCTTTCCTTCTTTGAACCAAGACTAGGGGAGGTAAAACTTTTCATGCTCTGCCTCATTTAACTCTTAGGAAACACCTCCTGATGGATGTGGCAGTGTTTGTTTCATATTCCATCTGGTGTTCATTAATTACTGAGAGCATTAATGATGACTCGAAAGCCATTTTGCAAAACAGTAAAGTAGAATATAGTCCACAGAATATTTAAAGTTCTGCAAATTTATTTTATTCTGCCAATTTTGAACAGGTGGATCTATTATGGTTTTGGCTATTCGTCTCATATGACTGACTCTCACTCTTACGACTTTCACAACTTCATGCTAACTCATTAAAAAGGTGCTTAATTAAATGTGTGCTTGGTAATTAGAGAGTTTTCACAAGCAAGTACAGATGGAGCAAATGTAATTGAATGGAGGAACATAGCAATTCAGTGAGCTTTTATATAGATGTGGAATAGTATGAGTAAGATAGTAGGAGAAGATCTTTGTAGAAGTTTAACAGTAGAAGCTTTTCTATTCCTCCCTAAAAATTTAACAGTTTTGAACTATTCAGATTTATACTCAACTCAAGAGGAGACGCCCTAATACATGGGGCAATTAGTAGGAAGAGCATATGGCCTAGTTTCCCTGGGACCATCTTAGGAAACACCTTATAGCAGATGTTGTTGGTTTCCACCTATGACGCATCGGGTGTTCACATTCAAGTCTATGTCTAAGACATCCCAACATAAGCACTTGTGACTCTCTCTATAAGGCTTCCTCTAGGCTCGAAAGAATGGCAGGCCAGAATTGTGTAGTTGTTTATGCTCTTGAGTGTGGCCCTTAGATGATAAAAGATGGAAGTTGAGGGATAAATAGCCCAGTTTCTTATCTCCTTGGGGATACATCTGGGTTATGTTCTAGATCAATTTTCACAGTTTTTCAGCAGGATTGAGTCCCTGTTACCCACGGTGGTAACTGACTTGATACATAACAATTATTGTGTTCTCTCCTTTTCTTGCCTTAGTTCCCCACTCTCATGCTTGTGCTTCCTGGGATAGTCTCCCAAATAAATGGCTTGTACTCAAATTCTTATCCTCAAATCTGCACCTGGGGGAAGACAGCCCAATGCTTGCTATTGCTGGGTAATTTTGAAGTTTCCTTTGTCTCTCAAAATTTCTCAGCTTAGATATAAAATAAATAGCATTCTAATCATTACATATCAGGATACACTCTTGCTAGACTCATCTAAAACTGTAGACAATTTTGTCCTCATTATTTCAAGATTTAGTTTTGAGTCAACAGTTTCAAATAGTTTTTTACTTCCTCTTTTTGCAGTCTTACAGGAGATAGATAACTAGAGTATTCCAACACCCACAGACACCTCCAGGGAGTTCAACTTATTTCTCTCTGTGCATTTCCATAACATTTTATTCATACATCTGTGACTTGCATGCTTAGCAAAATTACAAGGACAATTTGCATAACTGTCTTTTCTATGAGGTTGTAGGTTTCTCTGGTTATGAGGACCTTAGTGTATTTATCTTTTATTTGCCACAGTATAAATAAGTACCTGACATCTTTAAGTGATATCTACTCAATGAGTGAATAAGTAAATCAATGAGTAAATGAACTGCATGCATAAATTCTAGGGTCTATTCCCTTTGAAATTAGGTCTGGATTTCTGAACCCAGAAAGGATATTTACTGGGAGATATGGTTTGGCTCTGTGAGCCCACCCAAATCTCATGTGGAATTGTAATCCCCACATGTCAAGAGAGGGTCTGGGTGGGAGATGATTGGCTCCTGGGGGTGGATTTCTACCATGCTGTTTTCATGACAATGAGTGAGTTCTCATGAAATCTGATGGTTTAAAAGTGTGGCACGTCTCCTCCCTTACACACTCTCTCTCCTGATACTTTGTGAAGAAGGTGTTTGCTTACCCTTTGCCATCCACCATGATTGTAAGTTTCTTGAGGCCTTCCAGTCATACCTCCTGTTAAGCATGCAGAACTGAGTCAATTAAACCTCTTTTCTTCATAAATTACCCAGCCTCAGGTAGTTCTTTACAACAGTGTGAAAACACACTAATACAGAACATTGGTACTGGGAGTGTGGGCAGTGCTATAAAGATACCTGAAAATGTGGAAATGACTTTGGAACTGGGTAACAGGCAGAGAGGTTGAATCAGTTTGGACGGCTCAGAAGACAGGAAGATGTGGGAGAGTTTGGAACTTCCTAGAGACTTGTTGAACGGTTTTAACCAAAATGCTGATAGCAATATGGACCACAAAATTCAGGCTGAAGTGGTCTCAGACAGAGATGAGGAACTTATTGGGAGTTGGAGTAAAGGTCACTCTTGCTATGCTTTAGCAAAGAAACTAGCAGCATTTTGCCCCTGCCCTACAGAACTTGAGAGACATGATTTAGGCTGTCTGTTGGAAGAAATTTCTGAGCAGCAAAGCATTCAAGATATGACCTGGCTGTTACTAACAAATTACAGTCATATGTGTTCACAAGAGATGGTCAGAATTTGGAATTTATATTAAAAAGGGAAGCAGAACGTGAAACTTTGGAAAATTTCCATCCTGATCAGAAAAGAAAAACTCATTTTTCTAGAGAGAAATTCAAGCCACGGCTGCAGAAATTTGTATAAGTAATGAGGAGCCAAATGTTAACAGTCAAGACAATGGAAAAAATATCTCCAAGGCATTTCAGAGATCTTCACAGTAGCCCCTTCCATCGCAGGCCTGGAGGCCTAGGAGGGAAAAATAGTTTCATAGGCCAGGCCCAGGGCCCTGCTGCTCTGTGTAGCCTCAGGACATGGCATCCAGCATCTCAGCAACTCAAGCACCAACCATGGCTAAAAGGAGCCAAGGTACAGCTTGGGCCATTGCTTCAGAGGTGTAAGCCCCAACCCTTGGTAGCTTCCATGTTGTATTGGGCCTGTGGGTGTGCACAAGGAAGAGTTTGGAAACCTCCACCTAGATTTCAGAGGATGTATAGAAATGTCTGGATGTCCAGGCAGAAACCTGTTGCAGGGGCAGAACCTCTGCTAGGGCAATGCCAAAGGGGAATTTGGGGCTGGAGCCCCAACGCAGAGTTCCCACTGGAGCACTACCTACTGGGGCTGTGAGAAGAAGGTCACTGTTCTCTAGATTCCAAAATTGTCGATCCACTGACAGCTTGCACTGTTCACCCTGAAAAGCTTCAGGCACTCAGCAACAGTGCATGAAAACAGCCAATGGGGCTGTACTCTGCAGAGCCACAGGGGTTGAGCTTCCGCCCAAGGCACTGGGAGCCCACCCCTTGCATCAGCATGTCTTGGATGTGAGATATGGAGCCAAAGAAAATTATTTTGGAGCTCTAAGATTTAATAACTTCTCTGCTAGGTTTTGGACTTGCATGGGACTTGTGGCCCCTTTGTTTTGGCCAATTTCTCCCATTTGCAAGGGGGAGCACTTGCCCAATCCCTGTACTCCCCATGTCTTCTCAATCGCGGTACTCAACTTGGAAGTAATTAATTTTTTTTTGATTTTACAGGCTCATAGGTAAAAGGGATATGCCTTGACTCAGAAGAGACTTTGGACTTGAACTTTTGAGTTAATGCTGGAATGTGTTAAAACTTTGGGGGACAGTTGAGAAGGGATAATTGAATTTTGCAATGTGAAAAGCACATGAGATTTGGGAGGGTCTGGGACCGGGGTGGAATGATATGATTTGGCTCTGTGTGCCAACCCAAATTTCAAATAGAATTGTAATACCCGTATATCAGAGGGGAGACCTGGTGAGAGGTGATTAGATCATGGGAGCAGATTTTCCCCATGTAGTTTTGTGATAGTGAGTAAGTTCTCAGGAGATCTGATGGTTTAAAAGTGTGGTTCTTTCCCTACCCCTCCTGCCATCTTGTGAAGAATGTGCTTGCTTCCTTTTCACCTCCTGACCTGATTGTATGTTTCCTGAGGCCTCTCAGTCATGCTTCCTGTTAAGGCTGTGGAACTGTCAGTCAATTAAACCTCTTTTCTTCATAAACTCCCAGTCTCAGGCAATTCTTTATGGCAGTGAAAACACGGGGTAACACACTGGGTAACGAAGCCACGTGTTCCTGTCATAAAGGCATCTTCTGTTGTAGGAAAGAAGTTGCAGAAATAACCGTGGCTCATATATTGAGTAATATCAAACTTTTCTCTTTGTTAACTCACTAGGTCAGAGATTAGCACTTGAAGAAAAAAGGTTCTCTAAAAGCATATAGGAGTCCAATTGCCCCAAAAATAACTTGGGGTAAAATTTCACCCATTAGGGTTGCTTGGCATTTACATGGTGATTAAACATCCTGTCAGTTCCACTCTTCTGGAAATGAATTCCTACCTAAAAAGTGAAGGCAATAAGTATACATATAGTGTGACCCTTGAAGAATCCTGAGGCATTTTTCCAGTTTCCCATGAGACCTACCGTATATGTTGGAAGTATTAGAAGCCTAAAACATTATCTACATGAAACATTGAAGTGCTTTGTCTCTCTACATTTTTCAGTATCTTTGAAAAAGCAGTTTTACCAAATGCAACATTTTATGCCTCTTGCTTGCAAATCTTAAAGAACCAAGCAAATGCAGATAGATGAGTGGATAAATGAGTTGGGGCCAAAGTAAAAGATCATTGTGTAAAAATAAGCAGTGCACAGGAGCAGGAAGATAACTTCTGGAATAAGTTCTTTCAACCTCTTTCGTTTTCTGACTTTACATCTGGCTGCTATGACCGTCAGATTTCAGCTTTAGTTACCTGGTATCTGTAGGTGTCTTAGCTCACTTGCTTTAGAAGGAACTGAGGAATAATGAGTGGCATTCCTAGTCTGCTTTGGGATTACAAAACCGCCCTTGCAGAAACAGTGAGAGAAGTCTAGTATGGCTGACCCCATCTTGCTTCAAGCCTCATAGGCTGGCTGTCCTTTCTCATTCCTGGGCATAGGTCCAGCTAACCATGGAAGGAATTTAGTTTATAGTTTAACTTTGAAGAAAGGATAATAGTCATGCTCTAAAACTGACCCCTTCTTGTTCAGGGACAGTAACCACTACAAGATTAGGATTATGAGAAGAACCTGAATTCTGCTAAAATGAAAACATAGTTTGCCCTTCTATAATCATTCACTCTGCTAGAGGTTACAAGATTTGTGACTTCTCCAATTGGTTCTATAGATAACATCACTATTGTAGAACATAAGATTGGTCTTTTGAGATGTTTTTCAGACTTTTGTATTCTGGGGACTGGCTGACTCCACCTATACTCATGATGCATGACTCAATAGGTCCTATGACCCCACCCAGCCACCCAGAGGCAGACTAAGAGCACAAGGACATTTTCCAGACCCCTGGGATTTTATCTACAACCAATTAGCAGCACCCATTCCCTAATCCCATGCCCACCAAATCATCCCTAAAATCCTTAGTCTCTGAGTTCTCAGAGAGGCTGACTTGTTTATTACTCTACAAAGTAATAAACTCTGCCTCTTTCTTGGCTAGCCCTGTGTTAATTAACCTCTTTTCTTTATGCAAAAACCTTCTGTTCTCAGTGCATTGACTTTTCTGGGCAGCAGGCAAGATGAACCCATTGGGTTATTATAATTACACTAAGGACCCCAGGATACAGAGAACCTTTTAAACTCAAGACAGGATGACTTAAACAAAGAAAGAAGACACCATGCAATAGACTATCTAGTCAGGGGCATGTGGCAAGATCTGTAGCCCTCTCCTGGGACACGCAAAGAGTGATACTTCTACAGAACTGCTGGGTCTTACTGACATCTATGATGCAACTTTCTGTTACAGCACAGCAGAAATTTTCCTATTTTAAAACTCAAATTTCTCAGATGTAAAATGATCCCAGAAGTCATCTTAGCCAGTCTTTATCTTGGTAAAGAAAAACTACAACAATCAAAAGCTAAACATCAACAAACAAAACTTGGAAAAAATCAACACCCTAATTATGTACAGCATTCTTAAAGATTTCAAATCATTTCTCTGTTATCTCATCATATTTGATTATCACAATACATCTATTAGGTGGGAAAGAAAATGAATATCCTGAGACACAGGATAGGTAAGCCTTTCTGCTAGTTATTGGTTAAGTCTGAACACAAGTTCTTTGCTATCTCACTATACGTAGAGTACATCTGCAGGCATAACCATTGTTGATCTCCCTGGCTCCTCCAGAGACCACTCCTTACTTAATCTACTTCCCTCAGGCTATAGGAATGACCACCTACTCCAATTCTGGGTAATTATTATATCACTCTCGCTGAACGAAAGTGATTGGTCCAAGAGGTAGACATTACCTTTTTTGTTTGTTGTCTTTCAGCTTTGAAAGGAAAATAAAATCTTGGGACCCCCAAACTCAGTATGCCAAAGAGAAAAGTTAACTTTTGGAACTGAGTCATGCAAAACACAAAAGCAGAAACAAAACAAAAACCTGTCTTTCTTTTGTTCCCAGATAGCTATAATGTCATATGCTTACTTTATCTTACGTAAAATGTAGATTTACTGAGCATACGACAGATACATAATTGACTTGTTCCCCACTACTCCCTTTTCACCTGTAAAATGTGGATTTCTTATTGGCTATCCTCTCCCTTTTTTTCTTTCCTTCTTCCTCTCCTGTCCAATCTTTCCCTTTAAATATTGAAGTCAATCATGAGCAGACACTTTTCAAAAGAAAACATACATGTGGCCAAAAGTATATGAAAAAATTATCAGCATTGCTAATCATTAGAGAAGTGCAAATCAAAACCACAGTGAGACACCATCATGCACCAATCAGAATGGCCATTATTAAAAGTCAAAGAATAACAGATGTTGGCAAGGTTGTGGAGAAAAAGGAATACTTATACACTGCTGGTGGCAATGGAAATTAGTTAAGCCGATGTGAAAAGTAGTTGGAGTATTTTTGAAAGAACTTTACACAGAACTACCATTCAACCCAGCAAAGCCATAACTGGGTATATAACCAAAAGAATACAAATTGTTCTACCACAAAGACACAGACATGCATTTGTTCACTGTAGCACTAATCACAATGGCAAAGATATGGATTCAACTGAAATGCCCATCAATTGTAAACTGGATAGAAAATGTGATACATATGCACCTTGGAATACTATGCAGCAGTAAGAACAAATGAGATCATGTCCTTTGCAGGAACATGAATGGAACTGGAGATCATTATCCTTAGCAAACTAATTCAGGAAAAGAAAATCAAATAGTGCCTGTTCTCACTTATAAGTGAGAGCTAAATAATGAGAACACATGAAAACAAAAAGGGTACCAAGAGACACTGGGTACTACTTGAGGGTGGAGTGTGGGAAGAGGGAGAGGATCAGAAAAAATACCTATGGGGTACCATACTTGGTACCTGTGTGATGAAATCATCTGTATATACATCAAATCTCCATAACAAATCTGCACATCTGTTCCTGAACCTAAAATAAAAGTTAAAAGAAAAGAAATGAGTACGTAAATAAATAAATATTGAAGTCCTTAAAACCTTATTTTGAAAAAAGCACAGGCCACAGATCCTACAATAATTTGTGTTTCTTTTTCCCAGGCATGTTCTCAAACCTGGCAAAATAAATTTCTTAATTAACTGAGATCAGTCTCAGGCACTTTTTGGTTTACAAGTTCATAATTTTTTAACTAGTGTTTTTTTGTTGTTTGTTTGTTTTTTGCTATGCAGATGTTGAAAGAATGACATCATCTTTTTACTGGGATTGCTAAACCGGTGGTATCAATCTTGAGCTGTTAAGGGTGTCTGCCAAGCTGTTGAAGGACATACATCTTCAAAATCTATTTTATTTTATTTTATTTATTATTATTATACTTTAAATTCTAGGTTACATGTGCACAACTTGCAGGTTTGTTACATATATATATACATGTGCCATGTTGGTTGCTGCACCCATTAACTCATCATTTATATTAGGTATATCTCCTAATGCTATTCCTGCCCCCTCTCCTGACCCCATGACAGTCCCCGGTGTGTGAGGTTCCCCATCCTGTGTCTGAGTGTTCTCATTGTTCCAAAGAACTTAAACAAATTTGCAAGAAAAAATCAAACAACCCCATCAAAAAGTGGGCAAAGGATATGAACAGCCACTTCTCAAAAGAAGACATTTATGCAGCCAACAGACACATGAAAAAATGCTCATCATCACTAGCCATCAGAGAAGTGTAAATCAAAACCACAATGAGATACCATCTCACACCAGTTAGAATGGCAATCATTAAAAAGTCAGGAAACAACAGGTGCTGGAGAGGATGTGGAGAAATAGGAACACTTTTACACTGTCAGTGGGACTGTAAACTGGTTCAACCATTGTGGAAGACAGTGTGGCAGTTCCTTGAGGATCTAGAACTAGAAATACCATTTGACCCAGCCATCCCATTACTGGGTATATACCCAAGGGATTATAAATCGTGCTGCTATAAAGACACATGCACACGTATGTTTATTGCAGCACTATTCACAATAGCAAAGACTTGGAACCACCCAGATGTCCACCAATGATAGACTGGATTAAGAAAATGTGGCACATAGACACGAAGAAATACTATGCAGCCATAAAAAAGGATGAGTTCATGTGATTTGTATGGACATGGATGAAGCTGGAAACCATCATTCTGAGCAAACTATTTCAAGAACAGAAAACCAAACACAGCATGTTCTCATTCATAGGTGGGAATTGAACAATGAGAACACTTGGACACAGGGTGGGGTACATCACGCACCAGGGCCTGTCATGGGGTTGGGGGAGAGGGGAGGGATAGCACTAGGAGATATACCTAATGTAAATGATGAGTTAATGGGTGCAGCCCACCAACATGCCACATGTATACATATGTAACAAACCTGCACATTGTGCACATGTACCCTAGAACTTAAAGTATAATAACAATAATAAAAATCTATTTTAAAATATATAAAAGAAAAATATAAAGAAGAACAAGAATAGGATTTGAATTTCCATGTTAGCCTGTGAAATGAGGCCTTCATTCTTGCATCTCTATCTTAGCCTGGGTATCGTTTCTCGCTTCCTAAACCAATAAATGCTCCCAAGTGTGTTTAAGTTGCTTTAAGTGGTGGCGTTCTCCCTTGCAACCTTTGACCTATTATGAAGATAAATAATAGATGCTGACAAGGTTGTGGGGAAAAGGGAGCACTTACACACTTCCAGCTAAAACACTCTTCTAGTTAGAGTACAAATATGGCTCAACCACCCCTAAGATTTTGAGGCTTAAAAACAGAGATTAGATGAGTGAATTTAGCCAGAAAATGAAGGCAGAGTTGCTAGAGGGGAATAAAGGATGTATATATGCCATGGAAGGGAGCCCCAAGACACACAGGAGAGGTAGAGAGAAAGGGAGTTGGGGAAGATAGAGCCGGGATAGAGGTTGAGGAATGTTTTAGCTTCAAAGGTTTTAGAATACACCTTAGGTCAGGAAATAGTCTAATGCACACAACTTGGTCAACTCCCCCAATTCATCATCTGATGGCTATGCTAGTTCATAAATACCCAGGAACGAAGGTCTCTGCCTCTTTGCTTGTAATACTGACTGTTGCTCTCTGCTAGCCAGCCTCAGTGCTATCTTTGGTTCACTACTAAAATGCTGCTTCTTGGACAGGGGTAACAACCAGTCTTATTTAACATTACGATGCCACGTAAAACTCCAGAGCATGCATAAGCCTGACTTCTTAAGAAAGCACAAGGCTTATTTAAATCATATTAAAGAAGCCAAGAAATTAAAGACTTAGTAAAATGGGGATTATCATATTTTGTACTCATTTAAGCATTCTTAGGTTTAAGGAGGGGCTCTGTGAAGCATAGAAAATCAAATACCTTGATACCAAGCCTGCTTCTGTCACAGAACATTGTGACATGTTGTTTTAAAGGCCCGTTTTGAAAACATGTCAGTTCTGAAGTTGATTTGGTAAGTAGAGTCTTCATATTAATCATCAGTTCAGAGATGCTTGGCCAAAAAGCCCTGGAGTTGAAATCTGATCTTTGCTACCTTAGAGAACACCAATTTAATCCTACCAGGCTTATTTATTTATTGATTGCTAGTCACTGTGATAGCTTCTGAAGATACCATGGAACACAAATGATAGTCCACAATCTCATAGAACTGCTAGTCTAACGGGAAGGAAGACAGGCAAGTAATAATGACAATATGAGGAGACACTAATGAGGAGGAAGCTTAGGGAACTAGGTTAAGTTGTAGCAGGAAGCCTGACCAATCTAGGGGAAGAGAAGACTTTCCTTTCAAAATTGATGTTTAAGCCAAGACTGTAGGGACAACTAACACCAGCCAAGTAAAAGTGGCTCTAGAGAGTGTTTTACAGAGCAAGAAAAGTGTGTGTGAAGAACAAGAAGAGAAGGGGAGCACTGACCCTGGTGGAACCACAATATGTCCATTATGGTTTGCATTATTGATGTAGCAAGAGGACATTGGGGGAAGATGGAGCTAGCTAGTAACTATAATAAGTAGGTACTAAAAATATTAAAACAGTTGATGTCTAGGATCAGATCAGTGTTCTATTAGGAGAATCATATTCCAACTTCAAGGTTTTCTCACTCAGCAAGTCATATGGTTACCAGGAGCCAGATTGTGGAAGGCCTTGTAAATTGTTTTAAGGAATTTGGATTTTGTGTTTGAAGTTTCTTTGAGATAGCTGTGTATCCAACCACCCACATATCCATCTGCTTATTTAACAAGTACTTATTAAGCTTCTATTACATGACAGGCATTGAGGCAGGAATTAGCTTTAGATTAGAGAAAAAACTAGACACACTTCCTAACTGTGAAATTTATATAGAACGTGGGGAAATGAACAATAAACAAGCAAAGAAACAAATATGTCGTATGACTTATTGGTACAATAAAGGAAACAACTTTCATATAACGATAGAAGATAATGGAAATTAACTCATGTACATAAGCTGGTGTGAATGGTTTCTGTAGGGAAATATAATTTATGATGATAAATGAAGGGTGAGAAGATAGAAGCCTTGTGAAGAAGATTATAGGCAAAAGGACACCTCTTTGAAGACCCAAAAGCGAAAAATATCTTGAGATGTTTAAGGAAATAAATACAGCTACTGTGATATAGATGGAGGGGGAAACAGAGAGTGGTTCAAGGTGAAGTTAAAGGTTTACCAGGTTAGACAGGGACTTTTTAGACAATATCAATGAGTTTGGATTTTATCTGAACAGCAAGAAGAAACCATTGAAAATTTAAACAGAAAGTAGTGGCCAATGAACTAAAACATTGGGTTCTGGTGAGGACCCTGTTCCTGGCTTGCAGGTAGATACCTTCTCACTGTGTTCTCACAAGGCCTTTCGTTGTGCATACAACGAGTGGGGTAGGGTGAGGAGAGAGAGAAACAGAGAGAGAGAGAGAGAGAGGTGTCTCCAGTGCCTCTTTCTCTTCTTATAAGATGATACCATGGTATCTTCAGGAGCTATCACAGGGACTAGCAAAAAGTACCTGATTGGCGTTCTCTAAGATAGCAAAATCAGATTTCATTCTTATCAAGGTGAGGTTCATCCTTATGATCCCATTAACCATAACTACGTCCTAAAGGCACTATCTCCAAATACAGTCATACTGAGGATTAGGGCTTCAACATACACACACATTTGAAGGAAACAAAATTCAGTACACAACCAGACTATGGATCAAGACTAGAAATGGAAGGACACAAGTATGCTAAGGTCTTGACTGTGCCTTGAAATGAGTAGTGCTCATGCAGTGAAGAGAAGTAGGTGAACTCAAAATGTGTTTAGACTTAGAAACAGTAGAACTTGCAGATTGTTTGGGTGTCGGAAGTGGTACCACTACTAAAGTGGGAAAGCCTTGGGAGGAAAGATTTGTAAGAAGGAAACAATGGCATGGTATCTTAATTTCTATATTTGGGAAATCTATGACCCACCGAACTGGACATGTGTTTTGAAAATTGAATGTAATAATCTGGAACTCAGAATATAGAACTAGAGAAAAGTGAAAATTTTGGAAATAATTGCCATCAATGAAGAATGAAGTATCACCAAGAGAGACCGTAGAGTGAGTGGAGCAGAACATCCACAGTACATTAACACTTGGAGGAGGGAAAAGAAAAAGTCATCTAAAAATAAATTAAGATGGTGTATATGTATCATATTTTCTTTATCCAATCCGCTGTTGATTGGCAACTGGGTTGACTTTACATCTTTGACACTGTGAATAGTGTTGTGACGAACACACGAGTGCATATGTCCTTTTGGTAGAACAATTTATTTTCCTTTAGGTATATACCCAGTAACACGATGCTGGGTTGAGTGGTAGTTCAACTCTTAGTTCTTTGAGAAATCTTCAAATGGTTCTCCACGGTGGCTGGACTAGTTTATATTCCCAGCAACAGTGTATAAATTTCCTCTTTTCTCCGTAGTCTTGCCAACAACTGTTATTATTATTATTTTACTCTTTAACAGAAGCTACTCTGACTGGTATGAGATGGTATCTCATTGTGGTTTTGATTTGCATTTCCTGATGGTTAGTGATAATTAGCATTTTTCATACGTTTATTGGCCTATTTTATGTCTTCTTTTTAGAAGTGTTTGTTCATGTCCTTTGTCCATTTTTTAATGGAGTTATTTCTTTTTTTCTTGTCGATTTAAGTTCCTTATAAATTCCAGATATTAGACCTTTGTCAGATGGATAGTTTGTGAATATTTTCTCCTGTTATGTACGTTTTCTGTGTACTTCTTTGATGTTTTCTCTTGCTGTGCAGAAGCTCTTCAGGTTAATTAGGTCCAACTTATTTTTTTGTTTTTATTGCAGTTGCTATTGAGGACTGTTGGAATACTATGCAGCCATTAAAAAAAGAATGAAATCACGTCCTCTACAGCATTATGGATGCAGCTAGAGGCTATTTTCTTAAGTGAAGTAATACAAAAACAGAAAACCAAATACTGTATGTTCTCACGTATAAGTGGGAGCTAAACATTGGGAATACATGGACACAAAAATATGAAGAATAGACACTGGGGACTATTAGAGCATGAAGAGAGGAAGTGGGGCAAGGGATGAAAAACTACCTATTGGATACTATGATTACTAACTGGATGATGGATTCAGTCATATCTCAAACCTCAGCATTACACAATATACCCATGTAACAAACCCACATATGTGCCCCCTGGTTCCAAACTAAAAGTTGAAAAAATAAAAAAAATAAAAAAATAAAAAAAATTTAAGAAAAAAACTATAAATAAATAAAATTTTTTAAAAATAAGGAAGACAGAACAGCAGGAATAAAACCAGAAAAATAGGTTGCCAGAAGTGGAGGGAGTTTCTAAAAATGAATATGTGTGTTGAGGTCCCCAAGCCCACTCCAAGGTTCAGTGATTCTCTAGGAAGCCTTACAGGACTCAACATAAGTTGTGCTTACAACTATGATTAATGATATGATAGGAAAGAATATAAAGCAAAATCAGCAAAATTAAAGGCAGATGGATAAATTCCAGAGGAAAGCAGGTGCGAGCTTCCCAGGATCCTCTCCCAGGGGAGTTGCAGAGAACACAGGTAATTTCCCCCAGCATCAAGCTGTGACAACAAATACGACATGTTGCCAACCTAGAAAGCTTGTACAACACTCAGTGCTGAGAGTTTTTACTGGGGGTTTATCATACAGGCAACCAATTCTTGGCATGTATGAAAATTCCAGACTCCCTGAAGGAAATCAGGTGATCAGTATAAATCGTACTGTGTGCATAGGCAGTTTAGGTACAGTTAGCACTTTAAAAAAAAAAAAAAAAAAAAAAAACAGCTTTACTGAGGCATAATTGACATGCAAAAATCTGCACATATTGATTGTATATGTTTGGACATATGTATATACCTGTGAAACCATCACTACAATCAAAGTAAAAGACTTAGCTATCACCTTCAAACATTTTCTTGTGTCCCTTGTGAATTAGTTTGTTTCTGTGATAAGAATACTTAATATGAAATCTGCCCTCTAAACAAATATTTAAGCACATAATACAATATTGGTGACTATAAGCATTATGCTGCACAACAGATCTCTAGAGCTAATTCTTCTTGCATGACTGTAATTTCCTACCAACTGAGAAGCAACTCCCTATTTTCTCCTCCCCCTAAATATATGGCAAAGAAAAGTTTGAGTAGAGCGCAATTACTCTGAACTGTGAGATCCAGTTACTATTTTAAGAAGTAGCATCTCCAGGATAAAGTTCCAGGGTAAACTTTGCCATGATCGAGCTATTTCCAGTTCTGGCTTAATCCTCTCTCACTCTCTCACATGAAAATGCTAGACTTAATACTACTTAATGCACTAAGCATACTTAATGCTACTCCAAAACCTCATCTGGGTTTGATGCTTACATGATTTGTACTTACAACTTCTTCTGCCTGGAAAGTCACACGCAATTCTTCAACCTGCTTTTATGACTAATTTCTAGCCTTTCAGTAGCAACTAAAAAGTCACTTACTCAGGGGTGCCTCTCAGACCTGGTTTGGCTGGGTTAGGAAACCCCTTCTCTGTGTTGTTAAAATATCTTCACTTACTTCTGCCCTTCAGGTTGCCTCCTCACTGATAGGCTGCAAACTCTTTGAAGGCAATATATCCCTAGTTACCATGAGTATACTGTACAAATGGGGCCCATGATCAGCTCCTAGAATAATGCTTGGTGCATAATGGTCTCTCTAAAAATTATCCCATGGTTGAATGAAAGAGAGCATTTGATATGGAGAATGCTCTAGTTAAATGGGACATCAACTTTCAATTGTTCCAGAAAAAAATGCATCAAAGGCATAATAGTTAACAACAGTATGACTTCCTCTATGGCCTGTGAGGAGACAAATCTGATTGCAATAAAAGAATAAAACTCAGCTCTGGACAAAACGAGTCCCATAAATTGTGAAAAAACTTTACACCACAGAATTTGTGGGTGTGTATCTATCACGTACCCATCATTTCTGTTACCTTATTTAATTTACAAAAAGCTTTGCCAAATATCTTCTTATGATAACTTCTAGACACTTTATAATTTAAAATGGTCTAAATTCTGTTATCTACTTGTTCTAATTTGATCAATATTTTATTATAAAAACAACATATGCACATAATGAGCTATTATGCCATTGCCATTTCCAGTTAGCTCATAGGTAGCCTCTTTTAACTACCTGTGTTTTTCAGTTTCTGGTGATTAACAACATCTTAGTAATATCAATATGACTTCATTGCTTGACTTACCAACTTAGGATAGTTTTCTTTTATTTAAGCTATTAGAGACAAAAAATTCAGCTTACTTATTCAGCCATCTGCCAAATATTTCCCTGTATTCTGAATTTCAAGAATTATACTATCATTTTAGTTATGCTGCAGGTTGTAAAACACAATGTAAATAAAGTATCTGGGCCTACATATTTGTTCCATCATCTTGAAACCTAAAAAAGACAAGGCAATGTACTTCCCTACACTAATCCACTCCATTTACCACTATCGTACCTACTGTATTATTACTGAAGTATCAAGACTTGTACAAGTTTCTTTCTGATAAAACTGTAATTAATTCAGGTATGTTAATAGTTTGAGATTCTACAAATCTAAGTGCCAATAAATAGCATTAATAATATTTGGATTATCCAAATACTACTTTTTACAAGAACAAAGGAGTATGATCAAAACCATGAAAAGAAACCCAGAGAAAGAAATATAATTCAACATCACATAAGATATGCTAATGAGAAGAGAATCAGCCAGCATCAATCAAAGTAATTCTCTTTTCAAATTTTCTATCATTCAAACAGGACGTATTTTGCTTTGCTTTTTTGAGCATCACCTTCATGGATGGCTCTTTGTTTTTTGGAGGATTCATTCATATCTCAATGCTTCTTTTATGATGCAACTGATATCTTCCAGCTTTTAAGTCATAAAATTTGACCAATAAGGTCACTTTGATCTTTCCGTCATTCTTCTTTATGCACTCTTTCCCTCTTGCAGCAGAAGAGCCATGTCCCAGAAAAGGACCTGGATCCTAGGCAGAAGAGAGCTACAGTCAGCCCACAGTGGGCATGTAACTTAAACATATGGGGCCATTTGCTACCTTAACAGTTTTTACTCTGTTCTGATACAGGCTTGACATGTATGGTTGAGAATTTTTTTATATATAATTTTGAATTACTGTTCTAGCATCCAGTGCTTTTGAAGAAAGATTTGATACCAATTTAACTATAATTTCTCTGCTAATTGATTGATATATTTTATCATGTTCTTTCAGAAAAGTTTTAGAATCTTCAATCATTGGTGTCTTGAACTCTTCTAAGGATTGTCTAAGTGTCAACTTTGTTTCATTCATATTTCAATTAAAGATTTATCTCTCTAGTTCTAATAAATTTCTTCTCTTCCTCCCTTAATTTTTCCCTCTATGTTCCCTAGTCTTAATTGAAGTCTTCTAGCTTTTAAGCCATGATATTGAAATTTTTATTAGAAACAGATCTTCCTAATTTTATATTTTGAATTTCTGTCCTGTAGTTTTAACTGTTAATTTAATTGGAAATTAAATTAATTGCAATTTAAACAAATTGTCCCAGTCATAACATAACATCCTATTGGCTTTAGGTTATATGTGATTTCCTCTATTCATTTCTCATTTTTTTTCTTTTACTAATGACATTTCTAGTGTAAGTACTATGATCTTTTTTCCTAGAAGTCTTTTTGCAATGAAGATAAATATCTTTTCAATTCTCTTTGAAAATAAAAATTGAAATTAAAAATATTACTTTAACTTTGCTGAATTGTATCTGCTTTCCTCTTGATCAGTTGATTGGTGTGTTCATTTTGGTACTTCTGTATCAAGTCATTTGTTTTCCTCAAGTGCTTAGTTGTCTTTAATTTTCTATCATATTTATGAGTAAATGGTGAGGTGGATAATCATAGATAATTAGAGACCTGTTCTAAGCTTCTGACAAGTCTAATACCTATTTTTTTTATTAAAACAATCAAAACATCCTTCTTGTAATTGAAGGACTGACAGCGATGACTATAAGTCCTGGGTGTCGGGACAAGGTGAGCTGGCTTTCAGGTTTCCTATTAGGGTACACAGATGGGGTGTAGGTAGCAAACTGTCCTTCTCCTCTACTGAAAGAAATGTGTTTTCCTCTTAAGATACATACTGCCTTAGGAATCCTAACCTTACATGAATAGGTTGTTCAAACTCAATGGAAAACTCTTTTTCTAGTTTTAGCTACAGAGGCAACTCTACTGCTCTCTGATTTTTGGTATACGTAGATTTGCTTAAATTTAAAAAGATCAATTGACTTAGTATTCATATAGACAGTTTTAAATTTATTCAGATTATTACTCTACAACCCTCCGTACCTTCCCTGCCTAATGATTCTGAGCCTTGGTTTTGCCAGGGTTTTGCCATTCTTTCCAGGGTTTTGCCAGGAAGCTCAGCATCTACTTTTTTTTTTTTTTTTTTTTTTTTTTTGAGACTGGTCATCCAGGCTGGAGTGGAGTGTGTGATCTCAGCTCACTGCAGCCTCAACCTCCCAGGCTCAATGGATCCTCCCACCTCAGCCTCCCAAGTAGCTGGGACTACAGACACATGCCACCATGCCCAGGTAATTTCTTGCATTTTTTTGTAGAGACAGGGTTTCATCATGTTGCCCAGACTCATACGGTTCCAGGGCTCAAGCAATCTGCCCACCTCAGCCTCCCGAAATGTAGCTTCAATGTAGCCTTCTTTGGGGTTTTTCTTTCTATTATGACTTGCATGTTAATGTGGTTCCATTCACTTTCCAAAATGTCCTGTTTCCTGAGATGCTTGGCCTATCCTTAGTATTATTAAGGATATATTTCATTTTGTACCTTCTTACTAGAATCTCAAACATATTTTGGCATGTATGTGTCTCAATCTCCCATCATGAACAGGAAGCTACCAAATTTATTTTCCCAAACATTGGGGAAAGCTATGCATTTATACATTACTAGATGAAAAATTAAATTGTACTAAGAAATTTATGCAAAAATGATATAGAAAAGGGAGGAAGGAAGACTAACATTTGCTGATGACATTCTGATAGCAAAGAATTGAATAAGAGACTTTCTTTTTTGCTTTCATTATCTAATTTGATCTACACAATAACCCTAAGTGGTGTCATTATCCAGTTTTTAAATGTATGTCAGGAAATTCAAATAAAACCAGGGAGCTCAAAGAGTTTAAATAAATTGTCCAGGTCGAGTCATAGGACTAATAAATTGTAGAACTGATCCTGGGCGTGTCTAGCTCTAAATCATCTGCTAGTTGCTTCACAGCATGCTAAATGACTTTGAGTGGTTTAGACTCACTGCTCGAACATTGTTAGTTGTTTCTAAGTTATTACTGTTGTTGTTGTTTTTAAACAGGAGAATAACACGTGAAATATTAGATTTTATTTGCAATCTTCAAACTCAGAGAAATTCTATATAAAGGGAAAATATATTATATTATTTTATTTTATTTTATTTTGAAACGGAGTCTCACTCTTTCGCCCAGGCTGGAGTGCAGTGGCCGGATCTCAGCTCACTGCAAGCTCCGCCTCCCGGGTTCACGCCATTCTCCTGCCTCAGCCTCCTGAGTAACTGGGACTACAGGTGCCCGCCACCTCGCCCGGCTAGTTTTTTGTATTTTTTAGTAGAGACGGGGTTTCACCATGTTAGCCAGGATGGTCTCGATCTCCTGACCTCGTGATCCACCCGTCTCGGCCTCCCAAAGTGCTGGGATTACAGGCTTGAGCCACCGCGCCTGGCCGGGAAAATGTATTTTAAAGTACATTTTCAGACTACCATAAACAGTAGACTATACTGCATCCCTTTCACTGAAATTCAACCAGTGACACATATTTTTCCTCCCCGTAATTGGATTACGCATAGATAGTAACAAACATGTAAATGTTAGTGTTCTTTAATGACAAATCAAGGCTAAAGCAAGAGATGTTGTGATCTGGTGCTCATAGACTATGAGACAAAGACAGTAAAGTGGGTAAATGTAGTTCAGTCTTCCCCCAAAATAGTCTACATGACAAAACAAGGTGACAAAGGCTAGCTCAAGTGTCATGGTCTTCATTCAGTCAAGAAATGCTGTGTTTCTTTCTTCCCCAGTGAATTAGGTATATATGACATTCTCAGTATATGTGGATCTATCAGTCTATCTTCATCCTATATGATTCTTCCCATAAGCAATGGGAGCTGAAAAATTGCAATCAGCAGTAGAAACACAGAAACAAACAAACCCTTTCTGTTAGATGGTTTGTGAGGCAGAATAACATTAGATTTTTCATAGAAAAAAATATACTGACCACATTACTGGTCAACTTATTATTAAAGACTTCTCACAAACAAAAACAAATCTTTGCTATTTTGATATGGCTGAGTTAAAACTTACCGTATTGCAGGGTCTTTTTCATTTATTCAATATCTTCTTGCTTAATTTTCACCATTTATTTGAAGAATACATGTTTATTCTAGTTTATCTCCTTTATTGACTTATTAGTTATGCACCTCTGTTTTGTTGTTAGTGGTTGCTTTATTTTTTGTCCAATAAAACTTTATATGATTATGAAAATGTTCTATTATCTGCATCGTCCAACCCTATTCTCTGGTTACATATGACTATTGTGTCTTTGAAAAGTATATTTAAATTTAATATCAAATAGATACATACAGCTATCAAATGCTATACCATGAAGCTTAAGGGATTACTATGTATAGTTTTAACTTATCCAGGTTTACCTTCAAATAATATTACTTTACCTACCTGGTGATGTGTGCCTGTAGTTCCAGCTACTTGGGGGTATTCTAATTCCAGCTGAGGCAGGAGGATTGCCTGAGTGCAAGAATTTGAGACTGCAGTGAGCTATGATCACACCACTGTGCTCCAGTATTGATGGCAAAGTGATACCCTGTCTCTAATAAGAAAGAAAATAAATTACTTTACCTAGACTATAAGAATCTTTTATCTATGCTGTAAGTTTAAGACTAGACTAGTCTAGTTCAATTGTCATTATGCATTTTATGTCATAAGCCCTATTGTCATAAGCCCCCATTATACATTGCTATCATTTTTGGTTTAAGCAATCATATTTTAAAAACACTTTTAAGTAAAAAGAAGTATCTTATATGTTCCCACATATTTAACTTTTTAAGTGTTCTTCATTCTTTTGTAAATTTCTACCCATCTAAAGGTCTTCTTTCTTTCTTTCTTTTTTTAGTGAAGATCTGCAGATAATGAATTGCCTCCGCTTTGTATGTCTTAAAAAGTATTTATTCCACTTTTGTTTTAAAAGTTGCTTTGGCCGGACACGGTGGCTCAGGCTCTACCTGTAATCCCAGCACTTTGGGAGGCCGAGATGAGGTCACAAGGTCAGGAAATCTAGACCATCCTGGCTAACAAGAGAAACCCCATCTCTGCTGAAAATGCAAAAAATTAACCAGGCGTGGTGGCGGGTGCCTGTAGTCCCAGCTACTCGGGTGGCTGAGGCAGGAGAATGGCATGAACCCAGGAGGTGGAGCTTGCAGTGAGCCAAGATTGCACCACTGCACTCCAGCCTGGGAGACAGAGCAAGACTCCATCTCAAAATAAAAATAAAATAAAATAAAATAAAAAAGTCTTTCTACTGTGTATAGAATTCTAGGTTGACACTTTTCATTCAACATTTTAAAGATGTTGCTCTACTCTTTTCTGGTTTGCATTATTTCTGACAAAATGCCTGCTGTCACTTACCTTTGTTCATTTGTACAAATGGTCTTTTTTTCCTGACTGCTTTTAAGATTTTCTCTTTATCACTGAGATTCAGCAATTTGATTACAATGTGCCTTGCTGTGTCTTTCTTCAGTTTCTTGTGTTGAGGTTGGTTGAGCTGTTCACATTTGTAGGGTTATAGTTTTCATTAAATTTTTAAAAATTGAACAGTATTTCTTCAAATATCTTTCTGTCTCTACCCTATTATTGTTTGTCTCCTTCAGGGATTCTAATTATAGATCTATTAGGCTACTTGATATTGTATTGTCCCACAGCATGTTCACTTTAGAAAAAACTTTTGTTCCCTGCATGTTTAATAAGTTTATCAATTATTTTTAGGCAGGGTCTAAAATGTTGCTAATATGATACAGTGTTTCTTTTTTTTTTTTTTTTTGTCTTAGCTGCTACATTTTTCATCCCTAGAAGTTAAATTTTTGTCTTTCTTTTATAAATTATATTTCTCTCTTCGACATATTTATGCTTTCCTTCATGTTAATTAGCATACAGAAGACATTTTTTGTCTAGAGAAAGGGATATCCAGATGGCTGTTAAACATTATGTATTACGTATTATGTATTGGACCATTCTCATGCTGCTAACAAAGACATACCTGAGGCTGGGTAATTTATACAGGAAAGAGATTTAATTGACTCAGTTCAGCATGGCTGGGGAGGCCTCAGGAAACTTAACAATCTTGGCAGAAAGGGAAACAAACATGTCCTTATTCACATGGCAATAGGAAGTAAAGAATGAGAGCCGAGTGAAGGGAGAAGCCCCTCATAAGACCATCAGATCTTGTGAGAACTTATTCACTATCATGAGAATAGTATGGGGGAGCCACCCCATGATTCAATTACCTCCCACTGGGTCCCTCCTACCTCACCTGGGAATAATGGGAACTGCAATTTAAGATGAGATTTATGTGGAAACAGAGAAAACCATATCACATTATTTCTGGGTGTGTCTGAGAAGTTGTTTCCAGAAGACATTAGCATTTGAATTGGTCAACTGAGTAAAGATCACCCTTACTAACATGGATCAACATCTTTCAATCCATTGAGAGCCCAACACAGCAAAAAGGTGGAGGAGAGCAGATTCACTCTCTCTTCTTGAGCTGGGACATCAATCTTGTCCTGACCTTAGATATCAGAGATCCTGGTTCTTAGGTCTTTAGCCTCCTATAACAACTCTTTAGACTTTATATCATCCCTTTAGATTATGACATCAAGATCCCCCTGATTACTAGGTCTCCAAATTTGGATTGTTTCCCAGCTTGCTGATGGCAGATGATGGAACTTCTCTGCCTCCATAATTACATGAGCCAATTTCCATAGTAAATTAAACCAATCATCTTCTCTCCCCATCCCCATCTGCCTGTTCCTCTTCTCACCCTTTTCTCTTTTATATATAGATAGATATAGGCATAAATATCTTTTACCAGTTCTGTTCCTTTGGAGAACCCTGGCTAATATACCTTTACTACCATTTTGCCTAATATCCTCTCCAGTCAATACCTCTCCAGTCAATAGGCTGTGGATGTCATTGGTCTCATCTTGCTTATTTTTGTTCTCTCAGTTGTCACTATTCCTTACTCTCTGCTGTACAATGTCTGAAAACCATTGCTTCACAAATTTTGTCTTGTTTCTTAGTTCAAGAAGGGGGATAAATTCAGTTCCTGTTATTCTTTTTTTTTTTTTAATTGTACTTTAAGTTCTAGGGTACATGTGCACAATGTGCAGGTTTGTTACGTAGGTATACATGTGCCATGTTGGTGTGCTGCACCTATTAACTCGTCATTTACATTAGGTATTTCTCCTAATGCTATCCCTCTCCCTGACCTCCACTCCATGACTGAGTGAAAATAGTCATGACTATTTTCATGACTGTGATTTTTTACTTACCTCATGCCTGCTTGCATTTGGTAAAAAACAAACAAAAAACAATCCTAGCTGTTAGAATATGTGTGTGGTTGGAATTCTTACACAAGAGCCGGGACCACGTCTTGTAGCCTTTCTGTCCAAACAATTTTACCTTACTGTTTTAGCCTAACCCTCATGTCTGCGTGCGGTTGCTGCTGCTGTTTTAATACTTTTAGAGGCGCTCAAAATCACAAACTATGCTCAACTCACTCTCTGCAGTTCTCATAACTTCCAAAATCTATTTTCTTCCTCCCACCTGACTCATGTACTTTCTGCTCCGCGGTTCCTTCAGCTATACTCACTCTTTGTTAAGTCTCCCACAATTACCATTGTTCCTGGCCCGGACTTCAATCCAGCCTCCCACATTATTCCTGACACCACATCTGAACCCCATGACTGTATTTCTCTGATCCACCAGACATTCACTCCATTTCCCCATATTTCCTTCTTTCCTGTTTCTCACCTTGAACACACTTGGTTTATTGATGGCAGTTCCACCAGGCCTAATCGCCACTCACCAGCAAAGGCAGACTATGCTATAATATCTTCCATACCTATCATTGACGCTACCACTCTGCCCCCTCCCCTACCTCTCAACAAACCAAACTCATTGCCTTAACTTGAGCTATCACTCTTGCAAAAGGACTACGCATCAATATTTATACTGACTCCTTTTTCAGACTCAGCCCGCCTACACCCAGGTGAAATAAACAGCCTTGTTGCTCACATAAAGCCTGATTGGTGGTCTCTTCACGCAGACACGTGAGACAGTATGGATATAGGCAGCTTTTCTTTTTAACGTTTCTAGTTTAGTCCACAATAAATCAATCCAATAATCATAAATTTTAAAATGAGATTATTTTAAAGGTACCATGCATCTTGGGAGAGCAAAAGGGTAAACCTTGGAGGATATATGGCTTATGTCTAATATCTACATTGTTTTGATGTTACATCCAGAACTTTACACCTATTGCGATAGCCTTATTTTACATAAGATGAAGGACATTTTATCAGGAAGACTTCTTCTAAATTAGTCACTCATATTTGAGATATATTTGAATACAAAAGACAGTAAAGCAGTGAAAGAGGGGCAGTGGTCCACATACAAGACTAAGTTGGTGTTTTTTATAAGCAGGCTGGCTAGGAAATGAGGCCCTCCGTGCAGCAAAAATTGCTTGAGAGTAATTTAATAACCAAATATGATCAATAAAAATATCAGGGCTATTTATAATGTGTCGCTAAGAAAGATCACAAACAAAAACTCATTTCAGAGTACTTGCCAGCCATTCATAGTGGGAAGACACATCTCCAATGAGTCAGAATGGCAAAAAATGCTGTAGTTGTCACTGACATTCAGCAAATCATTGGCTTTTGCAGTCTTTAAGAACTAAGAAAAGCTTTGTGTTCACTTTTAAAGCCCCAAGCATTTAAATGGACCGTCTTTTTCTTTATATATGCTATGAAACATAAGTTCTATGTTATCACACATTTATCGACCACTTCAAGCTTAGTAGTGTGTGCTGACTATTTGGATGTATAATGATGGGTAACAGCAGTTTTATCCCTGAATAATTTTATAATAAAAAGGGGTTAAGAATTTATGTCCAAATATTCACAATCCAAGTCATGATATGCTAAGAGCCATAAGGATAGTCTGAGGAAGGATGTCCAGGGGCAGAGATCTCACCTGAATTGTCTCTAATGGATGCTTTCTTGGAGGAGGTAGTTTTAGAGTAGATGACAGAAGGTGGGCAGGATTTTCACAGGAAGACGTAGGAGTGGATGGTAACTTATTAAGAGCAGAGGCAACAAATTACCAGTTAGTGATTTAAAGGAATAAGTACATAGAAGGCTAAGGGAAGAGGGACTCACGGAAGAAGACACTGGAGAGAAAAGTTGGGCATAGGATTATAAAGAGCATTATATGGCAGGCTGAAAGGTTTTTGTGCAAGATAGGTAGGTCCCTTCTGAGTTCCCATGACAGTGCATTACAGAGCTAGGATTTGTTACTAGATTTACAGCTTTACATAGTATGGATTTAAAAAACAAAAACAACAAACAAAAAACAGGTTTTTGGAGAAACTTAAGTTCATATACAAGGAAAAAGATGTCATGTGAGTCCTGATGTTCCTTTCACCCCAAAGAGAGATGTATGGAGGCCAAGGCAATGCTGAGCCTGCAGCAGATCCAAGTGGTACCACTTTACCTTGTTACTCTCACTTTTTCCAGGAAAAGTATGATAAATTAGCCTATCAGTGGACGAATTCACAGATTAATTAGTCACGTGGTGTCTGAATTCATAGAAAGTGTCTGGAGAAGCCAGATAGCTGGAACTTAAAGACGGTGGGTCCCCTGGATGTTACTGTGTGACCCCGAGGATGCCACATGGGAAGCTGAATTTGGACCCAGCAACTCTCATTGAGACATAGTGGTCCTAAGTTCCAGCTAACTTTCAGGGTCACTTTTTGGACCATTATGCTCATTATACCATCAAAGGATTGGAATTAATAAGGTTAATGGAGGTTGCAAATTCAAAAAAATTTCTAAAGCCAAACAGAATTTTAAAGAAAAAGAAGGGCAGGGCTTACGGCATATTGAAAAGATTAACAACATTCAAAGTTAAATGTAGCAAGAACTTGCATAACAAAGGTCAAGATTATCCTGACCCATCTATTGTTCAGATGAGGAGTGAAAAGGATAATAGAGTCAGGATGACTCGGTCATGAAAACAGGTAACTAAAAATATGCCAATACCATCAGCAGTGCTAAGAAATTTAGAAGAGCTAGTTTGGGTGGAAAGAAGGCAGTAAGTCTGTATTTTAGATATTTTGGATTGGAGAGGTCAAGTAGAATCGCTAAACACATTTTGTGCTGTTTTTTTGCCTCAGGTGCACTTCTTTTCTTTTCTTTTCTTTTCTTTTCCTTTCTTTTCTTCTTTTCTTTTCTTCTTTTCTTTTCTTTTCTTTTCTTTTCTTTTCTGAGACAGACTCTCACTCTGTCACCCAGGCTGGAGTGCAGTGGCACGATCACAGCTCCCTGCAGCCTCCAACTCCTGGGCTCAAGCTATCTTCCTGCTACACCTTTCCAAGTAGATGGCACTACAGGCATGCACCACTCCCAGAGAATTTCTTTTGATTTTCTTTAGAGATGGAGTCTCACCGTGTTACCCAGGCTGGTCTCCAACTCCTGTACTCAAGCAATTTTTCTGCCTCGACCTCCCAAAGTGCTGGAATTACATGCATGAGCCATCGCACTCGGCCCATTTAAGTCTTACAATTACTCTTTGAAGTGGAAACTATTATTATTATCCCCATTTTACTGGGAGAACAACTAAGACTTAGAGATATTAAAAATGGCTAATTATACCATTCAGCTAGTAAGTGGCAAAATCCAAATGAAGACAGTCTTCTGATGCAAAGCTGATCAACCACTGAGTCAGAGAGCAAATTCCAACCACAAAGTCTATCTGAGAGCAGCCAGAGGCTTTGGTTTATCCACCTAGTCATGGCAGAAGGAGCTACAGGAAGAAGACAAAATTGTTCAAAGGGAAATAGAGATATGAAAAGAAAGACAACCCTGAAGAAAATGTTGGGACAGACCAATTTGAGTGAGTAGTGGGAAACAGGAAGGAGTAAGAATATGGAGAATGGGAGAAATTAGAGAAGACAGGATGTGTGTTATGAAAAACAAGAAACAAAGTTTGGAGAAAAATCCATAATCCACAATGTAAACTGCTGCCAAAGGGGATAACAACTAGAAGGTTATGGGGAACTTTAGTATAATAATGACAAACAAGTAAAACACGCTTATTACATGTTGGGAACTGTTTTAAGTACTTTACACGTATTAATCATATGGTCATCACAGCAAGTTTATTACCCCATTTCACAGATGGAAGCTGATACACAGAGAAGCAATGCCTTGCTAAAATAATTAAATGGGAGGAACTTTGACTGAGATGTCTCTGACACCCTGGGTTCTGGAGTAAGCAAGCCAAAACCCAATACAGAACTTAAAAGAAAACAAAACTTAACCTCAGCCAATCACAGGCACCCTCCTGGCCATTAGGTAATGTTATCTTGAACTTTCTGTCAAGATATTCTAAATAAGGCATTGGCTCACACTTTAGCCAATCAAATAATTTATTTTATTTGCTCTTACATTCACTTTATAAAAGCTTCCCCTCATGTCCCTTTTTAGTGCTATGAACCATTTCTAGTTTTAAGCTGTCTGATTCATGAATTACTATCTGCTCAAATAAACTCTATCTTTTAAAAGCCAAAAGTCACTCAGCTCGTAAGTAGCAGAGATGTGATGCAACCCAGTGAGTCCAATCCAAGTATGTATGTCCTTCATTGTGCCACAGTTTCAGGAGAATGGCACCTGCACTGACCAGATGGTAGCATGTTAACAAATGACTAAATGATATTATTTTCCATCTTGCTATCCCGTGGTTAATGGGATAACCTGGCTTAGGGATCTTCCTTTCTTGACAACTCACTTTTTAAAAAGCCCAAGAGCTGGAGTCCAGCAAGGGTCAGTGTAGCTGTGCTGCAATGACCACACTGCAGCTTCTGTGGCTCTGGGGACTCCTGGACTCTTTTGACAAGTGAACCAAAGCCTTAAAGGCCAGAATCAGTATTTCTTTGGGAGTTGCTTAACTCCCTCTCCCCTTTTTTCCTGATATATTTTCCTTCAAAATAGCAGAGAAGCCAAGTAGACCCACATATTTGGTAAGAAGTAGAAAAGAGGATGCTGGTGAAGAACAGGGGTCTGAGTCAGTGCTAAACAAAAGGAGGTCCCAGTATCAAACACAAGGGCCTTTTTCATTATGAGTCAGGCCTTTGCTACTTGATTTGAGGCACAGTACATAGAGTTTAGGGTTAACCTTACCTAACCACAGAGAGGCAGCTGCTGGCACCAATGAAAAGGAATGACTGCAAACAACACTCACCAATTCTTTGTCTCCACAAGAAGACCCTCTTAGTCATTCCTTACTGTTCCTATTCATTAATTCCTTTGACAAGGGCCATTGATTGTGAGTTTTGGTTGAAAAGCTCAGCATCTTTCCTGAGAGGAATTCTACGTTATCCCATTAGCTGGAGCAAAGTGGGAGTGAGGCCATTCTGCAGGCCCCAAAGGGGTCTGGTTCTGGGGAGGAACTGATCATGATTTGTATAACTTACCAGCTCAACCCCAAAGCCTCAAATTTCTCATCGCTTATGTTGCTGAATTTATGGCTTCTGCAGCCTCCCCAACTTGCTCTCTCCTTAAGAGCCCAATTTTTTTCTGCCTTCACCATCTTATTGAAGAGCTGTTTGTCAAGATTCCCAATGACGGAGTCCAGGTACCAAGGGGAGGATGGAAGACCAGGCAGGGGAGCCTTGGTTACTGCCCTCCTTTTGTGGGGAGTGGAGTGTGTGTGGAGAGACACTGGTCCTACAAATAAAAGTTGGAAGAATTGAAAGCAACTTTTTCTGTATCAGTGGTTCCCAAACTTTGCTGCATATTGAAATCAACTGGGGACCTTTAAAAAATATGGCTGCCTCATTTCCACTCCCAGACATTCTGATTAAACTAGGATGGGATGGGCATTGGAAGTTTGGAAAGCTGTCCAGCTGATTCTAATATGCAGCAAAGTCTGGGAACCACCAGTCTACACTCCACTTGCCTCCCCTGTTCTAGATTCTTGAAGAATATCTTTGAATGTGTGGTCTTGAGTTGGCTTAAGGAAGTCTGGATCCAACAAACATATTTATTCAAGCTGGCCTGGTGGGCTTTTTCCGTTTGGATCTGGTATGGTGTCATACTTGTTGGAAGGGCCTTTCTGACACCTCAATCTCTTTGCAAAAGTGTACAACAGTTAGGCTTGGTCAGCTGGAAAGGGAGCTTAAAGGAGAGGCAGCAGGTGGCAGAGTCCAAATCTTTAAGTTCTAAAGGCTGACAGAAATCCCTGGAGGCAGGTGGTGAAGAATACCAGAAGAATGGAGGAGGCAGATAATATCTGTTAATCCGGCAAGTTTTGGTGAATGATAAATAGCAGCTTTGATAGGGATACAGCTTGATTCTAGAACAAAGAATGTTCAGGTGGAAGGGTAATCACAACCATTTGAACTGGCCTGGAAGCAGGAGGAGGGAATCTGGTAGCCATGGGAGATGCATTGACACCAATTTTCTGGTCTTCGTTGTACTCATTTTGTGTGAATGTGAGTAATCTGTGTACAGAGATAACAAAACTCTAATGAATATTATTATACAACAACATTGGAAATACGTATTTGGGTGGTGTCATCTACTGGGTGATACATAAGCACCTAGCACAGCTGGGAAGACTTTGCAAAAGAAGCTTGTTGTAGTGTTGTGTAAGCGAATGAACTCCCCAGTGAGACAGACCTGGGAGAACATGGCCTGAACACTTCTAGTTGTGTGATATTGGCCAAGTTACTAAGCTTTCTGAGCCTCATTTTCTTTATCTGTAAAGTGAGAATATGGTTTGCTCTCATAATTTTTTTTTGTTGGATTAAGTAAGATAATGGCATAAACATCTTGTACATTTCTTGGCATATAACACGAGTTCAACAAATACCAGTTGCCTAGCCTTTGAAGGAAGCCAAAATAGTCCTCTCCAGAATACTGAGGATTGTTGAGCTGAAGAATGCATGGGGTATCCTGCCCCTCCCTCTGCCTGCATGATGTCAGGACAGCAATTTATAAAGACAAAAGTCGACCTTCCCTCCTCCGCCTTTCCCACCTAAAGATAGGCTGCTTTCCAATGCTTGCTTATCAGCTCAGAGACAGCAACACCAGAGCATCTAGGAGCAGACTTTACTCTTCCCATAAATTTACATTCCAAAGTTTTCCCGCCTTTAGGAAGCCTGAAGATATTCTCTTCTTTATCGTGTTACTATAGAGGATTTATGGCTCTTTGACAAAATACTATATAAGTAAATCCCCCAAGCCACTACCTTGAGAGAGAAATACTTTGAACTGAGGCCTCTTCTGTATGATGGGTACTGTACGCATTACTAAACTTCTCTTGGCTTTTCTCTTGTTAATCTGACTTTTGTTTTCAGGAAAATGTCTCAATTAAGAGCCTATGAGGGAAAGATAAGAAATAATATCCTCTCCTTTACACTTTTCTCTGTCATCTTGTTCTTTTATCTCTAGGATAGAAACATATTAAAACATTTTTATAATATGCAGCAGGTTTAGTGAAAGGACACAAAGATAGATGTGTACCAGCCCCCCACCTGCTACACCCTTGTTCTGCTCTCTAATCTTTGCACGTACCAGAGGTTTCGTAAGTTCTGTAAGTACATGTTTTTCTTTCTGAGGCCAGGTCACAAGGAATGTTTAAGTAAGATAGCCAGGTCACAAGGTGTGTTTAAGCAAGATAGCCATAAACTGGTCGTGCAACCTGATGCAATATAATTAACTGCCTTTGTGTAAAACTGCTCTTCCGCCTCAAGGGTTGTACTGAAATATCAGAAATGGTGGGAACCAATCATAGTTTGCCAAATCGCTTTGTTCAAACTCCAGCCAATCATACCTCTAATTTGTATAATGATTCTATGCCTACTTTCCTTAGACTATATAACATTGTTCGGAGCTCAGTAGGGGAGCTCTCCTGCCCGTCTCGTTTCACGAGCAAGTGAGAGCTCCAGGTTCGAACCTGTAATAAAGATCCTTGCTGCTTAGCTTTGACTCTGGACTCTGGTGGTCTTCTACGGGGAATAAACGGTCTGGGCATAACAAATGGGGGCTCGTCCGGGATTTACCCCAAGCCCACCAGACCCCCAAGTCAACGGATCTTAATCTGTAGGTAAGCCGGCTTTGTCACTGTCTCTGTCTTTGTCTCTGTCTGTCTCCCTGAAATTTCGCGAAATCCGTAATCTGTAATCTGTATTGGTCTGTTCTGTAAGTGGCACGGTCTTGGCGGACGCGCTAGAAGACAGCCACTCGGGACTGGTGGGAGACATTCCCCAGTGCCCATCTGGGGGCCTCCATCCTTGGTTGCCCGTCTGACTCAGGTCGGAAGTCCGACAGGCGCTCGCGAATGCTCATCGTTATTACTGTCTGTCCGTTATTGTTAAGTGTTAAGTGTAAGCCCAAAACGAAACATAAAACCTTTTCTTTCCCTTCCAGGACCAGACCTGTCGGATACTCCCCTCTGCTTCACACTCATTTTCGTCCCCCCTTCTCTTTGTAGGAGCAGTCCAAAGATGGGCAACAACCAGAGCACGCCGCTCTCACTCCTTGTTACCAATTTTAAGGATGTGAAGGCTCGGGGGCGTAACTTAAGCGTAGAACTAAAGAAGGGAAAGCTAGTTACTTTCTGCCGTTCGGAGTGGCCCTCTTTCGGCGTAGGGTGGCCCTCCGAAGGAACTTTCTGTCTCTCTATTATTACTAAGGTAAAAACTAAGATTTTCCTGCCAGGGCAGTCAGGACATCCTGATCAAATTCCTTATATTCTAGTGTGGCAGGATCTTGTGGAAAACCCACCACCCTGGATAACTCCATTCATCCCTGAGCCCTGCAAAGTCCTAGTAACGCGACCTACAAGACAAAAGACTCCCTCTGCTCCCTTGGCCCCTGTGCTGCCGGACAGCCAGGACCCCCTAACGTTAGAACCCACATTTCCCCCACCATATCCGCACCTTATCCCGCAGGACCCAGTCCCCCAGGGTGGTGCTTCCATAGAGGGAAACCGAGAAGCGGAAGCAGCCGAGAGCGAAAGTAACCTGGGGGGGCCGGCCGGCTGAACACAAGGCCGCGTACAGCGGGACCAAGCTTCCCGACTCCCTGACTCCACTGTAGCCCTGCCTCTCAGAGAAATAGGATCGCTCGATGATACCGGGCTCTCCCGTCTCATGTATTGACCTTTTTCCACCAGTGATTTATACAATTGGAAGTCCCAAAATGCTCGGTTCTCAGATAATCCCAAAGATCTAACCTCGTTGTTAGACAGTGTCATGTTTACTCACCAGCCGACCTGGGATGACTGTCAACAGCTCCTCCGAATCCTGTTCACAACGGAGGAGCGGGAAAGAATCCAAGTTGAGGCCAGAAAACTGGTTCCAGGAGATGACGGCCAGCCAACTGCAAATCCTGACCTCATTAATGCAGCTTTCCCTTTGACCCGGCCCAGATGGAACTACAACACAGCAGAAGGTAGGGGACGACTGCTCATTTATCGCCAGACTCTAACGGCGGGTCTCCGGGCTGCAGCTCGCAAGCCCACCAATTTGGCTAAAGTATATTCTGTGTTACAAGGTAAGACAGAAAGCCCCGCTGTGTATTTAGAGAGATTAATGGAAGCCTTCAGACAGTTTACCCCTATGGACCCGGAAGCACCGGAAAATCAGGCAGCAGTAGTAATGTCCTTTGTAAACCAGGCAACACCAGATATTAAAAGAAAACTCCAGAAATTAGAAGGTTTAGAGGGAAAGCAGATTCAGGACCTCCTTCAGATGGCCCAGCGAGTTTATAATAATAGGGATACTCCAGAAGAAAAACAGTTCAAGGCAACCAAAGAAATGACCAAAGTCTTAGTAGCAGCTTTCCCCCAGGCAGGAAATGGCCAAAACAGAAAGCAGAAAAAGCAAGGCCCTAGGCAAGGATTAGAAAAAGATCAGTGTGCTTATTGCAAGGAACATGGCCACTGGATTAAAGACTGCCCAAAGAAACGGAGACCAGCTAACCCTACCTCCGTACTCGTTATCCAGGACTCTGACTAGGGAGGACGGGGTTCGGACCCCCTCCCCGAACCCAGGGTAACTTTGCAAGTGGAGGGGTCCCCAGTTCGCTTCTTGGTCGATACTGGGGCGGAACGCTCAGTCCTAACCAAACCAATTGGAAAAATGTCTAAGAAAACATCCTGGGTGCACGGGGCCACAGGTATCAAAAAATACCCCTGGACAACCCAGAGGACTGTAGACTTAGGAACGGGAAAAGTCTCCCATTCCTTCCTAGTCATCCCAGAGAGCCCCTGCCCTCTACTAGGGAGGGACTTGTTGACAAAGATGGGGGCCCAAATCCACTTTGAGCCAGAAGGGCCCAAGATAACTGATTCCCAAAACAGGCCAATATCTATCCTGACTGTCACCTTAGAAGATGAGTACCGACTCCATCAACAGCAAAAGCCCCCCGATCAGGGAATTGACTCTTGGCTCCAGCGTTTCCCTGAAGCGTGGGCAGAAACTGGGGGCTTGGGGCTAGCTAAACATCGACCTGCCATATTTGTGGAAGTTAAGCCAGGGACGGACCCGGTTCGGGTTCGGCAATATCCTATGCCCCTGGAGGCAAAAGAAGGAATTACGCCCCATATCCGCCGACTCCTAGACCAGGGAGTCCTACGGGCTTGCCACTCATCCTGGAATACTCCACTGTTACCTGTTCATAAACCCAACAGTACGGACTACAGGCCAGTACAGGATTTAAGAGAAGTTAATAAAAGGGCCACGGACATACATCCCACTGTGCCCAATCCATACACCCTTCTGAGTGCCTTACATCCCAAAAAACAGTGGTATACCGTTCTTGATCTAAAAGACGCTTTCTTCAGCCTTCTTCTGGCTCCCAAAAGTCAAGAACTCTTTGCATTTCAATGGACGGATCCTGAGAGGGGCATCAACGGTCAGCTAACATGGACCAGACTGCCACAAGGGTTCAAGAACTCGCCAACCCTGTTCGATGAAGCCCTTCATGAAGATCTGGGTGAGTACCGGCGGCAACACCCTGAAATAACTCTTTTGCAATATGTTGATGATCTCTTAATAGCGGCCAGGTCCCCAGAAACTTGTGTTCGAGGGACTGAGGACCTCCTGAAGACTCTGGGGGAGCTAGGCTACCGAGCCTCAGCAACAAAGGCTCAGATCTGCAAGTCGGAGGTAACTTATCTGGGGTACCTATTAAAAGGGGGGCAATGCTGGCTAACCAAAGCCCGAAAGGAAACAGTCCTATGCATCCCTAGACCCCAGTCAACACGGCAAGTGAGAGAATTCCTGGGGTCGGCAGGGTTCTGTAGGTTATGGATACCCGGATTTGCTGAGTTAGCCAAGCCCCTATACCAGGCAACAAAGGAACGGCAGCCCTTCAATTGGACGGAAGAGGCTGAGCTGGCCTTTCAGCAAATCAAAACTGCCTTGTTATCAGCCCCCGCGCTGGGGCTCCCTGATGTCTCCAAGCCCTTCCACTTATACGTAGATGAAAGTAAGGGTGTTGCAAAAGCCGTGTTAACACAGTACCTAGGCCCCTGGCAGAGGCCAGTTGCCTATTTGTCAAAAAAATTAGATTCAGTGGCTGCTGGCTGGCCACCCTGCCTCCGGATAATCGCGGCGACCGCCCTAATGGTCCGAGACGCTGATAAACTTATCATGGGGCAAGAGTTGCGCGTTATAACCCCGCATGCCATTGAAGGCGTCCTCCGGCAGTCGCCGGACCGATGGATGAGTAACGCCCGGCTCACCCACTATCAAGGACTGCTGTTAAACCCCCTCAGAATAACTTTTCTGCCCCCAACCTCTTTAAACCCTGCTTCACTGCTGCCAAATCCAGACTTGGACGCCCCGTCCCATGAGTGCACTGAGATACTGGCTCAGGTGCATGGGGTGCGGGAGGACCTGCAAGATGGTCCGCTCCCCGACACAGAACTCACCTGGTTCACTGATGGCAGCAGCTATGTCCACCAAGGCCAGCAGTATGCAGGAGCGGCTGTAACGTCAGAGACTGAGGTAATCTGGGTGGAACCCTTGCCTCCAGGGACATCGGCCCAAAGAGCCGAACTGATAGCCCTTACACAGGCCCTCACCCTAGGGGCAGAGAAAAAACTAACAGTATACACGGATAGCCGCTATGCTTTCGCTACTGCGCACATACATGGGGCCATCTGCAGAGAAAGGGGACTATTAACAGCCGAAGGCAAAGAAATAAAAAACAAGCAAGAGACCCTAGCTCTATTAACTGCTTTGTGGAAACCAAAGAAATTGGCTATCGTACATTGCCCTGGGCATCAGAAACCAACTACGCCAATTGCTCGAGGCAACTTCTTAGCCGACCAAACCGCAAGGAGCATAGCAAAAGCTCCCAGTCAGCTCCTTGCGCTCCAGCTCCCCGATCCTGGCCCGCGAAATTTGCCATGTTTTCCCGACTATACCGAACAGGATCGCGAATGGATGAACACGCTTCCCCTAAAACAGGTTAAAAATGGGTGGTGGACTGATATAAATGACCAAACCATCCTACCAGAAAAATTAGGACAGCAGGTGTTGGAACACATCCACCGGACAACCCACCTGGGTGCCCGGCGAATGATGGACTTAATCAGGCACGCCAAGTTTAGAATCAGGCGCATAGCTGAACTGGCCAGCGATGTCACAACAAATTGCAAAGCCTGCCAACTAAACAACGCTTGCCCCCAAACCCAGACCACCGCAGGAATTAGGTGTAGAGAAACTAGGCCTGGTATCTATTGGGAAATAGACTTTACTGAGATAAAGCCTGGAAAATATGGGTATCAGTACTTACTTGTCTTTGTAGATACTTTTTCAGGATGGACAGAAGCGTTCCCAACTAAGAGAGAAACTGCTCAGGTTGTAGCAAAGAAAATTTTGGAAGAAATCCTCCCCAGGTATGGCTTTCCTGTCCAAATAGGGTCAGACAATGGACCAGCCTTCGTTGCTAAGGTAAGTCAGGATTTGGCTTCCATTCTGGGGGCAAATTGGAAATTACATTGTGCTTATAGGCCCCAAAGCTCAGGACAGGTAGAAAGGATGAATCGGACTCTGAAGGAGACCTTAACTAAATTGACCATGGAGACTGGCGCTAATTGGGTAGTACTTCTCCCCTACGCTCTGTTCCGGGCCCGAAATACCCCTTACAGACTGGGCCTCACACCATATGAAATCATGTATGGCAGACCCCCACCCCTGGTCCCCAGTCTAAAAGATGACTTACTCAAACCTGAAACTGAAAATGTCTCTGAGCTCCTGTTCTCCTTACAAGCCTTACAGAAAATTCACCAGGAAATTTGGCCCAGACTACGAGAACTGTACGAGGCAGGACCTCCGCCGACGCCTCATCCGTTCCAGCCGGGAGACTGGGTCCTAGTCAAGCGCCACCGGCAAGAAACTCTTCAACCCAGGTGGAAAGGACCACTGCAAGTACTCCTGACTACTCCCACCGCTCTCAAAGTAGAAGGCATCGCTTCGTGGATCCACTACACACACGTCAAACCAGTGGACCCAACATCCGACCTTCTTGAGCCGTCTGGAGCACCGGTTACATGGACTGTAGACAAAGCTAAGAACAATCCCTTAAAGCTAACCCTGCGCCGTCATCCCCATAGCCGTAACCATGTCTAGCTTACCTATGCTTTTATGCCTTATGCATCTGACTCTCCTCACTGCTGCGCCGTCTAATCCCTATGTCTGGAGGTTCTGGCTCTATGAGAACAAAACTCACCCCGGGGAAACCCCCCAAGCGGGTAAACTGCTAGCTAGTGCAGACTGCCCCCCCCTCAGGGTGTAATACTATAGTTTACCTCAATTTCACTAGGTTCCAGATTGCCCAACCAGCAATACCCATGATCTGT